>NC_135233.1:563213076-563838076 GCF_051348905.1 Ranitomeya variabilis | reverse complement strand
TGTATGCTGTGTGCTGTTGTTTCAATACAATGAATGTTTTATTAGCAGGACATTATCACTATCTGGACTACAGCTCATGTGAGCCTTAGTCCAACTCCGCCTCTCCTCTAATAAGCAGTTTACTGACAATAGACAATAAACACAGAGAGCTGTGTTGTGGGCGGGGTCAGTCTTCTGAGCTCTGCTGCATGTGACATAAAAAAAACCTCTTGATTGTGTCCCAATTGCGGCACCCCATAAACTAAGAAAAACAGTGTTGGAATCAACGTCTCTTTTCCTAAAATTTGCTGCTTTCAGATGAGTTAGTAAAATCCTGGTGACATATTACTATTAAGACTTTGCTGCATTCGTGAGTCCAGCAGTTGCCATATGTTTAGAGATAAGCAGATCAGGCAAAATTCAGATTCACCTGCTCGGATTTTCCAGGGAAATTTGATTAGCAGAGAAGTTATATTCCAGTCTCCAGAGCATAAAAAAGGTAAGATGCATAAAATAAAATAAAATCCTGATACTCACCTTAGTGCTCATCTTTCTGAACTCTTCGCTGAAAGGTATGTTAGTAACAAAAACAAACATACAAGAAATTTTCTTTGCCTATTATCAAGTGTACTCTTGCCTGGGTCGAAAACTTCTATTTCGATCATGAGAGGGTGGGTGGAGTTCAGTTCTGAGGACCCATCAGTAAGTGCAGTATAAAAAATAGAGATGGGCGAAACCGAACAGTAAAGTTTAGCATACGTACCGAACACCCACTGTTAGGGCACGAACATCGATCGTGGACTTCACCAGGAAGTCCATGTTACTGTTCGGATTTGGCCCCCCAAACACCATGTGTTTGTCGCGCAGTCATGTGCATGACAGAATGGCAAACACTGCTTCTGATCTGCGGTCAGACACCTGCAGTTCCCATGCTGTCAAATGACAGCATGAATACGCAGCTGTGATCGGAGGTAAAAACTTTACCTCTGGTCACTGGCATTGGCTGATGGGACTACTCCCATCAGCCGCCACCTGTTCTCGCTGTTATTAGCGGCGACTGATGGGAGTATTCATCAGCTGGTGCCTGCGCTGTAAATAAATCTTTTTTTTAAAAAACAGCGTGGGCATCTCTTCCCACTTGCCCTGTAGCGGTGGCAAGTGGGGTTCATATTTCTGGGGTTGATGTCACCTTTGTATTTTCAGGTGTCAGATGATATCAAGCTCACGGCTCAGTAATGGAGAGGCGTTTATAAGATCCCTATCCATTACTAATCCTATAGTTGTGTGATAAGTAAACACACAGCCAAAATAAAGTCTGGTACCCAAACCGGAACTTTTTGTAACCCACTGGACCCGAACATCCATGGGTCTGCCCATCTCTATATAAACCTTTTGTGTGTATTATATTCCCGTCCTCTTTAAAAAATAATAAAAATAATTTTACGAGAAAAAGTCCCTGTGTCATGCCATCATGACATGCACCATGACGTTGTACGAGCATGCACAAAATCATCCCAGGTCTTATCTTATCAGAAATAAAGCAAGAAATAAAGCAAGAAATCATCCCAAGGTCTTATCTTATCAGAGCCAGATTTCCTGTCCTTGCATGAAAGGCCTGTGGATTTTAGCATGAGCATCAGTGATTACTCGATGTGGCGAGGATCAGACAAGTGATGGGGAGGAGCAGATGGGCTAAAAAGGTGAGCAGTAAGGTGAATATAAGAATTTTTTCAATGCTTAACATCTTGATGGCCCTTTACAGGTCAGAAAAATGGTGGCCAGTAACCATCATTTTACTTAATCCTCATGGGGGTGAATTTCAAAAATCTGCAGTTTTGCAAATGCTATTTTTTTAAACATTGAGTACAATTCAATTCCACTTAAACATATTCGCTCATATCTATCCATGTCTCCAAAAATCACTGTTTGCTATCAGTGTTTACAGGGATTGTCAATTATATTGGTGAGAATTCAGGGGAGAAATAGCGGAAGTAACTAATTCAGGAATTTGAGGATTGAAATGTGAAAGAACTCCTGCATATTGAGGCAAAATAACCTGTTTGCTGGTGTTAGTAGATGGTATTTTGACACGGTGATTATCAGATTAACCCAATGTAACCAAAATTTGTAATATTTTACTGCTGACATTTGGTGTCTCTATTGATTCAGATCACAGCTGCTCAAGGGTGGGAGCATATATTATTTACATATGCAGTATTTGCTACATTTATACATTTTTTATGTCATGTGTATGATAATAACTATTCCTATTTTTAAGGTCCATAATTTATTACACTGGGATTAGAGATGTGTTTTCCCCAAAGTGGAGCTTACTATTTGCCACATGTCTTTTTTTTTTGCATTCCTCTGAATCAACATGTTAGGGCATGTTAGGTTAGGCTATGGGTTGAACTAGATGGATTTAAAGTCTTCCTTCAACCTTAATAACTATGTTACTATGTTACTATGTGTTAGATGTCATAAGGCCCTGTAGACATTAGTGTAATGTCGGTCGAACCCTCCAATATTGGCAAAATTGGCCAACAGTCTAATGTGTATGAGAGGCTTTGAACTGTTTTTCGACAGATGCTGCCGGGGAGAAAATAATCCGGCATGTTTAATTTCGGACTGAAAAACATTTTGTTCTCTTTGAGATTATCCGCCCCTGGAGAATTGTAGCAGTGGTTCTCTCTTTCAGAATTTAGGAGTGACAAGAGTTCCTGTGTATAGGTGAATCATTAGAAGTAGCTGTTGGCAGTGGGCTACCTATTGCATATAGGGGTTGGCAGCAATTCTTCATCTGTTTTCAGATAACAAAATACATTTCATTACAGACAAGTAGACTATCTCATCCTACACCTGTGGTTTATCTTGTATGAACACAATTGTGACATTTTAGGAAGAATATTTGTAAGAGATTACAAATACATACATTAAACTATTACATTATACATTATACATTACACTATTACACAAAAGACTTGTTTCCAACTCATGTAATGTTTTCATCCTGCCCTACCTGTGCCCAAACCTTGTCGATACAGATGAATGATCAAAAAAAAAGAGATCACTTAGTCTTGTTAAACACATGCTTTCTCATCTTTGGAGAAAAAAAACCAAAAGCTTGCCCTTGCCAAATAATGAAGGAAGCTGGCACCTGAATAGCATAACACGTGAACCCTCATTTACAAAAGAAAGGTTGACTCATGAGCTTGAATGGCATTTATCTTACTGGGTCAAAATGTAAATAATAGCGTGTCATTAAATGTCATATCTTTTACAGGTGATATAATATTGTAAATTTCCACATGTCCTAATAGGTCCAAAATTCTGTGCCATTAATTTCTTTATCAGAAAGTGCTTACATTGCTGATAAAGAGATAACCTATCAAGGAGAAGCATAACAATGACCATTCAATATGTAGAAAAACAATTCACTTTACTACATTTTTCATACCCTTTTTGATGTATCAGTAATAGTGTTGAGCATTCCGATACCGCAAGTATCGGATATCGGCCGATATTTGCGGTATCGGAGTTCCGATACCGAGTTCCAATACTTTCAGTATATCAGATACCAGAATCTGAAGTTCCCATAATTCAAAGAGCCAGAATTCAGCCAATGAGGACTAATTAGAAGTGTGGGCACATCCTGTTCTGCATGGTAGGCAGGTAACTACTGGCATGGCTGTGATTGGCTGCTGAAATGTTGTCATGATGCAGTATAAAAGTCGCCGCCACCATTTTGGATTCACTTTGCTGTGAATTCAGTTAGGGACAGGACGCTGTGTTCTGACTGAGGGCCAGTTTAGAGATAGCAATTTTCTTCATTGTGCTTTACCCAGGCTAATATAGCAACCGCTGTGTGAGAACCTTTTTTTTGCCTTGCAGCGCTTTTCACGGCTGTCTGCAAGGTATCTGTGTGAGTGCACCTCACTCTGTAGTCTGGTTTGCAGCCACCGCTGGTTGTAGTCAGCTCAGGGTGCATCACTGCCTCATACCGTTCCATTGTCCATTTTTCAAATAGTGCAGCCTGCTGCACATTTTTTCAAATTTATCCTATTCGTGGCTTTCCATCCGTATCCTGCTAGATTGTGGAAAAACACTATATAGGATTACATAGAGGAGCTTTTTTTGGCCTTGCAGCGCCGTTAACGGCTGTGTGCATGGTCTCTGTGTGAGTGCAGCTCACTCTGTAGTCTGTTCTGTGAAAAAAAAAATAGTTTATAAAGTTCACCAAACACTCCACTGTATAGTTGTGTAGGCCACATTAGCTCATATTAAAGTCTAGTCCACACTTGATAAAATTAGTGTTCCTTATACCTGTTAGCAGCTGTTTAGGAATAAGCACACTAAGCCCTTAGTACTTTTCTGCCTATCTTTATCAGTCTACCAAGATGAAGAAGGCAGGGAGTAAGGCACGTGGGCGTGGGTGTGGAGGTGGAGCAGGGAGAGGACGTGGGGATTCTGTGCCTGCTGCGGGCACTGGTGACTCATTACCCCCCAGTTTTAGCAGGGAACAGTCCTTCATGTGCAGCTTTGTAGGAGCTCGCCGTGCCCCGCTGCTGTGGGAAGAACAAATTGTAGCCGTTGTCGGATGGATGGCAGCTAACACATCAACTTCAATTAGTGCCACATCCTCTCAGGCACAGAGCACTGAAGAGCACCCATCTGTCTCTTTACCACCTGCCAAATTGCCCAGGCAGTCAGAGAGCCCAGGACAGGAGCCATCTCTACTTCTGTTCTCTGAATCTCTTGGCTTGGAAAGAGGGGGCCAGCCAAGCAACATTGGAGAAATGGAAGAAGAGGCAGTATGCAGTGATGCCCAACAGCCTTTTCTCTCTGACTCTGAAGAGACGGGTGGGCCAGTGCCTCCAGTCAGCACACCTCAGTACGCATCTGATGATGAGACTCAGGTGTTCAGGTGCCACTTTCCGGTGCATACTGTGCTGCCGAGACTACCCAGGAGAAGCAGTTCTTGAAAGAGGGTAGTGTAGATGATGAGGTCCTTGTCCCATCAGGTACAGGAAGGTGGTGGGAGCAGCTCTGAGGAAGAGATTCCCTGAACGGCCCAAAGAGGGAGAGGGAGGGAGAAGACTGCGGTGCCTGTAGCCTCCACTTCGGCACCCATTAGGAGCATGCCTCTTCCAAAAGCCAAAACGGGTACTCCCAAGACTTGCAGTGCCTGGTCCTTTTTTGACACAGTTGCAGATGACATTTGCTTTGTCAAATGCAAGGTGTGTCATCAGAAAGTTAAAAGAGGGAAAAGTGTCAGCATACCTTAATACCACAAATATGTGGAAACATGTGCAGACCAAGCACGCGGTGGAGTTATAAAAACACACTGAAGACCTAGGCCAACCTACAGCGGCACCTACCACCTCTTCAGCTTGTGTTGTTGCCTCTTCCTCCAGCTCACACACAGCTGGTTGGGCGGTTGGGCTTCCTCACGGGATTGCCATGGAAGAACCTCTGGCACTGTTGTCCAGAGACCCACTGTAATTCCACCCACAGCACCATGTTCCCAGTCATCCTCACACTCCCAGCCCAGTCTACAGCCATCGGTAGCACGGGCATGGGAGAAAAGACGGCCATTCTCGGCAACCACCCCCGAGCACAGGCTCTGAATGCTGGCATTGCAAAACTACTGTCTCTGGAAATGCTGTCATTCAGGCTGGTGGAGACTGACAGCTTCCGTAACTTGATGGCATTGGCAGTCCCACAATACAACATGCCCAGCTGCTTTTATTTCAGCAGGCAAGCCATTCCTGCCCTGCAAAAGCATGTGGAGGGAAACATTAAACATGCGCTACTAAAAGCCATCAGTTGCAAGGTCCACCTCACCACCGATGTGTGGACCAGTCACCATGGAAAGGGACGATACCTTTCTCTCACTGCCCATTGGGTAAATGTTGTGGAGCCGGGTACAGATCGTGAGAGTGGCACTGTACATGTTCTGCCAACTCCAAGGATTGCAGGAATCCAGTCTGTACACCTCCTCATACTCCAGTTTCTCAGAATCAGTGCTGTAGGAGCCGTCACAGTCCACCTCCACATGGACCCGTGAACGCTTACCTGTTACGACCGATATGAGCACAGCTGTGGCCAAACATCAACAGGCCATATTGAAATTAATTTCTTTGGGGAATCGAAGCCACAGAGCGCAGGAGCTCTAGAATGCCATCAAGCAGGAGAGCGAAGTGTGGTTTGTGCCAGCGAATCTCCAGCCAGGCATGGTAGTGTGTGACAATGGCCGAAATCTGGTGGCAGCTCTGGCCCTAGGCAAACTCACTCACATCCCATGTCTGGCACATGTGCTCAACTTGGTCGCTCAGAGTTTTTTGAGGGACTATCTGGATCTTGATGCACTGCTGCACAAGGTCCGCCTAGAGTGTGCTCACTTTCGTCATTCCAGCATGGCAAGATCGCACATTACAGCTCTCCAGTGCCGATTCCGACTTCCGGAACATCGCATCATATGTGACCTACCCACCAGGTGGAATTCCACGTTACATATGTTGGAGCGGTTGTGTGAGCAGCAGCCAGCAGTAATGGAGTACCAGCTGCATCAGGCGCAAAGAAGTCTCACTCCGCGCCGTTCAGACTTCACAACCACTGAGTGGGCTACTATGAAGGACGTCTGCCAGTTTTTGTGTGCCTTCGATGATTCCATGCGTATGGCGAGTGCAGATGATGCACTAGTCAGCATGACTGTCCCCCTTATCTCCCTGCTTGAAAGAACACTGCAAGCGCTAAGGGATGATCTTGTGGAAGAGGTGGAGGATGAGGAGTCCCCAATTCCATCTGCTTCTGGACAGCCAGCGCAACGTGGTTCCTCACAAAGGCCTAGGCAGGGGATACTTTGTGAGGAGGATGAGGAGGAGTCAATGGAGGAGGAAGACATCTTTCCAGAGGAGGGAGTTACACAATTCTCCAGTAGTCAGTGTGTAGAGCGAGGGTGGGGTGATGCAGAGCAGGCAGAGATCACGCCTCAAGCAGGGGACAGAGTTTCTTGGCCAGTTGGCAGTCTGCAGCACATGGTTGATTTCATGCTGCAGTGCCTGAGAAACGACCGCCGCATCGCCCACATTCTCAACACAGCTGATTATTGGGTGTACACCCTCCTAGATCCTCGCTACCAGGACAACTTACAAAGCCTCATAACATCGTTGAACCGGGAGCATAAAATGCGGGAGTACCAAGACACACTGGTGCATTCCATCATCTTCTCCAGTCTAACCAAGAGCAGTGCTGCTAGTGCTTTACAAAGCAGCTCAGTGCGTCGAGGCAGTGGAGGAAGCTCTGCAAAAAGAGGGAGCAGAAGCAGTGCCTCAGCACAAGGCAAGACCAGTATGGCCCAACTGTGGCACAGTTTTGTGTGCCCGCCACAAATGTCTACACCATCACAGATGGCTCCAGTCAGCAGGAGGCAACGTTTCCGTCAGATGGTGACAGACTATATGTCTTGCCCTCTCAGTGTACTCCCAGACGGCTCTTCCCACTTCAAGTTTTGGGTCTCTAAGCTGGATACATGGCCAGAGCTTAGCCAGTATGCATTTGGAGGTGCTGGCTTGCCCTGCTGCTAGTGTATTATCGGAACGCGTCTTTAGTGCTGCAGGTGGTGTACTAACAGATCGTCGCATGCGACTATCCTCCAATAATGTTGACCGGCTTACTTTTCTGAAAATGAACAAGGCCTGAATCTTGCAGGAATTTGCAACTCCTCTTCCAGATTAAAAAATTGTTTGGCTACAGTATCCAGGTCTCCTGTTGTGTTCATGTTTCTACCACCTGAACTGTAATCCCTGGGCTCCAACACCGCCAGTTACTGCTCAGAAGTGCCGTCTGTACAGTCAACACATGACCCAGTGTTTTGGGGTTTTAGTAACGTCAGCTGATCCCCAGCTGTGTATACGGCAATGTGTCCTGCTACCTCCACTCTGACACTACAACATAAATTTAAGGGAACCTGTCCCCCCAGGCGTTTGTTACTGAAAGAGATACCTTGTGCAGCAGTAATGCTGCACGAGGAAAAGGTGGCTCATTTAGTTATGCTCCTTGCACCCGCTGAACTTAACAGGGAATCATGGGCATGCGCAGTGCATATCTTCACCTCAGGCTCTCACTCATCTCCCTCTGCCTTTTTCAAACTGTGTGCCTTCAGCTGATCCCTAATCGAATGCCACGGCCGTGACGACGCACAGTCTCAAGAAGCTGGAAGGAGATGAGTGAGAGGCGAAGATATGCACTGTGCATGCCCATGAATCCCAGGTCCGCAGTGTGATTAAATCAGAAGACACTGCGAGGCGGGATCTCAGGCAGTGCGGATGCACAGGCGCAGTCAGCCTGACACCAAATGATGTCAGAAGACGGGCAGCGCTAACTGTGCATGACCAAGGTTTAACATAACAGATCAGGCTGCGGGACAGATTCAAACAACGCTGAGGAGGCGGCGCACGGCGCCAAGGGTGTAGGAATGACGGCTGTGTTGCGTCTCATTACAAAGGAAAATCTCACCTCCGGGACGGTTTCACGGTATCAGGGGACACATTTTATAAGTGTTAAGTTCTGCGTTTGCAAGGAGCATAAATGAAAGAGCCACCTTTTCTTTGTGCGGCATTAGTGCTGTACAAGGTGGCTCTTTCAGTTACAAGCACCTGGGGGGGTTAAAGGTTCCCTTTCAACTTGCTCCAAGTAGGCCTCAGCCTACACTCTGCATTCCCTGGGCTCCAACACCGGCAGTTGCTGCTCGGAAGTGCTCTCTGCACAGTCAACACTTGCTGCCGTGTTATTGGTGTTCAGTAATACCAGCTGCTCCCCTGCTGTGTGTGTGGCAATACCTCCAGTCTGCTCCTCCTGCATTCCCTGGGCTCCAACACCACCAGTTGCTGCCCGGAAGTGCTGTCTGCACAGAGAAAAATACTAGCTCCTGCGTTAGTGGGCTTCAGTAATGCCAGCTGCTCCCCTGCTGTGTGTGCGGCAATTGCTCCTGCTACCTCCACAGTCAAATTACATCAGATATTAAACTTGCTCCAAATAGGCCTCGGCCTACAGTCTGATTGACCCTGGGATCCAACACTGCCAGTTGCTGCCCGGAAGTGCCATCTGCACAGAGAAAAACACTCGCTCCTGTGTTAGTGGGGTTCAGTAACGTCAGCTGATCCCCTGCTGTGTGTCCGGCAATGTGTCCTGCGACCGCCACGCAGACACTACAACAGATATTAAACTGCCTCGAGTGCAGGCTTCGTCCTACACTCTGCTTCTCCTACATTCCCTGGGCTACAACACCTCCAGTTGCTGCTCGGAAGTGCTGTCTGCACAGTCAACACTTGCTGCCGTGTTATTGGTGTTCAGTAACGCCAGCTGCTCCCCTGCTGTGTGTGCGGCAATACCTCCAGTCTGCTCCTCCTGCATTCCCTGGGCTCCAACACCACCAGTAGGTGCCCAGAAGTGCTGTCTGCACAGAGAAAAACACTCACTCCTGTGTTAGTGGGGTTCAGTAACGCCTGCTGCTACCCTGCTGTGTATCTGGCAATGTGTCCTGCCACCGCCACGCTGACACTACAACAGATATTAAAGAGAACCTGTCCCCTCCCCCCAGGCATTTGTTACTGAAAGAGCCACCTTGTGCAGCAGTAATGCTGCACAAGGAAAAGGTGGCTCTTTTAGTTATGCTCCTTGCACCCGCTGAACTTAACACTTATAAAATGTGTGTCAGGACTCTGAACATTTTTTACCTTTTGTGCATTACTGCCCTTTTCCAACATGGCGTCTTTGGTCTCATGTGCACTTGTCTTCCTGCTATAAAACTCCACCCCAGCCTTCAGTCTCTGCTAGATTATTCTGCTTTGCATCCAGCTCCTGATTACTCCCTGGCCTTGCACCTGCACCTGCTCCTGTGAACCTGTGTTGGAGATCCTGCCACTCTGCTCTGAGTTCCTGCTGCATACACCAGTGTTCAGAAATCCTCCTTCATCTGCTGCTCATGTTACTTCCATCTGCATTTGCTGGACATGTAAGCTGTTTCTGCTCTGCAAAACCTGAGACTATTAACCAGGCCTCCCTGGTTGAGCTAAGATATGATTTGAACTGCCTAATAGCATATCTATCTGTGTCTGGACTAAGTCAAGGATCTATTCGTGTCAAGTTTTCTCAAGAATAACTGTGCTTCATAGACTTTCAGTTTGTTTGCATCTACCTCTGAAGTTTCCTATTGACTGCTAAGCTGCGTTTATTATTTGCACCAAGTGTTGTGGACTTGAGTTTCTCTCTGCACCTGCTTGAATCACCGTGTGATAATATAAACTTTACCACCAGTTATAAAACTGTGTCCTGTTGTCTTGTTCCACGCAAAAAGTCTCCTGAATTATTCCCTATAATTATTACAGGATAATCTAGCCATTAAAAAAAAGGAGACTGCTGGAACAATGACTGCAGAGAGCAGATTAGAGCAGGTGTTTTCCATAATTAGATCACTGCAGAAAGATGTGGAAGGTCTGCAAAAGAAGTTTGGAAGCTTTGAACACAATCAACAAGTGTTTGGACAAACTTTGCAGGACTTAAGCAACCGCATGGCAGCCCAGGAAAACAAACTTGCTGGCATTGAGTCCCAGTATGGACGGGCTTTTCAGGAAATAAGCACGCAAATGGCTGCACAAGTGACTTTACCCTCCGGGCAACCGCCACCAGCTAGCCCACCTAAGTTGCCCCCATTCAGATTTAATGGTGATCGCGACAAATTTCATGGCTTTGTGAATCAATGTATGCTATATTTTGAAGTGCATGCTGACCGTTTTCCTACTGATAGATCCAAAGTATTGTGTGTAATAATGTTACTGACCTCACGAGCGCTCGCCTGGGCGAATCCGATGATTGAGTCTTGTGACCCACGGTTAAATGACTTGGATGATTTCTTGCCTATGGCATTAATGTTTGATGACCCTAATCGCCGTGCAACCGCTGAATCTGCTTTGTTGTCTTTACGCCACGCTAAACGTTCTGTTATTGAGTATGCCACTGAATTCAGGAGATTGGTGGTAGATACCAATTGGGACAGTTATGCACAATTGCCTATTTTTAAAAGGGGTCTGTCTAGTATAATAAAAGATGAACTAGCTCGCTCAGAGTCACCACAAGAACTAGAGACATTCATACAGCATTGTGTGCGCATAGACATTCGCCTTACTGAGCGTAGGCAGGAGAAATTTGCTGCATATAACCGTATTTCTAACTTTTCCCCTCCTTCCAAAGAGCCTTCAGGTAAAACATCTCGGGAAGTGGAGGAGGTGCCCATGCAAATTGATTCCGTTCAGAGACGCGAGATCAATGAGCGCCGGGAGCATCGCCTTCGTGAAAGTCTATGTTTCTACTGCGGCCAGTCTGACCACTTCTTGATCAATTGTCCTAAGTGTCCTAGACGGCCTAACAAGGTGCTAGCAGCAGTAGGGGAGTATGACAACTGTGATGATGAATCTGACATCTCTGAATGTAGCCTGCCTTGAAACGCTGTATTCCATTCACTTTCAATGACTTCACCCCCCAAGGAGCTGAAGGAAAAGAACTCTCACTGTTCTCTCCCTATTAAGATCCTGTGTTCAGGAAAGTGGATTTCCAGTTCAGCTATGATTGACTCTGGTGCAGGTGGCAATTTCATGGATATCACATTTGCCAAGGAACATGGTATTAAAATTCAGCAAAGAGCCTCTCCAATTACCATGGAAACAGTGGATGGGTCACCTTTAATCTCTGGGCCTGTGGATCAGGAGACCGTACCCCTTCAAATTTTGTTGGAGCCTAATCATCAGGAGCAACTTTCTTTCTTGCTAATTTCTTCTCCTCATTTTCCTGTGATTTTAGGCATTCCTTGGTTGCATTCTCAGAACCCAATTATCAACTGGGAGACAAAGGAGATTATCTTTCCAACAAGGAGCAACTCAGCGTTTACAGAAGCTGTCCCTGAGTCCACGGCTACGGAACCACATGTACAGGTATCTACTTTACCTCCAGCATATAAAGAGTTCTCTGACCTCTGTGACAAGAAGAATGCAGATCAACTTCCTCCACACAGGCATTATGACTGTTCCATTGAGCTGCTTCCTGGGGCAGATATTCCTTTTGGTCACGTATACCCTTTGGCGGCATCTGAGCTTCAAGCCTTAAATGAGTATATTGACAAAAATCTGGCCAAAGGCTTCATACGTCCTTCTTCCTCACAAGCAGGGGCACCTATCTTTCTTGTAAAGAAGAAGGATGGGACCCTGAGACCCTGTGTTGACTATTGGGAACTCAATAAGGTAACCGTACGAAACTGTTACCCTTTGTCTCTGATTCCCGAATTACTGGAAAGAGTCCGCCATGCTAAGGTGTTCTCTAATCTGGATCTACATGGGGCTAATAATTTGGTGCGTATTCGTCTAGGGGTTGAGTGGAAGACAGCATTCAGATGCCGGTATGGACACTTTGAATCTCTTGTGATGCCCTTCGGGCTTTGTAACGCCCCTGCAGCATTTCAACACCTTGTTAATGACATCTTCAGAGATTTGTTGGACCAGTTTGTGGTGATATATTTGGACGATATACAAATCTTTTCTGACTCTCTAAAGGAACATGAAGAACATGTCAAAACTGTTTTAAGACGTCTGAAAGAGAACCAACTGTATATCAAGCCGGAGAAATGCGAGTTCCATTGTTCTGAGATACAGTTCTTGGGTTATATCATCTCTCCCCAGGGGCTGAACATGGAATCTGGTAAGATTCAGGCTATTCTTGACTGGCCGGTACCCAAGAACGTTAAGGAGGTCCAACGTTTTATTGGTTTTGCAAATTTCTACAGACGCTTCATTCGAAATTTTTCTGATATTGTCCGTCCCATTACTTCCTTGACAAAGAAGGAAAAGCCCTTTAAGTGGTCATCACAGGCTCAAGAAGCTTTTGATCGGCTGAAGATCTGTTTCACATCACACCGCTGTTGATACACCCAGATCCAACACATCCTTTCATAGTGGAGGTGGACACTTCTGATAATGCTTTGGGGGCTATTCTCTCCCAAAGAACTGGAGAGAAGGGTCTGCTACATCCTTGTGCTTTCTTTTCCCGTAGACTAACCTCAGCAGAGAAGAATTACGATGTGGGAGACAAGGAATTGCTGGCTATTATTGCGGCTTTCAAAGAATGGAGGCATCATCTGCAAGGAACTGCACAACAGATCATAGTGCTAACTGACCATCGCAATCTAGAGTTCCTTAGATCCGCTAGATGTCTTTCTCCTCGTCAGGCTCGTTGGAACTTATTCTTAAATCAATTTAACTTTGTTATCTCGTACCATCCAGGTTCTCGTAATGGGAAGGCTGATGCTTTATCCCCAATCCATGCTGCGGATTCCGTACCTGGAGCCCCGTCCAAGACCATTCTATCTGATGCCAATTTCATCGGAGTTATCCACGATCAGGACTTGTGGAAGGAGTGCAGGGAGGCCTATGACGGTGATGTATTTCTGGCCAACCCACCTGTGGATATTAATCTAATCTTTAAGGGTGGCATGTGGTTCAGAGATCAACGTATCTACGTCCCGGAGGTCGTCCGTCTCAATTTGGTACATGACTCCAAGTTGGCTGGTCACAGGGGGGTACAGAAGACACAAGAGTTCCTGAGCCGATTCTTCTGGTGGCCAACTTGCCTGAAGGATACCAAGGACTATGTTCTCTCTTGTGAGGTATGTGCCCGTTTCAAGACTCCTCATGTGGCACCTACGGGTCTTCTACAATCATTACCTGTTCCATCCCACCCTTGGGGGTCTATATCAATGGACTTTATTGTGGAGCTGCCTACATCAGGGGGGCATGAATACAATCATGGTGGTAGTTGATCGCCTGACTAAGACTGCTCATTTTGTTCCATGCATCGGTCTCCCCTCTGCTAAAGATACCGTGAACTTGGTTATACAGAATGTCTTTCGGTTGCATGGGTTGCCGGATGAGATCATCTCTGACCGTGGAGTTCAGTTCACTTCAAGATTCTGGAAGGGGTTTTGCTCTGCACTCAATATTAATGTCTGTCTCTCTTCTGCTTACCATCCCCAGACAAATGGTCAGACTGAGTGTACCAACCAGATGCTGGAACAATATCTAAGATGCTATGTCAGCCATCTCCAGGATGATTGGTTGGAGTTGTTGCCGTTAGCCAAATTTTCATATAATAATTCTCAGAGCGCCTCCACTAAATTTACACCTTTCTTTGCCAATCTGGGTTATCATCTGTGTATTTTACCTAGGTCTCCAATTAATTCTCCGGTTCCAGCAGTGGAGGAAAGGCTGACTGCGATGAGACAAAATCTGGAGGTTCTGAAGGAATCCCTGACAACGGCTCAAGAACGTTATAAGAGATCGGCTGATAGATTCCGTAAACCTGCACCCATGTTCAAGGTAGGAGATTCTGTGTGGTTAGCAACTAAGAATCTAAAGTTAAATGTTCCTTCACAAAAGCTTGGACAGAAATTCATTGGCCCTTTCAAGATCAACGGTATTGTGAGCTCTGTGGCCTGCCGGCTGAAGCTACCTAGGACAATGAAAGTGCACCCAGTTTTTCATGCATCTTTACTAAAGCCTGTATCTCCTTATACCTTCCAGGGACGTGTTGTTCCACCTCCGCAGCCTGTGGTGATTGATGGGCAAGAACAATTTGTGGTGGAGGAAATTATTGATTCCAGGATTTGCAGGAATCGGCTCCAATATCTGATAAGATGGCAGGGATATCCCCCTGAGGATGACTCTTGGGAACCTGTGGAAAACATCAATGCCCAACAGAAGATTTCTCGTTTTCATCAGAGATTCCCTGAGAAACCAGGTCTAGGATCGTCCTGAGGCCGCTTCTAAGGAGGGAGTAATGTCAGGGCTCTGAACATTTTTTACCTTTTGTGCATTACTGCCCTTGGAGGGAGTAATGTCAGGGCTCTGAACATTTTTTACCTTTTGTGCATTACTGCCCTTTTCCAACATGGCGTCTTTGGTCTCATGTGCACTTGTCTTCCTGCTATAAAACTCCACCCCAGCCTTCAGTCTGTGCTAGGTTATTCTGCTTTGCATCCAGCTCCTGATTACTCCCTGGCCTTGCACCTGCACCTGCTCCTGTGAACCTGTGTTGGAGATCCTGCCACTCTGCTCTGAGTTCCTGCTGCATTCACCAGTGTTCAATAATCCTCCTTCATCTGCTGCTCATGTTACTTCCATCTGCATTTGCTGGACATGTAAGCTGTTTCTGCTCTGCAAAACCTGAGACTATTAACCAGGCCTCCCTGATTGAGCTAAGATATGATTTGTAGAAAATCCAAAGAAAAGGAGCGCACTTACCCCAGTGGAGTTCAACATCACTTTATTAGGACATTCTTAAAAAACGGAGGCAGGGAGGGATGATGTCAGATGTGGACAACGGCCGTTTCGTGCTCCACGGCACTTCAACGGGTCCTACCACTGACTAGATCCGGGGAGTGTTTTATAGACCCACCTGGGTCATGAACACCTCCCCCTACATACTCAAAACACGAACACAATTACATTTAAAAACAACAAGAAAGATTTAAAAACAATCTCTATAAACAAAAGCTAAGACAAGGATGAGCATTGTTGTGAAATTGGATTTTGGGCTCCCCCGGTGGCCACTGGTGGAATTGAACTGGTGTGCATCATCCTCTCTGTTCACCTGTTTCCATCAGGATGTGGGAGTCGCTATTTAGCCTTGCTCCTCTGTCACTTCCATGCCGGTCAACATTGTAATCAGAAGCCTTTCTGTGCATGTTCCTGCTGCTAGACAACTCCCAGCTAAGTTGGACTTAGTCCTTGTTTGTTTTTGCATTTTGTTCCAGTTCACAGCTGTAGTTTCGTTTCTGTGTCTGGAAAGCTCTTGTGATCTGAAATTGCCACTCTGATGTTATGAGTTAATACTAGAGTCTTAAAGTAATTTCAGGATGGTATTTTGATAGGGTTTTCAGCTGACCATGAAAGTGCCCTTTCTGTCTTCCTGCTATCTAGTAAGCGGACCTCAATTTTGCTAAACCTATTTTCATACTACGTTTGTCATTTCATCTAAAATCACCGCCAATATTTGTGGGGGCCTCTGTATGCCTTTCGGGGAAATTTCTCTAGAGGTGAGCCAGGACTATATTTTCCTCTGCCAGGATTAGTTAGTCCTCCGGCCGGCGCTGGGCGTCTAGGGATAAAACGCAGGCTACGCTACCCGGCTACTGTTAGTTGTGCGGCAGGTTTAGTTCATGGTCAGTTTAGTTTCCATCCTTCCAAGAGCTAGTTCTTATGTTTGCTGGGCTATGTTCTCTTGCCATTGAGAACCATAACAGTTTGACCGGCCAAAAAGGGTTAAATTAATTGACAGAGAAAGGAGAGAAAAGAGAAGTCTGCTGAAGATTTTTTTTTTTTTTTTTTTTTTTTCCCCTCAGTTCTGAGTGTGCTTGTAATTGAATCTCTTGCAAGTCTGCCTATATTGCAGCCTTTCTCTCTCTCTCTCCTTCTAATCCTGGAATGGCTCTGTGTTCACCTGTTTAAAATGGATATTCAGAGTTTAGCTGCAGGTTTGAATAATCTCACCACGAAAGTTCAAAACTTACAAGATTTTGTTGTTCATGTTCCTATATCTGAACCTAGAATTCCTTTGCCTGAATTTTTCTCGGGGAATAGATCTTGCTTTCAAAATTTCAAAAATAATTGCAAGTTGTTTTTGTCCCTGAAATCTCGCTCTGCTGGAGATCCTGCTCAGCAGGTCAGGATTGTGATTTCTTTGCTCCGGGGCGACCCTCAGGATTGGGCTTTTGCATTGGCTCCAGGGGATCCTGCGTTGCTCAATGTGGATGCGTTTTTTCTGGCCTTGGGGTTGCTTTATGAGGAACCTCAGTTAGAACTTCAGGCGGAAAAGGCCTTGATGTCCCTATCTCAGGGGCAAGACGAAGCTGAAATATACTGCCAGAAATTCCGTAAATGGGCTGTGCTTACTCAGTGGAATGAGTGCGCCCTGGCGGCGAATTTCAGAGAGGGTCTCTCTGATGCCATTAAGGATGTTATGGTGGGGTTCCCTGTGCCTGCGGGTCTGAATGAGTCCATGACAATGGCTATCCAGATCGATAGGCGTCTGCGGGAGCGCAAACCTGTGCACCATTTGGCGGTGTCTACTGAGAAGACGCCAGAGGATATGCAATGTGATAGAATTCTGTCCAGAAGTGAACGGCAGAATTTTAGACGAAAAAATGGGTTGTGCTTCTATTGCGGTGATTCAACTCATGTTATATCAGCATGCTCTAAGCGTACTAAGAAGCTTGATAAGTCTGTTTCAATTGGCACTTTACAGTCTAAGTTTATTCTATCTGTGACCCTGATTTGTTCTTTATCATCTATTACCGCGGATGCCTATGTCGACTCTGGCGCCGCTTTGAGTCTTATGGATTGGTCCTTTGCCAAACGCTGTGGGTATGATTTGGAGCCTCTTGAAACTCCTATACCCCTGAAGGGGATTGACTCCACCCCATTGGCTAGCAATAAACCACAATACTGGACACAAGTAACTATGCGGATTAATCCGGATCACCAGGAGATTATTCGCTTTCTTGTGCTGTATAACCTACATGATGTGTTGGTGCTTGGATTGCCATGGCTGCAATCTCATAACCCAGTCCTTGACTGGAAAGTTATGTCTGTGTTAAGCTGGGGATGTAAGGGGACGCATGGGGATGTACCTGTGGTTTCCATTTCATCATCTATTCCCTCTGAGATTCCTGAATTCTTGACTGAATATCGTGACGTTTTTGAAGAACCTAAGCTTGGTTCATTACCTCCGCACCGGGAGTGCGATTGTGCCATAGATTTGATTCCGGGTAGTAAATACCCTAAGGGTCGTTTATTTAATCTGTCTGTGCCTGAACATGCTGCTATGCGAGAATATATAAAGGAGTCCTTGGAAAAGGGACATATTCGTCCTTCGTCATCTCCCTGTCATGATCTCAATGGCAAGAGAACATAGCATCAGCATATATAGGAACTAGCTCTTGGAAGATGGGAACTGAGCTGACCATGAACTAAACCTAACGCACAACTAGCAGTGGCCGGGTAGCATGCCTACGTTGATTCTAGATGCCCAGCACCAGCCGGAGGACTAAATAATGCTAGCAGAGGAAAATAAGTCCTAGCTCACCTCTAGAGAAATACCCCGAAAGGAGACAGAGGCCCCCCACATGTATTGGCGGTGAATTAAGATGAAATAACAAAACGTAGTATGAAAATAGGTTTAGCAAATTTGAGGTCCACTTACTACATAGCAGAAGACAGAAAGAACACTTTCATGGTCAGCTAAAAACCCTATCAAAACACCATCCAGAAATTACTTTAAAACTCTGGCATTAACTCATAACACCAGAGTGGCAATTCCTGTTCACAAGAGCTTTCCAGACACAGTAACGAAACTACAGCTGTGAACTGGAACAAAAATGCAAAAACAAACATGGACAAGAGTCCAACTTATCTAGTAGTTGTCTAGGAGCAGGAACAAGCACAGAGAGGCTTCTGATAACATTGTTGACCGGCAAGCAACTAACAAAGCAGCAAGGTTATATAGCGACTCCCACATCTTGATGGGAACAGGTGAACAGAGAAGATGAAGACACCAGTTCAATTCCACCAGTAGCCACCGGGGGAGCCCAGAATCCAAATTCACAACAGTACCCCCTCCTCAAGGAGGGGGCACCGAACCCTCACCAGAACCACCAGGGCGATCAGGATGGGCCCTATGAAAGGCACGAACCAGATCAGAGGCATGAACATCAGATGCATTCACCCAAGAATTATCCTCCTGGCCGTATCCCTTCCACTTGACCAGATACTGGAGTCTCCGTCTGGAAACACGAGAGTCCAAGATTTTCTCCACAACGTACTCCAACTCACCCTCAACCAACACCGGAGCAGGAGGCTCAACGGAAGGCACAACCGGTACCTCATACCTGCGCAACAATGACCGATGAAAAACGTTATGAATAGAAAAGGATGTAGGGAGGTCCAAACGGAAGGAAACAGGGTTAAGAATCTCCAATATCTTATACGGGCCGATGAACCGAGGCTTAAACTTAGGAGAAGAGACCCTCATAGGGACAAAACGAGAAGACAACCACACCAAATCCCCAACACAAAGCCGAGGACCAACACGACGGTGGCGGTTGGCAAAAAGCTGAGTCTTCTCCTGGGACAACCTCAAATTGTCCACCACCTGCCCCCAGATCTGATGCAATCTCTCCACCACAGCATCCACTCCAGGACAATCCGAAGATTCCACCTGACCAGAGGAAAATCGAGGATGAAACCCCGAATTACAGAAAAACGGGGACACCAAAGTGGCAGAGCTGGCCCGATTATTGAGAGCGAACTCCGCCAATGGCAAAAAAGCAACCCAATCATCCTGGTCAGCAGACACAAAACACCTCATATATGTCTCCAGGGTCTGATTAATCCGCTCGGTCTGGCCATTCGTCTGAGGATGGAAAGCGGACGAAAAAGATAAATCTATGCCCATCCTAGCACAGAATGCCCGCCAAAATCTAGACACGAATTGAGTCCCTCTGTCAGAAACGATATTCTCAGGAATACCATGCAAACGAACAACATTTTGAAAAAACAGAGGAACCAACTCGGAAGAAGAAGGCAACTTGGGCAGAGGAACCAAATGGACCATCTTAGAGAAACGGTCACACACCACCCAGATGACAGACATCTTCTGAGAAACAGGCAGATCTGAAATAAAATCCATCGAGATGTGCGTCCAAGGCCTCTTAGGAATAGGCAAGGGCAACAATAATCCACTAGCCCGAGAACAACAAGGCTTGGCCCGAGCACAAACGTCACAAGACTGCACAAAGCCTCGCACATCTCGTGACAGGGAAGGCCACCAGAAGGACCTTGCCACCAAATCCCTGGTACCAAAAATGCCAGGATGACCTGCCAACGCAGAAGAATGAACCTCAGAGATTACTCTACTGGTCCAATCATCAGGAACAAACAGTTTATCAGGTGGGCAACGATCAGGTCTATCCGCCTGAAACTCCTGCAAGGCCCGCCGCAGGTCTGGAGAAACGGCTGACAATACCACTCCATCCTTAAGGATACCTGTGGGCTCAGAGTTACCAGGCGAGTCAGGCTCAAAACTCCTAGAAAGGGCATCCGCCTTAACATTCTTAGAACCCGGTAGGTATGACACCACAAAATTAAACCGAGAGAAAAATAATGACCAGCGCGCCTGTCTAGGATTCAGGCGCCTGGCGGTCTCAAGATAAATCAAATTTTTGTGGTCCGTCAATACCACCACCTGATGTCTGGCCCCCTCAAGCCAATGGCGCCAATCCTCAAAAGCCCACTTCATGGCCAAAAGCTCCCGATTCCCAACATCATAATTCCGCTCAGCGGGCGAAAATTTACGGGAAAAGAAGGCACAAGGCCTCATCACGGAGCAGTCAGAACTTTTCTGCGACAACACTGCCCCAGCTCCGATCTCAGAAGCGTCGACCTCAACCTGAAAAGGTAGAGCAACATCAGGCTGACGCAACACAGGGGCAGAGGAAAAACGGCGCTTAAGCTCCCGAAAGGCCTCCACAGCATCAGGGGACCAATCAGCAACATCAGCACCCTTCTTAGTCAAATCGGTCAATGGCTTAGCAATATCCGAAAAACCAGCAATAAATCGACGATAAAAGTTAGCAAAGCCCAAAAATTTCTGAAGACTCTTAAGAGAAGAGGGCTGCGTCCAATCACAAATAGCTTGAACCTTGACAGGATCCATTTCAATGGAAGAGGGGGAAAAAATATATCCCAAAAAGGAAATCCTCTGTACCCCAAAAACACACTTAGAACCCTTCACACACAAAGAACTAGACCGCAAAACCTGAAAAACCCTCCTGACTTGCTGGACATGAGAGTCCCAGTCATCCGAAAAAATCAGAATATCATCCAGATACACAATCATAAATTTATCCAAATAATCGCGAAAAATATCATGCATAAAGGACTGGAAAACTGACGGAGCATTTGAAAGACCAAAAGGCATCACTAAATACTCAAAGTGGCCCTCGGGCGTATTAAATGCGGTTTTCCACTCATCCCCCTGCCTGATTCGCACCAAATTATACGCCCCACGAAGGTCAATCTTAGAGAACCACTTGGCCCCCTTTATGCGAGCAAACAAATCAGTCAGCAACGGCAATGGGTATTGATATTTAACAGTGATTTTATTCAAAAGCCGATAATCAATACATGGTCTCAAAGAGCCGTCTTTTTTTGACACAAAGAAAAAACCGGCTCCTAAGGGAGATGACGATGGACGAATATGTCCCTTTTCCAAGGACTCCTTTATATATTCTCGCATAGCAGCATGTTCAGGCACAGACAGATTAAATAAACGACCCTTTGGGTATTTACTACCCGGGATTAAATCTATGGCACAATCGCACTCTCGGTGCGGAGGTAACGAACCAAGCTTGGATTCTTCAAAGACGTCACGATAGTCAGACAGGAACTCAGGAATTTCAGAGGGAATAGATGATGAAATGGAAACCACAGGTACATCCCCATGAGCCCCCTTACATCCCCAGCTCAACACAGACATAGCTCTCCAGTCGAGGACTGGGTTGTGAGATTGCAGCCAAGGCAATCCTAGCACCAAATCATCATGTAGATTATACAGCACCAGAAAGCGAATAATCTCCTGGTGATCCGGATTAATACGCATAGTTACTTGTGTCCAGTATTGTGGTTTATTATTAGCCAATGGGGTGGAGTCAATCCCCTTCAGAGGAATAGGAGTCTCCAAAGGCTCTAAATCATACCCACAGCGTTTGGCAAAGGACCAATCCATAAGACTCAAAGCGGCGCCAGAGTCGACATAGGCGTCCGTGGTAATAGATGACAAAGAGCAAATCAGGGTCACAGATAGAATAAACTTAGACGGTGAGGTGCAAATGGAAACAGATTTACCAAGCTTTTTAGTGCGTTTAGAGCATGCTGATATAACATGAGTAGAATCACCACAATAGAAACACAACCCATTTTTCCGTCTAAAATTCTGCCGCTCGCTTCGGGACAGAATTCTATCACACTGCATACTCTCTGGCGACTTCTCAGTGGACACCGCCAGATGGTGCACTGGTTTGCGCTCCCGCAAACGCCTATCGATCTGAATAGCCATTGTCATGGACTCGTTCAGACCCGCAGGCACAGGGAACCCCACCATAACATCCTTAATGGCATCAGAGAGACCCTCTCTGAAAGTCGCCGCCAGGGCGCACTCATTCCACTGAGTAAGCACAGACCATTTACGGAATCTTTGGCAGTAAATTTCCGCTTCATCTTGCCCCTGAGATAGGGACATCAAAGTTTTTTCTGCCTGAAGCTCCAAATGAGGTTCGTCATAAAGCAACCCCAAGGCCAGAAAAAACGCATCCACATTGAGCAACGCAGGATCCCCTGGTGTCAATGAAAAAGCCCAGTCTTGAGGGTCGCCCCGGAGCAAGGAAATCACAATCCTGACCTGCTGTGCAGGGTCTCCGGCAGAGCGAGATTTCAGGGACAAAAATAATTTGCAATTATTTCGAAAATTCTGAAACCCAGATCTATTCCCCGAGAAAAATTCCGGCAAAGGAATTCTCGGCTCAGATACAGGTGCCTGACAAACAAAATCTTGCAAATTTTGTACCTTCGTGGCGAGATTATTCAAACCTGCAGTTACACTCTGAAGATCCATTACAAACAGGTGGACACAGAGCCATTCAAGGGTTAAGAGGAGGTAAGAAGCAGCTAGACAGCAATTAAGGGCTAGACAGCAAAACTCTGAAGGGAAAAAAAAAAAAAAAAAAAAATTCCCTTAAACACTTCTCTATCTCCTGCTTCAGCCCAAACAATTAACACTTTGTGGGCCGGTCAAACTGTCATGATCTCAATGGCAAGAGAACATAGCATCAGCATATATAGGAACTAGCTCTTGGAAGATGGGAACTGAGCTGACCATGAACTAAACCTAACGCACAACTAGCAGTGGCCGGGTAGCATGCCTACGTTGATTCTAGATGCCCAGCACCAGCCGGAGGACTAAATAATGCTAGCAGAGGAAAATAAGTCCTAGCTCACCTCTAGAGAAATACCCCGAAAGGAGACAGAGGCCCCCCACATGTATTGGCGGTGAATTAAGATGAAATAACAAAACGTAGTATGAAAATAGGTTTAGCAAATTTGAGGTCCACTTACTACATCGCAGAAGACAGAAAGAACACTTTCATGGTCAGCTAAAAACCCTATCAAAACACCATCCAGAAATTACTTTAAAACTCTGGCATTAACTCATAACACCAGAGTGGCAATTCCTGTTCACAAGAGCTTTCCAGACACAGTAACGAAACTACAGCTGTGAACTGGAACAAAAATGCAAAAACAAACATGGACAAGAGTCCAACTTATCTAGTAGTTGTCTAGGAGCAGGAACAAGCACAGAGAGGCTTCTGATAACATTGTTGACCGGCAAGCAACTAACAAAGCAGCAAGGTTATATAGCGACTCCCACATCTTGATGGGAACAGGTGAACAGAGAAGATGAAGACACCAGTTCAATTCCACCAGTAGCCACCGGGGGAGCCCAGAATCCAAATTCACAACATCTCCCTTAGGAGCCGGTTTTTTCTTTGTGGCTAAGAAAGATGGCTCTTTGAGGCCGTGCATTGATTATCGGCTTTTGAATAAAATCACGGTTAAATATCAATATCCGTTGCCACTGCTGACTGATTTGTTTGCTCGCATAAAGGGGGCCAAGTGGTTCTCTAAGATAGATCTTCGTGGGGCGTATAATTTGGTGCGAATTAAGCAGGGGGATGAGTGGAAAACCGCATTTAATACGCCCGAGGGCCACTTTGAGTATTTGGTGATGCCTTTTGGTCTTTCAAATGCCCCTTCAGTCTTTCAGTCCTTTATGCATGACATTTTCCGTGATTATTTGGATAAATTTATGATTGTGTATCTGGATGATATTTTGATTTTTTCGGATGACTGGGACTCTCATGTCCAGCAGGTCAGGAGGGTTTTTCAGGTTTTGCGGTCTAATTCCTTGTGTGTGAAGGGTTCTAAGTGCGTTTTTGGGGTTCAAAAGATTTCCTTTTTGGGATATATTTTTTCCCCCTCTTCCATCGAGATGGATCCTGTCAAGGTTCAGGCTATTTGTGATTGGACGCAACCCTCTTCTCTTAAGAGTCTTCAGAAATTTTTGGGCTTTGCTAACTTTTATCGTCGATTTATTGCTGGTTTTTCTGATGTTGTTAAACCATTGACTGATTTGACTAAGAAGGGTGCTGATGTTGCTGATTGGTCCCCTGCTGCTGTGGAGGCCTTTCGGGAGCTTAAGCGCCGCTTTTCTTCCGCCCCTGTGTTGCGTCAGCCTGATGTTGCTCTTCCTTTTCAGGTTGAGGTCGACGCTTCTGAAATCGGAGCTGGGGCGGTTTTGTCGCAGAGAAGTTCCGATTGCTCCGTGATGAGACCTTGTGCTTTTTTCTCGCGTAAATTTTCGCCCGCCGAGCGGAATTATGATGTTGGGAATCGGGAGCTTTTGGCCATGAAGTGGGCTTTTGAGGAGTGGCGTCATTGGCTTGAGGGGGCTAGACATCAGGTGGTGGTATTGACTGACCACAAAAATCTAATTTTTCTTGAGTCCGCCAGACGCCTGAATCCTAGACAGGCGCGCTGGTCATTGTTTTTCTCTCGGTTTAATTTTGTGGTGTCCTACCTGCCGGGTTCTAAGAATGTTAAGGCGGATGCCCTTTCTAGGAGTTTTGAGCCTGACTCCCCTGGTAATTCTGAACCTACAGGTATCCTTAAGGATGGAGTGATATTGTCTGCCGTTTCTCCAGACCTGCGGCGGGCCTTGCAGGAGTTTCAGGCGGATAGACCTGATCGTTGCCCACCTGGTAGACTGTTTGTTCCTGATGATTGGACCAGTAAAGTCATTTCTGAGGTTCATTCTTCTGCGTTGGCAGGTCATCCTGGAATCTTTGGTACCAGGGATTTGGTGGCAAGGTCCTTCTGGTGGCCTTCCCTGTCTCGAGATGTGCGAGGCTTCGTGCAGTCTTGTGACGTTTGTGCTCGGGCCAAGCCTTGTTGTTCTCGGGCTAGTGGATTGTTGTTGCCCTTGCCTATCCCGAAGAGGCCCTGGACGCACATCTCGATGGATTTTATTTCGGATCTTCCTGTTTCTCAGAAGATGTCTGTCATCTGGGTGGTGTGTGATCGTTTCTCTAAGATGGTCCATTTGGTTCCCCTGCCTAAGTTGCCTTCTTCTTCCGAGTTGGTTCCTCTGTTTTTTCAAAATGTGGTCCGTTTGCATGGTATTCCGGAGAATATCGTTTCTGACAGAGGTACCCAATTCGTGTCTAGATTTTGGCGAGCATTCTGTGCTAGGATGGGCATAGATTTGTCTTTCTCGTCTGCTTTCCATCCTCAGACTAATGGCCAGACCGAGCGGACGAATCAGACCTTGGAGACATATTTGAGGTGTTTTGTGTCTGCAGATCAGGATGATTGGGTTGCTTTTTTGCCTTTAGCGGAGTTTGCCCTCAATAATCGGGCCAGTTCTGCCACCTTGGTGTCTCCCTTTTTCTGTAATTCGGGGTTTCATCCTCGATTTTCTTCTGGTCAGGTGGAATCTTCGGATTGTCCTGGAGTGGATGCTGTGGTGGAGAGGTTGCATCAGATTTGGGGGCAGGTAGTGGACAATTTGAAGTTGTCCCAGGAGAAGACTCAGCTTTTTGCCAACCGCCGGCGTCGGGTTGGTCCTCGGCTTTGTGTTGGGGACTTGGTGTGGTTGTCTTCTCGTTTTGTCCCTATGAGGGTTTCTTCTCCCAAGTTTAAGCCTCGGTTCATCGGCCCGTACAAGATATTGGAGATTCTTAACCCTGTGTCCTTCCATTTGGACCTCCCTGCATCTTTTTCTATTCATAATGTTTTTCATCGGTCATTATTGCGCAGGTATGAGGTACCGGTTGTGCCTTCCGTTGAGCCTCCTGCTCCGGTGTTGGTTGAGGGCGAGTTGGAGTACGTTGTGGAAAAAATCTTGGACTCCCGTGTTTCCAGACGGAAACTCCAGTATCTGGTCAAATGGAAGGGATACGGTCAGGAGGATAATTCTTGGGTGACTGCCTCTGATGTTCATGCCTCCGATTTGGTCCGTGCCTTTCATAGGGCTCATCCTGATCGCCCTGGTGGTTCTGGTGAGGGTTCGGTGCCCCCTCCTTGAGGGGGGGGTACTGTTGTGAAATTGGATTTTGGGCTCCCCCGGTGGCCACTGGTGGAATTGAACTGGTGTGCATCATCCTCTCTGTTCACCTGTTTCCATCAGGATGTGGGAGTCGCTATTTAGCCTTGCTCCTCTGTCACTTCCATGCCGGTCAACATTGTAATCAGAAGCCTTTCTGTGCATGTTCCTGCTGCTAGACAACTCCCAGCTAAGTTGGACTTAGTCCTTGTTTGTTTTTGCATTTTGTTCCAGTTCACAGCTGTAGTTTCGTTTCTGTGTCTGGAAAGCTCTTGTGATCTGAAATTGCCACTCTGATGTTATGAGTTAATACTAGAGTCTTAAAGTAATTTCAGGATGGTATTTTGATAGGGTTTTCAGCTGACCATGAAAGTGCCCTTTCTGTCTTCCTGCTATCTAGTAAGCGGACCTCAATTTTGCTAAACCTATTTTCATACTACGTTTGTCATTTCATCTAAAATCACCGCCAATATTTGTGGGGGCCTCTGTATGCCTTTCGGGGAAATTTCTCTAGAGGTGAGCCAGGACTATATTTTCCTCTGCCAGGATTAGTTAGTCCTCCGGCCGGCGCTGGGCGTCTAGGGATAAAACGCAGGCTACGCTACCCGGCTACTGTTAGTTGTGCGGCAGGTTTAGTTCATGGTCAGTTTAGTTTCCATCCTTCCAAGAGCTAGTTCTTATGTTTGCTGGGCTATGTTCTCTTGCCATTGAGAACCATAACAGAGCATATAACCATAAAAATCCTACAAAAAGACAGACATATCGACTTTGTCGTTTAAGCCGTATGGTCCTGCTGCCTCAGTACGCAGAATCCATTTGGCCTCTCTGCATAATAAGAGGCGATTTAAGTCTCCTCCTCCTTCAGGTAAGGAAACATGTTCTAGACCGGCAAATTTAAGCAGCCGTACATCGCTGGCATGCTGAGTACGGACATGATCTATAAGTCTGGAAGCTCCTTTTCCTGTTTTCACGGAATTAAAGTGCTCTCTGATACGAACAAACAGAGGGCGTATTGTCTTCCCAATGTAAAAATTCCTGCATGTGCAAAAAATAACATATACCACGTGAGTGGTCCTGCAGGATATGAAATCCCGTACTGTGTGTTGTATGTGCCCCACTCTAACTTTACTCCCCGTATAGTGATACCTACAAAAATTGCAACCCCCACATTTAAAGTTTCCTTTCGGAATACTGTCTGTGAGCCAATTGTTTTTGTATGTTACAAAACGGTTACGGACTATACTGTCCCCAATGTTTTTGCTGCGACGGCTGGCAAATAGAGGTCCCCTATCTACTATTTCTGTCAAATCAGTATCTTGTCGCAGAATCTGCCAATTCTTGCAAATTACTGTTCTGATGTGACTGTCCAGTGGACCGAACTTAAAGCTGAACACAAATTTTTTCTCGCTCTTTTTTCCACGAATAGTGGAACCATTTTCAGCAACCACTCTGTCATAAGCCTTATTCAGCACATGGGGGGATACCCACATTTTCTGAATCTCTCAACCAAATCGACTGACTGCCGCGTAAACGCCCATCCCACACCATGAATATGTCGTCGACATACCTAATCAAATTGGAAGGCATTATGCCTCAAGATGAAGGAAAGTCCTTCACATATAAACCGCACAGTATCCCTTTCTGTGGGTGTGTTCTCTAGAATGCATCTAACAGTGTCCACTCCCAATTCTTGAGGGATTCTGGTATATAGACTTTCGATATCAATCGAAGTCAAGGCATATGCATCATGCCATTCGAAACCCCTCAAGATTTGTAAAAAATCCCCCGTGTCTTTAATGTAAGAAGGGATATCCCGCAGAAGTGGACGCAGCAGCCAGTCGATATAGGAAGATAGAGGTTCAATGAGAGAGCCCACCCCTGACACAATGGGACGGCCAGGGGGGGCCTCTGCTGATTTGTGTAATTTGGGTATGTGGTACCAATGTGGCTTTCTCGGGTGTTATGTAGAGAAAAGGGTGTTCTCTCCAAAACAGGCCGAAAAATTGCTTCCAGAATACCCGAGAAAGCCACATTGGTACCACATACCCAAATTACACAAATCAGCAGAGGCCCCCCCTGGCCGTCCCATTGTGTCAGGGGTGGGCTCTTTCCTTCATCTTGAGGCATAATGCCTTCCAATTTGATGGCCAGTGGTACCTGCAAACGGAGGGTACCGCAATGGGTACCCCCGTCGCATGTACCCTGGCCAACCTCTTCCTTGCCAGGTTTGAAGAGGAGTACGTTTACTCCTCAAAAAACCCTTTTGTTCGGCATATCAAGCTTTATGCTAGGTATGTCGACGACATATTCATGGTGTGGGATGGGCACCAGGATACATTCACAGAATTTGTGAGGTACCTGGGGACATCAAACACCATGAATATGAGGTTTACCTCGCAATTTGGAGGAACCAATTTGGTCTTCTTGGACGTGAGAGTACATATCAATGAAGGAAGTATATCCACGGAGGTGTATCGAAAACCGTCCGCATCAAATTCATTATTGCATTATAACAGTGCCCATCCCCTGTATATGAAGCGATCCCTGCCATACAGTCAGTTTCTCAGGGTGAAAAGACTTAACAGTGATCCTATGGGGTTCAGTCAGTCGATTTGGTTGAGAGATTCAGAAAACGTGGGTATCCCCCCCATGTGCTGAATAAGGCTTATGACAGAGCGGTTGCTGAAAATGGTTCCATTATTCGTGGAAAAAAGAGCGAGAAAAAATTTGTGTTCAGCTTTAAGTTCGGTCCACTGGACAGTCACATCAGAACAGTAATTCGCAAGAATTGGCAGATTCTGCGACAAGATACTGATTTGACAGAAATAGTAGATAGGGGACCTCTATTTGCCAGCCGTCGCAGCAAAAACATTGGGGACAGTATAGTCCGTAACCGTTTTGTAACATACAAAAACAATTGGCTCACAGACAGTATTCCGAAAGGAAACTTTAAATGTGGGGGTTGCAATTTTTGTAGGTATCACTATACGGGGAGTAAAGTTAGAGTGGGGCACATACAACACACAGTACGGGATTTCATATCCTGCAGGACCACTCACGTGGTATATGTTATTTTTTGCACATGCAGGAATTTTTACATTGGGAAGACAATACGCCCTCTGTTTGTTCGTATCAGAGAGCACTTTAATTCCGTGAAAACAGGAAAAGGAGCTTCCAGACTTATAGATCATGTCCGTACTCAGCATGCCAGCGATGTACGGCTGCTTAAATTTGCCGGTCTAGAACATGTTTCCTTACCTGAAGGAGGAGGAGACTTAAATCGCCTCTTATTATGCAGAGAGGCCAAATGGATTCTGCGTACTGAGGCAGCAGGACCATCCGGCTTAAACGACAAAGTCGATATGTCTGTCTTTTTGTAGGATTTTTATGGTTATATGCTCATCCTTGTCTTAGCTTTTGTTTATAGAGATTGTTTTTAAATCTTTCTTGTTGTTTTTAAATGTAATTGTGTTCATGTTTTGAGTATGTAGGTGGGTCTATAAAACACTCCCCGGATCTAGTCAGTGGTAGGACCCGTTGAAGTGCCGTGGAGCACGAAACGGCCGTTGTCCGCATCTGACATCATCCCTCCCTGCCTCCGTTTTTTAAGAATGTCCTAATAAAGTGATGTTGAACTCCACTGGGGTAAGTGCGCTCCTTTTTTTTGGATTTTCTACATTTGGACTCTGAACTGTTGTTCTGGATGCGGCACCCCCATCAAGTACAGGAGTGGAGGAGACGCAAAGCCATCGCAGCCTATAGATGTTACAGCGGTAAAAATCTATTATCCTGGATTTATTGAAAGCAGCAGTGCGGATGTGAATTCATTTTCTTCTGGTGGACCTTAAGATATGATTTGAACTGCCTAATAGCATATCTATCTGTGTCTGGACTAAGTCAAGGATCTATTTGTGTCAAGTTTTCTCAAGAATAACTGTGCTTCATAGACTTTCAGTTTGTTTGCATCTACCTCAGAAGTTTCCTATTGACTGCTAAGCTGCGTTTATTATTTGCACCAAGTGTTGTGGACTTGAGTTTCTCTCTGCACCTGCTTGAATAGCCGTGTGATAATATAAACTTTACCACTTATAAAACTGTGTCCTGTTGTCTTGTTCCACGCAAAGAGTCTCCTGAATTATCCCCTATAATTATTACAATGTGTCCCCTCATACAGTGAAACCATCCCGGAGGTGGGACTTTCCTTCGTAATGAGACGCAACACAGCCGTCATTCCTACCCCTTCGGTGCCGTGCGCCGCCTCCTCAGTGTTGTTTGAATCTGTCCCGGAGCCTGCGCTGTTATGTTAAACCTTGGTCATGCGCAGTTAGCGCTGACCGTCTTCTGACATCATTTGGTGTCAGGCTGACTGCGCCTGTGCGGCTGCGCTGCCCGAGATCCCGCCTCGCAGTGTCTTCTGATTTATTCACATTGCGGGGTTGGGATTCATGGGCATTCACAGTGCACATCTTCACCTCAGGCTCTCACTTATCTCCCTCCGCCTTCTTCAAACTGTGTGCCTTCAGCTGATCCCTAATCGAATGCCACGGCCGTGACGACGCACAGTCTGAAGAAGTCAGAAGGAGATGAATGAGAGGCAAAGATATGCACTGCGCATGTCCATGAATCCCAGGCCCGCAGTGTGATTAAATCAGAAGACACTGCGAGGCGGGACCTCGGGCAGCGCGGCCGCACAGGCGCAGTCAGCCTGACACCAAATGATGCCAGAAGACCGGCAACGCTAACTGCGCATGCCCAAGATTTAACATAACAGTGCAGGCTACAGGACAGATTCAAACAACGCTGAGGAGGTGGCGCACGGCGCCAAGGGGGTAGGAATGACGGCTGTGCAGCGTCTCATTTCGAAAGAAAGTCCCACCTCCGGGACGGTTTCACGGTATCAGTTGACATATTTTATAAGTGTTTAGTTCTGCGTTTGCAAGGAGCATAAATAAAAGAGGCACCTTTTCTTTGTGTGGCATTAGTGCTGAGAAAGGTGGCTCTTTTAGTTACAAACGACAGGGGGGTTAAATGTTCCCTTTCAACTTGCTCCAATTAAGCCTCAGCCTACACTCTGCTCCTCCTGCTGTCCCTGGGCTCCAACACCGCCAGTTGCTGCTCGGAAGTGCTGTGTGCACAGTTAACAGTTGCGCCTCTGTTATTGGGTTTCAGTAACGTCAGCTAATCCCCAGCCGTGTATCTGGCAATGTGTCCTGCGACCGCCACGCTGACACTACAACAGATAATAAACTGCCTTGAGTGCAGGCCTCAGCCTATATTCTGCTCCTCCTGCTGTCCCTGGGCTCCAACACCGCCAGTTGCTGCTTGGAAGTGCTGTCTGCACAGTGAACACCTGCTCCAGTGTTATTGGGGTTCAGTAACGCCAGCTGCTCCCCTGCTGTGTGTGCGGCAATCAAACTAGTCTGCTCCTCCTGCTGTCCCTGAGCTTCAACACTGCCAGTTGCTGCTCGGAAGTGCTGTCTGCACAGTCAACACCTGCTCCAGTGTTATTGGGGTTCAGTAACGCCAGCTGCACCCCTGCTGTGTGCGGCAATCACTCTGGTCTTCTCCTCCTGCTGTCCCTGGGCTTCAACACCCCCAGTTGCTGCTCGGAAGTGCTGTCTGCACAGTCAACACCCGCTCCAGTGTTATTGGGGTTCAGTAACGCCAGCTGCTCCCCTGCTGTGTGTGCAGCAATCACTCTAGTCTGCTCCTCCTGCTGTCCCTGGGCTCCAACACCTCCAGTTGCTGCTCAGAAGTGCTGTCTGCGCAGTCAATAGTTGCTCCTCGGTTATTGGGGTTCAGTAACGCCAGCTGCTCCCCTGCTGTGTGTGCGGCAATCACTCTAGTCTGCTCCTCCCGCTGTCCCTGGGCTCCAACACTGCCAGTTGCTGCTTGGAAGTGCTGTCTGCACAGTCAACACCTGCTCCAGTGTTTATTGGGTTCAGTAACGCCAGCTGCTCCCCTGCTGTGTGTGCGGCAATCACTCTAGTCTGCTCCTCCTGCTGTCCCTGGGCTCCAACACCTCTAGTTGCTGCTCAGAAGTGCTGTCTGCACAGTCAACAGTTGCTCCTCTGTTATTGGGGGTCAGTAACACCAGCTGTCCCCCTGCTGTGTGTGCGGCAATCACTCTAGTCTGCTCGTCCTGCTGTCCCTGGGCTCCAACACTGCCAGTTGCTGCTCGGAAGTGCTGTCTGCACAGTCATCATCTGCTCCAGTGTTATTGGGGTTCAGTAATGCCAGCTGCTCCCCTGCTGTGTGTGCGGCAATCACTCTAGTCTGCTCCTCCCGCTGTCCCTGGGCTCCAACACTGCCAGTTGCTGCTTGGAAGTGCTGTCTGCACAGTCAACACCTGCTCCAGTGTTATTGGGGTTCAGTAACGCCAGCTCCTCCCCTGCTGTGTGTGCGGCAATCAATCTAGTCTGCTCCTCCTGCTGTCCCTGGGCTTCAACACCGCCAGTTGCTGCTCGGAAGTGCAGTCTGCACAGTCAACACCTGCTCCAGTGTTTATTGGGTTCAGTAACGCCAGCTGCTCCCCTGCTGTGTGTGCGGCAATCACTCTAGTCTGCTCCTCCTGCTGTCCCTGGGCTCCAACACCTCTAGTTGCTGCTCAGAAGTGCTGTCTGCACAGTCAACAGTTGCTCCTCTGTTATTGGGGGTCAGTAACACCAGCTGTCCCCCTGCTGTGTGTGCGGCAATCACTCTAGTCTGCTCGTCCTGCTGTCCCTGGGCTCCAACACTGCCAGTTGCTGCTCGGAAGTGCTGTCTGCACAGTCATCATCTGCTCCAGTGTTATTGGGGTTCAGTAATGCCACCTTCTCCCCTGCTGTGTGTGCAGCAATCACTCTAGTCTGCTTCTCCTGCTGTCCCTGGGCTTCAACACTGCCAGTTTCTGCTTGGAAGAGCTGTCTGCACAGTCAACAGTTGTTCCAGTGTTATTGGGGTTCAGTAATGCCAGCTGCTCCCCTGCTGTGTGTGCGGCAATCACTCTAATTTGCTCCTACTGCTGTCTCTGGGCTCCAACACCGCCAGTTGCTGCTCTGAAGTGCTGTCTGCACAGTCACCAGTTGCTCCTCTGTTATTGGGGTTCAGTAACGCCAGCTGCTCCCCTGCTGTGGGTGTGGCAATCAATCTAGTCTGCTCCTCCTGCTGTCCCTGGGTTCCAACACCACCAGTTGCTGCTCGGAAGTGCTGTCTGCACAGTCAGCAGTTGCTCCTCTGTTATTGGGGTTCAGTAACGCCAGCTGCTCTCCTGCTGTGTGTGCGGCAATCAATCTAGAATGCTCCTCCTTCTGTCCCTGGGTTCCAACACCGCCAGTTGCTGCCCAGAAGTGCTGTCTGCACAGTCAACACCTGCTCCAGTGCTATTGAGGTTCAGTAACTCCAGCTGCTGCCCTGCTGTGTGTGCGGCAATCACTCTAGTCTCCTCCTCCTGCTGTCCCTGGGCTCCAACCCTTCCAGTTGCTGCTCGGAAGTGCTGTCTGCACAGTCAACAGTTGCTCCTCTGTTATTGGGGGTCAGTAACGCCAGCTGCTTCCCTGCTGTGTGTGCAGCAATCAATCTAGTCTGCCCCTCCTGCTGTCCCTGGGCTCCAACACCGCCAGTTGCTGCTCGGAAGTGCTGTCTGTACAGTCAACACCTGCTCCAGTGTTATTGGGGTTCAGTAACGCCAGCTGCACCCCTGCTGTGTGCGGCAATCACTCTGGTCTTCTCCTCCTGCTGTCCCTGGTCTTCAACACCCCCAGTTGCTGCTCGGAAGTGCTGTCTGCACAGTCAACACCCGCTCCAGTGTTATTGGGGTTCAGTAACGCCAGCTGCTCCCCTGCTGTGTGTGCAGCAATCACTCTAGTCTGCTCCTCCTGCTGTCCCTGGGGTCCAACACCTCCAGTTGCTGCTCAGAAGTGCTGTCTGCACAGTCAACAGTTGCTCCTCGGTTATTGGGGTTCAGTAACGCCAGCTGCTCCCCTGCTGTGTGTGCGGCAATCACTCTAGTCTGCTCCTCCCGCTGTCCCTGGGCTCCAACACCTCCAGTTGCTGCTCAGAAGTGCTGTCTGCACAGTCAACAGTTGCTCCTCGGTTATTGGGGTTCAGTAACGCCAGCTGCTCCCCTGCTGTGTGTGCAGCAATCAATCTAGTCTGCCCCTCCTGCTGTCCCTGGGCTCCAACACCGCCAGTTGCTGCTCGGAAGTGCTGTCTGCACAGTCAACACCTGCTCCAGTGTTATTGGGGTTCAGTAACGCCAGCTGCACCCCTGCTGTGTGCGGCAATCACTCTGGTCTTCTCCTCCTGCTGTCCCTGGGCTTCAACACCCCCAGTTGCTGCTCGGAAGTGCTGTCTGCACAGTCAACACCCGCTCCAGTGTTATTGGGGTTCAGCAACGCCAGCTGCTCCCCTGCTGTGTGTGCAGCAATCACTCTAGTCTGCTCCTCCTGCTGTCCCTGGGCTCCAACACCTCCAGTTGCTGCTCAGAAGTGCTGTCTGCACAGTCAACAGTTGCTCCTCGGTTATTGGGGTTCACTAACGCCAGCTGCTCCCCTGCTGTGTGTGCGGCAATCACTCTAGTCTGCTCCTCCCGCTGTCCCTGGGCTCCAACACTGCCAGTTGCTGCTTGGAAGTGCTGTCTGCACAGTCAACACCTGCTCCAGTGTTATTGGGGTTCAGTAACGCCAGCTCCTCCCCTGTTGTGTGTGCGGCAATCAATCTAGTCTGCTCCTCCTGCTGTCCCTGGGCTTCAACACCGCCAGTTGCTGCTCGGAAGTGCAGTCTGCACAGTCAACACCTGCTCCAGTGTTTATTGGGTTCAGTAACGCCAGCTGCTCCCCTGCTGTGTGTGCGGCAATCACTCTTGTCTGCTCCTCCTGCTGTCCCTGGGCTCCAACACCTCTAGTTGCTGCTCAGAAGTGCTGTCTGCACAGTCAACAGTTGCTCCTCTGTTATTGGGGGTCAGTAACACCAGCTGTCCCCCTGCTGTGTGTGCGGCAATCACTCTAGTCTGCTCGTCCTGCTGTCCCTGGGCTCCAACACTGCCAGTTGCTGCTCGGAAGTGCTGTCTGCACAGTCATCATCTGCTCCAGTGTTATTGGGGTTCAGTAATGCTAGCTGCTCCCCTGCTGTGTGTGCGGCAATCACTCTAGTCTGCTTCTCCTGCTGTCCCTGGGCTTCAACACTGCCAGTTTCTGCATGGAAGAGCTGTCTGCACAGTCAACAGTTGTTCCAGTGTTATTGGGATTCAGTAATGCCAGCTGCTCCCCTGCTGTGTGTGCGGCAATCACTCTAGTTTGCTCCTACTGCTGTCTCTGGGCTCCAACACCGCCAGTTGCTGCTCTGAAGTGCTGTCTGCACAGTCACCAGTTGCTCCTCTGTTATTGGGGTTCAGTAATGCCAGCTGCTCCCCTGCTGTGGGTGTGGCAATCAATCTAGTCTGCTCCTCCTGCTGTCCCTGGGTTCCAACACCACCAGTTGCTGCTCGGAAGTGCTGTCTGCACAGTCAGCAGTTGCTCCTCTGTTATTGGGGTTCAGTAACGCCAGCTGCTCTCCTGCTGTGTGTGCGGCAATCAATCTAGAATGCTCCTCCTTCTATCCCTGGGTTCCAACACCGCCAGTTGCTGCCCAGAAGTGCTCTCTGCACAGTCAACACCTGCTTCAGTGCTATTGGGGTTCAGTAACTCCAGCTGCTGCCCTGCTGTGTGTGCGGCAATCACTCTAGTCTCCTCCTCCTGCTGTCCCTGGGCTCCAACCCTTCCAGTTGCTGCTCGGAAGTGCTGTCTGCACAGTCAACCGTTGCTCCTCTGTTATTGGGGTTCAGTAACGCCAGCTGCTCCCCTGCTGTGTGTGCAGCAATCAATCTAGTCTGCCCCTCCTGCTGTCCCTGGGCTCCAACACCGCCAGTTGCTGCTCGGAAGTGCTGTCTGCACAGTCAACACCTGCTCCAGTTTTATTGGGGTTCAGTAAAGCCAGCTGCTCCCCTGCTGTGTGTGTGGCAATCGCTCCTGCTCATTCCAAACTCACACAACTACAGAAACTAAACTTGCTCCAATTAGGCTTTGGCCTCCACTTTTTCTGCAATTCCTAGGCTTCAACACCGCCAGTTGCTGCCCGGAAGGGCTGTCTGTACAGAGAAAAACGCAAGCTGCAGTGTTAGTGGGGTTCAGTAACACCAGCTGCTCCCCTGCTGTGTGTGCGGCAATCACTCAAGTCTGCTCCTCCTGCTGTCCCTGGGCTTCAACACCACCAGTTGCTGTTCGGAAGTGCTGTCTGCGCAGTCAACACCTGCTCCAGTTTTATTGGGGTTCAGTAACGCCAGCTGCTCCCCTGCTGTGTGTGCGGCAATCACTCTAGTCTGCTCCTCCTGCTGTCACTGGGCTTCAGCACTGCCAGTTGCTGCTCTGAAGTGCTGTCTGCACAGTCAACAGTTGCTCCTCTGTTATTGGGGTTCAGTAATGCCAACTACTCCCCTGCTGTGGGTGCGGCAATCAATCTAGTCTGCTCCTCCTGCTGTCCCTGGGCTCCAACACAGCCAGTTGCTGCTTGGAAGTGCTGTCTGCACAGTCAGCAGTTGCTTCTCTGTTATTGGGGTTCAGTAAAGCCAGCTGCTCCCCTGCTGTGTGTGCGGCAATCACTCTAGTCTGCTCCTCCTGCTGTCCCTGGGCTCCAACACTGCCAGTTGCTGCTTGGAAGTGCTGTCTGCACAGTCACCAGTTGCTCCTCTGTTATTGGGGTTCAGTAAAGCCAGCTGCTCCCCTGCTGTGTGTGTGGCAATCACTCTAGTCTGCTCCTCCTGCTGTCCCTGGGCTTCCACACCGCCAGTTGCTGCTCGGAAGTGCCGTCTGCACAGTCAACACCTGCTCCAGTGTTATTGGGGTTCAGTAACGCTAGCTGCTCCCCTGCTGGGTGTGCTGCAATCACTCTAGTCTGCTCCTCCTGCTGTCCCTGGGCTCCAACACTGCCAGTTGCTGCTTGGATGTGCTGTCTGCACAGTCACCAGTTGCTCCTCTGTTATTGGGGTTCAGTAAAGCCAGCTGCTCCCCTGCTGTGTGTGCAGCAATCAATCTAGTCTGCTCCTCCTTCTGTCCCTGGGCTCCAACACCGCCAGTTGCTGCTCAGAAGTGTTTTCTGCACAGTCAACACCTGCTCCAGTGTTATTGGGGTTCAGTAACACCAGCTGCTCCCCTGCTGTATGTGTGGCAATCACTCTAGTCTGCTCCTCCTGATGTCCCTGGGCTTCAACACTGCCAGTTGCTTCTTGCAAGTGCTGTCTGCACAGTCAACAGTTGCTCCTCTGTTATTGGGGTTTAGTAAAGCCAGCTGCTCTTCTGCTGTGTGTGCGGCAATCACTCTAGTCTGCTCCTCCTGCTGTCCCTGGGCTTCAACACTGCCAGTTGCTGCCCAGAAGTGCTGTCTGCACAGAGAAAAACACAAGCTCCAGTGTTAGTGGGGTTCAGTAACGCCAGCTGCTCCCCTGCTGTGTGTGTGGCAATCACTCAAGTCTGTTCCTCCTACTGTCCCTGGGCTCCAACACCACCAGTTGCTGCTCAGAAGTGCCATTTGCACAGTCAACACTTGCTGCCGTGTTATTGGGTTTCAGTAACGTCAGCTGATCCCCAGCTGTGTATATGGCAATGTGTCCTGCGACCTCCACGCTGACACAACAACAGAAATTAAAGGGAACCTGCCCCCCCAAGCGTTTGTAAATAGAAGAGCCACCTTGTGCAGCACTAATGCTGCAATTGTACAAGGTGGCTCTTTTAGTTATTCTCTTTCAACACGCTGAAGTTAACACTTATAAAATGTGTCCCCTCATACCTTCAAACCATCCTGGAGGTGGGACTTTCCTTCTTAATGAAACGCAGCACAGCCGTCATTCCTACCCCCTTGGCGCCATTCGCCACCTCCTCAGCGTTGTTTGAATCTGTTCCGGAGCCTGCGCTATTATGTTATCCCTTGGCCATGTGCAGTTAGCGCAGCCCGTCTTCTGACATCATTTGGTGTCAGGCTGGCTGCGCCTGTGCGGCCGCCCTGCCCGAGATCACTCCCCGCAGTGTCTTATTTATTCACACTGCGGGGCTGGGATTCATGGGCATGCGCCTCTCACTCATCTCCTTCCGCCTTCTTCAGACAGAAGAAGAAGAAGAATAAGGTGAAGAAGAAGTTGATGTAAAAGATGCTGCTGCTGAGGATGATGAAGAAGAAAGTGTCGGAGAAGAAAAAAGAAGGTGAAGAGCATGGAATTAGTGAAACATCAATATCTGACAAAATATAAAAAATCTTAACATAGTCAATATCTTTGTAACTCCGAAAGTCTTAAAAAAAAAAAAAATTAATTCCTGCTATTCCATTTGATTGGGCTAAACCTCTATGCTTTTAATGTCTCCTCCACGTCCCTCAATACATCCTACATTATTCTTTGTTGTTTTCCTTCATGTTGAATGAACCTACAAGGAAAGAAAGGGTTTATTTTAATTCAGATATTTTGGTCCCATTGACTTGCATTGGTATCAGGTATCGGTATCGGCGATATCCGATATTTTTTGAATATCAGCCAATCCGATCCCGATACTTTTCAATATCGGAAGGTATCGCTCAACACTAATCACTAATGTTATTTAGCACCATATTGGTTACTGCTGTTCACTATGAGTCACAGCTACTATATGAGTTCTATTTGTTCATTGCTTAATGGTTATATAGAAGGCTATGCACCTGCACCTCATACTTACCCCTGATGAAGCATGAAGTGCGAAACATGCATCAGGCTGGCTGGGAGCCTTGAATTCTCCCAAGTCTGGATGTTATCTGTTTCCTTAAATTGCTTGGATCTTTTGTATTGTATTTTAACATGTTTTTGTTGCTAAATCTCTAATAAAGTGAATTCTTTTTCTACATATCGAATGGGCATAGTCATACTTTTCTTTGATAGGTGATTTGCATGTGATCCATACCTTGGACTTGCAAAAACATGATGAGAAATAGGATTTGTCAACTTCAAATGTTGCTCTGTATACAGGCAGCATAGTAAAGTAACTGGTGAAGTCTACTGTTATCAAAAGCTGTAAAATATCATTGTGTTCTTTCATTTATGGGAGAAATTCAAGAACACTTACTAATTTTTTTTTAATCTGCTGTCATCATGATGGAATTGCTCTTTTTGCCTCCTCCATTTAATTATTCATCTTTTCAAATTGAAAAATATCTAAAGTATATTGGCACATTTATTAGCAATGTATAATATTTTAAAACTACAAATGCACATTATATTAAAGAATGTCAGCATATGACTGATATACTATACAAAAACTTTAAATCAGTTTAGAGGGGAGGAAAGACGCATGAAGAATGTTTGACAAAATAGCCAGATATAGAAAATATCGAGTTTATTATCCATCTTAACAATTACTATTTTATTTCCTTTTTTTGTCATTTATTTTCTTTTTTTGTCGTCATTAATGTTGCAATTGAAAAAGTAATTTCCTATTTGTTCTAGAAGTATCATCGATGACTCCACAGCCTATGAACATGAAGTATTAGACACTATTTACTTACAGTATATCTAAGTTTTAACACTTTCTCAAACATGGGGCAGTTTATGGTGTGTGAGGGGTTACAGTTGCTTCAGAAAAGCTCATTAGCAATCAAAGAAAACCATATTAAGAGCAGGAAGGAACTAACTGCTAAATTGATGGGTTTGCCATTAATCAGATTGACAAGCAAATCATTCATTTGCAATTCGTGGGCAACATCTGCCTTTTACAAAATGCTGTATTGATTAACCAGGGAGCTTGACTCATTTGGATTTACTTAGGGATGCACTGGGTGAAAACCTTTCATTATGATCTTAGAGCTCATGGCATAGAGTTTTGGCAAAAAATACAATATTCACTACTCATAAAGTAGGCAACTAAGTAAGTCTACATCTATTATTGGTCTATGAAGGAGCCATTAATGACTTTTACTTTTATACTTACATGTTAATGGGCCAAGAATAAAGCAAAATAAGACATCAACATATGTATGGAGGATTTGATGGTAAATCAACAAAAGTGATTGTACAGTGTCTTGTTTTAGAAATATATTATGTATGTATGAGTGTCTACTGTACATATCTATCTACATTTATTATTTTGTTATTATTTATTTTTAGAGCACCACTCATTCCACGGTGCTGTATATAAGAAAGGGTTACATACAAAATGCAAATGTAAATTACAGTGAACAAACTAACAACGACAGGCTGGTACAGAGGGGAGAGGGTCCTGCCCTTGCGTGCTTACTTTCTAGAGGAAAATGAGGAAAGAAACAGTAGGTTAGGTGGTTGTGGAAGGTCTGATGGTGGCAACGTGGCAACTGCGTCATTGCAGACTATAAGCTTTCTTGAAAAGCATTTTCAAGTTCCGTCTGAAAGTTCTGAATGTGGAGGATTATTGGACTTGGTGCCCAGAATTCCAGAGGATGGTGGATATTCGGGAGAAGTAGAGAAGGAGGTGTTGAGAGGACCGGAGAATATGATCTGGAAGATATCGAGATATTCGTTCGGAGATATATACAGGAGACAGATTATGGACGTCTTTGTAGGCCAATGTTAGTAGTTTGAACTGGATACATTGGGGAATTGGGAGCCAGTGAAGGAATTTGCAGAGGGAAGAAATGAAAGAGTAGTTAGGAGAAAGGTGGATTGGTCAGGCAATGGAGTGGAGAGGTGAGAGAGTGTTAGCAGGGAGGCCACAGTGGATGATATTGCAGTAATCAAGGAGTTTGGATGTGAAACCCATATGTTTCTCCCCAGAATGCTATGTGCTGAAGGGGTTAACCCCTTCACCCCCAAGGGTGGTTTGCACGTTAATGACCAGGCCAATTTTTACAATTCTGACCACTGTCCCTTTATGAGGTTATAACTCTGGAACGCTTCAACGGATCTTGGCGATTCTGACAGTGTTTTCTCGTGACATATTGTACTTCATGATAGTGGTAAAATTTCTCCGTTATAACTTGTGTTTATCTGTTAAAAAAACGGATATTTGGCAAAAATTTTGAAAATTTTGCAATTTTCCAACTTTGAATTTTTATGCCCTTAAATCACAGACATATGTCACGCAAAATACTAAGTAAGTAACATTTCCCACATGTCTACTTTACATCAGCACAATTTTGGAACCAAATTTTTTTTTTGTTATTGAGTTATAAGGGTTAAAAATTGACCAGCAATTTCTCATTTTTACAACACCATTTTTTTTCAGGGACCACATCTCATTTGAAGTCATTTTGAGGGGTCTATATGACAGAAAATACCCAAGTGTGACACCATTCTAAAAACTGCACCCCTCAAGGTGCTCAAAACCACATTCAAGAAATTTATTAACCCTTCAGGTGTTTCACAGGAATTTTTGGAATGTTTGAAAAAAAGCTAAATGTTCATTTTTATTTACACAAAATTTATTTCAGCTCCAATTTGTTTTATTTTACCAAGGGTAACAGGAGAAAATGGACCCCAAAAGTTGTTGTACAATTTGTCCTGAGTACGCTAATACCCCATATGTGGGGGTAAACCACTGTTTGGGCGCATGGCAGAGCTCGGAAGGAAAGGAGCGCCATTTGACTTTTCAATGCAAAATTGACTGGAATTGACATGGGACGCCATGTTGCGTTTGGAGAGCCCCTGATGTGCCTAAACATTGAAACCCCCCACAACTGACACCATTTTGGAAAGTAGACCCCCTAAGGAACTTATCTAGATGTGTGGTGAGCACTTTGACCCAACAAGTGCTTCACAGAAGTTTATAATGCAGAGCCGTAAAAATAAAAAATCATATTTTTTCACAAAAATGATCTTTTCGCCCCCATTTTTTTATTTTCCCAAGTGTAAGAGAAGAAATTAGACCACAAAAGTTGTTGTGCAATTTGTCCTGAGTACAACGATACCCCATATGTGGGTGTAAACCATTGTTTGGGCGCAGGGCAGAGCTCGGAAGGGAAGGAGCGCCATTTGACTTTTCAATGCAAAATTGACTAAAATTGAGATGGGACGCCATGTTGCGTTTGGAGAGCCCCTGATGTGCCAAAACATTGAACCCCCCCACAAGTTACACCATTTTGGAAAGTAGACCCCCTAAGGAACTTATCTAGATGTGATTTGAGAGCTTTGAACCCCCAAGTGTTTCAGTACAGTTTATAATGCAGAGCCGTGAAAATAAAAATTTCTCTTTTTTTTCACAGAAATGATTTTTTAGCCCCCAGCTTTGTATTTTTACAAGGGTAACATAATAAATTGGACCACAAAAGTTGTTGTCCAATTTGTCCTGAGTACGCTGATACCCCATATGTGGGGGGGAACCACTGTTTGGGCGCATGACAGAGCTCGGAAGGGAAGGAGCGCCATTTGGAATGCAGACTTAAATGGATTGGTCTGCAGGCGTCACGTTGCATTTGCAGAGCCCCTGATGTACACAAACAGTAGAAACCCCCCACAAGTGACCCCAAATTGGAAAATAGACCTCCCAAGGAACTTATCTAGATGTGTTGTGAGAACTTTGAACCCCCAAGTGTTTCACTACAGTTTATAACGCAGAGCCGTGAAAATATATATATATTTTTTTCACAAAAATGATTTTTTAGCCCCCAGTTTTGTATTTTCACAAGGGTAAGAGAATAAATTGGACCCCAAAAGTTGTTGTCCAATTTGTCCTGTGTACGCTGATACCCCATATGTGGGGGTAAACCACTGTGTGGGCGCATGGCAGAGCTCGGAAGGGAAGGAGCGCCGTTTGGAATGCAGACTTAGATGGATTGGTCTGCAGGCGTCACGTTGCATTTGCAGAGCCCCTGATGTACCTAAACAGTAGAAACCCCCCACAAGTGACCGCATATTGGAAATTAGACCCCCCAAGGAACTTATCTAGATGTGTTGTGAAAACTTTGAACCCCCAAGTGTTTCACTACAGTTTACAACGCAGAGCCGTGAAAATAAAAAATCCTTTTTTTCCCACAAAACTTATTTTTTAGCCCCCAGTTTTGTATTTTCCCAAGGGTAACAGGAGAAATTGGACCCCAAAAGATGTTGTCCAATTTGTCCTGAGTACGCCGATACCCCATATGTTGGGGTAAACCCCTGTTTGGGTACTGTTGTGAATTTGCTTTTTGCTCCCTCTAGTGGTTACTAGTTTTTTGACTCTGGTTTTTTCTGTCATTCCTTTTATCCGCACCTGGGTCGTTAGTTAGGGGTGTTGCTATATAAGCTCCCTGGACCTTCAGTTCAATGCCTGGCAACATAGTTATCAGAGCTAGTCTGCTGTGCTCTTGTCTACTGATCCTGGTTCCAGTTATATCAGCTAAGTCTGCCTTTTGCTTTTTGCTATTTGTTTTGGTTTTGTATTTTTGTCCAGCTTGTTCCAAATCTGTATCCTGACCTTTGCTGGAAGCTCTAGGGGGCTGGTGTTCTCCCCCCGGACCGTTAGACGGTTCGGGGGTTCTTGAATTTCCAGTGTGGATTTTGATAGGGTTTTTGTTGACCATATAAGTTACCTTTCTTTATTCTGCTATCAGTAAGCGGGCCTCTCTGTGCTAAACCTGGTTCATTTCTGTGTTTGTCATTTCCTCTTACCTCACCGTTATTATTTGTGGGGGGCTTCTATCCAGCTTTGGGGTCCCCTTCTCTGGAGGCAAGAAAGGTCTTTTGTTTTCCTCTACTAGGGGTAGCTAGATTCTCCGGCTGGAGCGTGTCATCTAGAATCAACGTAGGAATGATCCCCGGCTACTTCTAGTGTTGGCGTTAGGAGTAGATATATGGTCAACCCAGTTACCACTGCCCTATGAGCTGGATTTTTGTATTCTGCAGACTTCCACGTACCTCTGAGACCCTCGCCATTGGGGTCATAACAGTTTGCCAGGCCAGTATTAAAGGTTTAATGCATTGCAGAAGAGGGATTATAAGAAAGAAGATTCTGAGTTTTTTTTTTTTTTTTTTTTTTTCTTCTTCCCCTTTACCTCAGAGTGGCTATGCTTGCTGCAGACATGAATGTCCAGACCTTGATTACAAGTGTGGACCAGCTGGCTACTCGTGTGCAGGGCATACAAGACTATGTTATCAGAAATCCTAGGTCAGAACCTAAAATACCGATTCCTGAACTGTTTTCCGGAGACAGGTTTAAGTTTAGGAATTTCATGAATAATTGTAAATAGTTTTTGTCCCTGAGACCCTGTTCATCTGGAGACTCTGCTCAGCAAGTAAAAATTGTTATTTCGTTCTTACGGGGCGACCCTCAGGATTGGGCTTTTTCGCTGGCGCCAGGAGATCCGGCATTGGCTGATATTGATGCGTTTTTTCTGGCGCTCGGTTTACTTTATGAGGAACCCAATCTTGAGATTCAGGCAGAAAAGGCCTTGCTGGCTATGTCTCAGGGGCAGGACGAGGCTGAAGTGTATTGCCAAAAATTTCGGAAATGGTCCGTGCTGACACATTGGAACGAGTGTGCACTGGCCGCTAATTTTAGAAATGGCCTTTCTGAAGCCATTAAGAATGTTATGGTGGGTTTTCCCATTCCCACAGGTCTGAATGATACTATGGCACTGGCTATTCAAATTGACCGGCGGTTGCGGGAGCGCAAAACCGCAAATTCCCTCATGGTGTTGTCTGAACAGACACCTAATTCGGTGCAATGTGATAGAAAAACCGCAAATTCCCTCATGGTGTTGTCTGAACAGACACCTGATTTAATGCAATGTGATAGAATCCTGACTAGAAATGAGCGGAAAATTCATAGACGCCGGAATGGCTTGTGCTACTACTGTGGTGATTCTACACATGTTATCTCAGCATGCTCTAAACGTATAGCTAAGGTTGTTAGTCCTGTCACCGTTGGTAATTTGCAACCTAAATTTATTCTGTCTGTAACTTTGATTTGCTCACTGTCGTCTTATCCTGTCATGGCGTTTGTAGATTCAGGTGCTGCCCTGAGTCTTATGGATCTGTCATTTGCTAAGCACTGTGGTTTTACTCTTGAACCATTAAAAAATCCTATTCCTCTTAGGGGTATTGATGCTACGCCATTGGCAGCAAATAAACCGCAGTATTGGACACAGGTTACCATGTGCATGACTCCTGAACACCGCGAGGTGATACGTTTCCTGGTTTTACATAAAATGCATGATTTGGTTGTTTTAGGGCAGCCATGGTTACAGACCCATAATCCAGTCCTGGACTGGAAGGCTATGTCAGTCTCAAGTTGGGGCTGTCGGGGTATTCATGGGGATTCCCTGCCTGTGTCTATTGCTTCTTCTACGCCTTCGGAAGTTCCGGAGTATTTGTCTGATTATCAGGATGTCTTCAGTGAGTCTGAGTCCAGTGCACTGCCTCCTCATAGGGACTGTGACTGTGCTATAGATTTGATCCCAGGCAGTAAATTTCCTAAGGGAAGACTGTTTAATCTGTCGGTACCTGAACATACCGCTATGCGTTCATATATCAAGGAGTCTCTGGAGAAAGGACATATTCGTCCGTCTTCTTCCCCTCTTGGTGCGGGATTCTTTTTTTGTGGCTAAAAAGGACGGATCTTTGAGACCTTGTATTGATTATCGGCTTTTAAATAAGATCACTGTCAAATTTCAGTATCCTTTACCGCTGTTGTCTGACTTGTTTGCCCGGATTAAAGGTGCCAAGTGGTTCACCAAGATAGACCTTCGTGGTGCGTACAACCTTGTGCGCATTAAGCAAGGTGATGAATGGAAAACCGCATTCAATACGCCCGAAGGTCATTTTGAGTACTTGGTGATGCCTTTTGGGCTCTCCAATGCGCCTTCAGTTTTTCAGTCCTTTATGCATGACATTTTCCGGAAGTATCTGGATAAGTTTTTGATTGTTTATCTGGATGATATTTTGGTTTTTTCTGATAATTGGGATTCGCATGTGGAGCAGGTCAGGTTGGTCTTTAAAATTTTGCGTGAAAATTCTTTGTTTGTCAAGGGCTCAAAGTGTCTCTTTGGTGTACAGAAGGTTCCCTTTTTGGGGTTCATTTTTTCCCCTTCTGCTGTGGAGATGGACCCAGTCAAGGTCCGAGCTATTCTTGATTGGACTCAGCCCTCGTCAGTTAAGAGTCTTCAGAAGTTCTTGGGTTTCGTTAACTTCTACCGTCGTTTTATCGCTAATTTTTCTAGCGTTGTGAAACCTTTGACGGATATGACCAAGAAGGGCTCCGATGTAGCTAACTGGGCTCCTGCTGCCGTGGAGGCTTTCCAGGAGTTGAAACGCCGGTTTACTTCGGCGCCTGTTTTGTGCCAGCCCGATGTCTCACTTCCCTTTCAGGTTGAGGTGGATGCTTCAGAGATTGGAGCAGGGGCCGTTTTGTCGCAGAGAGGCCCTGGTTGCTCTGTTATGAAACCTTGTGCCTTTTTCTCTAGGAAGTTTTCGCCTGCCGAGCGAAATTATGATGTGGGCAATCGGGAGTTGTTGGCCATGAAATGGGCATTTGAGGAGTGGCGTCATTGGCTCGAGGGTGCTAAGCATCGTGTGGTGGTCTTGACTGATCACAAAAATCTGATGTATCTCGAGTCTGCTAAACGCCTTAATCCGAGACAGGCCCGCTGGTCATTGTTTTTCTCCCGCTTTGATTTTGTTGTCTCGTATTTACCAGGTTCAAAGAATGTGAAGGCCGATGCTCTTTCTAGGAGCTTTGTGCCTGATGCTCCTGGAGTCGCTGATCCTGTTGGTATTCTTAAAGATGGAGTTATCTTGTCAGCTATTTCTCCGGATCTGCGACGTGTGTTGCAGAGATTTCAGGCTGATAGGCCTGAGTCTTGTCCACCTGACAGACTGTTTGTCCCGGATAAGTGGACCAGCAGAGTCATTTCCGAGGTTCATTCCTCGGTGTTGGCAGGTCACCCGGGAATTTTTGGCACCAGAGATCTGGTGGCCAGGTCCTTTTGGTGGCCTTCCTTGTCAAGGGATGTGCGGTCATTTGTGCAGTCCTGTGGGACTTGTGCTCGAGCTAAGCCTTGCTGTTCTCGTGCCAGCGGTTTGCTCTTGCCCTTGCCTGTCCTGAAGAGACCTTGGACACATATCTCCATGGATTTCATTTCTGATCTTCCGCTATCTCAGGGCATGTCCGTTATCTGGGTGATATGTGATCGCTTCTCAAAGATGGTCCATTTGGTTCCTTTGCCTAAGCTGCCTTCCTCTTCCGATCTGGTTCCTGTGTTTTTCCAGAACGTGGTTCGTTTGCACGGCATCCCTGAGAATATTGTGTCAGACAGAGGATCCCAGTTCGTTTCCAGGTTCTGGCGATCCTTTTGTAGTAGGATGGGCATTGATTTGTCGTTTTCATCTGCTTTCCATCCTCAGACTAATGGACAGACGGAGCGAACCAATCAGACTTTGGAGGCTTATTTGAGGTGTTTTGTCTCTGCTGATCAGGACGATTGGGTGACATTCTTGCCGTTGGCTGAGTTTGCCCTTAATAATCGGGCTAGTTCCGCCACCTTGGTTTCGCCTTTTTTCTGCAACTCTGGTTTCCATCCTCACTTTTCTTCGGGTCATGTGGAGCCTTCTGACTGTCCTGGGGTGGATTCTGTGGTGGATAGGTTGCAGCGGATCTGGAATCATGTGGTGGACAACTTGAAGTTGTCACAGGAGAGGGCTCAGCGCTTTGCCAACCGCCGCCGCGGTGTGGGTTCCCGACTACGCGTTGGGGATTTGGTATGGCTTTCTTCCCGCTTTGTTCCTATGAAGGTCTCCTCTCCCAAATTTAAACCTCGTTTTATTGGGCCTTACAAGATATTGGAAATCCTTAATCCTGTATCTTTTCGTCTGGATCTTCCTGTGTCGTTTGCTATTCACAATGTATTTCATAGGTCCTTGTTGCGGCGGTACATTGTGCCTGTAGTTCCTTCTGCTGAGCCTCCTGCTCCGGTGTTGGTTGAGGGCGAGTTGGAGTACGTGGTGGAGAAGATCTTGGATTCTTGCCTCTCCAGGCGGAGGCTTCAGTACCTGGTCAAGTGGAAGGGCTATGGTCAGGAGGATAATTCCTGGGTGGTCGCCTCTGATGTTCATGCGGCCGATTTAGTTCGTGCCTTTCATGCCGCTCATCCTGATCGCCCTGGTGGTCGTGGTGAGGGTTCGGTGACCCCTCACTAAGGGGGGGGTACTGTTGTGAATTTGCTTTTTGCTCCCTCTAGTGGTTACTAGTTTTTTGACTCTGGTTTTTTCTGTCATTCCTTTTATCCGCACCTGGGTCGTTAGTTAGGGGTGTTGCTATATAAGCTCCATGGACCTTCAGTTCAATGCCTGGCAACGTAGTTATCAGAGCTAGTCTGCTGTGCTCTTGTCTACTGATCCTGGTTCCAGTTATATCAGCTAAGTCTGCCTTTTGCTTTTTGCTATTTGTTTTGGTTTTGTATTTTTGTCCAGCTTGTTCCAAATCTGTATCCTGACCTTTGCTGGAAGCTCTAGGGGGCTGGTGTTCTCCCCCCAGACCGTTAGACGGTTCGGGGGTTCTTGAATTTCCAGTGTGGATTTTGATAGGGTTTTTGTTGACCATATAAGTTACCTTTCTTTATTCTGCTATCAGTAAGCGGGCCTCTCTGTGCTAAACCTGGTTCATTTCTGTGTTTGTCATTTCCTCTTACCTCACCGTTATTATTTGTGGGGGGCTTCTATCCAGCTTTGGGGTCCCCTTCTCTGGAGGCAAGAAAGGTCTTTTGTTTTCCTCTACTAGGGGTAGCTAGATTCTCCGGCTGGAGCGTGTCATCTAGAATCAACGTAGGAATGATCCCCGGCTACTTCTAGTGTTGGCGTTAGGAGTAGATATATGGTCAACCCAGTTACCACTGCCCTATGAGCTGGATTTTTGTATTCTGCAGACTTCCACGTACCTCTGAGACCCTCGCCATTGGGGTCATAACAGGGTACACGGGAGAGCTCTGAAGGGAAGGAGCACTGTTTTACTTTTTCAACGCAGAATTGTCTGGAATTGAGATCGGATGCCATGTCCCGTTTGGAGAGCCCCTGATGTGCCTAAACAGTGGAAACCCCCCAATTATAACTGAAACCCTAATCCAAACACACCCCTTACCCTAATCCAAATGGTAACCCTAACCACACCCCTAACCCTGACACACCCCTAACCCTAATCCCAACCCTATTCCCAACCGTAAATGTAATCCAAATCCTAACCCTAACTTTAGCCCCAACCCTAACTGTAGCCTTAACCCTAGCCCTAACCCTAGCCCTAACCCTAACCCTAGCAATAACCCTAGCCCTAACCCTAGCCCTAACCCTAGCAATAACCCTAGCCCTAGCCCTAACCCTAGCAATAACCCTAGCCCTAACCCTAACCCTAGCCCTAACCCTAGCAATAACCCTAGCCCTAACCTTAGCCCTAACCCTAGAAATAACCCTAGCCCTAACCCTAGCCCTAACCCTAGCAATAACCCTAGCCCTAGCCCTAACACTAGCAATAACCCTAGCCCTAACCCTAACCCTAGCCCTAACCCTAGCAATAACCCTAGCCCTAACCCTAGCCCTAACCCTAGCAATAACCCCAGCCCTAACCCTAACCCTAGCCCTAACCCTAACCCTAGCCCTAACCCTAGCCCTAACCCTAGCCCTAACCCTAGCCCTAACCCTAGCCCTAACCCTAACCCTAGCCCTAACCCTAATGGGAAAATGGAAATAAATACATTTTTTTTATTTTTTTATTTTTCCCTAACTAAGGGGGTGATGAAGGGGGGTTTGATTTACTTTTATAGCGGGTTATTTAGCGGATTTTTATGATTGGCAGCCGTCACACACTGAAAGACGCTTTTTATTGCAAAAAATATTTTTTGCGTTACCACATTTTGAAAGCTATAATTTTTCCATATTTGAGTCCACAGAGTCATGTGAGGTCTTGTTTTTTGCGGGACGAGTTGACGTTTTTATTGGTAACATTTTCGGGCACATGACATTTTTTGATCGCTTTTTATTCTGATTTTTGTGAGGCAGAATGACTAAAAACCAGCTATTCATGAATTTCTTTTGGGGGAGGCCTTTATACCGTTCCGCGTTTGGTAAAATTGATAAAGCAGTTTTATTCTTCGGGTCAGTACGATTACAGCGATACCTCATTTATATCATTTTTTTATGTTTTGACGCTTTTATACGATAAAAACTATTTTATAGAAAAAATAATTATTTTGGTATCGCTTTATTCTCAGGACTATAACTTTTTTATTTTTTTGCTGATGATGCTGTATGGCAGCTCGTTTTTTGCGGGACAAGATGACGTTTTCAGCGGTATCATGGTTATTTATATCTGTCTTTTTGATCGCGTGTTATTCCACTTTTTGCTCGGTGGTATGGTAATAAAGCGTTGTTTTTTGCCTCATTTTTTTTTTCTTCTCACGGTGTTTACTGAAGGGGTTAACTAGTGGGACAGTTTTATAGGTTGGGTCGTTACGGACGCGGCGATACTAAATATGTGTACTTTTAGTGTTTTTTTTTTTATTTAGATAAAGAAATGTATTTATGGGAATAATATTTTTTTTTTCTTTATTTAGGAATTTATTTTTTATTTATTTTTTTACACATGTGGAAAATTTTTTTTTAAACTTTTTTAATTTGTCCCAGGGGAGGACATTACAGATCGGTGATCTGACAGTGTGCACAGCACTCTGTCAGATCGGCGATCTGCTGTGCAGGGCTGCAGGCTTACCAGCGCCTGCTCTGAGCAGGCACTTGGTAAGCCACCTCCCTCCCTGCAGGACCCAGATGCCGCGGCCATCTTGGATCCGGGACCTGCGGCGAGGAGGGAGGTAGGAGACCCTCGGAGCAACGCGATCACATCGCGTTGCTGCGGGGGTCTCAGGGAAGCCCGCAGGGAGCCCCCTCCCTGCGCGATGCTTCCCTATACCGCCGGTACACCGCGATCATGTTTGATCGCGGTGTGCCGGGGGTTAATGTGCCGGGGGCGGTCCGTGACCGCTCCTGGCACATAGTGCCGGATGCCAGCTGCGATATGCAGCTGACACCCGGCCGCGATCGGCCGCGCTCCCCCCGTGAGCGCGGCCGATCGCGTATGACGTACTATCCCGTCGGTGGTCATACGGGCCCACCCCACCTCGACGGGATAGTACGTCAGATGTCAGAAAGGGGTTAAACTATTCATCAACATTTACATTAAACGCTATGGCAAGAGACCCAGGAGAACCCCATTGCTGACACAGAGACATGAAAAAGCTAGACTGCAGTTTTCCAAATTGTGCATGAGTAAGCCAAAATCCATCTGGGAAAGTGTATTGTGGACAGATGAGATCAAGATAGAGACTTTTGTAAGAACACATATTTCTACTGTTTACCAAAACTGGAATGAGGCCTACAAAGAAAAGATCCCAGTACCTACAGTCAAATATGGTGAAGGTTCGAATATGTTTTGGGGTTGTTTTTTTGCCTCTGCCACTGGGTGCCTTGATTGCATGCAAGGCATCATGAAATCTGAAGAATATCAAAGAATTTTTGGTCGCAATATAGTGCCCAATGTCTGAAAGTTGGGTTTGTGTTATAGGTCATTGGTCTTCCAATAGGACAATGACCTTAAGCATAGTTCACGAATTACCCAGCAATGGTTGAAAACAATGTGCTGGAGAGTTATGAAGTGGCCTGAAATGAGTCCAGATCTAAATCCTATTGAACACCTGTGGAGAGATCTTAAAATTGCTGTTTGGAGAAAGCACCCTTCAACTATGGGAGATGTGAAGCAGTTGACCCATGACCCAGGAAGCAAACACAGCTTTCTGACACTTGGCACTTCATTGCGACCCAAAATCCTTTGGTAATCCTCAGGTTTCATGATGCCTTTACCGACAGGTCTATCTTGACCTCATCTGCCCACAAGATGCTTTCCCAGAATGATTTTGACTTATGATAATTGTGGCAAGCTGCAGTCTAGCTTGTTTTGTCTCTGTGTCAGCAGTGGTGCCCTCCTAGGTCTCCTGCCGTAGCGTTTCATGTCATTTAAATTTTGATAGAAATGAATTTACCATGAGCCTGCAGGATATCTTGCATTTCTTTGGAACTTTTTGAGGGCTGCTTATCGAGCATCCAGACTATTTGGCATTGCAAACTTTCATCAGTTTTTCTAAGCCGTCCATGTCCAGGGAGATTAGCTGCAGCGCTATGGGTTGTTAACTTCTTAATTATGTTGCGTACCATGGACAAAGGAACAGCAAAATCTCTGGAAATGGAATTTTAACCTTGATATTTTTCAACAATTTTGGTTTCAAACTTGAGAAAGGTTCGTACCGCAGATCCGAAACTTTGCAACTGCCACTATGGGCTAAAAAACCTCTGTATTTTTTTTATGTATTGCTTGGTGTGCTGCCTCCATTCGTTACCTTTTGTCTAGATGGTTTGTTCTTTGCCAGGTAAGTTCTGCACCCACCCTTAAGCTGGTGCTGCTCCTGCTTTTATATATATATATATATATATATATATATATATATATACTGTATATATGTGATGTTTTGGGCCTGTCGCTGGGCAACACGGACTTTCAACTCCCTGCAAAGGTTTTCTATGGGGTTGAGATCTGGAGAGTGGCTAGGCCACTCCAGGACCTTCATATGTTTCTTACGAAGTCACTCCTTTGTTGCCCTGGCAGTGTGCTTAGGATCATTATCATGCTGAAAGACCCATCCATGTTTCATCTTCAATGCCCTTGCTGATGGAAGGAGGTTTGCACTCAAAATCTCACGATACATGGCCCCATTAATTCTTTTATGTACACGGATCAGTTGTCCTGGTCCTTTTGCATAGAAACAGACCCAAATCATGATGTTGCCATCCCCATGCTTCACAGTAGGTATGGTGTTCTTTGGATGCAATACTCTTCTGGATAATCCAAATGCTCTCTAGCAAACTTCAGATGGACCTGGGCATGCACTGGCTTAAGCAGAGGGACACATCTGACACTGCAGGATGTGATTCCCTGGTGGCGTAGTGTGTTACTGATGGTAGCCTTTGTTACGGTGGTCACTAGGGTTGAGCGAAACGGGTCGATCATTTTCAAAAGTCGCCGACTTTTGGCTAAGTCGGCGTCTCATGAAACCCGATCCGACCCCTGTGCTTGTCGGCCATGCGGTACGCGACTTTCGCGCCAAAGTCGCGTTTCAATGACGCGAAAAGCGCCATTTCTCAGCCAATGAAGGTGAACGCAGAGTGTGGGCAGCGTGATGACATAGATCCTGGTCCCCACCATCTTAGAGAAGGGCATTGCAGTGATTGGCTTGCTGTCTGCGGCGTCACAGGGGCTATAAAGGGGCGTTCCCGCCGACCGCCATCTTACTGCTGCTGATCTGAGCTTAGGGACAGGTTGCTGCCGCTTCATCAGAAGCAGGGAGAGCGTTAGGCAGGGTCCACTAACCACCAAACCGCTTGTGCTGCAGCGATTTCCACTGTCCAACACCACCTTCGGTGTGCAGGGACTGTGGAAGCTATTTTTTTTTTTTTTTCCCCTCAGCGCTGTAGCTCATTGGGCTGCCCTAGAAGGCTCCGTGATAGCTGTATTGCTGTGTGTACGCCACTGTGGAAACCAACTGCTTTTTTCAAAGCACATATCCTCTTGTTCCTTCCTTTCTGCACAGCTATCTTTTCTGTTTTTCCACACTTTTTATTTAATTTGTGCATCAGTCCACTCCTATTGCTGCCTGCCATACCTGGCTTACATTACTGCAGGGAGATAGTAATTGTAGGACAGTTTTTTTTTTTTTTTTGTTTTTTTTTTTTGTGGGAGATTAAGATTGGCATTTCTGCTACAGTGCCATCCCTGTGTGTGCCATCTCTCACTGAGTGGGCCATAGAAAGCCTATTTATTTTTTCCGTGATTTGTGTTCTAAAATCTACCTCAACACAAAAACAGTACATCAATCAGTGGGAGAAAAATATTGGCCTCAGTCAGGGCTTGTGTGCCACTGCTGTGTGTGCTATCTCTCATTCAGTGGGCTATAGCAAGCCTATTTTTTTTTTTTTTTTTTAATATTATTTGGTTTCTAATTCTCCCTGAAAAAAAAAAAAAAAACCTAAAAAAACAGTGGGAGAATAATATTGCCCTTTCAGCTTGTGTGCCAGTCTTGACTCCTGGGTGTGCCACCTCTCTCCCTCTCATTCAGTGGGCCATAGAAAGCCTATTTATTTTTTTTTTTAAATATTATTGGGTTTCTAAAGTCTCCCTGAAAAAACAAAAAATACATAAAAAAACAGTGGGAGAGTAATATTGCCCTTTCAGCTTGTGTGCCAGTCTTGACTCCTGGGTGTGCCACCTCTCTCCCTTTCATTCAGTGGGCCATAGAAAGCCTATTTATTTTTTCCGTGATTTGTGTTCTAAAATCTACCTCAACACAAAAACACTACATCAATCAGTGGGAGAAAAATATTGGCCTCAGTCAGGGCTTGTGTGCCACTGCTGTGTGTGCTATCTCTCATTCAGTGGGCTATAGCAAGCCTATTTTTTTTTTTTTTTTTTTTTTTAATATTATTTGGTTTCTAAAGTCTCCCTGAAAAAAAAAAAAAAACATAAAAAAACAGTGGGAGAGTAATATTGCCCTTTCAGCTTGTGTGCCAGTCTTGACTCCTGGGTGTGCCACCTCTCTCCCTTTCATTCAGTGGGCCATAGAAAGCCTATTTATTTTTTGGTTTTTTTAATATTATTTGGTTTCTAAAGTCTCCCTGAAAATAAAAAAAAAAAATACATAAAAAAACAGTGGGAGAGTAATATTGCCATTTCAGCTTGTGTGCCAGTCTTGACTCCTGGGTGTGCCACCTCTCTCCCTCTCATTCAGTGGGCCATAGAAAGCCTTGTTTTTTTGTTTTTTTTTTAATATTATTTGGTTTCTAAAGTCTCCCTGAAAATAAAAAAAAAAAACATAAAAAAACAGTGGGAGAGTAATATTGCCATTTCAGCTTGTGTGCCAGTCTTGACTCCTGGGTGTGCCACCTCTCTCTCTAATTGTGGGCCATAGAAAGCCTATTTATTTTTTGGTTTTTTTAATATTATTTGGTTTCTAAAGTCTCCCTGAAAATAAAAAAAAAAAATACATAAAAAAACAGTGGGAGAGTAATATTGCCCTTTCAGCTTGTGTGCCAGTCTTGACTCCTGGGTGTGCCACCTCTCTCCCTTTCATTCAGTGGGCCATAGAAAGCCTATTTATTTTTTGGTTTTTTTAATATTATTTGGTTTCTAAAGTCTCCCTGAAAATAAAAAAAAAAAATACATAAAAAAACAGTGGGAGAGTAATATTGCCATTTCAGCTTGTGTGCCAGTCTTGACTCCTGGGTGTGCCACCTCTCTCCCTCTCATTCAGTGGGCCATAGAAAGCCTTGTTTTTTTGTTTTTTTTTTAATATTATTTGGTTTCTAAAGTCTCCCTGAAAATAAAAAAAAAAAACATAAAAAAACAGTGGGAGAGTAATATTGCCATTTCAGCTTGTGTGCCAGTCTTGACTCCTGGGTGTGCCACCTCTCTCTCTAATTGTGGGCCATAGAAAGCCTATTTATTTTTTGGTTTTTTTAATATTATTTGGTTTCTAAAGTCTCCCTGAAAATAAAAAAAAAAAATACATAAAAAAACAGTGGGAGAGTAATATTGCCCTTTCAGCTTGTGTGCCAGTCTTGACTCCTGGGTGTGCCACCTCTCTCCCTTTCATTCAGTGGGCCATAGAAAGCCTATTTATTTTTTGGTTTTTTTAATATTATTTGGTTTCTAAAGTCTCCCTGAAAATAAAAAAAAAAAATACATAAAAAAACAGTGGGAGAGTAATATTGCCATTTCAGCTTGTGTGCCAGTCTTGACTCCTGGGTGTGCCACCTCTCTCCCTCTCATTCAGTGGGCCATAGAAAGCCTTGTTTTTTTGTTTTTTTTAATATTATTTGGTTTCTAAAGTCTCCCTGAAAATAAAAAAAAAAAACATAAAAAAACAGTGGGAGAGTAATATTGCCATTTCAGCTTGTGTGCCAGTCTTGACTCCTGGGTGTGCCACCTCTCTCTCTAATTGTGGGCCATAGAAAGCCTATTTATTTTTTGGTTTTTTTAATATTATTTGGTTTCTAAAGTCTCCCTGAAAATAAAAAAAAAAAATACATAAAAAAACAGTGGGAGAGTAATATTGCCCTTTCAGCTTGTGTGCCAGTCTTGACTCCTGGGTGTGCCACCTCTCTCCCTTTCATTCAGTGGGCCATAGAAAGCCTATTTATTTTTTGGTTTTTTTAATATTATTTGGTTTCTAAAGTCTCCCTGAAAATAAAAAAAAAAAATACATAAAAAAACAGTGGGAGAGTAATATTGCCATTTCAGCTTGTGTGCCAGTCTTGACTCCTGGGTGTGCCACCTCTCTCCCTCTCATTCAGTGGGCCATAGAAAGCCTTGTTTTTTTGTTTTTTTTTAATATTATTTGGTTTCTAAAGTCTCCCTGAAAATAAAAAAAAAAAACATAAAAAAACAGTGGGAGAGTAATATTGCCATTTCAGCTTGTGTGCCAGTCTTGACTCCTGGGTGTGCCACCTCTCTCTCTAATTGTGGGCCATAGAAAGCCTATTTATTTTTTGGTTTTTTTAATATTATTTGGTTTCTAAAGTCTCCCTGAAAATAAAAAAAAAAAATACATAAAAAAACAGTGGGAGAGTAATATTGCCCTTTCAGCTTGTGTGCCAGTCTTGACTCCTGGGTGTGCCACCTCTCTCCCTTTCATTCAGTGGGCCATAGAAAGCCTATTTATTTTTTGGTTTTTTTAATATTATTTGGTTTCTAAAGTCTCCCTGAAAATAAAAAAAAAAAATACATAAAAAAACAGTGGGAGAGTAATATTGCCATTTCAGCTTGTGTGCCAGTCTTGACTCCTGGGTGTGCCACCTCTGTCCCTCTCATTCAGTGGGCCATAGAAAGCCTTGTTTTTTTTTTTTTTTTTAAATATTATTTGGTTTCTAAAGTCTCCCTGAAAATAAAAAAAAAATACATAAAAAAACAGTGGGAGAGTAATATTGCCATTTCAGCTTGTGTGCCAGTCTTGACTCCTGGGTGTGCCACCTCTCTCTCTAATTGTGGGCCATAGAAAGCCTTTTTATTTTTTTCCTTCATTTGTGTTTTAAAATCAACCTCAACACAAAAACACTACATCAGTGGGAGAAAAATATTGGCCTCAGTCAGGGCTTGTGTGCCACTCCTGTGCGTGCCATCTCTCATTCAGTGGGCCATAGAAAGCCTTGTTTTTTTGTTTTTTTTTTAAATATTATTTGGTTTCTAAAGTCTCACAGAGAAAAAAAAAAAAATAAATTAGGTGGGAGATTAATATTGACATTAGTGCTTGAGTGACAGTCCTGCGTGTGTGTCATCTCTGTGATTTGGTGTCACAGAAAACAGAGTGTGTAACATTGTGCCTGATTTTCCTTGTGGTCTCACCAACCTGTTAAGGGATATTGAAATCATACTGAAGTTATAGCTCACTGTGTAAGTTGTTTGACAGCAACAAATAAAGTTAGTTTGGTTACGATTTTTAAACAATGAGGAAGTCTGGTGCAAGAGGTCGTCGTGGGCGTTCATTGTCAGCTGGTAATGATGGTAGTGGTAGTGGAGCATCAGGTGGTCGTGGGGATAAAAATATTCCACCTAAGTCTGGAGCTGTGGAGCCAGTTTCGTCGTCAGGCTACACAAGGCCTCGAACGCTCTCTTTTCTGGGAGTAGGAAAACCGCTTTTAAAGGCTGAGCAGCAACAGCAAGTTTTGGCTTACATTGCAGACTCAGCCTCTAGCTCTTTTGCCTCCTCTTCCGAAACTGGTAAATGTAAAAGCAGCGCGTCGCTTGTGGATGTTCACGGTCAGGGACAAGTCGCTTCCTTGTCCTCCTCAGCAAAAACTACAACAAGAGAGAAGGATGCAGCAGGCGACACAACGGGTCACTCCATGGAGCTCTTTACACATACCGTCCCTGGCTTAGAAAGTGAAACATTTAACAGGCCATGCCCATTACAAGTAGATTCTGACATGGAGTGCACTGATGCACAGCCACAGCCAGAGTACTATGCTGCTCCTTTGACTCAGACCACCACATTGCCCTCTCAGGGTACAGATCCACAATCAGACCCTGATGAGACTATGTTGCCCCGCCACGAACGCTATACCACCGACCGACACAGTGACACAGACGAAGTTGCACACGAGCTCGAAGAGGAGGTAATAGATGACCCAGTTATTGACCCCGATTGGCAGCCATTGGGGGAACAGGGTGCAGGCGGCAGTAGTTCAGAAGCGGAGGTGGAGGAGGGGCCGCAGCAGGCATCAACATCGCAACAGGTTCCATCTGCCGGGCCCGTATCTGGCCCAAAACGCGTGTCAAAGCCAAAACCTGTTGGAGGACAGCGTGGCCATCCGGTTAAAGCTCAGTCTGCAATCCCTGAAAAGGGATCCGAGTCTAGGAAGAGTGCAGTCTGGCATTTTTTTAAACAACATCCAACTGATCAGCGCAAAGTCATCTGTCAAAAATGTTCAACTAGCTTAAGCAGAGGTCAGAATCTGAAAAGTCTAAATACTAGTTGCATGCATAGACACTTAACCACCATGCATTTTCAAGCCTGGACTAACTACCAAACGTCCCTTAAGGTTGTAGCACCCTCGGCCAATGAAGCTAGTCAGCAACGCAACATCCCTTCCGTCACTGTAAGGCCACCATTTTCCGCACCACCGGCAGTATCTGTGCAGGTTTCTTTGCCAGCCAAAAGCAGTCAGGGTCAGGGAATCACCAGTTTAGTAGGAGGAAATATTGCATCTAGGGCACCGGCGGAAACAATACCGTCTCCAACCGTCTCTCAGTCTGCCATGTACACCGGCACACCCGAAAGTTCCACGATCTCCTGCTCTCCAGTCCAGCTCACCCTACATGAGACTCTGGTTAGAAAAAGGAAGTACTTATCCTCGCATCCGCGTACACAGGGTTTTAACGCCCACATAGCTAGACTAATCTCGTTAGAGATGATGCCCTACCGTTTAGTTGAAAGCGAAGCTTTTAAAGCCCTGATGGAGTACGCTGAACCACGATACGAGCTACCTAGTCGACACTTTTTTTCCAGAAAAGCCATCCCAGCCCTGCACCAGCATGTTAAACAGCGCATCGTCCATGCACTTAGGCAATCTGTGAGTACAAAGGTGCACCTGACTACAGATGCATGGACCAGTAGGCATGGCCAGGGACGTTATGTGTCCATCACGGCACACTGGGTGAATGTGGTGGATGCAGGGTCCACAGGCGACATCAATTTAGGGACAGTTGTGCCTAGCCCACGGTCTAGGAAACAGTTGGCTGTAGGCGTTCGCACCCCCTCCTCCTCCTCCTCGTCCTCCTGCAGAAGCTACAGCTCTTCCACAGAACGCAGTCGGCCAACCACTCCATCGGCAGATGACACTGTTGCACACCAGTTGTCCCATTATGGGCCAGCTACTGCCAAGCGTCAGCAGGCTGTATTGGCTATGAAGTGTTTGGGCGACAACAGACACACCGCGGAAGTTCTGTCCGAGTTCTTGCAACAAGAAACGCAGTCGTGGCTGGGCACAGTAGATCTTGAGGCAGGCAAGGTAGTGAGTGATAACGGAAGGAATTTCATGGCTGCCATCTCCCTTTCCCAACTGAAACACATTCCTTGCCTGGCTCACACCTTAAACCTGGTGGTGCAGTGCTTATTGAAAACTTATCCTGGGTTCTCCGACCTGCTCCTCAAAGTGCGTGCACTTTGCTCACATATCCGACGTTCGCCTGTACACGCCAGCCGTATGCAGACCTATCAGCGGTCTTTGAACCTTCCCCAGCATCGCCTAATCATAGACGTTGCAACAAGGTGGAACTCAACACTGCACATGCTTCAGAGACTGTGCGAACAGAGGCGTGCTGTTATTTATTTGTGGGAGGATACACGGGCAGGCAGTAGGATGGCAGACATGGAGTTGTCAGGTGTGCAGTGGTCGAAGATACAAGACATGTGTCAAGTCCTTCAGTGTTTTGAGGAATGCACACGGCTGGTTAGTGCAGACAACGCCGTAATAAGCATGAGCATCCCCCTAATGCGTCTGCTGATGCAAAGTTTGACGCACATAAAGGAGCAGGCGTCTGCACCAGAGGAAGAGGGAAGCCTTGATGACAGTCAGCCATTGTCTGGTCAGGGCAGTGTACAGGACGAGGTAGCGGGCGAAGAGGAGGTGGAGGACGAGGAGGATGATGGGGATGAGTATATTTTTAATGCGGAAACTTTCACGGGGGCACAGGAAATTGGTTGCGTGTCACGGCCGGGTTCTGGTTTTTTGAGGGACACAAGTGACGTAGATTTGCCTGCAACTGCCCCTCAACCAATCACAACCGGAGATTTGACAACTGGAACTTTGGCCCACATGGCGGATTATGCCTTACGTATCCTAAAAAGGGACACACGCATTACGAAAATGATGAACGATGACGATTACTGGTTGGCCTGCCTCCTTGATCCACGCTATAAAGGCAAATTGCAAAATATTATGCCACATGAGAACTTGGAACTAATATTAGCAACCAAACAATCAACTCTTGTTGACCGTTTGCTTCAGGCATTCCCAGCACACAGCGCACGTGATCGTTCTCACACAAGCTCCAGGGGGCAGCAGACTAGGAGTGTTAGGGGTGCACACATCAGAAGTGGCGTTGGACAGAGGGGTTTTCTGACCAGGTTGTGGAGTGATTTTGCTATGACCGCAGACAGGACAGGTACTGCTGCATCAATTGAAAGTGACAGGAGACAACATTTGTCCAGTATGGTTACTAACTATTTTTCATCCCTTATCGATGTTCTCCCTCAACCGTCATTCCCATTTGATTACTGGGCCTCCAAATTAGACACCTGGCCAGAATTGGCAGAATATGCATTGCAGGAGCTTGCTTGCCCGGCAGCAAGTGTCCTATCAGAAAGAGTATTCAGTGCTGCAGGTTCAATATTAACCGAAAAAAGGACTCGTCTGGCTACCCAAAATGTTGACGATCTAACATTCATTAAAATGAACCACAACTGGATTTCGAAATCTTTTGCCCCACCTTGCCCGGCCGACACCTAGCTTTCCTATGAAAAGCTCTTGCCTGTGAATTACTTTTCTAATGTCTAATTTGCTGCAGCTGATTGTACAGCATACGACATGTTTACACCTCCCTAAATGGCAAAACTCCCCACACGGGGCCGTGGTATCGCGACTTGGCGCAAGCACCCGTGAGACTGCTGTTTGTCTGAAGAGGTGGGTGTGCTCGCTTTTGGTTGACGGCATTGCTACTGGGTCCCTCATAGTACAATGTAGTGTCTCTGGCGGTGGTGGTGCGCACCCAACGTCAGACACACCGTTGTAACATGAGGGGCCCTGGGGCGGTCCCGCCGGCCTCAAGAGAGTTCCCCCCTACCCCAGCTCAAAATGTGCTCTACCACGTGCAAAATTATGTCGCACAGCTCCACCAATCTTTAGTCTATTCGCTGACATCATTCAATGTCTGGCACTGACAATACAAATTTGTAGACATCTATGATGCAACTTAAAGTAGTCTGTGTCTGTGTCCTATATTGGCACCATTAAATAGTTACTGCCAAATTACAATGTCAGAAACTCAGTAGATGAGCCCACCCCTGTACCTAAGTATGCCACCTTTTTTTTTTGTTTTGGTTGTTTTGCGAGACATTAACATCTATTTATATTTTGGGAGTACTGGGACAGACACTCCTTGCACTACTCCTCCACTCACCACCAAGCTGCCTGTGTATCCATGTAACCGCTGTAAAACTGCCATGAGCCTATTGTTTGTTATTTTAGGCCTTTGATAGCCTGTCTGCGGTCCCTACTTTAAATACTCCTCCACTGACCACCAAGCTGCCTGCCCGTGTATCCATGTAACCGCTGTGAAACTGCCATGAGCCTATTGTTTGTTATGTTAGGCCTTTGATAGCCTGTCTGCGGTCCCTACTTTAAATACTCCTCCACTGACCAGACCACTGCTGCCCGTGTACCCCTGGAACCAATTATAAAGTGCCTACAGCCAGCCCATTTTCTTATGTTAGGCCTTTGAAGCCTGTCTGCGGTCCCTACTTTAAATACTCCTCCACTCACCACCACCAAGCTGCCTGCCCGTGTATCCATGTAACCGCTGTGAAACTGCCATGAGCCTATTGTTTGTTATTTTAGGCCTTTGATAGCCTGTGTGCGGTCCCTACTTTAAATACTCCTCCACTCACCACCAAGCTGCCTGCCCGTGTATCCATGTAACCGCTGTGAAACTGCCATGAGCCTATTGTTTGTTATGTTAGGCCTTTGATAGCCTGTCTGCGGTCCCTACTTTAAATACTCCTCCACTGACCAGACCACTGCTGCCCGTGTACCCCTGGAACCAATTATAAAGTGCCTACAGCCAGCCCATTTTCTTATGTTAGGCCTTTGAAGCCTGTCTGCGGTCCCTACTTTAAATACTCCTCCACTGACCAGACCACTGCTGCCCGTGTACCCCTGGAACCAATTATAAAGTGCCTACAGCCAGCCCATTTTCTTATGTTAGGCCTTTGAAGCCTGTCTGCGGTCCCTACTTTAAATACTCCTCCACTCACCACCACCAAGCTGCCTGCCCGTGTATCCATGTAACCGCTGTAAAACTGCAATGAGCCTATTGTTTGTTATTTTAGGCCTTTGATAGCCTGTCTGCGGCCCCTACTTGCAATACTCCTCCACTGACCACAATGCTGCCTGGAGTGCCTGCCTGTGTATCCATGTAACCGATGTAAAACTGCCATGACTGCCTACTGTTTGTTATTTTAGGCCTTTGATAGCCTGTCTGCAGCCCCTACTTGCAATACTCCTCCACTGACCACACCAATGCTGCCCGTGTACCCCTGGAACCTATTTAAAAGTTCATAGAGCCTAGTTATATATTTTATTTACTATTAATAAGGCCATGATGGACTACGCTGTACCACGCTACAAGCTAACCAGTCGACACTTCTTTTGCGAGAAAAGCCATCCCAACCCTCCACCAGCATGTAGAAGACCGCATTGTCCATGCACTCTGGCAATCTGTGAGTACAAAGGTGCACCTGACAACAGACGCATGGACCTGTAGGCATGGCCACGGAAGATTACGTGTCCATTACGGCGCAATGGGTTAATGTGGTGGATGCATGGTCCACAGGGGACAGCCTACTAAGTCTGTCTGCAGTCCCTAATTCAAATTGTGCTCCACTGTCTAAATCGGAACTTCCACCTTCTGGCTTTCGGCCTATAGTATCAGAAATTAAACTGCATTTGGCCTTCAACTTTGGTTAGGGCCTACTAACGGCTTCTGCCCCTCCCTGGTGTTGCCCTCAACTAAATAAAGCTGAGCTTCAACCTTCTGCTCCAAATTACCATTTTGAAAAATGCAATAGGCTTTTCAGGCCTACTAAAGGAGTCTGTCTGTGTGCCCCTCCCTGGTGTTGTCCTCAACTAAATAAAGCTGAGCTTCAACCTTCCGGCTCTCATTATGTGGTTTTAAAAAAAAAAAAGGTGGTTAGGGCCTACTAACGGCTTCTGCCCCTCCCTGGTGTTGTCCTCAACTAAATAAAGCTGAGCTTCAACCTTCCGGCTCTCATTATGTGGTTTTAAAAAAAAAAAAGGTGGTTAGGGCCTACTAACGGCTTCTGCCCCTCCCTGGTGTTGTCCTCAACTAAATAAAGCTGAGCTTCAACCTTCCGGCTCTCATTATGTGGTTTTAAAAAAAAAAAAGGTGGTTAGGGCCTACTAACGGCTTCTGCCCCTCCCTGGTGTTGTCCTCAACTAAATAAAGCTGAGCTTCAACCTTCCGGCTCTCATTATGTGGTTTTAAAAAAAAAAAAGGTGGTTAGGGCCTACTAACGGCTTCTGCCCCTCCCTGGTGTTGTCCTCAACTAAATAAAGCTGAGCTTCAACCTTCCGGCTCTCATTATGTGGTTTTAAAAAAAAAAAAGGTGGTTAGGGCCTACTAACGGCTTCTGCCCCTCCCTGGTGTTGTCCTCAACTAAATAAAGCTGAGCTTCAACCTTCCGGCTCTCATTATGTGGTTTTAAAAAAAAAAAAGGTGGTTAGGGCCTACTAACGGCTTCTGCCCCTCCCTGGTGTTGTCCTCAACTAAATAAAGCTGAGCTTCAACCTTCCGGCTCTCATTATGTGGTTTTAAAAAAAAAAAGGTGGTTAGGGCCTACTAACGGCTTCTGCCCCTCCCTGGTGTTGTCCTCAACTAAATAAAGCTGAGCTTCAACCTTCCGGCTCTCATTATGTGGTTTTAAAAAAAAAAAATGGTGGTTAGGGCCTACTAACGGCTTCTGCCCCTCCCTGGTGTTGTCCTCAACTAAATAAAGCTGAGCTTCAACCTTCCGGCTCTCATTAAGTGGTTTTAAAAAAAAAATGGTGGTTAGGGCCTACTAACGGCTTCTGCCCCTCCCTGGTGTTGCCCTCAACTAAATAAAGCTGAGCTTCAACCTTCTGCTCCAAATTACCATTTTAAAAAATGCAATAGGCTTTTCCGGCCTACTAAAGGTGTCTGCCCCTCCCTGGTGTTGTCCTCAACTGAACAAAGCTGAGCTTCCACATTCTGGCTTTCGCCCTATACTATCAGATATTAAACTGCATTTGGCCTACTAGTGTGGTTAGGCCCTTGAAACAGTGTCTGCTGCTCTTGGGTTTGCTACTCCACTGAACAAAGCAATGCCGCCTGTTTAGTCCTGTTACCAATTTTGAACTGCATGTAGCCTACTTTATTCTTTGGCCCTATATCTGTTTCCTCCTCATCCTGCCCATTGCCCAGCCACTGCTAAATGAGTCTGCTGGTACATTGACCGAGACCACTACATTCCCCTTGTACTCTACACAGCCAGAATCTGTCCCTGCTGAAAGTAAGGTTCCCCTTCCCGCATGTTATACCACCTTACACAGGGACAAAGAGGAAGGTGCAGATGAAAGTGCAGGTTCCTTCATCAGGGGGGGGGGCATACTCGTTGGCGACGTCACTGGCACAGGGCCCCTCAGAGTACGCAAAAGTGTCGCTGCTGGTGGGAGGCGCCCCCGCCATGCAAACACACCGCCGTACTTTGAGGGGCCCTGTGCCAGTGGCAATGCGAACGAGTGGGCCCCCCCCCTGCTTGCTCAGGATCACAGCACTTGCAACTTTTAAATAATTACCTTTCCCTGCAACACCGCCGTGACGTAGTCCGCATTTCCTGGGCCCACGAAAAACTTGAGCCGGCCCTACTCCCCCCACAACTTTTGCCAAATGACCCCCAATTCCCTATGCCCAACTATTATTATAAAGTTAATTAAGATTGACAAGCTTCAGAAACAAGAATGGATGTTTTTGGCATTAAAATGGGCACTGTAGGTGTTTTCCTGGCCTCCACTCACTGCCGACTATGCTTCCCCATTGACTTGCATTGGGTTTCGTGTTTCGGTCGATCCCCGACTTTTAGCGATAATCGGCCGACTGCACTCGACTCGACTCTGGACAAAATCGGGTTTCCCAAAACCCTACTCGATCTTAAAAAAATGAAAGTCGCTCAACCCTAGTGGTCACAACTCTATGCAGGTCATTCACCAGGTCCCCTGTGTGGTTCTGGGATTTTTGCTCACTGCCCTTGTGATTATTTGACCCCACGGGGTGAGATCTTGCGTGGAGCCCCAAATCAAGGGCGATTATCAGTGGTCTTGTATGTCTTCTAATTTCTTATTATTGCTCCCACAGCTGATTTCATCACACCAAGCTGCTTGCCTAATGCAGATTCAGTCTTCCCAGCCTGGTGCAGGGCTACAATTTTGTTTCTAGTGTCCTTTGACAGCTCTTTGGTCTTCATCATAGTGGAGTTTGGAGTGTGACTGTTTGAGGCTGCGGACAGGTGTCTTTTATAGTGATAACAATTTCAAACAGGTGCCATTACTACAGGTAATGATTGGAGGACAAAGGAGCCTCTTAAGGAAGAAGTTACAGGTCTGTGAGAGCCAGAAATCTTGCATGTTTTTAGGTGACCAAATACTTATTTTCCTCCATAATGTGCAAAATAAATATTGCCAAATCAGACAAGGTGATTTTCTGGATTTGTTTTCTCATTATGATTCTTATAGTTGTGGCCTACCTATAATGTCAATTACAGGCTCTTTCATCTTTTTAAGTGAGAGAACTTGCACAATTGGTGGCTGACTAAATACCAAGCAGCCTGCCATATAGATTTCGCAGAGCTAGACCTGTATGGTACAAATGGATTATCATCTTATCATCGGACTGGTGAGGAGTATTGTTGTTTTTATTTTATTTCTCTCACAGGAGACAATGGCGTCACTGGAATGGGTGATGCTGTAAGTATGGTTTAATTAAGTTAAAGGGGTCTGTGTTATTCTTTCAATTAAAGGACTTTATTCTGGGTGTGGCAGTATTCCGGGTTTTCTAAGTTACCTTGTGAATGATTTTGCCCTTTGTTAAGATGGAGTTTGCTGTTTTTGTCTGCCCTACTTCCTGTTTGTTTGTTTAAAACCCGGGTCAGGTGTCAGCCTCTTTGCTGGAGTATTCTGATTCTGTTCTCCTTCAGCTCAGCTGCTGGTTCTGAGTGTATCTCTACCTCTGGCTCTGGACATTTCCTGCATATGTAAGCTACACTCTATGTTGTCATTAGTCTGCTGACTAGGAACTTAACCCTCGGTTCACTCCTTCTGGTAAGAACTGTGTTTTTGGAACTTTGTTTCGGGACTTGTTTCGGGACTGTGTGTTGCTTCATTTACTCCCCCCGGTGGGAACTGTTGGAAACAACACCAGTAAAATACTTTAAGGTGAACCTATTTCTGAACTTACCCGTGTTTATGCCACATCTGGGATCAACTTGTGAACTAGTTTCTGGACTTACCCGTGTTCAATCACACCTGGGATGAACTTGTGGACTTGTTCTGGACTTCCCTGTGTTTACTTCATACCTGGATTTGACTCTTTCTGTGCCGACAGTGTTTGGATCTGCACCACGTCACCTATCACACTCACCTTGCTGAGGACTCTGACTTAAGAACTCCGCCGATTTTCTGTATATATTTCAAGGACTCGTTTCATTTCAGGACACTGTGGATTATCAGTATATTGTTTTGGGTGTAATTGCTGTTGTACAAATTCACTATTTGCACTAAAGAAACCCATCTCTGTCTGTTCATTGCCCCATGCTATCAGAATCCTTGAGTTCCTACAATAGTATTACAGGGTGTTTTCATACAATATGAATATGTAGTTAGTAATGGGAGCATCTTATGGATGCCTCTCCATTACTAACCTCTGGGCTTGATGTCACCTTAAAATAAAATCGCTAGTGTAACTCCAGCATTAGGGTAAGTGTGCATGTTGAGCATTTGCTTGCAGAAATTTCTGCAAGGTTTATATATCTCTTGGTAGCGTTTTTGCCACATGTTTGCATGCAATTTTGTACAGAAATGAAGGCTTTTTTTTTTTAGCTAAATAAGGATATTATTAAAAAAGTTTTGTGATGTCATTTCTTGGTTCAACACCATTTTATTCATTCTGATGCAGTAGCATCAGGGTAGTGGCATTAGTGCTTGGTGTCAGCAGATGTCATTGACACCAAGCCCTAAGTTTAGTAATGAAAAGGCATCAGCCAGACACCTTCATTACTAAACCAGTAAATGCACACATGCATACACACACACATGCGCATACGCAAACACACACACTGTAACCAGCCTATGTAGGAGCGTTAACAGAATTAACCTGCATAGGCTGTAGCCAAACAGCAACTGTTAATTTTTACCAAAAAATGAAAAAAAAATTGTGTGGGCTCTCGCGTAATTTTCATAATCAGCAGAGAGAAAGTCGATGGCTGAGGGCTGACATTAATACTCTGGGTGCCCAGGCTATTAATATCAGCTCACAGCTAGTGTTGAGCATTCCGATACCGCAAGTATCGGGTATCGGCCGATATTTGCTGTATCGGAATTCCGATACCGAGATCCGATACTTTTGTGGTATCGGGTATCGGTATCGAAACAACATTAATGTGTAAAATAAAGAATTAAAATAAAAAATATTGCTATACTCACCTCTCCGACGCAGCCTGCACCTTACCGAGGGAACCGGCAGCGTTGTTTGCTTAAAATTCGCGCTTTAACTTCCTTACGCGAAGTCCCGGCTTGTGATTGGTCGCGCGCCGCCCATGTGGCCGGGACGCAACCAATCACAGCAAGCCGTGACGTAATTTCAGGTCCTTCAGGATTTTAAAATTACGTTCCGGCGTTGTGATTGGTTGCGTCGCGGTCACATGGTCAACGCGACCAATCACAAGCCGTGACGTCACGGGAGGCTGGACACGCGCGCATTTTAAAATGCGCGCGTCTCCTGCCTCCCGTGACGTCACCGCTTGTGATTGGTCGCGTCGACCATGTGACCGCGACGCAACCAATCACAACGCCGGAACGTAATTTTAAAATCCTGAAGGACCTGAAATTACGTCACGGCTTGCTGTGATTGGTTGCGTCCCGGCCACATGGGCGGCGCGCGACCAATCACAAGCCGGGACTTCGCGTAAGGAAGTTAAAGCGCGAATTTTAAGCAAACAACGCTGCCGGTTCCCTCGGTAAGGTCCAGGCTGCGTCGGAGAGGTGAGTATAGCAATATTTTTTATTTTAATTCTTTATTTTACACATTAATATGGTTCCCAGGGCCTGAAGGAGAGTTTCCTCTCCTTCAGACCCTGGGAACCATCAGGAATACCGTCCGATACATGAGTCCCATTGACTTGTATTGGTATCGGGTATCGGTATCGGATTAGATCCGATACTTTGCCGGTATCGGCCGATACTTTCCGATACCGATACTTTCAAGTATCGGACGGTATCGCTCAACACTACTCACAGCTGTTTGCTTAGACCTTACTGGTTAGTTTACAGGGGGACCCAAGAAAAAAATGGATATAGGGTTCCCCTAAAAAAACTAATTAGCAAATACTAGGCAAAGAGTTGCAGGCTGATATTAATAGCCTATGAAGGGGCCATGGATTTTGACACCCTTTCAGACTAAAAACATCAGCTCTCAGCTGCCCCAGAAAATGCACATCTATAAGATGCATCAAATCTGGTGCTTAGCGTCGCTCTTCCCACTTGCCTACTAGCAGTGGCAAGTGGAATAATGGTTGGGGGGTTGATGTCACTTTTGTATTGTCAGGTGACATCAAGCCCACAGGTTAGTAATGGAGAGGCATCCACTATCCCCATAGTGATACTGTATTATAACCAAAGCACACACCCATAATAAAGTCCTTTAATTGAAATAATGACACCAACTCCTTTATTAAATCTAAATTAAACCATACTCACTGAACAGTACACCTAATCCACTGAAGCCAATGTCTCCTGTAACAAAAATAAAATAAAAAACCATATTATTCCTCACCTGTCCGCTGAGAAGATAATAATCCATAATGTACCATGCTGATCATGATGACTTTGAGAGCAGTCACTGATGTGACTATTCAGTGACACAGCAGGTATTCACTCCTGCAGTGTATAGCACTGAGCTGTGGTGAGAACGTTCACCAGAGTTCATCAGCTGATCAGTTCCGGTGATCACACTTACAGCACCACCACTGCATGGGAAAGTTCACTGGAGTTCATCAACTGATCAGCTCCAGTGATCTCTCTTATGACAGCTCAGCAATATGCACTGTGGGAGAGATTAGGCTCCTGTCAGTGTATAGCCGGCAGCTGGTTAGAGCAGTCACATCTTTACACATGAGATCAACATAGGACTCTCTGGATTAGGTGGACTATGGTGGACAAGTCAGCATATGGTGTTTTTTTTATTTTATACTAGCTGAAGAGCCCGGCATTGCCTGGGCATAGTAAATATCTGTGGTTAGTTATAGCACCTCACTTCTCTTATTTTCCCATCACGCCTCTCATTTTCCCCATCACATCTTTCATTTTCCCCCTCACATCTCTCATTTTCTCCCTCACACCTCTCATTTTCCCCCTCACTCCTCTTATTTTCCCCCTCACTCCTCTCATTCCCCCCTAACACTTGTCATTTCGACCTCACATCTGTCATTTTCCGATCACACCACTATTTTCCCTCACTCCTCTCATTTTGCACTCACACCTTTTCATTTTCACCTCACACCTCTCATTTTCACCTCAGTATATACATGTTTGTCATCTCCATTATATATAGTATATGTCTGCTTATTAATCAGATTTTTATTTTTGAAGGATAATACCAGACTTGTGTGTGTTTTAGGGCGAGTTTCGTGTGTCAAGTTGTGTGTGCTGAGTTGCATGTGGCAACATGCATGTAGCGACTTTTGTGAGCTGAGTTTTGTGTGGCGACATGCGTGTAGCAACTTTTTGTGTGTCGAGTTGCATGTGACAGGTTAGTGTAGCAAGTTGTGTGCAGCAAGTTTTGCGCATGGCGAGTTTTGCGCGTGGCGAGTTTTATGTGTGGTGCCTTTTGAGTATGTGCAAGTTTTGTGTGAGGCAACTTTTGCATGTGTTGCAACTTTTGTGCATGTGGCAATTTTTCTGCGTGTGCAAGTTTTGCGTGTGGCGAGTTTTCCATGAGGTGAGTTTTGCACGTGTGGCGAGTTTTGCATGTGGAGAGTTTTGCGCGTGGCGAGTTTTGAGCGGCGACTTTTGTGTTTCGACTTTTATGTGGCGAGGTTGGTGTATGTGTGGTGAAATGTGCGCTGAGGGTGGTATATGTGTTCGAGCACGTGGTAGTGTGTGGCGCATTTTGTGTGTGTTCATATCCCCGTGGTGGTGTGGTGATAATCCCATGTCGGGGCCTCACCTTAGCAACTGTACAGTATATACTCTTTGGCGCCATCGCTCTCATTCTTTAAGTCCCACTTGTTCACATCTGGCAGCTGTTAATTTGCCTCCAACACTTTTCCTTTCATTTTTTCCCCATTATGTAGATAGGGGAAAAATTGTTTGGTGAATTGGAAAGCGCGGGGTTAAAATTTCACCTCACAACATAGCTTTGACGCTCTCGGGGTCCAGACGTGTGACTGTGCAAAATTTTCTGCCTGTAGCTGCAACGCATCCAATACTTTTCCTTTCACTTTTTCCCCATTATGTAGATAGGGGAAAAATTGTTTGGTGAATTGGAAAGCGCGGGGTTAAAATGTCACCTCACAACATAGCCTATGACGCTCTCGGGGTCCAGACGTGTGACTGTGCAAAATTTTGTGGTTGTAGCTGCGACGGTTCAGATGCCAATCCCGGACATACACACACACATAAACACATACACACATTCAGCTTTATATATTAGATTTTCTATAGGAGACAAGGGCATGGGGGATTTGGTGTTAGGTGAGTATAATGCGTTTCTTATTTTTATTTTAATATGTATTTAATTAATTTACATGTGTTTTTTTTACTTTGAGCACAGGGGCTGGCTGACTAGAGACTACTTCTCCCATCAGTGTCTCCTGACATCATTGTTATCAGTGACAGCAAAAGTAGCCTGATGGGAGGAGTAGTCTCTCATCAACCGACACTTACTAACCTGCCGTAAGCTTTTTCAGCGGGTCACAGCTGCAAGTCACACTATCTCTTAAAGGTTATGCTGAAATCTGACAGCATGACCCCTCAGCGCTCTGACCATCAGTAAGGTTTTTTTTTACTTTGAGCACAGTCACCTGATGAAGAGAGACCACTTCTCCCACCAGCGGCTCCTGCTATCACTGTTATCAGTGACAGCAGACGTAGCCTGCTGCGAGAAGTAGTCTCTTATCAGCCAGCACCTGCTGACCTGAAGTAAGTTTTTTACCGTAGGTCACCGCATCTCTGCGGTGCCACACCAACATCTGACAGTGCGACCCAGAAGGGCTCTGATGGCGGTAACGATCTACCATCTGTAACATTACTGCCGATCAGAACCGCTGTGCCAGTGTTTCCCATGCTGTCACAGCATGAAACAAACAATTTAAAACTACAGAGGTCAGTGTATTATTCATCAAAAAGGGATATTTGACAGTACTATTTATAACTTCTGCCATACTCTTTCACAAATGGGCACCTGTTGTGAACTGTGTTTCTGGGCTCCCTCTGGTGGTCACTAACGGTATTGTGTTAGGTATGTCTTGTTGCAGGCCTGAGCTCCAGCTGTGTCGTTAAGCAGCGGGTGTTTCCTATTTGAGTCTCCTCTGGACTCAGTCTCTTGCCTGGCATCGTTGTATCCAGACCTATTTGGTCTCCTCTGGATTCCTTTCAGTCTGCCTCATGCAAGAAAAGCTAAGTCTGTTTTGTACAATTTGGATCGTTTGCATTATTCAGTGTTTTTGTCCAGCTTGCTTTACATTTGATTTTTGACTCGCTGGAAGCTCTAGGGGGCTGATATTCTCCCTCCACACCGTCAGTCGGTGTGGGGGTTCTTGAATGTTCAGCGTGGATGTTTTGTAGGGTTTTCTGCTAACCGCATAGTCCACTATCTATTTTCTGCTATCTAGACTATTGGGCCTCACTTTGCTGAATCTAGTTCATCTCTACATTTGTGTTTTCCTCTTGCCTCACCGTTATTATTTGTTGGGGGCTTTCTATATCTTTGGGGTTCAATTTCTCTGGAGGCAAGCGAGGTCCTATTTTTTCCCTCTAGGGGTAGTCAGTTCTCCGGCTGGCTCGAGACGTCAAGAACCAACGTAGGCACGTTCACCGGCTACTTTTAGTTGTTTGTGTCAGGATCAGGTATGCGGTTAGCCCAGTTTCCACCTCCCTAGAGCAGTATTTATATTTTTGCTATCTTGCCGGAATATCAGAGATCCTCTGCCATTGGGATCATAACAGAATGCCAGGCCAAAAGAAAATGTTTAATGCATCGCAGAAGCGGGATTAAAAAGAAGTTCTGAGTTTTTTTGTTTGTTTTTTTGCTGCAGTTTGCCTAGCTTCTTCCATCCCCTTTTTCTCTGAGTGGCTGAAACTCTGCTGCAGTTATGAATGTTTAGACTTTGACTTCTAGTGTGGATCAGCTTGCTGCTAGGGTGCAAAGCATTCAGGATTTTGTTATCCATAGCCCTATGTCTGAACCAAAAAACCTATTCCTGAGCCGTTTTTTGGAGATAGATCTAAATTCCTGAATTTTAGGAATAATTGTAAATTGTTTCTGTCTCTGAAACCTCGTTCCTCTGGTGATTCCGCTCAGCAAGTTAAGATTGTTATTTCCTTCTTGCGCGGCGACCCTCAGGATTGGGCCTTCTCTCTGGCGCCAGGAGATCCTGCATTGGTGAATGTTGATGCGTTTTTTCTGGCACTTGGTTTGCTTTATGAGGAGCCTAATCTTGAAAATCAGGCTGAAAAAATGTTGCTGGTTATCTCTCAAGGTCAGGACGAAGCTGAGGTATATTGCCAAAAATTTCGGAAATGGTCCGTGCTTACTCAATGGAATGAGTGTGCACTGGCCGCAAATTTCAGAAATGGTCTTTCTGAAGCCATTAAAGATGTGATGGTGGGGTTTCCTATCCCTACAGGTCTAAATGATTCAATGGCTCTAGCCATTCAAATTGATCGACGTTTGCGGGAGCGCAAATCTGATAATCCTTTGGCGGTGCTGTCTGAACGGTCACCTGATTCTATGCAATGTGACAGAATTCTGACCAGAGCCGAGCGACAAAATCATAGACGTCAAAATGGGTTGTGTTTCTACTGTGGTGATTCAACACATGTTATCTCAGCATGCTCTAAACGTTTAAAGAAAAAAGTTAATCCTGTCGCCATTGGTACTTTTCAGCCTAAGTTTATTTTGTCTGTGACTTTAATTTGTTCATTATCTTCTTACTCAGTTATGGCTTTTGTGGATTCTGGTGCTGCTTTAAGTCTGATGGATTTGTCGTTTGCCAAGCGCTGCGGTTTTGTCCTGGAGCCTTTGGAAAATCCTATTCCTCTTAGAGGAATTGATTCTACGCCATTGGCAGAGAATAAACCTCAGTATTGGACGCAGGTGACCATGTGCATGACTCCTGTACATCAGGAGGTGATTCGTTTTTTGGTACTGCATAAAATGCGTGATGTTGTCGTTTTGGGTCTGCCATGGTTACAGGCCCATAATCCAGTTTTAGATTGGAAAGCTATGACTGTGTCTAGTTGGGGGTGTCAGGGGATTCATGGCGATTCTCCATTGGTGTCTATTGCTTCTTCTACTCCTTCTGAGATCCCTGAGTTTTTGTCAGACTTTCAGGATGTATTTAATGAGGCCAGGTCCAGTGCCCTTCCTCCTCATAGGGACTGTGATTGTGCTATAGATTTGATTCCTGGTAGTAAGTTTCCTAAGGGACGACTCTTTAATTTATCTGTGCCAGAGCATGCCGCGATGCGGAGTTATATAAAGGAGTCTTTGGAGAAGGGACATATTCGCCCATCCTCGTCCCCTCTTGGTGCAGGATTCTTTTTTGTGGGCAAGAAAGACGGGTCTCTGAGACCTTGTATTGATTATCGTCTTCTGAATAAGATCACTGTTAAATTTCAGTATCCTTTGCCATTGTTGTCTGATTTGTTTGCTCGGATTAAGGGATCCAGTTGGTTCACCAAGATAGATCTTTGTGGTGCGTATAACCTTGTGCGCATAAAGCAGGGAGATGAATGGAAAACGGCATTTAATACGCCTGAGGGTCATTTTGAGTACCTGGTGATGCCTTTCAGATTATCTAATGCTCCTTCTGTGTTTCAGTCCTTCATGCATGACATCTTCCAGAAATATCTGGATAAATTTATGATTATTTATCTGGATGATATTTTGTTTTTTTCTGATGATTGGGAGTCCCATGTGAACCAGGTCAGGATGGTGTTTCAGGTTTTGCGGGAGAATGCTCTATTTGTGAAGGGCTCAAAATGTATCTTTGGGGTACAGAAGGTTTCTTTTTTGGGTTTTATTTTTTCCCCTTCTACTGTGGAGATGGACCCAGTTAAGGTCCGTGCCATTCATGACTGGACTCAGCCCACGTCTGTTAAGAGCCTGCAGAAGTTCTTGGGCTTTGCTAATTTTTACCGTCGGTTTATCGCTAATTTTTCTAGCGTGGTTAAACCTTTGACGGATATGACCAAGAAGGGTTCTGATGTTGCGAATTGGTCTCCTGCGGCCGTGGAGGCCTTTCGGGAGCTGAAGCGTCGGTTTACTTCAGCGCCAGTCTTGTGCCAGCCGGATGTCTCTCTTCCCTTCCAGGTTGAAGTTGATGCTTCTGAAATTGGTGCAGGGGCTGTTTTGTTGCAAAAAAGTTCTGATGGCTCCGTGATGAAGCCATGCGCCTTCTTTTCAAGGAAATTTTCGCCTGCTGAGCGGAACTACGATGTTGGTAATCGGGAGTTGTTGGCCATGAAGTGGGCATTTGAGGAGTGGCGACATTGGCTCGAGGGAGCTAGACATCGTGTGGTGGTCTTGACTGATCATAAAAATCTGATTTACCTCGAGTCTGCCAAGCGCCTGAATCCTAGACAGGCCCGTTGGTCGTTGTTTTTCTCCCGTTTTGACTTTGTGGTCTCGTACCTGCCTGGTTCGAAGAACGTGAAGGCTGATGCACTTTCTAGGAGTTTTGTGCCTGATTCTCTGGGAGTCTCTGAGCCGGCTGGTATTCTCAGAGAGGGAGTAATTTTGTCTGCCATTTCCCCAGATTTGCGACGAGGGCTGCAAAAATTTCAGGCTGATAGGCCTGATCGTTGTCCACCAGAGAGATTGTTTGTCCCTGATGGATGGACCAACAGAGTTATTTCTGAGGTTCATTCTTCGGTGTTGGCGGGACATCCTGGGATTTTCGGTACCAGAGATTTGGTGGCCAGGTCCTTTTGGTGGCCTTCCTTGTCGCGGGATGTGCGTTCTTTTGTGCAGTCCTGTAGGATTTGTGCTCGGGCTAAGCCTTGCTGTTCTCGTGCCAGCGGGTTGCTTTTGCCCTTGCCTATCCCAAAGAGGCCTTGGACGCACATTTCCATGGATTTCATTTCGGATCTTCCGGTGTCTCGGAAGATGTCTGTCATCTGGGTGGTGTGCGATCGTTTTTCTAAAATGGTCCATTTGGTGCCCTTGCCTAAGTTGCCTTCCTCCTCTGATTTGGTTCCTTTGTTCTTTCAGAATGTGGTTCGTTTGCATGGCATCCCTGAGAATATTGTATCTGACAGAGGATCCCAGTTTGTGTCCAGATTCTGGCGATCCTTTTGTGCAAAGATGGGTATTGATTTGTCTTTTTCGTCGGCTTTTCATCCTCAGACTAATGGCCAGACCGAGCGAACTAATCAGACGTTAGAGACTTATTTGAGATGTTTTGTTTCTGCTGATCAGGACGACTGGGTTACCTTTTTGCCACTGGCCGAGTTTGCCCTTAATAACCGGGCTAGTTCTGCCACCTTGGTTTCACCCTTTTTCTGCAACTCTGGTTTTCATCCTCGTTTCTCCTCGGGTCAGGTTGAACCTTCTGACTGTCCTGGGGTTGATTCTGTGGTGGATAGGTTGCAGCGGATTTGGAACCATGTGGTGGACAATTTGAAATTGTCACAAGACAAGGCCCAGCGGTTTGCCAACCGCCGCCACGGTGTGGGTCCCCGACTTCATGTTGGGGATTTGGTTTGGTTGTCTTCTCGGCATGTTCCTTTGAAAGTCTCCTCTCCTAAGTTTAAGCCTCGCTTTATCGGTCCTTATAAGATTTTGGAAATCCTTAACCCGGTGTCTTTTCGCTTGGACCTTCCAGCGTCTTTTGCTATTCATAATGTGTTCCATAGGTCCTTGTTGCGGCGGTACGTGGTGCCTATGGTTCCTGCTGTTGAGCCTCCTGCCCCGGTTTTGGTTGAGGGCGAGTTGGAGTACGTGGTGGAGAAGATTCTGGATTCTCGTATCTCTAGACGGAAACTCCAGTATTTAGTTAAGTGGAAAGGCTATGGTCAGGAGGATAATTCCTGGGTTGTCGCCTCTGATGTTCATGCAGCTGATTTGGTTCATGCCTTTCACGCTGCTCATCCTGATCGCCCTGGGGGTCTTGGTGAGGGATCGGTGACCCCTCCTCAAGGGGGGGGGGTACTGTTGTGAACTGTGTTTCTGGGCTCCCTCTGGTGGTCACTAACGGTATTGTGTTAGGTATGTCTTGTTGCAGGCCTGAGCTCCAGCTGTGTCGTTAAGCAGCGGGTGTTTCCTATTTGAGTCTCCTATGGACTCAGTCTCTTGCCTGGCATCGTTGTATCCAGACCTATTTGGTCTCCTCCGGATTCCTTTCAGTCTGCCTCATGCAAGAAAAGCTAAGTCTGTTTTGTACAATTTGGATCGTTTGCATTATTCAGTGTTTTTGTCCAGCTTGCTTTACATTTGATTTTTGACTCGCTGGAAGCTCTAGGGGGCTGATATTCTCCCTCCACACCGTCAGTTGGTGTGGGGGTTCTTGAATGTTCAGCGTGGATGTTTTGTAGGGTTTTCTGCTAACCGCATAGTCCACTATCTATTTTCTGCTATCTAGACTATTGGGCCTCACTTTGCTGAATCTAGTTCATCTCTACGTTTGTGTTTTCCTCTTGCCTCACCGTTATTATTTGTTGGGGGCTTTCTATATCTTTGGGGTTCAATTTCTCTGGAGGCAAGCGAGGTCCTATTTTTTCCCTCTAGGGGTAGTCAGTTCTCCGGCTGGCTCGAGACGTCTAGAACCAACGTAGGCACGTTCACCGGCTACTTTTAGTTGTTTGTGTCAGGATCAGGTATGCGGTTAGCCCAGTTTCCACCTCCCTAGAGCAGTATTTATATTTTTGCTATCTTGCCGGAATATCAGAGATCCTCTGCCATTGGGATCATAACAGGCACCCCAATCACTATCCTAAATATCTTTACAGAGTGTAGTACAACCATGGAACTGCATTGTAACACCCTCCTCTGTATAACTAGTAGTATTACATCAGACCTATGCTAATAAAGCACTAAGCCTTCCCAAAATGTTTCACCAGACTAGATGGCATCATCAGGGGTTGAGGCTGTAATGATTCTAGGTAAGAGGATTGAAGGTAAACTGATCAAATTTGCAGACAATTCAAAGCTAGGAGGGACAGTTAACATTAGAGAAGACAGAGAAAGAATTCAGAATGATCTAGAAAAGCTTGAACAATGGGCAGTGACTAATCTGTAGAATGGAAGGAATAGAACTAAGCAGCAGCATGTGTGAAAAAGACTTGGGTATACCAATAGATCACAGACTGCACATGAGTAGTGTTGAGCATTCCGATACCGCAAGTATCGGGTATCGGCCGATACTTGCCGGTATCGGAATTCCGATACCGAGATCCGATACTTTTGTTGTATCGGGAATCGGTATCGGGATTAATATCAATGTGTAAAAGAAAGAATTAAAATGAAAAATAGGGATATACTCACCTCTCCGGCGCAGCCTGGACTTTACCGCCGTAACCGGGAGCCGTTGTACCTAAGAATGCACGCTTGAAGGGCCTTAGATGAGGTCACTGCGCTCTGATTGGTCCGTAGCGGTCGCGTGACCGCTACGCGACCAATCACAAAGCCGTGACATCACCTAAGGTCTTTCAAGCGCTTGAAATACCTTAGAAGACGTCACGGCTTTGTGATTGGTCGCGTAGCGGTCACGCGACCGCTACGCGACCAATCAGAAGCTGCGGACGTCTTCTAAGGTATTTCAAGCGCTTGAAAGACCTTAGGTGACGTCACGGCTTTGTGATTGGTCGCGTAGCGGTCACGCGACCGCTACGGACCAATCAGAGTGCAGTGACCTCATCTAAGGCCCTTCAAGCGCGCATTCTTAGGTACAACGGCTCCCGGTTACGGCGGTAAAGTCCAGGCTGCGTCGGAGAGGTGAGTATATCCCTATTTTTTATTTTAATTCTTTCTTTTACACATTGATATGGATCCCAGGGCCTGAAGGAGAGTTTCCTCTCCTTCAGACCCTGGGAACCATACAGGATACCGTCCGATACTTGGTGTCCCATTGACTTGTATTGGTATCGGGTATCGGTATCGGATTAGATCCGATACTTTGCCGGTATCGGCCGATACTTTCCGATACCGATACTTTCAAGTATCGGACGGTATCGCTCAACACTACACATGAGTCAAAAGTGTGATGCAGCAGTAAAAAAGGTAAACACAGTGCTATGATGTATTAAGAGAAGCATAGAGTCTAGATTTGTCACAGTGTAGAGGGATCATCCTTATTCTCATTTGCACATGGAAATGCAGCGCCCCAGAGTCCTGGTTGCTGCAGTAGCATTATTCCTCCACCAGGGTGAGTGATATTACGTCTGGAGGCAATAAAGGAGATCTCCTGTCCAGGTATCACAACGACACACCACACACTTCACACTCCAGTCCACCAGGGGGAGCAAAGGTTCTATCTATTAGGCCACTCCTCACAGATAGGTAAAACTGGTGGGTTGGTTAGGAAGTTAGACAGAAGCTGACTGGGCTTCGCACAGACAGTCAGATCCCAACGGAGTTTGGCAGAAGCTGGCTGGAGTGGGTTCCAGCCAGATCCAGTCTGCGGTCTGTGGAAGACGAGGGTCCACGGAGCTGCGCCTGCCCCACGTGCGGCAGCATCCAAAGAGAGAGACATTGAAAGGAAGCATGTTGTAGTGAGTGAGAAACGAAGGCATAGCAACAAGTGGATACCAGAGAGGATAGTGGCTGAGAGAAGCGGCATCCTTCTGGTGCGCGTTCCGGTTGCCAGAACACAGAGGGAGTAAAGTGCTCTATGCAATTGCTTCAGAGACTGGCAGGACAGTCAATTCCAAGTTGGCTGCCCGACCTTAATACCTAAAAAGACAGGTGGAAACTTGTGGGGGTCGGGCGTCTCTTGGGTCCCTATAAACAAGCCTCAGGCCATCAGTCATACGGGTTTTGTTCTATCCGAACACGGGAAACAGAGAGAGAAGAGTAATAACAGTGAGGACTAGGGTTGAGCGAAACGGGTCGGCAATTTTCAGAAGTCGCCGACTTTTGGCAAAGTCGGGTTTCATGAAACCCGACCCGACCCCTGTGTGGGGTCGGCCATGAAGTCGGCGATCTTCTGAATCTGGAATCGGAATTCCGATACCGATTCCCGATATGTTTAAGATATCGGGAATTGGTATCGGAATTCAGATTTAAGTGTAAAATAAAGAATTAAAATAAAAAATATCGCTATACTTACCCTCTGATGCGCCCTGGTACTAAGCGGGAACCTTCCTTCCTTAGAATCAGCCTTCCAGGACCTTGCAGTGATGTTGCGGTGACGTCGCGGCTTGTGATTGGTCGCGCGGCCGCCCATGTGACCGTTCGCGCGACCAATCACAAGCCGCGACGTCACCGTGACGTCACCGAAGGTCCTGGAAGGGCTGATTCTTAGGAAGGAAGGCTGCCGGAAAGAAGCAGGGCGCGTGCGAGGGTGAGTATATACCTAATAGGAATATACTCACCCTCAGCTTCTTTCCGGCAGCCTTCCTTCCTAAGAATCAGCCCTTCCAGGACCTTCGGTGATGTCACGGTGACGTCGCGGCTTGTGATTGGTCGCGTGAGCGGTCACATGGGCGGCCGCGCGACCAATCACAAGCCGCGACGTCACCGCGACGTCACCGCAAGGTCCTGGAAGGCTGATTCTAAGGAAGGAAGGTTCCCGCTTAGTACCAGGGCGCATCAGAGGGTAAGTATGGCGATATTTTTTATTTTAATTCTTTATTTTACACTTAAATATGGATCCCAGGGCCTGAAGGAGAGTTTCCGCTCCTTCAGACCCTGGGAACCATTGGAAACCCAATGCACTGCATTGGGTTTCGAGTTTCGGCCGACCCCGACTTTTTTATAGGATCGGCCGATTTCACTCGACCCGACTTTTGAAAAAGTCGCGTTTCGTGAAACCCGACCCGATCCTATAAATGTAAAGGTCGCTCAACCCTAGTGAGGACCTCATTAGAGCTTAAGCAAGTGAAGACCTACTGTGTTGCTGTGCGCATAGGAAGGCTATTGCATTCCACCTGGATAAGGAGACTCTGGATTTGCCTTCAGACCAACCGGACTCTGCCTACCCTGTGATCTGGTGTCCAGGACTGTGGATACTGAAGCCTTCAGTAAAAGGTAAAGAGACTGCAACCTTGTGTCCTCGTTATTCACTGCGCCTCACATCATCCACCATCATTACCTACACCTCTGGGAAGCCCTGGGGATACACTTCACCTGTATACCATCTAGCTGCCATAACACCACCCCAACGGACCCCTAAGCAGAGTCGGTCACCCTGACCGTATACCACAGGTGGCGTCACAAACACTATCCCTTTAAAGACCTTTCCCTTTCAATACGGACGCCCCTAGGGCCACGGACCGGGTCAGCTACAGTTACATCCCTGCAGAGAACCGAAGGACCCGGCTCCGAGTACCCCACTGCCCTACTGGGGGCGCTCCAGAAACACGAGAAGCAATGTAAGGAAACTGAATGGGAGAAAATACAGATTAGATATTAAAACAAAACTTTGACAGTGATGGTGATTGGTGATCAATGAGTGGAATAGGCTGTCACAAGAGGTGGTGACCTGAGTTCTTCTTCTATGGAAGTCTTTAAACAGAGGCGGGACAGACGTCTGTCTGAGATGGTTTAGTGAATCCTACATTGAGCAGGAGGTTGGACCCTTGAGGTCATTTCCAACTCCAGTAGCAAAGACTCACAGGCGCCTGCGCCTAAGATCAATAAAGACTCTGCCCATAGATGTGCAGATGAGTTTTACATAACCGCCGCAAGCGGGATTACAGCGCCACAACTGTATGTCACAGGTCAGTGTGACATGCATGGGAGGCGAGTGCTATTATAATGAGGAGGAGGCAGGGATTTCTTCCAGGTACCACACTCCCCAGAGCCTGGAAGAAATCATTAACATATAACATTAAAACTGGTTTTCTCAACATCTACCCAGCAACTATGATGCATAGAGGTAAGACTGGTTTAACCATTCTATAACCTGTATGATTACAGTAATAGCTTAAGTGTCTGGGGGTTGACAGATTCCCTTTAAATAATACAGAAAAATAAAGAAAAAAGGATTAGAACCTCAGAACTTATTCAGAATTGCAGGCACTGATGTGTCATGAGCTGATATCCTTACACTGGGCACTGGTTTCCATCAGGTGTTGTGAATTAGTAACCCCACAGTTTCTGCTAAGCAGAGGGTTACCTTAGGCAATGTGTGCTCATTTTGAGTTGACAATAAGCCAGCACCAATATTGAGAACACTCCTCAGAGTATTCTGTTTTTAATAGCACCTATATCATGCCGTACAAGTCTAAGTACTTATCATGAATTGATGTATGCTAATGCTGGTTGGAAGAATAATAAGGAGCCAATGTCCTTAAATGTGAATGTGGTAGGCATCTCCTGTTGTTGCGCTGCAAACACTAAACAACTAGAGAAACTGGAACAATTAGATAAAGTTTGGAGCTAAAGTTTGGGGCTTTCTGAAAAGCTAGTGATGCAAACTCAAGTGGTGTCAGATGTTTAATACCATATTACAGAGATATTTTCCGCTACCAGCTTGGGTCAACAATATAAAATACTATAGCGCAAATACAAAAATCATGAGGATAATATAGATTCCAAAATATGAAATTAAAGGCATATCGTTGAGCTCAAACATCTTCTATTGGTCGTACAGTGCCATAATAAAACAACATATAGCAGAATTTTGAGGGGTTTTGAGTTTTTGAGGAGGATTTGGAGAGTTTCTATTCACTTTCTGCTCCATAAACTCAAAAAAACTCAGTATGAATATACCCATACTAAATCTTAACATTACATATTTTTCAATGTAGATTGTAACACGAAAACTGCCTGAAAAACTTATCACAAAAGAATCCATAGAATGACCATATGCATTTCCATGTAATTATGATTTGCATACATATAAGGGGGTTGCAGAAAATGGTTGAATGCCCTTTACACTACTCGTTTAGCATTTTACTTTATATGTGTTGTATATCCTATGCTGCTAAATGTACATATATTTGTGTTCTAGGGAAAGTGCTGTACTTCAATTAGGACACTAGATGAGGTACATTGGTGTACATAGTTTACATAGGAAGAGTCAACCGTGGGTAAGAGAGAGGGTTTTCCTGTTTTTAGTCAGTAGGGCCGGGGAGCCCAGACAGGGCGGATGACTCTGTTTTTAAGTGGGAAGCCCAGCTGTCCAGGGGCCAGTGGGCCAGAAGTGCAGCAGGTAAGGACTAGCAGTGCGGCAAGAAAAAGACACAGTGCAGAAAGAAGAGGATGCAGGTCACTTCATCATGTGGCAGCTTACTGAATGGGCTGGTGCCCTCATGTCTGTAGCAAAACGGAGTGGGTGGGGTGCCGGATGAGATGGCACGACCCAGGAACCTACTGAAGGATGTAGGGAAGAGCACAGGGAAAGACAAAGAAGTGAACTGTGTGGACCTCTATGCTGATGTGTTTACTGACATGGATGTGCTGCGTATGAAAACAAGTAAAATTCTACATTTAAGGGATCCTTTCCACTTGCGAGGAAAACGGACGAGTGCAATCCGATAAAAAATCGGATTGCACTCGGACCAATGTTATTCAATAGGTGTCTTTTCATTTGCGATTTTTTTTCTCAGCCGAAATAAGACTGAGAAAAAAATCGCAGCATGCTGCGTATTGCTGCGATTCTCGGACGAGACTCTCCAATGCAAGTCAATGGGTGCGAGAAAAAAAAAAGCATGGAATACGGACCATCCGTATTCCGTCCGTTATTTTTACGGATACCTTACCATTCTGTGGCATAGAACACTGTAAATGGTCCTGTAAATGACTGTATAAAAATAGTTGCAGAGAAAAAAAACGGATTGCATACGGATTTGATACGGATGTAAAACGGACGAAATACGGATGGTGCAATTAAAAATCGAATGAAAATCGCATGACACTCGCATGGCAATCGCATGTTTTACATCTGTCTTTTCGGTCCGTAAATCGGACCGATTTTTTACTCTCATGTGGAAATGAGCCCTAAGGTTGGAACCGGACTCTGTCTCTTTGTGCACAGTCAGAAGTAGTTCTCCTGCACCCCAGTGAGCACCCAGGGGAGTAAGGCAGTGGGACTTTTTCTATGTGATGTGGGTGGCAGAGGCGCACTTGAGCAGACACACCTATGCGGGCCATGACTACAGGCCAGCTGCCACTCACATATGTACATAAGTTAAGGCTTTTTTTATCAGCTTCAATATAAGAAGTGATAAGTCCAGTTTTTCGAGCACTTTCCCCTCTGTACTTTACAAGTCAATGGAAAAACTCAAAAGACATCTTGAAGACCCCTGAACATCTATTGCTGCATTTTGCCATTGTTTCTTCTTAAAAAAATGCTACTTGTTTCTTCATTATTCTATAGATTCAACCTCTCCACAGAAAATGTCAGTAGCAAAGATTTCAAAAAAACATGAGAAAACTCTCCAAAAACATGCTGGCTACCAAAAGCATCAGAAAACTGTTCTGAAATGAAAGAAAAGATGGCACAAAAGATGGCTCATTAAAATAGTTTTCTAAAGAGTCTTTTACTTGAAAAACTTGGTGGGTTTACATGAGCTTAAAAGGAGTTGTGTGCACTTACATGTACCCTAAGGGAAGACAAATGCACTTATAAATCACTGATTCAATATTTATAGGTCCATCACATCAAGAGCCAAAAGTAAAAAAATATGCTTACGCACATATACAGTATAAATGTAAAAAAAACTTCGTTCTCACCACCAATGGGGGTGGTCTTTGCTGCAGTTTCTCATTCTCGGGTCCTCTACCAGAGGCCTGGGAGTTTGAGGGTTCTGTGCAGGATTTTAGTTGCTCCCAGCATTGCGCTTTTCTGGAAGAGAGACAGAGAATTCAGATGTTGCACTTGGCATCTGTTGTAGCCATTTTCCCAATTTAGGGTTCACTGATTCAAGTGCTCCTATCACCACTGGAATCACTGTTGCCTTCAACTTCCACATCTTTTCCAGTTCTCCTTTGAGACCCTGATTATTCTTCAGCTTCTTGTATTCCTTCTTTCTGATGTTGCTGTCACTTGCCATGCCACATCTGTTATCATTGCTGTCTTCTGATCCTTGTCTGCTATCATAATGTCTGGTTGGTTAGCCAACACCAGCTTATCCATCTGGATCTTGAAGTCCCACAGGATTTTAGCCCTTTAATTCTCCACCACTTTCTCTGGGGTCTCCCACCTGGTCTTAGGGGGACTTAGCCCATATGTTGTACAGATGTTCCTTGTTGTTGCTGCCTTAGGCTTTCTATCAGCATCTCATCTTTTGGTGGCATTTTTCTGATGTATTCCTGGATACTCCTTGTTTCATCCGTGATGGTGGCTTGGATGCTTATCAAACCTTGACCACCCTCCTTCCTGTTGGTATACAATCTTTGGGTGTTAGACTTACGGTGGAAATATCCATGCATTGTGAGAAGCTTTCATGTCTTCACATCTCCAGCTTCCATCTCTTTTTTGGCAGGGCATATGTATTGATGGCGCAGATTTTATTCTTCCCATTGAGCTGGGTCTTCAAGACCTGTCTTACCCTTTGATGGTATTTGGATGTTGCTGCTTTCCTTGCCTCCTCATCATGGTTACCTTATCCCCGTGGGAGGCCGAGGTACTTGTAGCATGTCTGTACATCTGCTATGTACCCTGCTGGTAATTCCACTCCACCAGTCTTGACTACCTTGTCTCTCTTTATTACCAACTGGCTGCACTTCTCCTGCCTGAAGTACATCTCGATGTCTTCACTGAAAATCTTTGTCAATTCATTGAATCGATGCCTTGTTTGTTTTTCACATACAGCTTGATGTCATCCATATAGAAGAGGTGGCTGATAGTGCTCCACTCTTGAACTTGTATCCATTGCCTGACTCTGTAATTTTCTGACTGAGGGGGTTCAAGCCTATGCAAAACCGCAATGAGGACAGTGCATCACCTTGGTATATGCCAGATTTGATGGTCACTTGTGCTAGTTGTCGTGAGTTGACTTCCAATATTGTTATCCATAGCCCCATTGAGTTTCTGAGGAAGATTCTTAATTTCCTATTGACATTGTAGAGAGCCAAGCATTCACAGATCCATGTGCATGGCATCGAGTCATAGGCTTTCCTGTAGTCAATCCAGGCTGTGCTGAGATTGGTCTGTCTGTATCTGGAGTCTTGAGCAACTGCTCTATCTACTAGGAGCTGGTGCTTACATCCTCTGGTCTTGGTCCAAATGACTTTCTGAGTTGGATTCATGTACTGGTTCATATGGTTCTGTAGCTTGGTGGCTATGATGCCAGACAGGAATTTCCATGTTGTTGTAAGGCAGGTTATTGGATGGTAGTTGGATGGAACTGTTCCTTTGTGAGGAACCTTCATGATCAGCACTGTTCTTCCTTGTGTTAGCCAATCTGGGTGATGGCCTGATTCTAGCAGTTGGTTCATCTGCTTTGTCATGTGTTCATGTACCGCTGTTAATTTCTTTAGCCAGTAGGGGTGGATCATGTCTGGGTCAGGTGATGTCCAGATCTTCATGTTCTTGACCCGCTGTTGGATGTCTGCTTCTGTAATGGTGACTGGTTCTTGCTCTTGGTGGTTGGTGTGTTTCTGTCACGGGGGTACTGGGTAGACTACAGCTGATTACCTGGGCCCCTGCAATATCCCTCAAACTAGGGAAACCCTGTCTGTCCCTCTCCCAGAGTTTACACTGAAGGTGTGCATGTCTGGGCCGCCAGGCCTAACCCTGAGTCCTGTTTCAGTACTAAGCTGAAACCTCCACCCGCCACCCAGTGATAAGACCTCTCACCAACCCCTACAGAAAGCACAGACAGGGAAAACTAAAAAACGCACCACGCCGCAGACACACAGGAAAACACTGTAATGTGCACAGGGCAAAACAATACAAATATAGGAAGGAGAAATATAACGAAGGATAATACACCACCAGATACGATATTTCCTCTCCTAGACCACCACTCCAGACCGAGATCACCAGGCACAAGACACAAGCTATAATCGGCGACGCCCAAAGCCCAGCAAAACTATTTAAAGGCAATGGGCGTGACTAAGCGTCCAACCCGAGTAACAGCCAGATTAACCCCGGACAATCTGGATCAATCTAGCCGGTGCCACTGAGAATATAGTGAACGAATGAGGAATTACCGCTGTCTGTCGGACGCCCTAGTGTGAACAGCGTCCGACATGACAGTTTCATTCTCAGATCTTGCAGCCACATTGCACTGGCATTGTGTGTTTTTTCCTTTTTCAATATGTTCCTCCAGTATTGTTCAATCTCTGCTATTGGTTGAGTTGCTACCTTAGGCTAGTTTCAGACTAGCGTTTGGCAGGGCTGCGGATGGAAGCCTTCTTCCTCCGTTAAGCCCCGCCCACTGCCGCACCTCTTCCTTCAGCTCCACCTATGTCTGCATGCATCCTGCGTACCCTCTCTTTAACATTGGTACGCAGGCCATGCAGATGTATGCGGATGCCTCCGCATGCGTTGTTTTGACGCTGAGCTGAACTGCGTAGAACGCAACATGTTGCAATTTGTTACGGTCGGTGCAGGGTCATAACGACGCATGCAGAGGCATCCGCATACATGGCCTGCGTAACCAATGTTAAAGATAGGGTATGCAGGATGCATGCAGACGTAGGCGAAGCTGAAGGAAGAGGTGCGGCAGTGGGCAGGGCTTAACAGAGGAAGAAGGCTGCCATCCCCAGTCCTGCCGAACGCTAGTGTGAAACTAGTCTTAGTGCTGTTACTCTGTAGATGGGAGTCCACCTTGGATGGTTCTTTGAAGAACAGGGCATTTACCTTCTTGGCCTCAGCTTTTCTAGTGTATCTTCCTAGTCTTTCAGTGAGTACTGTCAGCTTTTGTTCAGTAGTCTCTAGGATTGACTTCAGTTGAGGTCAGGCCTTTCCACTTGTACAGCTTGGTCTTATTCTTGATCTTTACACCCTTCTGTATTTCTGCTAATTGGTTGACTGTCTTCAGTTTTCTTTTCCAATGGGGGCACACATAGTCCTGCTGTTCTTGCTGGTTCTATAACCAAGCATTTCCATGATTGCTGAGGCAGCAGCATAGATCAGTTTATTATATTGAGTTATGGTGGTGGTAGGTATTGATGCAAGTGCTCTATTGGCATCCTCTAGCATCGACCTGGATCTGATGAAATGCTAATATAAATATAAATATATATATACAGTGGGGCAAAAAAGTATTTAGTCAGTCAGCAATAGTGCAAGTTCCACCACTTAAAAAGATGAGAGGCGTCTGTAATTTACATCATAGGTAGACCTCAACTATGGGAGACAAACTGAGACAAAAAAATCCAGAAAATCACATTGTCTGTTTTTTTATCATTTTATTTGCATATTATGGTGGAAAATAAGTATTTGGTCAGAAACAAACAATCAAGATTTCTGGCTCTCACAGACCTGTAACTTCTTCTTTAAGAGTCTCCTCTTTCCTCCACTCATTACCTGTAGTAATGGCACCTGTTTAAACTTGTTATCAGTATAAAAAGACACCTGTGCACACCCTCAAACAGTCTGACTCCAAACTCCACTATGGTGAAGACCAAAGAGCTGTCAAAGGACACCAGAAACAAAATTGTAGCCCTGCACCAGGCTGGGAAGACTGAATCTGCAATAGCCAACCAGCTTGGAGTGAAGAAATCAACAGTGGGAGCAATAATTAGAAAATGGAAGACATTCAAGACCACTGATAATCTCCCTCGATCTGGGGCTCCACGCAAAATCCCACCCCGTGGGGTCAGAATGATCACAAGAACGGTGAGCAAAAATCCCAGAACCACGCGGGGGGACCTAGTGAATGAACTGCAGAGAGCTGGGACCAATGTAACAAGGCCTACCATAAGTAACACACTACGCCACCATGGACTCAGATCCTGCAGTGCCAGACGTGTCCCACTGCTTAAGCCAGTACATGTCTGGGCCCGTCTGAAGTTTGCTAGAGACCATTTGGATGATCCAGAGGAGTTTTGAGAGAATGTCCTATGGTCTGATGAAACCAAACTGGAACTGTTTGGTAAAAACACAACTTGTCGTGTTTGGAGGAAAAAGAATACTGAGTTGCATTAATCAAACACCATACCTACTGTAAAGCATGGTGGTGGAAACATCATGCTTTGGGGCTGTTTCTCTACAAAGGGGCCAGGACGACTGATCCGGGTACATGAAAGAATGAATGGGGCCATGTATCGTGAGATTTTGAGTGCAAACCTCCTTCCATCAGCAAGGGCATTGAAGATGAAACGTGGCTGGGTCTTTCAACATGACAATGATCCAAAGCACACCACCAGGGCAACGAAGGAGTGGCTTCGTAAGAAGCATTTCAAGGTCCTGGAGTGGCCTAGCCAGTCTCCAGATCTCAACCCTATAGAAAACCTTTGGAGGGAGTTGAAAGTCCGTGTTCCCAAGCGAAAAGCCAAAAACATCACTGCTCTAGAGGAGATCTGCATGGAGGAATGGGCCAACATACCAACAACAGTGTGTGGCAACCTTGTGAAGACTTACAGAAAACGTTTGACCTCTGTCATTGCCAACAAAGGATATATTACAAAGTATTGAGATGAAATTTTGTTTCTGACCAAATACTTATTTTCCACCATAATATGCAAATAAAATGATAAAAAAAACAGGCAATGTGATTTTCTGGATTTTTTGTTCTCAGTTTGTCTCCCATAGTTGAGGTCTACCTATGATGTAAATTACAGACGCCTCTCATCTTTTTAAGTGGTGGAACTTGCACTATTGCTGACTGACTAAATACTTTTTTGCCCCACTGTATATATATATATATATATATATATATATACTAGATGGTGGCCCGATTCTAACGCATCGGGTATTCTAGAATATGCATGTCCACGTAGTATATAGCACAGCCCACGTAGTATATTGGTCAGCCACGTAGTATATTGCCCAGTGACGTAGTATATTACCCAGTGACGTAGTATATTGCCCAGTGACGTAGTATACTGCCCAGCCACATAGTATATTGCCCAGCTATGTAGTATATTGCCCAGTGACGTAGTATACAGCTCAGCACGCCCCTGCACCAGACTGGACAACTGAGCTGGCAATCACGGCACAGACAGCTCAGCACGCCCCTGCTCCAGACTAAACAAATAAGCTGTCAATCATTGCACTGACAGCTCAGCACGCCCCTGCACCCAGGGCCGGACTGGGACTAAAATTCAGCCCTGGCATTTGAAGTTACACAGGCCCACTTGTCACATGGTGACTGTATAATATGTTTGTACACTTGTAGGTTACAAGAAGTGAGGGGAGTGTAACACGACTATATAACATATAATCACAGCTGTATCCAGCATTACAGCTCAGTCCTATTTATTGCTTTTAGTTGCAGTACCAAGAAAAGCTGCTACTTTACCTAGAAAACTGGATCTCGTAGATAATGAAGGGATAAGACGACCAAAGGCTATGGAACCTCATTGTGATGCTCCATAAACTTTGCCTACACTTTTGGTTCCGCTGCACAGCATGAGACCTGGTGACTCTGAAAAGCGGTGACATCAGTAACGTCACCGCTCTTCAGATATTCTGGGTCTTGTGCTGAGCTCGGCGACTGTGAAGAGCGGTATTGTTACTACCATCACCGCTCTTCAGAGTCGCTGGATCTCGCCAGGTCTGGGCTAGTACTGGGGGTGTCTGATAGACACCTCTCAATTACTTACACCAGGGATTGATAGCAGCTGACATTACATAGCTGACATCAACCCGAAAAATCATTACACATACCAGAATTAAATGCTCTGGCAGCTGGGAAAAGCTGTAGAGTTAGCGCTATTCCCAGGCTCCAGGTGCTAACTACAACTGTCATCATCCTTGTGACCAATAAGAGAGCAAAGAAGGTGCACATATGTAAAAAGGTATAAATTTATTAAGTCAACATATATCATAACATATACAAAACAAATGTAGAATAGATCAATAGATATATATAATAACATGTCAATACCCTATAAAATAGGGGAGAAACAAGGAAAGCTGTTTATAAGCAAAAAAACGATAGGGTACACCACTCAGAGAGGATAAATGTCCTAAAGAAAATAATACGCTGTTACCATTAGTATGTCACAGGTTTGTTCTTATCATAGTGGGTCAAATACCACTAAATGTACAGAATGGCCCATATAATAGCACAGATGATGACAAGATCCCATAAGGATATCAAACCTAAATAACGGCTAGGTACATATTAGACATCGGAGCTACGTGATGTCTCAAATATATATATAACTGCTGTGCACCAAATACAATATATCACAGTGAGCTCACATATTACCTGCAGTCATTATATGTCCCTGAGTGGTGGTCCCGTAGCGCACCTCGACGCGCGTTTCACTGCCCCCGCAGTTTCGTCAGGAGGTGACAGCCAGCCACCCATAGAATGTAATGCAGCCAGCCCCCATAGAATGTAATACAGACCCTCCAATAGCTCCACAATCCAGTTATCACTCATTGATATATTTAAAAAAAAAAAAACACTCTCCTCACCTCTCCTCGTGCCCCATGCTGGTCCCAGCTCCGGTCTCAGCAGCTGCAGTCTGCCCGCCCGACACACAGCAGGTGCGTGATGATATGACGTCATCGCACATCCGCAGTGTCAGAGGCAGAGTGTGACAGTAGACGCTCTCTCCTCCATCATTGCATTCAACTGTACCAGCGTCATTGACGCCGGTATAGTTGAATGCTGCGGCACTGGCGGGGGGGTGAGTCGGCACTGGCGAGCGGCCCACGACTGCCACCGGCCCTTCTGGCATTTGCCAGAAATGCCCGATGGCCAGTCCGGCCCCGCCTGCACTAGAATGGACCAATGAGCTGTCAATCACGGCACAGACAACTCAATACGCCCCTGCACCAGAATGGACAACTGAGCTGTCAATCATGGCACAGACAGCTCAGAACGCCCCTGCATCAGACTGGACAAATGAGCTCTCAATCACGGCACAGACAGCTCAGCACGCCCCTGCACCAGACTAGACAACTGAGCTGTCAATCACTGCACAGACAGCTCAGTACGCTCCTGCACCAGACTGGACAAATGAGCTGTCAATCACAGCACAGACAGCTCAGCTCGCCCCTGAACCAGACTGGGCAAATGAGCTGTCAATCATGGCACAGACAGCTCAGCACGCCCTTGCTCCAGACTGGACAACTGAGCTGTCAATCACTGCACAGACAGCTCAGCACACCCCTGCACCAGACTAGACAACTGAGCTGTCAATCATGGTACAGACAGCTCAGCACGCCCCTGTGCTAAACTGGATGACTGAGTTGTCAATCATTGCGCCCTAAGACACACTGAGAGATGGAATCGTTACACTATCTACTTTCTTAAATGAAAAAATAATGAAGGAGAGTACTTCTTGTCCTAGGCAACGAGGATGACACCTGAGAAAAAAAATTGGTCAGTTTCTCTTGGACATAACATTCATGTGGATGTGTGAATGGAGTCTAAAGACAATCCCGGGTGCCAATTGGCATAGCCTTATAGCCACACAGTCAATTGCTGTGAATATTTTACTGAGAACTGCAGCAGTTTTGTGATGTGGCCCAAATAATGGTGTTATCCTTGGCATATACAAGCTATCCAGCTAATAGGATCAATTCTACATCACTATATAAAATCACTTAATTAAGGGTTTTTCAAGTAAAAAAAATATTCACTCCTTAATAAAGTGTTATCAACCAGAACCCCATGAGGAATCGGGAAACAAAAGTAGTAACTTATAGCAACAAAATTAAAGGATCAATCTTCCTAACAGTTGCTTGTTCTTTTTTATTGAAAGCTTTTAGTCTCCTATGCATATGTGTGCAACCTTTATTCTGCTTTCTTGCTCAAAAAGACTAGTTTTATCTAAAAGGTCAATTCATTCAGCAGGGCACTCGGTAGAATTGAATATAATTATCCCAATCTTTGCCGTGTAGAATTCATGCTTGAATTCATTCACAAAATAGAATGCAGAATAATTAACTCCGAGCCTTTGCAATCCCCCATTGAAAATGCTTCAGGTATCATTCGGCCTCACTCACAATAGAAGAATTTCATTTAAGTACATTGTACGTATTAACCCCTATTCAGCATCCAATTACTCTGAATAAGTGAATTGTCTGTTTCAGGAATGTAATTTGAAAATGTTGTCATGCAATCTGAAGCAAAAGGGTCTTTTTCATTAATTTAACTCATTTAAGTAGAAAGCCTGTAGGTTATTTCAAATCCATTAGTTTTAAATACAGGTGATTACAATTCTCATGTGCATAAGGCAACCGAAATGTCCATCAGAAATGAATGTAAGGTTTTAATAATGCCAACAAAAGAGAGTTAGATGAGTTTGTGACCTGTTCGATAATGGACACAATTCAATTTACAGCTTGAAAAGAAGTTAATATGGGGCGATAGTATAAATATATGGGGGGGGGGGGTAATAACACATTACAAAGTGGACTAGAAAGAGTTCTTCAATAATGCAATGATTATATTTCACAATTGTAAGGATTCAGTATGACCAACACCAGCAAATAGGATAATGATATAGAAGACAGTGTATCACGTATCTGTAAAGGATGGAAGGTATGGGAATAATGCGAGACACACAGAGATGCATTACAATGTCTATCACCGCAAGACTACAGGAAAAACTGGTATAGAGTGCAGTGCTCCCTCAAGCTCCACACATTGAATATAAGGAGTTAAAAATATAAGTTACGGGCTCAATTCATCATAGCTTCCATGCCAGAATTCTGGTGGAAAAGCTTTGAAAAATTGCAAAAGTTTGAGACTTTTGGTGCCTTCACGACAATTTCTTCCAGCTACGCCAAAATGGTCAAAGTTGGGGCGGGAGGAGAGAGCATCGGTGGCGTGACACTGAGTTTAATTTATGATGAACTGTGCCATTCCCTATGCCAAAAATATTAATCCAATCCCTTACTGGAGTGAGATTTCTGGCATAGCACCTGGAGGTAAACTCCACTCATCAGACACTTTATGAAGAGGCGTACTTCCAGGACCGGAACAAAGGGTAGGCAGGGTTTGCACCTGAATAGGCCACTATCTCCTGCCTACCCAAGAGGTGAACACTTTGAGTAAAAAAAAGCGATGTTGCTGAATGCCTGTGAGCGCCTTTCCCCAGCTGCAGGAGTTCAGCACACTGATGGCACCCTGGCCATTGCTCCCACCCTTCACTCAATTGAGCCAGCGCCTGTCAGACGCGAATACAATTGATGTGATTCAACCGAAAGACTGATTACAGTTCCTCTGCTCCTTCAGGATCTCCAACAGAATGCAGATAACTTCCGGCTTGCACCCTAAATGAGACAGCTCACACAGGGTATGTAGGATGGAGCAATGCAGTGATGTCATTGCACCATCTATTGCCCACTACAGTACCAGAGAGAAAAAGAGACGGAGGCTACGCTAGATGGGGAGCCTGGATTAGGTGAGTATAAGCTTTCTTTTTATTTTGCTTACATTATTTTTCCACTGAATGGGGGAGCCCTCAAAAGGGGGGCTGGCTGGAGGAACCATCAAAAGATGTGCTGGCTGAGGGGGGCACTATTGCTGGAGGCTGACTGTGGGCAACATTAAAAGAGGGGCTGCCTATGGAGGCCATCAAAGGAAGGGCTTACTGAGACAAAAAAAACTCCCTGAATTGCCTTACAATTGTTGAGGATGTATAGGAATGTGCATGTTCATGTATTACAAATGTAAATGGGGCTGATTTTACATTAGAATTGATTGATATACTCCCATGATGTCTTCATGTACTGATTATGGTTCTGGTGTTGCAGTCATGTACTGATGACAGTTCCTTTGCTGAAAGGCTGAGAGTTCATGAGGGAGGCTGGGGAGCCACTTGTTTTATCTGTCTAGGGCACCAAAATATTTTTTCCCAACCCTGAATGCACCTTTTCATGAATCAATAGGGTCTGACGCCAGCGCAGTCCATCATCAAGACTGGTGTGAACTATGCAGGTCTAGATGAATTAAGCCCTGTGCCTGTGACATCTTTTAGAAGCAGCCTAAAAAGCCTAGGAAAAATGTTCAAAATGCTTTGTAAAAATGACTTTCTAATCATATATTCAGGCTTTTGAACATCTTTTAATCACTTCAGGTTTCTAAAAATGCCAAGCGGCTAGAGGAAGTGACATGACCGTTCTTCCAGGGGGTTTTATGCTTGAAACATTTTTGGTACTTTACAATATAAGTTAATAGGAAAGCTCAAAGGTTGCCAGGTTGTTCTTTTTTTTTTGTATTACAAGCATGCAAAAAAAAGAGAAACAAGGCGCGCACATGAGAAGGACCTGTTATGAATAGGAATTAGGCAAACAAAGGACAGCCAAGGGGCCACTAATCTCCTGGGGTTATGCACCCCTGCATAACCCCGGTGAAGAGAGAGACGTGAGGGAAATGATTCCCCGTGTGCAGTGGCTGTTCCTGTTGCAGATCCAGAGGTACACCACATGACCACTGACAGACGTTGCTGGATTCATGCTGGAAGCACGTGACCGCAGGTCCTAGAGTCAGGTGACCGCAGGTCCTTTAGATGACAAGGAAAGACTTGCGTGCCCTCAACAGAGTCCCATTTTGCCTTCTTAAGACCGCAATACCTTTTCCTCCTTTTTTTGTCTTACGTCATAGTTGTTGATTAAAAAACACTAGAGGTTTCTTCACTGTAGTAAAAAAAAATAACTGGAAAACAACAGTAAAAAAGATTTCACAAAAACACAGGAAAATTTTCTAAATAAATACTGGCAGCCCAATCTGTAGGAAAAACACTCAGTTAAAAAATAGATAAAACTAGCTGAAGAGCCCGGCATTGCCCAGGCATAGTAACTGACTGTGGTTAGCTATAGCACCTCACGCCTCTCATTTCCCCCCTCACATCTCTTATTTCCCCCTCACTCCTTTCATTTTCCCCCCAACACGTCATTTTGACCTCACACCTGTCATTTTCCCCTCAGTATATGTCTGTATGCCATATCCCTTGTAAATAGTATATACCTGTATGTCATCTCCTCCTGTATATAGTATATACCTGTGTGTCATCTCCCCTTTATATAGTATACTAGATTGTGGCCCGATTTTAACGCATCGGGTATTCTAGAATATGCATGTCCCCGTAGTATATGGACAATGATGATTCCAGAATTCGCGGCAGACTGTGCCCGTTGCTAATTGGTCGAGGCAACCTTTATGACATCATCATCGCCATGGCAACCATTATGACATCTACGTCGATACTGTGCCGTCTGGTGGCCTCGACCAATCAGAGATGCGGGATTTCTACGTCTATACTGTGCCCATCGCTGATTGGTCGAGGCCTGGCAGCCTCGACCAATCAGAGATGCGGGATTTCCAGGACAGACAGAAAAACCCTTAGACAATTATATATATAGATACCTGTATGTTATCTCCTCCTGTATATAGTATATACCTGTATGTCATCTCCCCTGTATATAGGTATATAGTATATACCTGTGTGTCATCTCCCCTGTATATATTATATACCTGTATGTCATCTCCTCCTGTATATAGTATATACCTGTGTGTCATCTGCTCCTGTATATAGTATATACCTGTATGTCATCTCCTCCTGTATATAGTATATACCTGTATGTCATCTCCCCTATTTATAGTATATACCTGTATGTCATCTCCCCTGTATATAGTATATACCTGTGTGTCATCTCCCCTTTATATAGTATGTACCTGTATGTCATCTCCTCTTGTATATAGTATATACCTGTATGTCATCTTCCCTTTATATAGTACAAGCATTGTTATACTGAGAAAGTCTTTTGTTGCCTATATTAACCAATCAGAGCTCAGATTAATTAACTGTAGCAAAAAAGAAGCTGAGCTGTGATTTGTTTCTATTGGCACCCTGATAAATCCCCAGCCAACAGGAAGCCCTCCCCCCTGGCAGTATACAGTATATTGGCTCACACATACACATAATAGACAGGTCATGTGACTGACAGCTGCTGTATTTCCTATATGGTACATTTGGTGCTCTTGTAGTTTGTCTGCTTATTAATCAAATTTTTTTTTTGAAGGATAATACCAGACTTGTGTATGTTTTAGGGTGAGTTTCATGTGTCAAGTTGTGTGTGTTGAGTTGCGTGTGGCGACATGCATGTAGCGACTTTTGTGAGATGAGTTTTGTGTGGCGACATGCGTGTAGCAACTTTTTGTGTGTCGAGTTGCATGTGACAGGTTAGTGTAGCAAGTTTTGCGCGTGGCGAGTTTTATGTGTGGTGTGTTTTGAGTATGTGCAAGTTTTTTGTGAGGCATCTTTTGCATGTGTTGCAACTTTTGTGCATGTGCCAATTTTTCCACGTGTGCAAGTTTTGTGTGAGGTGAGTCTTGCACGTGTGGCGAGTTTTGCGTGAGCCTAGTTTTGCATGTGGTGAGTTTTGCATGTGGCCAATTTTGCACGTGGTGAGTTTTGAGTGGTGACTTTTGTGTTTCGACTTTTATGTGGCGAGGTTGGTGTATGTGTGGTGAAATGTGTGCTGAGGGTGATATATGTGTTCAAGCACGTGGTAGTGTGTGGCGCATTTTGTGTGTGTGTTCATATCCCCGTGTGTGGGGAGTATCCCATGTCGGGGCCCCACCTTAGCAACTGTATGGTATATACTCTTTGGCACCATCGCGCTCATTCTTTAAGTCCCCCTTGTTCACATCTGGCAGCTGTCAATTTGCCTCCAACACTTTTCCTTTCACTTTTTCCCCATTATGTAGATAGGGGCAAAATTGTTTGGTGAATTGGAACTCGCAGGCTTAAAATCTCGCCTCACAACATAGCCTATGACGCTCTCAGGGTCCAGACGTGTGACTATGCAAAATTTTGTGGCTGTAGCTGCAACGGTGTAGATGCCAATCCCGGACATACACACATACATACGCACACACACACACATTCAGCTTTATACACAAAAGTTTCTTGAAGATTCTTCTGCTTTAAAAACTTGTCAAGTGTACCTGAGTTTAAAAAACATTATATATATATATATATATAGTCACTAACTTTGCAGACTGGCAGAACTGTTTTGGGGATCATTGATCCTTATAAGAGTCCAATCAGATGTCCATTTTTTCATGTGCAAGAAAAACCGTCCGAGTTTCATAACAGTTTGTGCAAAATTTCATCAGAATGTCTGAGTTTGAAATGAGTTTGATTATTTTTTCTTGGATGAGAAAATTCTAAAAAAGTTTATTTACCTTCACTTATAAATAGAATCCAAGTGCTGTCTGATTATTTTCATGGACTCATAGACTTGCATTGTTGAATTTGATCCGACACCTGGCTCAATATAAGACAGGTCTACACAATTTTGTGTTGACCACTTGGTTTACAAAAAAAAAATCATAAATGTGAACAACCCTTTAGGCCATACTAGATATGAGTGCTATCTGTGAAAAACAGATGTCTGAATGAGTCCTAAGGCTACTTCCACACGACTGTATTTTCAGTTTGAATGCAGATGAGATTTTCACATTCAAGTCTATAGGTGCCCCCAAAAGATTGCATTCTATATAGATCATCCATATAGCATTGGATTATTATGGATAAATTGCATTTCCTTAACCCCTTAACGACCGACGATTTGCTTTTTAACAGCGGCACTTAAACCACAGCAGTGCTGAGGAATAAGGGTATATCGTTCCCAAGAGTCAAAATTTCTACAGGGTCTCGGCTTTCTGGGGGTAGCTGAGATCCCAGAGAACATGATTCGGGTGGGTTTTTACTGTCCCCGGTGTTGCAATCGTCATTATTAACTGTAAAACCGACCGCCCCCCCAAAAAAGTCAGATTTTCCATTTAATTTCTCTCTCCTCTGATGTGATTGCACACCAGAGGAGAGAGAAATATGGTCTCCCGGTACCCCGATCACCCCCCTGGTGTCCCTGCATGCCCCTGTGAAGTCTCCCAGGCCGCCAGTGTCTTCTTCAGGGAGAAAATTACAGGCTCATGCTCAGTGGGCCCACCGAGATCTGCCGGCCAGTACCAGGCAACAATAGGAAATTTTTCCTATTGGTTCATTTTGATCTCTGTGATAGACACTATCACAGTGATCAAAATAAAAAAAAGTAAATAAAACCCCATTTTATCACCCCTTTGGTTAGGAAAAAATCTTAAAATAAAAAATATGTATTTTATTTTCATTTTTTCCAATAGGGTTAGAGTTGGGCTAAAGTGAGTTGGGCTAAAGTTAGGGTTAGGTTGGGCTAAAGTGAGCAGGGCTAAAGTTAGGGCTAGGGCTAAGGCTAGGGTTAGGGTTAGAGCTAGGGTTAGAGCTAGGGTTAGGGCTAGTGGAGTGCCCCCACGTTAGGGCAATGGGGTACTCGGCACCGGGTCCTTTGGTTCAGGGGATGTCACGGTGGCCCGACCCGGTTCGTGGCCCTTCGAGGGGCGTCCAATAAAGGAATAGAGTTTTTATGGTTTTGGGAAAGGTATTTAAAGGGGAAGTTTGTGAGGCCCACCTGTGGTATTCGGTCAGGGTGACCGACGCTGCGGTGAGGGGTCAGCTGGGGTGATGTTATGGCAGCTAGATGGTATACCTTCCCACAGGTGAAGTGTGTCCCCAGGGCTTCCCAGAAGTGTAGATGGTGATGGTGGACGATGTAAGGCGCAGGGAATAACGAGGACACAAGGTTGCAGTATCTTTACCTTTTACTGGAGGCTTCAGCATCCACAGTCCAGGGTACAGACCACAGGGTAGGCAGGGTTCGGCTGGTCCGAAGGCAAATCCAGAGTCCCCTTATCCAGGTGGAAATCAGTAGCCTTCTTACTAGCGCCTGTGTGTTGTAGTCCCTCCCTGCTGAGCAACTCGGTAAGGTCCTCACAACTCTTGAAGATGTTCTAGATGTTATTTCTTCCTCTCTCTCCTCCAGATGGTATGGATAGGACAAACCTGTATGACTGATGGCCTGAGGCTTGTTTATAGGGACCCTAGAGATGCCCCGACCCCCACAATTTGCCACTGTGTCTTGTTAGGTATTAAGGTCGGGCAGCCAACTTGGAATTGACTGTCCTGCCGGTCTCTGAAGTAATGCATAGAGTCAATTACTCCCTCAGTGGTCCGGCCACCGGCTACGCGCCTCAGAAGGAGGCAGCCTATTTCAGGGCAGAACTCCTCCCGGTGTTTTCTCCTTGTGCTGTGACTTCGTTTCTCACTCTCTACAATACATTTTCGTGTCCTTTCTTAGGATGCTGCTGCACGTGGGGCAGACGCAGCTCCATAGCTTTCTGTCTCGCTAGGCCTCTGTCAGGATCCCACCCCTGACCGGGGCCCAGGGCCGGACTGGGACAAAAATTCAGCCCTGGCATTTGAAGGTACACAGGCCTACTTGTCGTACGGTGGTTACACACTAAGGCTAAGTGCACACGTTCAGGATTTTTCGCGTTTTTTCGCTATAAAAATGCGAAAAAACGCTCACATTAAGCATCCTATTAATTAGAATGCATTCCGCAATTTTTGTGAACATGCTGCGTTTTTTTTCCAGAGCGGAAAAGCATTCCGGAAAAAAACGCAGCATGTTCATTATTTTGCGGAATCGCGGGGATTCTGCACACCTAGGAGTGCATTGATCCTCTTACTTTCTGCAAGGGGCTATGCCCACCACACGGGAAGTAAGCGGATCATGTGCGGTTGGTACCCAGGGTGGAGGAGAGGAGACTCTCCTCCATGGACTGAGCACCATATCCCTGTAAAAAAAAAAAAAAGAATTAAAATAAAAAATATTGATATACTTACCTTCCGGAGTCCCCCGGAGTCCTCCCGCCTCTCAACAGTGCACGCGGCGCCTTCGGTTCCCAGGGATGCTGTGTGCGAAGGACCTGGGATGATGTTGTGGAGGTGTCAGTGCACGCTTAGTGGAAATGGGATTTCATAAACCCATCCACTATGCTGTAACATCTGGCTGCTGCGGATAGGACACTGCATCAAATCCACAACAAATACGCCAAGTGGAAACATACCCTCAGCCATCAGATTTCCTTTAAGATCCCACAGGTGCCATCTATGTCCCATGGTTGACTATTAGGCTATGTGCACACGTCGTGGATTTTGCTGCGGATCTGCAGCAGGTTTCCATGCGTTTACAGTACAATGTAAACTTATGGAAAACGCAATCCGCTGTGCCTATGCTGCAGAAATAAACGCGCGGAAACGCTGCGGGTTACATTCCACAGCATGTCAACTCTTTGTGCGGAATCTGCTGCGGTTTACCGCAGGTGGAATCCGCACAAAATCTGCGGTAAGTTCGCTGTAAATCTGCAGGTAAAACGCAGTGCCTTTTACCTGCAGATTTCATCTGAAATCCGCTGCGGAAAAATCCGCAGCCATCAAAACTACGTGTGCACATAGCCTTTTCCCTGCTTTTGAGAACTATAACTCCCAGCATGTACAGCAGCTCCTATGGCATGCTGGGAGTATAGTTCACCACAGGAGTGGTGTTTTTTTGACCTAGTGCCGTGAAAGAAGAGTAGACACAGCTTTTTTTTTAATTCTATTAGTGCTTGCCTCTTAGCTAGTTCCAGGTACAACTCCGGGCTTTCTGTGCTTCAGCTCCATGCACTCAGGGAAAAGTTATCAGCAGCTCGTAAATCCTTTCTGTCCCTGCCGCCTGGCTGGACAGGAGGAAGTGGGCGTCTGATGTCCTGACTCCTGACCCCCGGCTGCCGTAAGTGGCAGGGTCCCGTCCCAGCAGCACAGAAGAGAAGAGCGCGCCTCTCCCCCTGCCCTGTGTCTATGTTACCATGACAGCTGCCGCTGGTGTTCAGACCATCAACTTCATCCTGTCTACTGCGTGGCGGCCGCAGTGATTTTAGAAGTGCAGCGCGATCCTGTGCACAAGGCAAGCTGATGCTGCCTAGTGCGCTGGCAGGAGAAAACAGAACGCTGGCTGACAGCATGAAGGGGGCAACAGATCAAGCGGCCCACTACAGGGACCGGCCCTTCTGGCATTTGCCAGAAATGCCCGATGGCCAGTCCGGCCCTGCCGGGGCCCTCTGTCTGCAGCTCAGATGTTCCTCCTTTCCCCCTGTCTGCCTGACAGGTGTTGCCCAAACAAAGCCCAGCCAGCGTCTCTCTAACTTTCTATCCAGCCCACCAGTTTTACCCTTCTGTGAGGAGTGCCCTAGTAGAATAGGAGCAAGGCTCCCTCTGGTGGTCTGGAGTGTGAAGTGTAGTGTATGGTTTGTGATACCTGGTAGGAAGATCTCCGTTGTTACCTTCAGACGTAATATCACTCCCCCTGGTGGAGGAATGAAATTTCTGCAACGACTAGGACTCTGGGGCGCTGCACTAGGGCTAGGGTTAGGGCTAGGGCTAGAGTTAGGGCTAGGGATAGAGTTAGGGTTGTGGCAGGGATTACAACTAGGGTTGGGATTAGGGTTAGGACTGTGTTAGGGTTAGGTTTGTGGTTAGGGTTAGGGTTGGGATTAAGGTTAGGGGTTTGTTGAGGTTATGGTTGGAGTTAGAATTTGGGGGGTTTCACTGTTTAGGTACATCATTGGCTCTCCAAATGCGACATGGCGCCACTAGAGTTGAGCGACTTTTACTTTTTTCAGATCGAGTCGGGTTTTGCGAAACCCGACTTTGTCAAAAGTCGGGTCGGGTGAAATCGGCCAATTATTGAGTAAAGTTGGGGGCCGACTGAAACACGAAACCCAATGCAAGTCAATGGGGAATCAAAGTTGGCAGTGAGTGGAGGACAGGAAAACACCTACAGTGCCCATTTTAATGCCAACATCATCAATTCTTATTACTTAAGCTTGTCAATCTTAACTTACTTTATAATAATAGTTAGGCATTGAAAACTGGAGGTCATTTGGTTAAAGTTGTGGGGGGGGTAGGGATGGCTCAAGATTTTCGTGGGCCCAGGAAACACGGAATACATCACGGCGGTGGAGCAGGGAGTGGTAAGAATTTTAACGTTGCAAGTGCTGCGTTCCTGAGCAAGCAGGGGGGACCCACTTGTTGGCATTGGCACTGGCACAGGGACCCTCATAGTACGGCAGTGTGTTTGACGGCAGGTGGCGCCTCCCACCGGCAGAGACACTTTTGCGTACTATGAGGGGCCTTGTGCCAATGACGTCACCAACGAGTATGCCCCCCCACCTGATGAAGGAACCTGCACTTTCATCTGCACCTTCCTCTTTGTCCCTGTGTAAGGTGGTATAGTATGCAGGAAGGGGAACCTGACTTTTAGCAGGCTGTGTAAAGTGCAAGGGGAATGTAGTGGTCTGGGTCAATGTACCATCAGACTCATCTAGCAGTGGCTGGGCAATGGGCAGGATGAGGAGGAAACACAGATATAGGCCCAAATAATAAAGTGGGCTAAATGCAGTTCAAAATTGGTAACAGGACTAAACTGGCGGCATTGCTTTCTTCAGCGGAGGACAACTGTAAGGAGTGGCAGACACAGTTAGTAGGCCCAAATAATTAAGTTGGCTAAATGCAGTTTAAAATTGGTAACAGGACTAAACTGGTGGCATTGCTTTGTTCAGTGGAGGACAACTGCAATGAGGGGCAGACACAGTTAGTAGGCCCAAATAATAAAGTGGGCTAAATGTCTGCCAAAAAATTGTTCATAAATAAACAGGTGGCATAGCTAGGTACAGGGGTGGGCTCCTCTGTTGAGTAGCAGACAGTGGTAGTAGGCACAAAGTATTAACTGGTCTAAATGGAGGCCAGGGCCCCTGTATATTTTAACTATCATCTATCATTTCAGCAAATTTGTATTGGCAGTGCCATTGAAGGATTTAACAGCCCAGACTACAGAGTGGTGGAGCAAGGAGAGGTAAGTATTGCAAGTGGTAGAGCACTGTTTGAGCTGGGGGGGATATCATGGTTCTCAATGGCAAGAGAACATAGTAAAGCATACAAAAAGGACTAGCTCTTGGAAGATGGGAACTCGAGCTGACTGTGAGCTAAACCTACCGCACAACTAACAGTGGCCGGGTAGCGTGCCTACGTTTTATCCCTAGACGCCCAGCGCCAGCCGGAGAACTGACTGACCCTAGCAGAGGAAAATACAGACCTGGCTTACCTCTAGAGAAATTTTCCCCAAAAGGCAGACAGTAGCCCCCACATATATTGTCGGTGATTTCAGAGGAAATTGACATACGAAGTATGAAGATAGGTTTAGCAAATTGAGGTCCGCTTACTAGATAGTAGGAAGACAGAAAAGGGAACTTCACAGTCAGCTGAAAACCCTTTCAAAACACCATCCTGAAATTACTTTAAGACTCTAATATCAACTCATGACACCAGAGTGGCAATTTCAGCTCACAAGAGCTTCCAGCCTCAGAAATAATCAATCGCAGAGAACTGGAACAAAAATGCAAAACAAACTTAGGACTACAAGTCCAACTTAGCTGATAGTAGTCTAGGAGCAGGAACATGCAACAGAAAGGCTTCTGGTAACATTGTTGGCCGGCATAGAAATGACTGAGGAGCAAGGTTAAATAGAAAACTCCCACATCCTGATGGAAACAGGTGAACAGAGGAGATGAAGCACACAAGTGCAGTACCACCAGAAACCACCGGGGGAGCCCAGAAACCAAATTCACAACAGGGGGAACACTCTCTCGTGGGTGGCGGTACTTGCACCGGGCCCCTCATTTTACGACGGTGTGTCTGATGTTGGTTGTGCACCACCACCGTCAGAGACACTTCATTGTACTATGAGGGACCCTGTGCCAGTGCCGTCGACCAATAGTGGGCACACCCACCTGTCCAGACAAATGCCACTCGCATGAGTTATTGCACCAGGTGGTGACCACGGCCCTGTGGGGAGAGTCAGCCCATTTAGGGAGGTATAAAAATGATCTATGGTGGACATTCAGCAGCTGCAAATGGAGGAATTGGAGCAGTCAGTAAGAGGAGGCCAAAAGCAAGACATTTTTCAGGCAAGCTATGTGTCAGCAGGGGAAGGTGGGGCCAAATAATTTGAAATCCATGATTGGTTCATTTTAATGAAGGTTAGATCATCAACATTTCGGGTAGCCAGACGTGTCCTTTTTTCGGTCAGTATTTAACCAGCAGCACTGAAGAATCTTTCTGATAGCACACTAGAAGCAGCGCAAGCGAGCTCCTGTAATGCATATTCTGCCAATTCAGGCCAGGTGTCTATTTTAGATGCCCAGTAATCAAAAGGGAATGACCTGTGAGGGAGAACATTGATAAGGGAGGAAAAGTAGTTCGTAACCATACTGGAGAAATGCTGTCTCCTGTCACTTTGAATCGATGGAGCAGTACCTGTCATGTCAGTGGTCATTGCGAAATCACTCCACAACCTGGTCATAAAACCCCTCTGTCCAATGCTACTTCAGATTTGTGCACCTCTAACACCTCTGCCATGTTGCCCCCTACGGCTCGTGTGAGTACCATCACCGCCGCTGGGTGCTGGGAATGCCTGAACCAAATGGTCTACAAGAGTTGCTTGTTTGGTAGCCAATATTTGCTCAAGGTTCTCATGTGGCATGATATTTTGTAATTTTCCTTTATATCGTGGATCCAGGAGGCAGGCCAACCAGTAATCGTCATCGGTCATCATTTTGATAATGCGGGGGTCCCTTTTTAGGATACGCAAGGCATACACAGCCATGTGGGTCAATATTCCAGGTGTCAATTCACTGCTTGTGCTGGGTTGAGGAGAACTTTCTTGCAAATCAACATCACTTGTGTCCCACAAAAACCCTGTACCTGAACTTGCAATGCCACCAGTTTCTATTACCCCCTGAGAAGCATCCTCCTCCCATAAATATTCATCCTCTTCATCCGCCACCACGTCCAGGAGAGTTCCCTGAGCAGACAATGGCTGACTGTCATCAAGGCTTCCCTCCTCCTCGGCTGCTCCTTAATGTGCGTCAAACTTTGCATCAGCAGACACATTAGTGGGATGCTCATGCTTATGATGGCGTCGTCTGCACTTACCAGCCGTGTGCATTCCTCAAAACACTGAAGGACTTGACAGAGGTCTTGTAGCTTTGACCACTGCACACCAGACAACTCCATGTCTGCCATCCAAGTGCCTGCCCGTGTATGTGTATCCTCCCACAAATTAATTACAGCACGCCTCTGTTCACACAGCCTCTGAAACATGTGCAGTGTGGAGTTCCACCTTGTTGCAACGTTGATTATTAGGCGGTGCTGGGGAAGATTCAGCGATTGCTGATGATTCAGCATACGGCTGAAGTGTATGGGCGACCGGCGGATGAGCGAGCAAAGTCTTCACACCTTCAGGAGCAGGGCTGGTAACTCCGGATAATTTTTGAGGAAGTACTGCACCACCAGGTTCAAGGTGTGAGCCAGGCAAGGTATCTGTTTTAGTTCTGAAAGGGCTATGGCAGCCATAAAATTCCTTCCGTAATCACTGACTACCTTGCCTGCCTCAAGATGTACACTGCTCAGCCATGACTACGTTTGTTGCTGCAAGTACTCGGCCAGTACTTCCGCGGTGTGTCTGTTGTCGCCCAAACACTTCATTTGTAACACAGCCTGCTAACGCTTACCACTAGGGTTGAGCAAAACGGATCGTTCATTTTCATAAGTCGCCGACTTTTGGCAAAGTCAGCATCTCATGAAACCGAGCCGATCCCTGTGTGGGGTCTGCCATGCGGTACGCGACTTTCGCGCCAAAGTCGCGTTTCAATGACGCTAAAAGCGCCATTTCTCAGCCAATGAAGGTGGACGCAGAGTGTGGGCAGCGTGATGACATAGATCTCAGTCCCCACCATCTTAGAGAAGGGCATTGCAGTGATTGGCTTGCTTTCTGCGGCGTCACAGGGGCTATAAAGGGGTGTTCCCGCCGACCGCCATCTTACTGCTGCTGATCTGAGCATAGGGAGAGGTTGCTGCCGCTTCTTCAGAAGCAGGGATAGTGATAGGCAGGGTACATAAAGCCACAAACCGCTTGTGCTGTAGCGATTTCCACTGTCCAACACCACCTTTTGTTTGCAGGGACAGTGGAAGCTACATTTTTTTTCCCTCAGCGCTGTAGCTCATTGGGCTGCCCTAGAAGGCTCCCTGACCCTGATAGCTGCGTTGCTTTGTGTGCACGCCGCTGTGCAAACCAACTGCTTTTTTCAAAGCGCAAATCCTGTTTTTCCTTCCTTTCTGCACAGCTATCTTGTGTGTTTGTCCACACTTTTGTGTGCAGCAGTCCTTTTTATAGCTGCCTGCCATACTTTTCTGACATTACTGCAGGGAGATAAATATTGGCAAGTCTGCCTCTGTGCTATTGCTGTGTGTGGCATCTGTCTCTCATTGTGTGCCACCGAAAACCACTGTGTAATACTTGGCCATTTTTTTATTTTTTTTTACAAATTCTCCTTTTTCAAAAAAAAATAATTAGTGGGAGATAAATATTGGCAAGTCTGCCTCTGTGCCATTGCTGTGTGTGGCATCTGTCTCTCATTGTGTGCCACCGAAAACCACTGTGTAATACTTGGCCATTTTTTTTTTTTTTACAAATTCTCCCTTTTCAAAAAAAAATAATTAGTGGGAGATAAATATTGGCAAGTCTGCCTCTGTGCCATTGCTGTGTGGCATCCGTCTCTCATTGTGTGCCACCCAAAACCACTGTGTAATACTTGGCCATTTTTTGGGGGGGGGGGTAAATTTTCCCTTTTCAAAAAAAAATAATTAGTGAGAGATAAAGATTGGCAAGTCTGCCTCTGTGCCATTGCTGTGTGTGGCATCTGTCTCTCATTGTGTGCCACCGAAAACCACTGTTTAATACTTGGCCATTTTTTTGGGGGGGGTAAATTCTCCCTTTTCAAAAAAAAATAATTAGTGGGAGATAAATATTGGCAAGTCTGCCTCTGTGCCATTGCTGTGTGTGGCATCTGTCTCTCATTGTGTGCCACCGAAAACCACTGTGTAATACTTGGCCATTTTTTTTTTTTTTTTACAAATTCTCCCTTTTCAAAAAAAAATAATTAGTGGGAGATAAATATTGGCAAGTCTGCCTCTGTGCCATTGCTGTGTGTGGCATCTGTCTCAAATTATTGGGGCACAGAAAACCTAGTGTGTAACATTGGGCCTGATTTTCCTTTCAGTGTCAGGCACCTATAAAGGTATATATAAATCCTACAGAAGTTTGAGTTCACCTTATAAGTTGTTTTACAGTAACAAATACCGTTACTTTTGTTACGTTTTGCAAACAATGAGGAAGTCTAGTGGAAGAGGTCGTGGCCGTGGGCGGTCATTGTCAGCTGGTAATGATGGTAGTGGTAGTGGAGCATCAGGTGGTCGTGGTAAAAGCAGTACAGCACCTAAGTCTCGAGTTGTTGAGCCAGGTTCGTTGTCTGGCTACACAAGGCCTCGAACGCTCTCTTTTCTGGGAGTAGGAAAACCACTTTTGAAGCCGGAGCAGGAGGAACAAGTATTGGCTTTCATAGCTGACTCTGCCTCTAGCTCTCTCGCCTCCTCCTCGGAAAGTGCCAAATGTCAGAGCAGTGCATCGTCAGTGGATGCTCCCGGTCGGGAACAAGTCGCTTCCTTGTGTCCTTCACCCAGAACAACAGTGAAGGATGCGTCAGTCGACACAACAGGTTACTCCATGGAGCTCTTTACACATACCGTTCCTGGGTTAGACAGTGAAACAGTTAACAGGCCATGCCCATTAGAAGTTGAATCGGACATGGAGTGCACAGATGCACAGCCACAGCCAGATTACTATGCTGTTCCTTTGACTCAGACCAGAACATTGCCCTCGCAGTGTACTGAGGCAGAATCAAACCCAGCGGAATCAGACCAGAACATTGCCCTCGCAGTGTACTGAGGCAGAATCAAACCCGTCACGAACGCTATACCACCGGCTTACACGGTGACACAGATGAAGTTGCACACGACATAGAAAAGGAGGTCATAGATGACCCAGTTGTTGACCCCGATTGGCAGCCATTGGGGGAACAGGGTGCAGGCGGCAGTAGTTCTGAAGCGGAGGAGGAGGAGCCGCAGCAGGCATCAACATCACAACAGGTTCCATCTACCGGGCCCGTATCTGGCCAAAAACGCGTGGCAAAACCAAAACCTGTTGGAGGACAGCGTGGCCATCCGGTTAAAGAAGCTCAGTCTGCAATGCCTGAAAAGGTATCTGATAGTAGAAAGAGTGCAGTCTGGCATTTTTTTAAACAACATCCAAATGATCAGCGCAAAGTCATCTGTCAAAAATGTTCAACTACCTTAAGCAGAGGTCAGAATCTTAAAAGTCTAAATACAAGTTGCATGCATAGACATTTATCCACCATGCATTTGCAAGCCTGGACTAACTACCAAACATCCCTAAAGGTTGCAGCACCCTCGGCCAATGAAGCTAGTCAGCAACGCTACATCCCTTCCCTCACTGTAAACCCACCATTTCCCGCACCACCTGCAGTATGTGTGCAGCTTTCGTCGCCAGGACAAAGCAGTCAGGGAATCACCAGGTTTGCAGTAGGAAACACTGCATGTAGGGCACCGGCAAGAATAGCATCTCCAACCCTCTGTCACTCACGCATGTCCACCGGCACCACCGCTAGTTCCACGATCTCCAGCTCTCCAGTCCAGCTCACCCTACATGAGACTCTTGTTAGGAAAAGGACGTACTCATCCGCGCATCCGTGTACACAGGGTTTGAACGCCCACATTGCTAGACTAATCTCATTAGAGATGATGCCCTACCGGTTAGTTGAAAGCGAAGCTTTCAAAGCGCTGATGGACTATGCTGTACCACGCTACGAGCTACCCAGTCGGCACTTCTTTTCTAGAAAAGCCATCCCAGCCCTCCAACAGCATGTTAAAGACCGCATCGTCCATGCACTCAGGCAGTCTGTGACTGCAAAGGTGCACCTGACAACAGATGCATGGACCAGTAGGCATGGCCAGGGACGTTACGTGTCCATCACGGCACACTGGGTGAATGTGGTGGATGCAGGGTCCACAGGGGACAGCAATATTGGGACAGTTCTGCCTAGCCCACGGTCAAGGAAAGAGTTGGCTGTAGGCGTTCGCCCCCCCTCCTCCTCTTCCTCCTCCTCCTGCAGAAGCGAGAGCTCGTCCACAGACTGCAGTCGCACATCCACTCCATCCGCAGCTGCCACTGTTGCACACCAGGTGTGCCATTATGGGACAGCTAGTGGCAAGCGTCAGCAGGCTGTATTGGCAATGAAGTGCTTGGGCGACAACAGACACACCGCGGAAATTCTGTCCGAGTTCTTGCTGAAAGAAACTCAGTCATGGCTGGGCACTGTACATCTTGAGGCAGGCAAGGTAGTGAGTGATAACGGAAGGAATTTCATGGCTGCCATAGCCCTTTCCCAACTGAAACACATTTCTTGCCTGGCTCACACCTTAAACCTGGTGGTGCAGTGCTTCCTGAAAAGTTTTCCGGGGTTACCCGACCTGCTCCTCAAAGTGCGCAGACTTTGCTCGCATATCCGCCGTTCGCCCGTACACTCCAGCCGTATGCAGAACTATCAGCGGTCTTTGAACCTTCCCCAGCATCGCCTAATCATCGACGTTGCAACAAGGTGGAACTCCACACTGCACATGCTTCAGAGACTGTGCGAACAGAGGCGTGCTGTTAAGTTTTTGTGGGAGGATACACATACACGGGCAGGCAGTTGGATGGCAGACATGGAGTGTGCAGTGGTCGAAGCTACAAGACCTGTGTTAAGTCCTTCAGTGTTTTGAGGAATGCACACGGCTGGTTAGTGCAGACAACGCCATAATAAGCATGAGCATCCCCATAATGCGTCTGCTGATGCAAAGTTTGACGCACATAAAGGAGCAGGTGTCTGCAGCCGAGGAAGAGGAAAGCCTTGATGACAGTCAGCCATTGTCTGGTCAGGGCCGTGTAGAGGGCGAAGAGGAGGAGAAGGACGAGGAGGATGAGTACTTTTTTAATGAGGAAGCTTCTCCTGGGCCAACAGAAATTAGTGGCGTTGCAAGGCCGGGTTCTGTTTTTTTAAGGGAGACAAGTGACGTAGATTTGCCTGTAACTGCCCCTCAAACCAGCACAACAGCAGATTTGCCAACTGGAACTTTGGCCCACATGGCGGATTATGCCTTACGTATCCTCAAAAAGGACCCACGCATTATTAAAATGATGAGCGATGATGATTACTGGTTGGCCTGCATCCTTGACCCTCGCTATAAAGGCAAATTGCAAAATATTATGCCACATGAGAACATCGAACAAATCTTAGCAACCAAACAAGCTACTCTTGTAGACCGTTTGATTCAGGCATTCCCAGCACACAGCGCCGGTGATGGTTCTCACAGAAGCTGCAGGGGGCTACAGGGCAGAGGTGTTAGAGGTGCACAGATCAGAAGTGGCGTTGGACAGAGGGGTTTTCTGACCAGGTTGTGGAGTGATTTCACAATGACCGCAGACAGGACAGGTACTGCAGCATCTATTCAAAGTGACAGGAGACAACATTTGTCCAGTATGGTTACTAACTATTTTTCATCCCTTATCGATGTTCTCCCTCAACCGTCATTCCCATTTGATTACTGGGCATCCAAATTAGACACCTGGCCTGAATTGGCAGAATATGCATTGCAGGAGCTTGCTTGCCCGGCAGCTAGTGTGCTATCAGAAAGAGTATTCAGTGCTGCTGGTTCAATATTAACCGAAAAAAGGACTCGTCTGGCTACCCAAAATGTGGATGATCTCACCTTCATTAAAATGAACCACTCCTGGATTTCAAATTATTTTGCCCCACCTTTCCCGGCTGACACCTAGCTTTACTATAAAAAGGTCTTGCTTGTGGACTGGTCTTACTGAGTGTTCCAATCTCTTAATTTGCAGCAGCTGTTTGTCCAGCATATGACATGTTTACACCTCCCCCAATGGGAAAACTCCCCCCACGGGGCCTTGGTCTCGCCACTTGTCGCAAGCACCCGTTACAGTGCTGTTTGTCTGAAGAGGTGGGTGTGCCCGCTTTTGGTCGACGGCACTGCCACTGGGTCCCTCATAGTACAATGTAGTGTCTCTGGCGGTGGTGGTGCGCACCCAACGTCAGACACACCGTTGTAACATGAGGGGCCCTGGGACAGTACCGCCGGCCACAAGAGAGTTCCCCCACCCCCCCAGCTCAAACTGTGCTCTACCACGTGCAAAATTATCTCTCACAGCTCCACCAATGTTTAGTCTATGCGCTGACATCATTCAATGCCTGGCACTGACAATACCAATTTGTTGACATCTATGATGCTAGTTAAAGTAGTCTGGGTCAGTGTCCTATATTGACACCAGTAAATTACTTTGTCAGAAACTCAGCAGATGAGCCCACCCCTGTACCTAAGTATGCCACACTTTTTTTTTGTTGTTTTGCGAGACGTTAACATCTATTTATTTTTTGTGAGTGAGTACTAACTGTGTCAGACACTCCTTGCAATCCTCCTCCGCTGACCACAATGCTGCCTGTGTATCCATGTAACCGATTTAAAACTGCCATGAGCCTATCTTTTGTTATTTTAGGCCTTCATTAGCCTGTCTGCGGGCCTTCGTTAGCCTGTCTGCAGTCCCTCCTTGCAATACTCCTCCTCCGCTGACCACAATGCTGCCTGTGTATCCATGTAACCGATTTAAAACTGCCATGATCCTAATTTTTGTTATTTTAGGCCTTCGTTAGCCTGTCTGCTGTCCCTCCTTGCAATACTCCTCCACTGACCACAATGCTGCCTGTGTATCCATGTAACCGATTTAAAACTGCCATGAGCCTAATTTTTGTTATTTTAGGCCTTCGTTAGCCTGTCTGCTGTCCCTCCTTGCAATACTCCTCCACTGACCACAATGCTGCCTGTGTATCCATGTAACCGATTTAAAACTGCCATGAGCCTAATTTTTGTTATTTTAGGCCTTCGTTAGCCTGTCTGCGGTCCCTCCTTGCAATACTCCTCCTCCGCTGACCACAATGCTGCCTGTGTACCCCTGGAACCTATTTAAAAGTTCATAGAGCCTATTTATATATTTTATTTAATATTAATAAAGCCATGATGGACTACGCTGTACCACGCTACAAGCTAACCAGTCGACACTTCTTTTGCGAGAAAAGCCATCCCAACCCTCCACCAGCATGTAAAAGACCGCATTGTCCATGCACTCTGGCAATCTGTGAGTACAAAGGTGCACCTGACAACAGACGCATGGACCTGTAGGCATGGCCACGGAAGGTTACGTGTCCATTACGGCGCAATGGGTTAATGTGGTGGATGCATGGTCCACAGGGGACAGCCTACTAAGTCTGTCTGCAGTCCCTAATTCAAATTGTCCTCCACTGTCTAAATCTGAGCTTCAACCTTCTGGCTCTCATTTTTTTTTTTTTTTTTTTTAATTGGTGTTTGGGCCCTAATACCTCTGTCTGCCGCTCCCTGGTGTTTGTCCTCAACTGTATAAAGCTGAGCTTCAACCTTCTGGCTTTCGGCCTATAGTATCAGATATTAAACAGCATTTGGCCTTCAACTTTGGTTGCGGCCTACTAACGGTGTCTGCCGCTCCCTGGTGTTTGTCCTCAACTGTATAAAGCTGAGCTTCAACCTTCTGGCTTTCGGCCTATAGTATCAGATATTAAACAGCATTTGGCCTTCAACTTTGGTTGCGGCCTACTAACGGTGTCTGCCGCTCCCTGGTGTTTGTCCTCAACTGTATAAAGCTGAGCTTCAACCTTCTGGCTCTCATTAAGTGCTGTTTTAAAAAAAAATTGGTGTTTGCGGCCTAATACCTCTGTTTGCCGCTCACTGGTGTTCTCCTCAACTGAATAAATCTGAGCTTCAACCTTCTGGCTCTCATTAAGTGCTGTTTTTTAAAAAGCTTGGTGGTTACGGCCTACTAACGGTGTTTACCGCTCCCTGGTGTTCTCCTCAACTGAATAAATCTGAGCTTCAACCTTCTGGCTCTCATTAAGTGCTTTTTTTAAAAAAAATTGGTGTTTGGGGCCTAATACCTCTGTTTGCCGCTCACTGGTGTTCTCCTCAAATGTATAAAGCTGAGCTTCAACCTTCTGGCTTTCGGCCTATAGTATCAGATATTAAACAGCATTTGGCCTTTAACTTTGGTTGCGGCCTACTAACGGTGTCTGCCGCTCCCTGGTGTTTGTCCTCAACTGTATAAAGCTGAGCTTCAACCTTCTGGCTCTCATTAAGTGCTTTTTTTTAAAAAAAATTGGTGTTTGGGGCCTAATACCTCTGTTTGCCGCTCACTGGTGTTCTCCTCAACTGAATAAATCTGAGCTTCAACCTTCTAGCTCTCATTAAGTGCTGTTTTTTAAAAAGCTTGGTGGTTACGGCCTACTAACGATGTCTACCGCTCCCTGGTGCGGGGGAAGGTACGATTCCGACCTGGAGCCTGGCGATGCAGTGACCTACACCCGGTGGAGGAGGGAGGTCGGCTGGGTAGCTCGGGGCGTTCATTGGTGTGTCGCACTCCAGGCCGATACCGGGGCATCTGATTACGAGCCCCCTGCAGAGAAGGCGATGGAACCTGTCTTCGTGGAACCCCCGGAAGTCCGGGCTCACCGTGTGCCCCTGGGTCGCGCTTGCCCCCGAGTAAGGAGGGCATCCCGCAGAGGGATCCTGTCGTTGCTGGAGCCGGGACCGGCCCTTGCTGCACCAACGCGACCCGTTGGCCGGGTGAGGCCTGGAAGGAGACCACCCCCTGCACCACAAGAAGACTGAGTAAGCAAGAATGCTTTATTGATTGTAAATAGTTCATTGTTTTTCTGCTGCTTTGCTAAAACCCGTCCAGGGTTAATTCTTAAAGGGATCCCTTAGTTGACCCGGGATCTCTATTGCTTTTTGTTTGTTACCCACTTTTGCTCCAGTTATTAAGAGACTGCCGAATCATGGACGGTGAATGATTCAAAAACTGATGTTGTAAATAGTTTGCACCTTCTTAAAGGTGCTCTCTACTGGTTTTACACAAGGAAAGGACTCTTTGCGAAGACACTGGTCTTGGAACCAGCACCGGAGTCCTTACTGCGAACAGACTTGCAGCTTGAGAAGTTGCACTACCTCATAGAGACTTGGTTCCCTCTTAAAGGGAATGTTCACATATTGCACTTATGAACAGTGTTGCCTTAAGATGGTTAAATGGCAATAATGTCTTGAAAGAAGAAGTTAAATGTAACTAACTAGTTGATTGTAAGAAATGTTGGTAATGTGCTCTGAAATAAAGTCCTGTAAAGGTGAAAGCTAGAAGAAAGATGCAGCAGACCCGCAGGGGTAGACATAGCGTCCTGCATACAAGTCAGTAAGAAAGTAATAAAGGAAGTTTAATGTTGTATTTAATAGAAAATGTTTAATAATGTGCTAGAAAATGAGGACAGGAAGTGAACCCGTAGGGGTTAGTGGTGAGTCCTCTTAGGAGCCATACAGAGATGGCTCAGTAATCCGAACTGAAAGATGGATGATATGTTCTATACTGTGTATAGTAGTAGAAAGACAGTAGGCCCGGGCAGAAAGGGGCGGTCCCGTAACAGAAAGGAGAGGCAGTACGTCTGGAGCAGTTAGGACAGGCGGTCCTGCAGATGTAAAGAAGGAGAATGCATAAAAGTTGTTTAGCCTTAAAATGTGATATAAGAAGGTCTTTAGTGGATTCAGCGAGTACGTCCTTAAAGGCAAAGTTAAATTATTGTTCAAAGATTTTGCACTTAGTAGAATACCCGGTTGGGTAAGAAAAGTATTTATAGTATGTTATTTAAAGTATTTAACCATGTTTGTAACGTTCAAGTGTCCTCACCTCCCATAAAGGGAAGCTCTGTTAAAAAGTTTACTTGTACTTGCATTTTCAAAATTGTATGTCTTTTTGCTGACATGTATTGTTGTTTTCTTCCCAGTCCAGGAGTACTGGATTTAACCGGGGGGGAGTGCAGCGCCCCAGAGTCCTGGTCATTGCAGTACTGTTGCTCCGCCGCTAAGGGGGGCTATGGTACGTCTGATGGCACTGAAGGAGTTCATCTGACCAGGTATCACAGACACCAACACATTTCACAGTCTGGCCTCCAGGGGGAGCTAAGGGTTCTATTTATTAGGCCACTCCTCACAATCTGGTAAAACTGGGGGTTAGGCAGGAAGTTAGAAGAGAAAGCTGACTGGGTTGGAACCAGGCAACACCTTGTGGCAGAGGGTGTTGTAGGGGAAGATTCGGAGGGGTCCCTGTCAGGGGTGGGATCCTGACAGAGGCCTAGCAAACAGAGAGAACGTTACGGGACCGCGCCTGCACGATATAGCGGCGGTACCCCAAGAAAGGATAAGAAGCGAGGTATATTGTGCTGAGTGAGAAACGAGATCAACGCAACAAGGAGAATACCAGTAGGAGTCGTGCTGTAAGACGAGGCAACATCCTATTGAGGCGCATAACCAGTGGCCGGAACGCCGAGGAAGTATAGAGCTCCAAGCCAAACTTCAAACCTACGGCAGGACAGTCAGTTATAGGTGGGCTGTCTCACCCAATTGACCTAGGAAGACACAGGGGGGTAGCAACAGGAGTGGGGCGACGCTAGAGTCCCGGAAGAGCTCCGAGCCTCCCCGTCATACGCGTGCGTCCTAACCATAAGATCTGGGGGACGTGGAAGAACATCAGAATCGAGTTGTGAGGGAACACGAGAAACAGACACAACAGTTGTGAGAACTATCCCGTGGTGCTCAGCAGGGAAGGACTACAACACACAAGCGCAAGAGGGTAGGCACAGATTTCCACCTGTAAAGGGAACTCTGGATGTGCCATCGGACCGGCCAGGCTTGCGCAGCCCGGTTAACCATATTCCGGATTGAGGATCTTGAAGCCTTCAGTAAAGAGGTAAAGAGACTGCAACCTGGTGTCCTCGTTATTTACTGCAACCTGCACCGCACCACTACAACATCACCACCATCTCGCACACCCTTTCATTGGGCGCCCCTCAGCAGGGTCACGGACCGGGTCTAGCCACCGTAACAACCCCAGAGCAGAGACTCAGAGGCCCAGTACCGGGTACCCCTCGGCCCTGCGGCAGTGGGGGCGCTGCAGTGTCACTTCCCACAAGGAAAGCGGTGTCTCCAGGGCTCCCGGTGTATTTGGCAGGGATGGTGAATGTTGCCAAATAAATGGAGGACACGGAGTTGCAGTCATTACCTGGTTTACTGGTGTTAAACTGCCTCAGTCCAGGGTACCGGCAACAGGTAAAGATGAAGTCCAGACAGCCTGAAGACAGGTGGAAATCCCCTTGACAGGTCAGTTTGGGAGCCTTCCACTATGTGCCGGTCTGTGGTCCCTTGCTACCTGTAGCTCTCTAACAAGGTTCTCTTTCTTCCTTGTCCAGGGACAGTACCTGCACGATAGGCACCTTGAGCCATCTCTTTGGGGTCTCTGTCCACAGTGACTCCAGACTCTCATTGCTGCTGTACCTCAGGTATTATGTGGACAAGTCCCTTTTAGTTTTCTGCCCTCCGGTTCTGCCGTGGGACCTGTAGTTCCTCATGACCTCGGACTCTCGGTGCCCGGTTTCTGCACTCAGTTTAGAGGGGCCCAGTTGCAGCCTCTCTCTAGCTCCTAAGTCGTTCTGTGCTCCTTCACTGTCTGCTACCAACTGTCAACTGTAACTGCCTAGCAACTGCCTCCTCCTCCTAACCAGAGAGAGCAGCTCCACTCAAGTCAGCTGTAGAGCTCCCCCTTCTGGCCTGGTGTCAGAATGTGTTGCATGTAACGTTACCTGCCAAAGGGATTCCTCCTTTCTCCTGGCATGACATTACCCTCCCCGAGAGGAAGGCAATTCCACTGTGGTACCTGAACTCCTGCGGTGCCACATATATGTATGTTTGGTATTTTTCATTACTCCTGATCGTATTACCTCGTTAGTCTGGTTGGTGTATTATGGTATAGACTCGTGCGGATTCAAAAGCTAAGGCAGAATACATGACGTCTTCACCAACAGAAGTAATCTGAGGAACAGGGCAAGCTAGGGTGCGCCTAGCATTTGGGACAGCGAAGGAGACAACAGAGTCATGACAGTCTCTAACTGATGATAACTTAAATATGTGTAACCATGGCACTGGACAACTGGTGCATCTCCTATGACTGTATCTTTTTTGTAGTCTAAAAAAATGATAATTGTCAGGCGCACATTCTGTGGAAACTGAAGATATGTTGCCAACAATATTCAAACCATATGGGGACCAAAGTATAGATGCCCCCATATAGTATCCATCAGCTGGTGTAAAAGGATCTTTAAATAAGCACTGATCGACAAGTTATATTGACTATCAATGCTCATTATAGGCGGAAACCTGCCAGTGTACATTTGTCTTTAGCCTCAGGTCCAATTGCAGCTGTGATAGATGTAGTTATACCCATTTATTCAATACATTTATAAAGAGATGGAGTAGGTTTCCATTAATCGGAAACAATCAAATCATCCAAAAAGGTCCAAAGGTTGTTGTGAAGACTAAATCTAAATTAGATTATGATCAAAATTACAGACACTTCAAAGTCAAGTGGTTTGTTAATGGGACTTGGTCAGATTACTAATCTAAATATACTACATTGTTTATTGTCTCATCTATGGCTTGGAGTGTTCCTCATTCATTATTATCACATCTCATTCTCATCAATTTTTCCCTCTTTGGTTATTACACGCTATCACTCATCGTGGATTATTCATTGATTTCTGCCCGATTATCTAATTGTTTGCTTTTTCCTTTATAGCTCTTTAACAACTCTTTTTACAATCGACAAAAACATATACAAGAATACATTATCAAAAAGGTTCTGTTTCGCTTCAAGTTGTGTTATCAGATAAGCCATTCATTTCAATGAGTCACAAAAAAAGCAAGAGTGCATTTCATTATAGGGCTTGGACCTCCCTGAAAAGAAAAAGATTTAAAGCCTCCAGAATAAATGAATGTATAATTTTACCAAATGTCAGATATTTTGCCCACATTTAAAAAAACATAAATGAAGGACATATTAAACCGATTATTAAATAAATATGTTTGGTGCCCTAGGATGTCTCCAATGGTAGCACATGGGCTAAATTTAGGATTTACGTATGAACTAAGAAATCTAGTATAAGAACTTGATTAATGCTTAATCCTGTAGAGCATGACCTTCATTCCCATTTTTGGTTGGCCATACACATTAGTCGAAAGTAGGTTGATGGTTGAACAATTGTTGAACGAATGATTGTGTGGAGAATGATCGTTACAGTTGTTCAATCGTTAGTGTCCTTCAAGCTGGCCATACATGTTCAATGACATCAGGTGAAAGATGTGTAATCTTTCTGAGAGTGTTCTTTAACAATAAGTTGAAAAATTATAAACTCGTATTATTTACTTTCGGATAATGACTACATTCTACACAATGGCGGTAAAAGCTTTAGACTAAGGAGAAAAGTCCTCGTTGTTTTAGAGTAAAGATGACTATATACATCAGAGAGCTGTCAATTGGATTCACCCATACACCAGAACATTCTTCTTGGCCTGTCCCAATGAGCATGGGTTCTGTATGAGGTGAGAATAGTAAGCCGCTACTTCTCAGACAGTTGCTTTCCTCTAGGAAGAAATTAATTCTTCCTTCCTACAACATCTTCTGCCTGAGAAGAGAAAAGAAGACATTAGATAGCTGATCACGATATATCTAAGGCTTTAGTATTATATATACAAAAGTATGGACATTTTACCGGAATGTAGGCACCTTTACAGATGGAGCTGCCATTCATGATATTTAGGCTAATGCCACACGACAGTATTGCCGATTATGGGTCGATTATGTTACTCATAATTTTATCAAACCCTGATCAGAGTTTGATTCGATTTTATCAGATGTGGAGAAGATGGGAAACATTTTTTTTCCATCTTATCCATTCTATCAGTCCGTGAAAATCGGATTGCACTCAAATGTCATAGCCAAGTGCGACCTAAATATCGGATGCAAATCAAGAATGGTGTGATTTATTCATTGGACAGTATCTGTCCGAGGAAAAAAATCCACATGTACACAGCCCCATAAACTAATATTGGTTTGAGAGCCATCCAATGCACCAGATTACATTCAGACCAAAAATACACATGCACAAGCCCTAATGGAAAGATCAGGAGTATGCATAAACACTCCAACTTTTCTATATTTTTTAATAAAAGGTGAAAATTTTGACATTCGAGATGTGTTTAAAACTAAGTAACTCCATGACTTTTGCTATATAGAGCTATAGAAGATTTGAACACTGTATATGCAATATGTATGAATTGATATATAAATACGTATTAGTAAAAATACTAAAATAAAGAAAATATTTTAAATATAACTCAATAAAACAAACTAAGATGCTAAAAAATAATTTGTCAAATTTTCCTTTAAAGGGGTTGTCTTAGATGACCAATTTTCATGTGTCAAAACCAGGGACTATAAATGCTATTAAAGTAGTTTTATAAAATGACAGATGGGAAACGCACGTCGAGGTGGATGGGAGCGGTGTGCTTACTGCCTCTTGATATTTTGCCTATTGGTATGTATACTTAAACGCCTATATGTAAAGTGGGTATATTGAATATCAGTGTTGTTGGCTATTAATGTTGTCTAATTCTCTGCTTTATACTTTCTATTGATGGACAGCATTGTTGTTTGATTGATATGGCCTTATGCACCAGCACCTGTCCCATCTTGTGTGCTGAGTTCGGCACAGGGGATCTCCCATCTGTCATTTTATGCCTGTTAATATCAATAAAGTTGTTTTTTATTTTCATATAATTCGGCTTTATGACTGCTTTCTCGAGTGGATATTCCTAATGAATGAGCAGTTTGCCTGGTATGGTCCGGTCTTGTCATATGACGATTACAGTTAGGTAATTTATTAATAAAGTTTATGCTCTAATATTGAATGGCATGCTTTTCATTAAGTATTTTTGATTAATTTAATTACCTAAAGAGTAACTAAACTCTTTATATTATTTATTATCCAGTCATTGCAAAGTTATTAATTTTTTAAACTTTGTTATTTTGCTTTCTTCTCTCCCAGTGTTGTTTGACATGGTCATTTCTTTAGAAGCTGCTTTCAACTGCTGCTCAGAAAGGATTCCTACTCTATAAAGTATAGAAATCCCCCTGTTGGGTACAGGAGTGGAGAGGAAAGAGGCTCAGAGAGGGGAATTCCACTACACTTCCTGTAAAAAGAGTAGTATTACTTAATTGTCTTGAAAATTCCAATGTGGCTTCCACTGTTATTAGCTGTCCAGGAGACTGCAAGGGTAATTTTTTTGGCATATCGAGAATGAGTAAATTATTTTATGTTTCAGACTACTTCAATGGAATGAAATCATACTAGATATCTAATTAATACTGATTACTTCTCTTTGAGTAAAATATTACCATAGTTTAAAACAAATAGAGATGACCAAGTCTTTTGAAATTTAAATTTGCTGAATTTGTTGAACAAATTTGCATGAAAATGTCAATTCTAGAAAGCTTATAATTGCTCATAATATACATGTGGGGGATAGGAGAAGGAGAACCCTGCTGACCATAAGTGCTTATACTTTACAGACAAGAGAGAGAGGACTCTGTTGGTCAGAAGAGCTCTGCTGTACAAACTGTGCTCCATCTGTTGTGGTCCAGGTACTGACCACCACTGTACGAGGTATGATAAACCTTAAGGTTTCTTTGCAGCAAAATGATGTTTGCCTGCTCTCTGATGCTTCAGCAGCAATAGGAAATGGTGCCAGGCAAGTTTTGGTTTTTTTTTTGCGAACCGCAAATTGAATCTTAGAATGTTTGAATTTATGTGAAACTGTGAATTTCAAAAAATTCATCTAAAACTCTTCCTTTGCTCATCATTACAAATAAGTAAAATCAGGAACCATGTAGAACTTTGCTAATGACCATAAAAAATACACCAGCCTCAAAGCCTGCATAAAATTGTTACCTAATTGTCGTAAATCAGTTCCAACCACATGCCACAAGACAGTACAAAACTCAGGACCCATAAAAGTGTAGTCACATGCTCCATAACAGGTGCCAACTGGGAATTTTTAGCATACCCAACATTTGCTCTTCTAATCATCCCTATGTATAAGCAAGTCTTAATTCATAGGTGCAAGTTTGTTGACAGCAACCAATTTAGTTGTTTAACCAGATGGTTATTTTCTTGGTTCATGTCTAGCCAAAGCAGGAGCAGACAAATATCAATTACACGGTTTCCTTTTTTTGACACAAGTAACCCTTGGTATTCCTATTTCATTCACCTTCCCGTGACTCTGACCTTGGCTAGGTCTCTGAGTTAGATTCTTAATGCTCTACTTCAACCTCTTGGCTTGCCCCTATTTCTCAGTGTCATGTGTCCTTATTATATCACTGTCTTCTATTTTTTCAGATGGTAACTTAAAGAGCATACCCTGGGGGTGATGACCTGATGTGAGTATCCTATTGGAAAGACCAGTGCTGTTTTCTGTTCTCCCAAGGGATTATTGATGGTCATTAGTTTCCAAACAAGATTATGAGTCAACATAAAGCTATAGCAAGAGACAGTAACCACATCTGTTGGTGCCTCAGCAATGTCTAGAGCAACATACACATTACAAGCTTTGTTCTGAATTTAATTAAACTAGTGTGAGCATTTTCTTTAACAACTTTTATGTCACAATGGCAGAAAAAAATTGCAATAGAAAATGTAGGATAGCTGCTAATATTTCACAATCCGAAAAAAGCATGGAAACAGTTGAATCCCTCTTGTCAATCTTTTGCTGCTCCAAAAAGAATAAGATGCAGTGCTTATTTATGCATTGCATAACCTCTGGCACTTCACTTTCAAGTGGCTCATACAAACCCCTTCATCATACACCAAAATTAATACATACCATATTTCAGACCCCCTAAACAATTATTAACCACACAGCTGAGTATCAGGGAGGTCACTGTATATACTAAATGATGTCATGCATAATAAAGGAGGACACTACATGCAGAGGTTTGACTAGAGGATTAGCAAAGGATGAGCACATAGACCCCTATACCTATCGTATCTGTCATATAAGTAATACTTCAATTTAGGGATATAATCCAAACAGTAAAAGACCATTAGTTTCTTGCTGTGCCTAAATATTGTAGCTATAGAAACTCTCAAACAACTTCCAATAGGTGGCACTAGAGCTCTAGTTCTCTTCCGTTCTGAAGAGGCAATTTGCATATTTAACTTGGAGTGTTAAAAGTAATTTTTGGTTGGTTTATTGGTCCTTAGAAAGGAAACAGATATAAAACAAAGTACGTAAAAATCATACTTTGAACTGTTCATCATCCAGAGTTTCAACTGATCATCCCTAGATGAAGCTGACTGTGTAAAGCCTGAGTTGGGCAGGAGTGCAAAGCACTGTTTTTCTTAACGCTCATTCACATCCATACCATAACAAAAGTAGAGATGATAAACTAAGTAAAAAAAAAAAAAATTGGATAATGCTGCGTCATATAGAAAGTCTATGTTGGCTGTGCTGAAAACTAGTGGCCATTGGTAACTTTGAACATTCCAGTATAAGTCTTTAAACCTACACAGTGCATTTTTATATAGTCAGCAACTACAGTACAGAGCACACAAAAACTGTAAACAAATATGCCACTCAATGTTTCATCCCTCTTTAAAACCTTGCTCACAATGTTCATCCAACTAAAAAAAATCCCCTCACTGTACCTGTAAAGGTACCTTCACACTAAACGACTTTGCAACGATAACAATAGCGATCCGTGATGTTGCAGCGTCCTGGATAGCGATATCGTTGTGTTTGACACGCAGCAGCGATCTGGATCCTGCTGTGATATCGCTGGTCATTGCTGAAAGTCCAGAACTTTATTTGGTCGTCAGTAGTGTTGAGCGATACCGTCCGATACTTGAAAGTATCGGTATCGGATAGTATCGGCCGATACCCGAAAAGTATCGGATATCGCCGATACCGATACCCGATACCAATACAAGTCAATGGCACACCAAGTATCGGAAGGTATCCTGATGGTTCCCAGGGTCTGAAGGAGAGGAAACTCTCCTTCAGGCCCTGGGATCCATATTACTGTGTAAAATAAAGAATTAAAATACAAAATATTGATATACTCACCTCTCCGGAGGCCCCTGGACATCACCGCTGGTAACCGGCAGCCTTTTTTGCTTAAAATGAGCTAGTTTAGGGCCTTCCATGACGTCACGGCTTCTGATTGGTCACGTGCCGCTCATGTGACCGCCACGCGACCAATCACAAGCCGCGACGTCATTCTCAGGTCCTAAATTCCTAGAATGAGGAGTTTAGGGCCTGAGAATGACGTCACGGCTTGTGATTGGTCGCGTGGCGGTCACATGAGCGGCACGCGACCAATCAGAAGCCGTGACGTCATGGAAGGCCCTAAACGCGCTCATTTTAAGCAAAGAAGGCTGCCGGTTACCAGCGGTGATGTCCAGGGGCCTCCGGAGAGGTGAGTATATCAATATTTTTTATTTTAATTCTTTATTTTACACAGTAATATGAATCCGATACCGATTCCCGATACCACAAAAGTATCGGATCTCGGTATCGGAATTCCGATACCGCGAGTATCGGCCGATACCTGATACTTGCGGTATCGGAATGCTCAACACTAGTCTTCAGATCGGCGTGTGTCGTCGTGTTTGACAGCAAAAGCAACGATGCCAGCAATGTTTTACAATGGTAACCAGGGTAAATATCGGGTCACTAGGCGCAGGGCCGTGCTTAGTAACCCGATATTTACCCTGGTTACCATTGTAAATGTAAAAAAAAAACACTACATACTCACCTTCTGATGTCCGTCAGGTCCCTGGCCGTCTGCTTCCCGCACTGACTGTGAGTGCCGGCCGGCCGTAAAGCACAGCGGTGACGTCACCTCTGTGCTCTGCTTTTACTTTACGGCCGGCGCTCACAGTCAGTGCGGGAAGCAGATGGCCAGGGACCTGACGGACATCAGAAGGTGAGTATGTAGTGTATTTTTTTTACATTTACAATGGTAACCAGGGTAAACATCGGGTTACTAAGCGCGGCCCTGCGCTTAGTAACCCAATGTTTACCCTGGTTACCCGGGGACCGGCATCGTTGGTCACTGGAGAGCTGTCTGTGTGACAGCTCTCCAGCGACCACACAGCAACGCTGCAGCGATCGGCATCGTTGTCGATATCGCTGCAGCGTCGCTTAATGTGACGGTACCTTAAGAGATGTGCTGAAATTCATGGTGACTGAAACCTTTTGTCACTTAAAGCCCACAGCCTGGCTGGGAATTCACAACACAATCTCTTTTATCTACAATCTTTCGCCCTTTCATCACACAGGCCCCTATTGGCCGACAATTGACTTTTCAATCATCCACAGCACACTGGCACACTTTTATAGCTCACCTCAGTCCTTCATCAGTCATGTAACAATCTTCATCTGATGTTTGGTAACTTTTGGGTCTCACATATATTGACTGACCTTTGGGCTTGTTGGCGTCCTTCAACTAGCAGTAACTTACTTCTCATTGGGGAGTACACCTCCCTGTCTTCTCAAAGGTTAGTGTCTTCTTGCCCTCCTTTGTGATACTATCTCTCCACCACAGAGTCATGGAAGCAAGCTTCCTTCCCAGATTTTGTCTTGCTACATGGGTGATTTCTCACTATGGATGTATCTTGTTTCACATCTTATAGGATGGCAGCGCTTCCTTCTCCTGGGACAGTATTACAGTCCTGCTCATCGTTATTTGCACCCATTAAGTATATAATGTGGAATATCTCCTAAAAAAATGAATCAATTGAAACTGTTTTTTGAATAGAACACTCGTGTTAGATAAAAAAGAGCAAATGATAAACAATAATTTAGAGCAAAAAACAATGGGAGGGAAAAATAGAAAATCTTAAAGTTTGCTGTGACACTGGTATTGGCATCCTGTACATTAAAGGGTATAAAGCCATCTCCAAAGACCTTGATATCCCAGTTTCAACAGTGCTCAATGTTATTAAGACATTTGCCAGACATGGAACCCTCAAGAACCTTCCTGGACATGGGGAAAGAGGGAAATTGACAAGATATGTCTTTGAAGGTTGGTGGGAATGGTGGAAAGAATACCACATCAAACATCCAAAAACCTGAAGGCCAACATGGAACAGTCTCAAGTCATGGTTTCAAGAAGTATGCTATGTCGCACACAAAATCAAGAAGAGCTTTATGGGAGAAGGCCAAGGAAGAAACCATTGCTGAAGAAAAGACATAAAAAGGAGCGCCTTATCTTTGCCAAAAAGTGCCTTGACAAACTACAATCCTTTCCAGAAAATGTTCTGTGGACAGATGAAACAAAAATATAGCTATTTGGCAATGCAAAGTAACAGTTTGTTTACAGATGTCGCAATATAGCATATAAGGAAAAGAACACCCTACCAACAGTTAAGCATGGTGGAGGATCCAAAATGTTGAGAAGTTGCTTTGCTGCATCTGGTACTGGAGGCCTTAACTGTATCACAGGAATCATGAAATCAGAGAATTATCAAGAGATTTTAGAGTGAACTGTCCTACCCAGTGTAAGAAAACTTGGCTTGAGTAGAAGATCATGGGTGCTCCAGCAAGACAAAGACCCAAAGCACACATTCAAAAATACACATGAATGGTTGAAAAGTAAAAAATGTACTGTTTTAAAATGGCCATCAATGAGTCCTGACATCAATCACATTGAAAATCTTTGGGGTGAGCTGAAAGCTTCCATTGGGAAGAGAACCCTGCAAACATTCAAGAGCATGAATAAACTGCAAAGGAAGAGTGGGAGAAACTGCCAGCTGAGAAGTGCAAGAAGCTTATAGATGGCTGCAAGAAACATTTGGAAGCTGTCATCAATGCCAAGGGTGTGCAACCAAGTATTCATTAGGGGTTCATTTATTGCTGCACATGCTGTATACTCTGTTTTTTCTTTGAAATTGCAACATGCAAGTTGAAAAACAATGTTTTATTGTTGCATTACTTTGGACCACTAATAAAAAATCTTGAGGATATAACTATGGTACATTCTCATTTATTTCTGAAGATATTGTATAGTCTAAGAGAAAAATGCAAGGGTGCCAATAATGGTGAGCAGTAGGGTTGAGAGAAATGGATCGGACAAATTGAAAAATCACCAACTTTCGGCAAAGTCGGGTTTCATGAAACCCGACCCAATCGCAGTGTGGGATCGGCCATGCGGTCGGCGATCTTCGCGCCAAAGTCGCGTTTTGTATGACGCGTTCAGCGCCATTCCTCAGCCAATGAAGGAGGACGCAGAGTGTGGGCAGCGAGATGACATAGGTCTCGGTCCCCACCATCTTAGAGAAGGGCATGACAGTGATTGGCTTGATTTCTGCAGCATCACAGGGGCTATAAATAGGCGTGCATGCCGACCGCCATCTTACTTCTGCCGATCTGAGCATAGGGAGAGGTTGCTGAGGTTGCTGCAGCTTCGTCAGAAGCAGGGATATAGTTAGAGAGGGAAGATTAACCCCCAAACCGCTTGTGCTGTAGCGATTTCCACTGTCCAACACCACCTTTTCTTTGCAGGTACAGTGGAGGCTAGATTTTTGTCCATCAGCTCTGTAGCTTATTAGGCTGCCTTATAATGCTCCCTGATAGCTGCATTGCTGCTTGTACGCCGCTGTGCAAACCAACTGCTTTTTTAAAAGCAAAAGTCCTGTTGCTCCTTTCTGCACAGTTCTATTGTTTATTTGTCCACACTTTTGTGTGCAGCAGTCCTTTTTATTGCTGGCTGCCATACTTGTCCTGAGATCATTGTAGGGAGATTGTTATTGTAGTACAGACCCTTTTTTATATATATATCTTCCAGCCACGTTCTGCCACTTACATTGTGTAGTGTAATACACTGGGGATGATTGTTGCAACAGTCTCCCACACAAAAAAGGGAGATTTAAATTGCCACTAAGTGGATCTGCGTCAGTTCTGTTTGTCGTCTATCTGCCAACCACGTTCTGCCACTTACAATGTGTATTGTAATACAGTGGGCCTGGTTTTTGCAGCAGTCTCCCACACAAAAAAGGGAGATTTAAATTGCCACTAAGTGGATCTGTGTCAGTTCTGTTTGTCGTATATCTGCTCAGCCACGTTCTGTCACTTACATTGTGTAGTGTAATACAGTCTGTTAGGACTGGCGGAACGCACCAAGTAAAAGATGTAATCATATTGGTGCGTTCGCAGTCCGGGGTCCACCGTGCAGGTGAAAACCCGCTGCTAGCAAATGGCGGCGCTATATGGCGGTGGAAGCGAACCCTGCTAAGCCACAGGTCCGCAATACCGCACAAATGAGTGCAAGCAAGGAGTCAGCGAACTCAATCCCAAGACTCAGGGTAGAAGTCCGTACAGACAACTTGCTCACCACACCGCAGCTGGGTGTGTAGGTATAGTAAGAGCACCAAAGTGCGAACTGTGCTGTGCTGGCAGACACCACTATTACCTGGACGTGGGTTAAGAAGCACACTACTGGCGCATGGCGTCGCACTGGCGGTCACAGCGATAGACGCTGACTCGTGTGTAACACGTGGAGTGTTTAGTCGGGCGCTAGGTAGCAGCCATACACCTTACGCGATCTTTCATACAATAGGGTAGGGGTATTTAATGAACGACTTGCACTCACAACAAACACACGTATACAAATGTACACTAGCGCATGGCCGTGCTGCCATGCGAGCCTTATATAGCTGCAGCAAGTAAAAGACCTTCCTAAAAGGACCAATGAGAGACTGTCATACCAGAGCATGTGACCCTAAATGTCCACTGAGAAATCTTGCCCTGGGCATGCTCAGTGTGTGCAAAGCAAGACTTAGCCTTTGCACTTAAAGGACCTTCCTGAAAGGACCAATGGACTTAGCTGCAGTGTCTGACCATGTGACCCTCGATCTAAACTGAGAGATCTCACACAGGGCATGCTCAGAACGAGAAAAGCAGGACTTAGTCCCAGAAGCGTCTGTTCGCCGCTGCCCAGCACTGACTTCAATGGCAGAAGCCGGAGAAGCAGCAGTAACTCTTTGTACAGAGTGGGACTGAGCAAGACACTGGGACTGATGTCTCCGCTGAGCAGACTCCACTGCGGCAGGAGAAGAATGGGAGACCGCAGCAAAGACGGCCCGAGATTCCCCCTGTGCAGAAGCGGGAACTCGATCCCTAACATTACCCCCCTCCTTGGACCTTGCTATGCTCAAAGGCAGCAATAAGCTGCGGAGCCCGAATGTGCTCAGCAGGCTCCCAAGACCTGTCCTCAGGACCACAGCCCTTCCAATCCACCAGATAACATTTTTTGCCACGTACCTCCTTGTATCCCAGAATGGCATTCACCTCGTAATCGTCCGTAGATGAACCTGATGTCCCAGCAGATGACTCGGAAAACCGGGACATGTATACGGTCTTCAAAAGGGACACATGAAAGGTGTCGGTGATACCTAGGCGAGGCGGAAGGGCTAAACGGTAGACCACGGGATTAACCCGTTCGAGGACCTTAAAAGGACCTAAGTAGCGAGGTGCAAACGTTGTAGACTCAACTCGCAGCCTGATGTTACGGGCGGAGAGCCACACCAAGTCGCCAGGAGCAAAGGTCGGAGTGGGGCGCCGATGTGCATCGGCGGAGGACCTCATTCTCTCCTTGGAAGCCCGAATGGCATCCTGAGTGCGATCCCAAATGTCCCGCGCCTCCACAGCCCAGTCTGCCACCCTGGAATCGGCGGAGGACATGGGCATGGGCACAGGTACCCGCAGATGCTGACCATAGTTAAGGAGGAATGGGGTCTGTCCAGTGGAGTCGGGTACAGCGTTGTTCAGAGCAAACTCCGCCTACGATAGCAAAGATGCCCAGTCATCTTGCCTAGCAGAGACAAAATGTCGCAGATATGTGACCAAGGTCTGGTTGGCTGTCTCTACCAACCCATTCGTCTCGGGATGATAGGCAGGAGAGAGATTTAACTCAATACTGAGAAGATGACAAAGCTCTCTCCAGAACCGAGACGCAAACTGGGGACCCCGATCACTGACATTTTTGTCCGGCATACCATGAAGGCGGAAGATATGCTTAATAAATAACGCTGCCAAGGCCCGTGCAGAAGGTAGCCGAGAAAGCGGCACCAAATGCCTTTTAGAAAAATGGTCGGTGATTACCCAAATGACGGTACAGCCACGAGACTTGGGAAAATCCACCACAAAGTCCATCCCGACCATCTCCCAGGGCCTGTTTGCTACCGGCAGAGGGTATAACAAACCAGCTGGCCGTTGACGGAGAGACTTATTTTTGGCACAAGAGACACATGCCCGAACGTAGTCCCCAACGTCACGAACCATATGTGGCCACCAGTATGTTCTCGCCAGCAACTCAGATGTCCTCTTTGCCCCAAAGTGTCCACCCACTCTGGACGAATGAGCCCAAGAGAGAATCTCCGGTTGCAAACTGATGGGAACAAAAGTCTTGCCCGGAGGCACAGACTCCAGCGAAACCGGAGCCACGGTTCTAAGACTCTCCGAAGGGACAATAAACCGAGGCTCCTCTTCGTCCTCCTCAGTTGACACAAGGGAGCGAGAGAGCGCGTCAGCACGAATGTTCTTCTCCCCGGCGAGATAATGGAGAGAGAAGTGGAACTGGGAGAAGAACAAGGACCATCTGGCCTGACAAGAATTCAGCCGCTGAGCTGTACGCAAATAGACCAAATTTTTGTTGTCTGTGAAGACTTGGAAGGGAAACCGAGCACCTTCCAAAAGATGTCTCCATTCTGAAAAGGCCAACTTCATTGCTAGCAACTCCCTATCCCCGATGGCGTAATTTCTCTCCGCTGGTGTGAAGGTCTTTGAGAAGAAGAAGCATGGATGCTTCCGACCTTGAGCATCCTTTTGATAGAGGACTGCTCCAGCACCAACGGATGAGGCATCCACCTCCATTAGGAATGGCTTGTCCACATCGGGACGATGTAAGATGGGAGCACTAGCAAAATGAGACTTTATAGAAGTGAAGGCCTTGGAGACCTCTTCCGACCACAATTTGGGATTCGCTCCTTTCTTGGTGAGGGATACCAAGGGAGCTACCAAAGTTGAGAAGTGGGGAATGAACTGGCGATAGTAATTTATGAACCCCATAAAGCCCTGCACCGCTTTAAGAGAATGGGGTTTTTGCCAGTCCATCACAGCCTGTAGCTTGGCAGGATCCATAGCCAATCCCTGGGCGGAGATGATATAGCCCAGGAAAGGTAAAGACTCCTGCTCAAACACACTTCTCCAACTTTGCATAAAGAGAATTCACCCGAAAGAGTTTGAAACTCTGCCAACATCTCTCCGGTGGGAGTCAATATCTGGAGAGAAGATGAGAATATCATCCAGATAGACTACGACCGAGGTGGAAAGCATATCCCGGAAGATATCATTGACAAAGTCCTGAAAAATGGCTGGGGCATTACAGAGCCTGAAGGGCATCACCAGATACTCATAGTGCCCATCCCTGGTATTAAAAGCCGTTTTCCAATCGTCCCCCTCACGGATGCGAATCAGGTTGTAGGCACCCCGCAGATCTAGTTTGGTGAAAACCTTTGCTCCCCTTAGCCTGTCAAAGAGCTCAGAAATCAGGGGCAAAGGATATTTATTTTTAATGGTGATGGCATTAAGACCCCTGTAATCGATGCAAGGACGTAATTCCCCGTTCTTCTTCTGTACGAAGAAGAATCCCACCCCTGCAGGAGACACTGACTTCCTAATGAATCCTCTTGCCAAATTCTCCTGGATGTATTGAGACATAGCCTCCGTCTCAGGGAGTGAGAGGGGATATACTCTTCCCCGAGGAGATTCAGCTCCAGGCAAGAGGTCAATAGGACAGTCATAGGGGCGATGAGGTGGTAGAGTCTCAGCTGCCTTTTTAGAGAATACGTCTACATAGCACCAATAACATTTGGGAAGAGAAGAAAGGTCTGCGGGTACTTCGGTAGAAGAAACCTGTACACACTCACTCACACACCTACCCATACAAGCCTTACTCCAACCTAATATTCTCCCTGAGGACCACTCAATATGTGGAGAGTGGAAATGGAGCCAGGGTATTCCCAGTAAAATCTCATCCATTCCCTCGGGAAGGACAAGAAGGGAAATAATCTCCTGGTGGGAAGGGGACATGGACAACGAGAAAGGGACAGTTGTTATGACCCCAATGGCAGAGGGTCTCAGAAATAAATTCTAAGTCTGCAAACACAAAAAACCAGCTCATAGGGCAGTGGTAACTGGGCTGACCGTATATCTAATCCTAGCACCACAAATAGCAGCAGCCGGGGAACGTGCCTACGTTGGTTCTAGACGTCTCGCGCCAGCCGGAGAACTAACTAACCCTAGAAGGGAAAAGATAGACCTTTCTTGCCTCCAGAGAAAAGACCCCAAAAGTTGGATACAAGCCCCCAACAAATAATAACGGTGAGGTAAGAAGAAAAGACAAACGTAAGAATGAACTAGGTATTTAGCAAAGAGAGGCCCACTGACTAATAGCAGAATATAGTAAGATGACTTATACGGTCAGCAAAAACCCTATCAAAATTTCCACGCTGGAAATTCAAGAACCCCCGAACCGTCTAACGGCCCGGGGGGAGAATACCAGCCCCCTAGAGCTTCCAGCAAAATCAGGAATCACATTTAGTACAAGCTGGACAAAAAATAATAGCAATACAAATAACCAAAAAACAAGGAAGCAGGACTTAGCTTAATTATGCACGAACCAGGACCAGCAGACAGGAGCAAACAGAAAGAACTGATTACAACGATGCCAGGCACCAGACTGAGAATTCAGGAAGTTCATATAGCAACACCCCTGGACTAACGACCCTGGTGGGTGCCAAACTGAGGAAAGACAATCCCGAGGAATGAACCTCGGAAATGACTCTGCTGGTCCACTTATCAGGAACAAACAGTCTGTCAGGTGGACAAGAGTCAGGTCTACCAGCCTGAAATCTCTGCAACACACGTCGCAAATCCGGAGAAATGGCTGACAAGATTACTCCCTCTTTAAGAATACCAACTGGTTCAGCGACTCCAGGAGAGTCAGGCACAAAGCTCCTTGAAAGAGCATCAGCCTTCACATTCTTTGAACCTTGTAAATACGAGACCACAAAGTCAAAACGGGAGAAAAACAATGACCAACGGGCCTGTCTAGGATTCAGGCGTTTAGCAGACTCGAGATACATTAGATTTTTGTGATCAGTCAAGACCACCACACGATGCTTAGCACCCTCGAGCCAATGACGCCACTCCTCAAATGCCCACTTCATGGCCAGCAATTCCCGATTGCCAACATCATAATTCCGCTCAGCAGGCGAAAACTTCCTAGAGAAAAAAGCCCATGGTCTCATTACAGAACAACCAGGGCCTCTCTGCGACAAAACGGCCCCTGCCCCAATCTCAGAAGCATCCACTTCAACCTGAAAGGGAAGTGAGACATCAGGCTGGCACAAAACAGGCGCTGAAGTAAACCGGCGCTTCAACTCTTGGAAAGCTTCCACGGCTGCAGGAGCCCAGTTAGCAACATCAGAACCTTTCTTGGTCATATCCGTCAAAGGTTTAACAACGCTAGAAAAATTAGCGATAAAACGACGGTAGAAGTTAGCAAAACCCAAGAACTTCTGAAGACTCTTAACTGACGTGGGTTGAGTCCAATCATGAATAGCTCGGACCTTGACTGGGTCCATCTCCACCGCAGAGGGGGAAAAAATTAGACCCAAAAAGGGAACCTTCTGTACTCCAAAGAGACACTTTGAGCCCTTAACAAACAAAGCATTCTCACGCAAAACCTGAAACACCATCCTGACCTGCTCTACATGCGAGTCCCAATCATCAGAAAAAACCAGAATATCATCCAGATAAACAATCATAAATTTATCCAGATACTTTCGGAAAATATCATGCATAAAGGACTGAAACACTGAAGGAGCATTAGAGAGCCCAAAAGGCATCACCAAGTACTCAAAATGACCTTCGGGCGTATTAAATGCAGTTTTCCATTCATCTCCTTGCTTAATGCGCACAAGGTTGTACGCACCACGAAGATCTATTTTGGTGAACCACTTGGCACCTTTAATCCGGGCAAACAAGTCCGACAACAGAGGCAAAGGATACTGAAATTTAACAGTGATTTTATTCAGAAGCCGATAGTCAATACAAGGTCTCAAAGATCCGTCTTTCTTGGCCACAAAAAAGAATCCAGCACCAAGAGGGGAAGAGGATGGACGGATATGCCCCTTCTCCAGAGATTCCTTGATATACGAACGCATTGCGGTATGCTCAGGTACAGACAGATTAAATAGTCTTCCCTTAGGAAATTTACTGCCTGGAATCAAATCTATAGCGCAGTCACAGTCCCTATGAGGAGGCAGAGCACTGGACCTGGACTCGCTGAATACATCCTGAAAATCAGACAAATACTCAGGAACTTCCAAAGGAGTAGAGGAAGCAATAGACACCGGCGGAAAATCACCATGAATTCCCTGACAGCCCCAACTTGACACAGACATTGCCTTCCAATCCAAGACTGGATTATGGGTCTGTAACCATGGCAGCCCCAAAACGACCAAATCATGCATTTTATGCAGAACAAGAAAACGAATCACCTCCCGATGTTCAGGAGTCATGCACATGGTTACCTGTGTCCAAAACTGCGGTTTATTTTCCGCCAATGGCGTAGCATCAATACCTCTAAGAGGGATAGGATTTACCAACGGCTCAAGAACAAAACCACAGCGCTTGGCAAATGACAGATCCATAAGACTCAGGGCAGCACCTGAATCCACAAACGCCATAACAGGGTAGGAAGACAATGAGCAAATTAAAGTCACAGACAAAATAAATTTAGGTTGCAAATTACCAATGGCGACAGGACTAACAACCCTTGTTAGGCGTTTAGAGCATGCTGATATAACATGTGTAGAATCACCACAGTAAAAACACAACCCATTCTGACGTCTATGATTTTTCCGTTCATTTCTAGTCTGAATTCTACCACATTGCATTAAATCAGGTGTTTGTTCAGACAACACCACAAGAGGATTAGCGGCTTTGCGCTCCCGCAAACGCCGGTCAATTTGAATAGCCAGCGCCATGGAATCATTCAGACTTGTAGGAATGGAGAAACCCACCATCACATTCTTAATGGCTTCAGAAAGGCCATTTCTGAAATTTGCGGCCAGAGCACACTCATTCCACTGAGTAAGCACGGACCATTTCTGAAATTTTTGGCAATACACTTCAGCTTCATCCTGGCCCTGAGAAATAGCCAGCAAGGCTTTTTCTGCCTGAATTTCAAGATTGGGTTCCTCGTAAAGCAATCCGAGCACCAGAAAAAACGCATCAATATTTGCCAATGCCGGATCTCCTGGCGCTAGCGAGAAGGCCCAATCCTGAGGGTTGCCCCGTAAGAAAGAGATAACAATTTTTACTTGCTGAGCTGAATCTCCAGATGAACGGGGTATCAGAGATAGAAACAATTTACAATTATTCCTGAAATTCCTAAACTTAAATCGGTCTCCAGAGAACAGTTCAGGAATAGGTATTTTAGGTTCAGACATAGGACTACTGGTAACAAAATCTTGTATGCCCTGCACACGAGCAGCAAGCTGGTCCACACTTGTAATCAAAGTCTGGACATTCATGTCTGCAGCAAGCTCAAGAGGAAGAAAGGAAAAAAAAAAAAAAAAAACTCAGAATTTCCTTTCTTATAATCCCACTTCTGCAATGCATTAAACATTCAACTTTGGCCTGGCATACTGTTATGACCCCAATGGCAGAGGGTCTCATAAGTCTGCAAACACAAAAAACCAGCTCATAGGGCAGTGGTAACTGGGCTGACCGTATATCTAATCCTAGCACCACAAATAGCAGCAGCCGGGGAACGTGCCTACGTTGGTTCTAGACGTCTCGCGCCAGCCGGAGAACTAACTAACCCTAGAAGGGAAAAGATAGACCTTTCTTGCCTCCAGAGAAAAGACCCCAAAAGTTGGATACAAGCCCCCAACAAATAATAACGGTGAGGTAAGAAGAAAAGACAAACGTAAGAATGAACTAGGTATTTAGCAAAGAGAGGCCCACTGACTAATAGCAGAATATAGTAAGATGACTTATACGGTCAGCAAAAACCCTATCAAAATTTCCACGCTGGATATTCAAGAACCCCCGAACCGTCTAATGGCCCGGGGGGAGAATACCAGCCCCCTAGAGCTTCCAGCAAAATCAGGAATCACATTTAGTACAAGCTGGACAAAAAATAATAGCAATACAAATAACCAAAAAACAAGGAAGCAGGACTTAGCTTAATTATGCACGAACCAGGACCAGCAGACAGGAGCAAACAGAAAGAACTGATTACAACGATGCCAGGCACCAGACTGAGAATTCAGGAAGTTCATATAGCAACACCCCTGGACTAACGACCCAGGTGGGTGCCAAACTGAGGAAAGACAATCCCAGAGTCATATCACTAGTGACCACAAGAGGGAGCCAAAAAAGTCTAATTCACAACAGACAGTCTGGTGTGTGATTTGCAGTGGAAGTGTGGTCCCATTCACAACTCTGTTACAGGTTTAGCGAGCATAACTAATGGTATAGCGTGGCGCAAAGCAAAAGCAGAGAACATAAAATTCCCCTCTGCTCCAGAATCCACACAAAGCTCGACTGTTAGAGTGGAAGAGCCTAACAGGATTGTCCTTTTAAAGGACAGTTTGGAGGAAAATGTAGCCGTGTCTAGTGAACCTCCCCCAATGGTTACTAGACGCGATCGTTTCCCGATCGCCGTGGACATTTATTGGCGTAATGTCCTAGTTGATGACAATACTTGCAAACCACGGATACTCGAGCGGCCTGGGACTTAGGTCCCGCTCGAGAAACCTCCATGGCCTCATGGGAGTCGGACGCCAAAATAGGAGACTCATGAGGTCTGGCGAAGGTGGGAGCCAGCCGAAACCTCTGCCTACACTGGGTCCGCTCTAACCACCGCTCATGAAAACGGAGTTCAATGCGGGTAGATACAGATATAAGCTCCTCCAGTGTGGCGGGTATCTCCCTGGTGGCCAAGGCGTCCTTCACGTGGTCTGCCAGTCCCTTAAAGAACACCGGAATTAGAACTTTGTCTGGCCACTCTAACTCTCAAGCTAGAGTCCGGAACTGGATGGTAAATTGGCTGACCATGGACGAGCCCTGAGTAATAGTCAACAACTGGAGCGCGGTATCGTGGGTAACACGAGGTCCTAAAAAGACCTGCTTCAGTGCATCCAGAAAGAGACGAGCACTCTGTACCACACGATCATCACGCTCCCAAAGTGGCATTGCCCACTCCAACGCCCTGCCCGACAGGAGAGATAGAATAAATCCCACTTTTGCCAGTTCCGTAGGGAAACGTGATGCCTTGAGCTCAAGGTGTATGGAGCACTGGCTCACGAATCCGCGACATTGCTTACTGTCACCAGCAAACTTGTCAGGAAGTGGGAGACGGGATAAAGTCGGGGCAGGGGTGGCAGCGGACAAACTGGCTGCGGCTACACTTGCAGCCTGAACAGCGACAGCAGTGACATCCACAGCCAAAGTAGAACGCTCAAGAGCCGCCAACCTTCCCTCCAGCTGCTGGATGTACCGCTATAAACGCTGATCGTCTGCCATTTACTAGCCAGACCCTGGCGCTAGTGTTCTGTTAGGACTGGCGGAACGCACCAAGTAAAAGATGTAATGATATTGGTGCGTTCGCAGTCCGGGGTCCACCGTGCAGGTGAAAACCCACTGCTAGCAAATGGTGGCGCTATATGGCGGTGGAAGCGAACCCTGCTAAGCCACAGGTCTGCAATACCGCACAAATGAGTGCAAGCAAGGAGTCGTCGAACTCAATCCCAAGACTCAGGGTAGAAGTCCGTACAGACAACTTGCTCACCACACCGCAACTGGGTGTGTAGGTATAGTAAGAGCACCGAAGTGCGAACTGTGCCATACTGGCAGACACCACTAGTACACGGACGTGGGTTAAGAAGTGCACTACTGGCGCGTGGCGCCGCACTGGCGGTCACAGCGATAGACGCTGACTCGTGTGTAACACGTGGAGTGTTTAGTCAGGCGCTAGGTAGCAGCCATACACCTTACGCGATCTTTCATACAATAGGGTAGGGGTATTTAATGAATGACTTGCACTCACAACAAACACAGGTATACAAATGTACACTAGCGCATGGCCGTGCTGCCATGCGAGCCTTATATAGCTGCAGCAAGTAAAAGACCTTCCTAAAAGGACCAATGAGAGACTGTCATACCAGAGCATGTGGCCCTAAATCTCCACTGAGAGATCTTGCCCTGGGCATGCTCAGTGTGTGCAAAGCAAGACTTAGCCTTTGCACTTAAAGGACCTTCCTGAAATGACCAATGGACTTAGCTGCAGTGTCTGACCATGTGACCCTCGATCTCCACTGAGAGATCTCACTCAGGGCATGCTCAGAACGAGAAAAGCAGGACTTAGTCCCAGAAGCATCTGTTCACCGCTGCCCAGCACTGACTTCAATGGCAGAAGCCGGAGAAGCAGCAGTAACTCTTTGTACAGAGTGGGACTGAGCAAGACACTGGGACCGATGTCTCCGCTGAGCAGATTCCACTGTGGCAGGAGAAGAATGGGAGACCGCAGCAGAGACGGCCTGAGATTCCCCCTGTGCAGAAGCGGCAACTCGACCCCTAACACAGTGGGTCGGGTTTTTGCAGCAGTCTCCCACACAAAAAAGGGAGATTTAAATTGCCACTAAGTGGATCTGCGTCAGTTCTGTTTGTCGTATTTCTGCCACTTACATTGTGTAGTGTAATACAGTGGGCCTGGTTTTTGCAGCAGTCTTCCACACAAAAAAGGGAAATTTAAATTTCCACTAAGTGAATCTGCATCAGTTCTTTTTGTCGTATTTCTTCCAGCCACGTTTGGCCACTTACATTGTGTAGTGTAATACAGTGGGCCTGGTTTTTGCAGCAGTCTCCCACACAAAAAAGGGAGATTTAAATTGCCACTAAGTGGATCTGCGTCAGTTCTGTTTGTCGTATATCTGCCAGCCACGTTCTGCCACTTACATTGTGTAGTGTAATACTACAATGGGCCTGAGTTTGGGTGCAGTGTCACCCCCAAAAAAGGGATATTTAAATTGCCACTAAGTTGATCTGCATCAATTCTGCTTGTCATATATCTGCCAGCCACGTTGTGCCACTTATATTGTGTAGTGTAATATAGTGGGCCTGATTTTTGCAGCAGTCTCCCACATAAAAAAGGGAGATTTAAATTGCCACTAAGTGGATCTGCATCATTTCTGTTTGTCGTATATCTGCCAGCCACGTTCTGCCACTTACGTTGTGTAGTGCAATACAGTGGGCCTGAGTTTGGGTGCAGTGTCACCCCCAAAAAAGGGAGATTTAAATTGCCACTAAGTGGATCTGCGTCAGTTCTGTTTGTCGTATATCTGCCAGCCACTTTCTGCCACTTACATTGTGTAGTGTAATACAGTGGGCCTGGTTTTTGCAGCAGTCTCCCACACAAAAAAGGGAGATTTAAATTGCCACTAAGTGGATCTGCGTCAGTTCTTTTTGTCGTATTTCTGCCAGCCACGTTTGGCCACTTACATTGTGTAGTGTAATACAGTGGGCCTGATTTTTGCAGCAGTCTCCCACATAAAAAAGGGAGATTTAAATTGCCACTAAGTGGATCTGCATCATTTCTGTTTGTCGTATATCTGCCAGCCACGTTGTGCCACTTATATTGTGTAGTGTAATACAGTGGGCCTGATTTTTGCAGCAGTCTCCCACATAAAAAAGGGAGATTTAAATTGCCACTAAGTGGATCTGCATCATTTCTGTTTGTCGTATATCTGCCAGCCACGTTCTGCCACTTACGTTGTGTAGTGCAATACAGTGGGCCTGAGTTTGGGTGCAGTGTCACCCCCAAAAAAGGGAGATTTAAATTGCCACTAAGTGGATCTGCGTCAGTTCTGTTTGTCGTATATCTGCCAGCCACTTTCTGCCACTTACATTGTGTAGTGTAATACAGTGGGCCTGGTTTTTACAGCAGTCTCCCACACAAAAAAGGGAGATTTAAATTGCCACTAAGTGGATCTGCGTCAGTTCTGTTTGTCGTATATCTGCCAGCCACTTTCTGCCACTTACATTGTGTAGTGTAATACAGTGGGCATGGTTTTTGCAGCAGTCTCCCACACAAAAAAGGGAGATTTAAATTGCCACTAAGTGTATCTGCGTCAGTTCTGTTTGTCGTATATCTGCCAGCCACGTTCTGCCACTTACATTGTGTAGTGTAATACAGTGGGCCTGGTTTTTGCAGCAGTCTCCCACACAAAAAAGGGAGATTTAAATTCTCAACAAGTTTATATACACCTTCACCTTGTTTTACAGTACCATATAACGGTTGTTAGTTTGGTTACATTTTCCCAAAAATGAGGAAGTCTGGTGGAAGAGGCTGTGGGCGGTCATTGCCAGCTGGTAATGATGGTGGTGGTGGTGGAGCATCTGGTGGTAGTGGGAAAAGCAAAATAGCACCTAAGGCTCGAGTTGTTCAGACAGCATCATTGTCTGTCTACACAAGGCCTCGAAGGCTCCCTTATCTGGGAGTAGGAAAACCAATTTTAAAGCCAGAGCAGCAGGAACAAGTTTTTGCTTACATTGCTGACTCCTCTTCAGAAAGTTTGAAATATAAAAGCAGCGAGTCATCAGTGGATGCTCCCAGTCAGGAACAAGTCGCTTCCTTGTGTCCTTCACCCAAAGCAAAAGTGAAGGATGCAGCAGGCGACACTACAGTTTACTCCATGGAGCTCTTTACACATACCGTGCCAGGGTTAGAAAGGGAAATAGTTAACAGCCCATTACAAGATGAATCGGACATGGAGTGCACAGATGCACAGCCACAGCTAGATTATTATGCTGTTCCATTGACTCAGATCACTACATTGCCCTCGCAGTGTACTGAGCCAGAATGTGACCCTGATGTGACTATGGTGCCCCGTCCCGAACGCTATAGCACCTTACACGGTGAACAGAGGAAGGTGCACATGACATTGAAGAGGAGGTGATAGATGACCCAGTTGTTGACCCAGATTGGCAGCCATTGGGGGAACCGGGTGCCACTGGCAGTAGCTCTGCAGCGGAGGAGGATGATCTGCAGCAGCTATCTACATCGCAACAGCTTTCATCTGGCAGGCCCGTATCTGGCCAAAAACGTTTGACAATACAAAAAAAACTTTTAGGACAGCGTGGCCATCCGGTTAAAGTAGCACAGCGTGCAATGCCTGAAAAGGTATTCGATAGTAGGAAGAGTGCAGTGTGGGAGTTTTTTTACCAAGATCCGAATAATCAGTGCAAAGTTATCTGTAAGAAATGCTCAAAGACCTTTAGCAGAGGGAAGAATGTCCAAAATTTAAATACAACGTACATGCGTAGACATTTAACCAGCATGCACTTGAAAGTCTGGACTAACTACCAAACATCCCGTACCGTTGGTGCACCCGCTCAGAATGAAGGTAGTCAGCAATGCTACATTGCTTCTCTCACTGTAAGCCCACCAGTTAGGACACCACCAGCAGCAAATGTGGAGGTATCGTCGCAAGGCCAAAGCAGTCAGGGAATCACAAGGTTATGGGTCGGAAACACTGTATGTAGGCCAACATCGAGAATACCATCACCAACCCTCTCTCAATCCGCCATGTCCACCACCGCAACCACCGCTAGTTCCACCATATGCAGCTCTCCAGTCCAGCTCACCCTACAAGAGACTCTCATTAGGAAAAGGAAGCACTCATCCTCTCATCCGCGTACACAGGGTTTGAACGCCCACATTGCTAGACTAATCTTGTTAGAGATGATGCCCTACCGGTTGGTTGAAAACAAAGCTTTCAAAGCCCTGATGGCCTACGCAGTACCACGCTATGTACTACCCAGTCGACACTTCTTTGTGAGAAAAGCCATCCCAGCCCTCCACCAGCATGTCAAAGACCGCATTGTCTATGCACTCAGGCAATCAGTCAGTAGAAATGTGCACCTCACAACAGATGCATGGACCAGCAGGCATGGCCAGGGATGTTACGTGTCCATCACGGTGCACTGGGTTAATGTGGTGGATGCAGGGTCCACAGGGGACAGCCATAGTGGGACAGTTCTGCCTAGCCCACGGTCTAGGAAACAGTTGGCAGTAGGTGTTCGACACCCCTCCTCTTCCTCCTCCTCCTCCAGAAGCGAAAGCTCGTCCACAGAGCGCAGTCACCCTACCACTCCATCCGCATCTGCCAGTGTTGCACATGAGGTGTCACATTATGGAATAGCTAGTGGTAAGCGTCAGCAGGCTGTGTTGGAAATAAAGTGTTTGGGGCGACAACAGACACACCGTTGAAGTACTGGCCGAGTACTTGCAGCAAGAAACTCAGCCATGGCTGGGCAGTGTACATCTCAAGGCAGGCAAGGTAGTCAATGATAACGGAAGGAATTTTATGGCTACCATAGCCCTTTCAGAACTGAAACACATACCTTGCCTGGCTCACACCTTGAACCTGGTGGTGCAGTGCTTCCTGAAAAGTTATCCGGAGTTACCAGCCCTGCTCCTGAAAGTGCGAAGACTTTGCTCGCACATCCGCGGGTCGCCCGTACACTCCAGCCGTATGCAGAACCATCAGTGATCGCTGAATCTACCCCAGCACCGCCTAATAATCGACATTGCAACAAGGTGGAACTCCACACTGCACATGCTTCACAGGCTGTGCGAACAGAGGCATGCTGTAATGTATTTGTGGGAGGATAGACATACACGGGCAGGCAGTTGGATGGCAGACATGGAGTTGTCAGGCGTGCAGTGGTCGTAGCTACAAGACCTCTGTCAAGTCCTTCAGTGTTTTGAGGAATGCACACGGCTGGTAAGTGCAGACGACGCCATCATGAGGGAAGACTTGATGACAGTCAGTCATTGTCTGCTCAGGGATCTCTCCTGGATGAGGTGGCGGACGAAGAGGTGGAGGAGGAGGATGATGGGGATGAATATTTATGGGAGGAGGATGCTTCTCAGGGGCAATAGAAACTGGTGGCGTTGCAAGGTCAGGTACAGGGTTTTTGCAGGAGACAAGTGATTTTGATTTGCAAGACAGTGCTCCTCAACCCAGCACAAGCAGTAAATTGACACCTGGAACATTGGCCCACATGGCTGATTATGCCTTGCGTATCCTAAAAAGGGACCCCCGCATTATAAAAATGATGACTGATGACGTTTACTGGTTGGCCTGCCTCCTGGATCCACGCTATAAAGGGAAATTACAAAATATCATGCCACATGAGAACCTTGAGCAAATATTGGCTACTAAACAAGCAATTCCTGTAGACTGTTTGGTTCAGGCATTCCCAGCACACAGCGGCGGTGATGGTTCTCACACGAGCTGCAGGGGGCAACATGGCAGAGGTGTTAGAGGAGCACAAATCAGAAGTGGCGTTGGACAGAGGGGTTTTATGACCAGGTTGTGGAGTGATTTTGCAATGACCGCAGACACGACAGGTACTGCTGTATCAATTCAAAGTGACAGGAGACAACATTTGTCCAGTATGGATACGAACTATTTTTCCTCCCTTATCGATGTTCTCCCTCACACGTCATTCCCCTTTGATTACTGGGCATCTAAAATAAGCACCTGGCCTGAATTGGCAGAATATGCATCACAGGAGCTCTCTTGCCCAGCTACTAGTGTGCTATCAGAAAGAGTCTTTACTGCTGCTGGTTCAATACTGACCGAAAAAAGGACTCGTCTGGCTACCCAAAATGTTGATGGTCTAACCTTCATTAAAATGAACCAATCATGGATTTCTAATTATTTTGCCCCACCTTCCCCTGCTGACACGTAGCTTGCCTGAAAAATGTCTTGCTTTTGGCCTCATCTTACTGACTTCTCCAATTCCACCATTTGCAGCTGCTGAATGTCCACCATAGGCCATTTTTTTACCTCGCTAAATGGGCTGACTCCCCCCACAGGGCCGTGGTCACCACCTAGCGCAAGCACCCATGCGAGTGCCGTTTGCCTGGACAGGTGGGTGTGCCCACTCTTGGGCAACGGCACTCGCACAGGGTCCCTCATAGTCCAATGAAGTGTCTCTGACGGTGGTGGTGCACAACCAACATCAGACACACCGTCGTAATATGAGGGGCCCTGTGCCAGTACCGCCGCCCACCAGAGAGTGTCACCCCCCCTGGTCGAACAGTGCTCTACCACTTGCAATACTTACCTCTCCCTGCTCTACCACAGTGTAGTCCATGCTAATAAATCCTTCAATGGCACTGCCAATACAAATTTGTTGAAATTATAGATGATAGTTAAAATATACAGGGGCCCTGGCCTCCATTTAGACCATTTAATACTTTGTGCCTACTACCTCTGTCTGCTACTAAGCAGAGGAGCCCATCCCTGTACGTAGCTATGCCACCTGTTTATTTTTGAACATTTTTTTGGCAGACATTTACCTCACTTTATTATTTTGGCCTACTAACTGTGTCAGCCACTCCTTACTGTTGTCCTCCACTGAACAAAGCTATGCCGCCAGTTTACTACTGTTACCAATTTTGAACTGCATTTAGCCTATTTACTTTTTTGGGCCTAATAACTGTGTCTGCCACTCCTTACAATTGTCCTTCGCTGAACTACGCTATGCCGCCAGTTCACTCCTGTAACCCGTTTTGAACTGCATTGAGCCTACTTTTTTATTTTAGGCCTACTAAGTCTGTCTGCGCCACTCATTACAATCGTCCTCCGCTGAACAACGCTATGCCGCCTGTGTACCCCTGTAACTAATTTTAAACTGCATTGAGCCTACTTTTTTATTTTAGGCCTACTAGGTCTGTCTGCGCCACTCCTTACAATTGTCCTCCGCTGAACAAAGCTATGCCGCCAGTGTACTCCTATTACCAATTTTGAACTGCATTTAGCCTACTTACTTTTTGGGCCTACTAACTGTGTCTGCCACTCCTTACAATTGTCCTCCGCTGAACAATGCTATGCCTCCAGTTCACTCCTGTAACCCGTTTTGAACTGCATTGAGCCTACTTTTTTATTTTAGGCCTACTACCTGTGTCTGCCTGCACCACTCCTTACAATTGTCGTCCACTGAACAACGCTATGCCGCCAGTTCACTCCTGTAACCCGTTTGGAACTGCATTGAGCCTACTTTTTATTTTAGGCCTACTACATGTGTCTGTGTGCGCCACTCCTTACAATTGTCCTCCGCTGAACAACGCTATGCCGCCAGTTCACTCCTGTAACCCATTTTGAACTGCATTGAGCCTACTTTTTTATTTTAGGCCTACTACCTGCCTACTCCCTGTGTCTGTCTGCGCCACTCAATACAGCTGTCCTCTATTGAACAAAGCTATGCCGCCTGTTTACTCCTGTTACCATTTTTGAACTGCTTGGAGCCTACTTTTTAAATGTGGGCCTACAACCTGTGTCTGCGCCACTCATTACAGCTGTCCTCCATTGAACAAAGCTATGCCGCCTGTTTACTCCTGTTTCGAATATTAAACTGCATATGGCCTACTTGTTTGGTTGGGCCTAGTAACGGTTTCTGCCGCTGCTTGTTGTTCTCCTCCACTGAACAAAGCTGAGCTTCAATTTTCAGCCTATAACAAATACTAAACTGCATTTGGCCTATTTGTTTGGTTGGGCCTACTAACGGTATCTGCCGCTGCTTGTTGTTCTCCTCCACTGAACAAAGCTGAGCTTCAATTTTCAGCCTATATCAAATACTAAACTGCATTTGGCCTACTTGTTTGGTTGGGCCTACTAACGGTGTCTGCCACTGCTTGTTGTTCTCCTCCACTGAACAAAGCTGAGCTTCAATTTTCAGCCTATATCAAATATTAAACTGCATTTGGCCCACTTGTTTGGTTGGGCCTACTAACGGTGTCTGCCGCTCCTTGCTTTTCTCCTCCACTGAACAAAGCTGAGCTTCAATTTTCAGCCTATATTAAATATTAAACTGCATTTGGCTTACTTGTTTGGTTGGGCCTACTAAAGGTGTCTGCCGCTCCTTGTTGTTCTCCTCCATTGAACAAAGCTGAGCCGCCTGTTTACTCCTGTTATCAATTTTGAACTGCATTTGGCCCACTTTATTGCTTGGCCTTACTAACTGTGTCTGCCACTCCTTACAGTTGTCCTCCACTGAACAAAGCTATGCCACCAGTTTGCTCCTGTTACCAATTTTGAACTGCATTTAGCCTACTTACTTTTTTGGAATCCTATCAACAACCAAGAGCATACAGCCCCTTAAATATTTATGACAATAGATTTATTATATCAAAAATTAATTTTTATTCCAAAATCAATAATAAATAACATAATAACAAAATATAAGAATGAGGTGAATGACTACACTGGAAACCAGCCACATGAGGACACACACATATATCCAACGTAAGGGGTGCAAGAGGCGGCAACAAAAAATAGTAAGAGTCCCACAAGGGACAGGGCATATCCAAACGCTAATAGAGAGGGAGGGCAGGAGTGATCAAAGGCCCCAGTGGCCAAATGACTCATGAGCACTATCCTATCCCCATAAGCATCCATCCATATTGCAACAATGCCCATAAAGTGCAAGTAACTGTTTTAAATGCCTAAATGGCATGCTGCAGATAAAGCTTACCCATGTGTGTACTACCATGCAGTCAGGATCCAGCAGAAAGCCCCGACTCGCGTTTCGCGTGCTGTACTTCCTCGTGGGCTGTGTGGATACTGATTAGACTGGGATTATATAGGGCCATGTTGTTTTGATAATTAATTAATGAGCGATTCATGTGGCGCATGGAGAAGGAACATCTTTCCAGTGCCGCCCTCCTTCCGGCCATCTCAGGGACGCTCAGACAGGGAGAAATCCCCCGTGACGTCAGCAGATCTGGATGTCGCTGTGAATAGATGCCTTAGGGGTCGCGGTCTGCAAGAGAGTCCATCGCGCATGCGCACCATCGCGGCGGCCATTTTGGATAAGGGAAAGACTACTGGAAGATTAAAAACACAGGTAACGTACAATCTAAACCAAAAGAAACCCTACACTGTGCGCGGTGCACCCTGGAGATATCAGATATACATCCTTATTATTATAACATTGTATTACAAAGAAAAGAAGATACAAAGAAAATGGCAGAAAAAGAGTCCAATTCTTAACATATAACAGCCGAGCCATAACGATCATTGTGAGTCACTGCCATAGATGTCATCACTGCTTCCTCTTTTGTTTGGTTGTACACTCCTTAGGCATCACTGGAACTGGTACATCCAGACGCAGTTATGAAGGGGTAGATACGTCAAAAAACGGATAACTATACACAAAAAGCCACTAAAAAGAAAAACAAACAGTATAAATACAACACGAACATAATAAAAAATGAGAGACAGGGGGAAAAAAGAACCAAATTATAAAAATGGAACAAAGGACAATTTCTCATTAAGGCAATTTAGGGCCATAGTCCCCAATGATACTATCCACCGACACTCAATTTGTGCTAATGTCCTTTTAAGGTCACCACCCCGAATACCAGAGTTGACCCTATCAATGCCTCGTACTTTTAATACATCTGGGGTGCAGTCATGATGTGCCTTGAAATGTCTCGGAATGGTCTTGAGTTCCGAGACATCAGTCACCCCCTTCGCAGCCACAATGTCCCTGACATGTTCCCGGACCCTGACACGAAGTTCACGGGAGGTGAGGCCTACGTAAATCAAATTACAGGTGCAGGTGGCATAGTATACTACAAACGTAGTACTACATGAAATATAGCTCGTAATCCGATATTCCCTACCCCCACCCGCTGCCGAGAAAGTGGTAGCCCGTACGATATTCCTACAAGCTTTGCAGGAGCCACATGGAAAACAGCCCCACCTTGGAGCCCCACCTGATCCAAAAATTCTAGGAGGGGTTGGACTGTAGTGGCTCCTTACTAGATGATCCTTGATACTTCTACCTCTTCTCGCCGTAAGGAGGGGATGGTTAGGCAGAATTTTGTTTAAAGTGGGTTTAGTTTTTAACACCGACCAGTGTCTCTGCAGGACCTCCCTAATGTCGTCCCATTTATTATTGAAAGTAGAAATGAATCTCAATGGTTGGTCTTTTTTAGTAGGAGCAGACACTGGAGACCCACAGAGCAACCTGTCTCTAGGGGTATATTTGGCACGAAAATAACCCTTTTTAATGGCTCTTCCACTGTACCCCCGATCCTGGAAGCGACAAAAGAGGTCCCGAGCCTGGCCCTCAAACACCCCATCCGTGGAGCAAATCCGTTTCATTCTAAGAAACTGGCCTATCGGTATAGCACGTATTGTGGATCTCATATGTGCTGAGGTGGAGTGTAACAATGCATTAACAGATGTCTCTTTTCTAAACACGTCGGTCTGAATCACGCCATCCTCGCATCTACAGATCTTAATATCCAAGAAATCTATATTTTCCACAGCTACCCTATGTGTAAGGCGAATGTTGCGACTATTCTGATTTAGTCCACTGATGAAGTCCAGAAGGCCAGGTTCAGGACCCTGCCAAATTAAAAACACATCATCAATGTAACGGTACCAGCACTGCACATGGGAGGCGGCGCATGTGCCCTCCCCAAAAACCTCCCTCTCCCAAAATCTGAGAAAGAGATTAGCGTACAAGGGCGCACACGCTGCGCCCATGGCAGTGCTGCGGTTCTGTAAAAAATATTGATCCTTAAACGTAAAAAAATTATGTGTCAAAACAAAATGAAGAAGCACCGGGATCAGGGTGCACAGTGGAGAGCCCAAGTTACTCATGTTCAAGAAAAACTCAATGGCCTCCAACCCATCAGTATGCTTTATACAAGTATATAAAGATTCAACATCAACTGTTGCAAAGATCATGTCTGGCTCTAATGTCAGGCCATCAAGTTTCCTCAGGACGTCCGTGGTGTCTCTGACATAGGAGGGGAGCGACTCCACTATAGGATGTAGATAGTGTTCAATAAATATACATACGGGGTCACATAGCCCTTCTATGCCAGAGACAATCGGACGCCCCGGAGGTTCCAACGGGTCCTTATGAACCTTCGGCAGCAGGTAGAAGGTAGGGACAACCAGATGTTCCACCATAAGGCCTTTAAACACCTTTTTGGTTATGATCCCCCGTGTCAGGGCCCGGTCCAATATTTCATACAAGGTGCCAGAGAAGCCGGCAATGGATTCCCAGAAAGGGATGTATATGATTCATGATCCCTAAGTTGGCGGAAGGCCTCCCTCTCATACTTAACCGTCGGCCAGACGACCACGTTCCCCTCTTTTCCGCTGGTTTAATCACGACATCATGCATAGATCCCAGTTCTTTAAGGGCCTTGCGTTGTGCTACTGTCAAATTGTCACCCCTCAAATCATTTGGGATTTTTTTGAGATCTTCTAATACTAATTTGTTAAAGATATCAATCTGGGGGCATAAAGAAAAGGGGGGGAACGTGGTACATCTCGGCGCGACGGAAGCAGGAAAGGTACCTGTAGCTGGTGACTAATTTTCTGCTGCAAGCTCTTCCAAAGCAACCAGTGCCTCTTGTTCCAAAGTTGTGTCAGGATTAAAGATATCCAAGGGTTTAGCATGCAGTTTCCGTAGGATGACCTTCCTCAGAAATAGCTGTGTATCTTTCATGGCTGTAAAGTAATTGAAGCTGTTAGTGGGGACAAAGTTTAACCCTAAACCCAGGACCTGTACCTGATCCTCAGACAACACATGATCTGATAGATTGATTACCTCTTAATTGTTAGTTGATTTTGATTTTTTCTCCCGGGATTGAGGTGGGGTGAAGCGGCGTTTATTCTTCCCCTTATAAGTTCCAAATTTCACCACACCCAATCTTTCATTTAGGGTATTGTTGGAGTGGCTTGTACCTGCCTGTTCATCATCCATAGAGGATGCAGATGAAAAGGAATTGCGATGAATTGGGGGTTTAGACTGGGTTGCCTGCTTCTTCCTCCATCTGTACACATGATTGTTTTTATAATCCAACACATCTCTCTGATATTTTTTAGTCTTAGATGCAACGATGTCTTTCTCCCATTTTTGAAATTCCCCCTCTAATTCTTCATTAAGTTTTGTCTTGGCTGCCACCGAAAGAGTACCAAGTAACGTCTCCTGTAGTACCCCAATCTCACTCTCCACCTCCTGTAGGGAGGTCGAGTTTGATTTAACCAACAGTTCCAGGTATCCTCTAGAACAATTTGAGGAAAGCTCCTCCCATTGCTTTTTGAGGAGTTCCTCTTCTATAGAAAATGACGGGAACACTTGTATCCGTAAACCTCTCGGGATTAGGCCCTTATCAATATACTGTTCTAGAAAAGCTTTGTTCCACCACAGATGTGTTTTTTTATTTAATAAAAACTTTAATTTTGTAACAGAGTCCTCTGTCTCTCTTGATTTAAAAACCACACTCGAGTCATCACCAAATACCTCATCCAATTTAGTGAGCCACTTTTTTTCCCGGGCTCTGTGATCCATGCGATCGGTAGGAGAAGCTGTGAAAATACACAGTAAAAATATCAATTTTTTACAAAAACCGAACTTGTGGATATAATATCTAGTACGAGACTCCCTTCCACATGAAGTGCCCATAGCACTCTAACTCTCTCATTTTTTATTATGTTCGTGTTGTATTTATACTGTTTGTTTTTCTTTTTAGTGGCTTTTTGTGTATAGTTATCCGTTTTTTGACGTATCTACCCCTTCATAACTGCGTCTGGACGTACCAGTTCCAGTGATGCCTAAGGAGTGTACAACCAAACAAAAGAGGAAGCAATTATGACATCTATGGCAGTGACTCAATTCTAAATGTGATGCCACCAATCAAAATTAAATGTATTCTTAGCAAGGTATGGCTGTAGTTAAGTAATAAAATATAACTTTTAATAAATATTATTATTAAAAGAGCCTAACAGGCTCATAAAACGACATAGGACACAACGAACATATACATATACTGGCTGCTACAACCAATGAGCTATACAAAAAGGCTCCAAAAGACAGCACGGTGGGAATACCCCACCACCTGGCTGCTACAACCAATGAGCTATATAAAACGCTCCAGAAAAAAACAGCACAGTGGAAATACACCACCACCTTATTCATAAAGACTGACAATGTACAGGAGGTATCTTCTCTCATAAGCCCCCAAAATAATACATGTCATCACAAAGATAATTCAAATCAAGGGGAGTAGTCATTAATTGCTATTGATGATCAGAACAATCTCACCCAAGATGGACGTTGCTTCACGGAATGTTGTGGTCTGGAAATCCATATATGTGAGGTGGCACTCTGCGTGCCCGTTCCAAACCTCACTCCTGTGGATCCCGCCAACATACTTATTCTTCCCTCATTCCAAGTTTCTCCCAACGCGTTTCTTGTGGCGATATCATCAGGGGAGAGGCCACTTTACAAGATTCGTTAGAGTGTGTGTCGTCCGTCCGGCACACTTAGGAGGGTCGGCTTCCCCGTACGCGGCTCATTCCTTTATGCATCGCGCCACTATCATTGAATGTGTGACGCACCAGGAGCTGCGTCCGGGTTCCGGTTTACAGGCGATCACATGATCCTGAATGAAAAGACCATGTCCGCGTGAAGCGCACAGTGACACGCAAGCGTCACTTCCGGTCACAGAGGGAGGAGAAAACTCCACCCGCCGGAGAGATATATAGCGTTGTGTACACGAATATGGACACACTAAGTGTCCTTAAACAGGTGGAAAGAATTTTAACCCCTAAGGTACCTTAATCATAGGTTTATAGACCTTACTCCCATGGGGGAACTCAAAGATTCAAATATATAAATATATGAATATGTCCTGCAACCTCCATATCATGGAGGGAGAACATAATAACCGGCATTAGTGGTCCCCAAAGCATAGGGTACCAAACTGCCTCAACCTGGAAGCATTTATGCCCAAGGATAAGGGGCACAAAAACCATGGCAGAGTCCTCCAACATTAGAATAACACTATGTCACGAACACCTTATATTACAAACAAAGAGAGGTCACCGTTAGAAATAAGCTGTTATTTACATCACAGGAATTAATTCGTTGTTAGATGACCATTGGAGACCCAGTGGGACACGGGCAGACTATTTTCCCCTAAAGGGGCCCTAAAAATCATACCTGCCTAGCCAGTGGGGGTTGGCACCCTAAATACGAGAATCGGCGCCCCCACTCCGCGGCGGCTATCCCTATAAGGCCCTCACAGTCCCTGGTTTTTATAATGAGCTAACTAAGTGCCCGAATAAGGAACTACAAAAAACAAATAGAAAAGACAGAAAGAGGGGGGTTATCGGGAGAGACTACAGGAAGACCACTATATTTTATGGCAGTGACTCACAATGATCGTTATGGCTCGGCTGTTATATGCTAAGAATTGGACTCTTTTTCTGCTTTTTTCTTTGTATCTTCTTTTCTTTGTAATACAATGTTATAATAATAAGGATGTATATCTGATATCTCCAGGGTGCACCGCGCACAGTGTAGGGTTTCTTTTGGTTTAGATTGTACGTTACCTGTGTTTTTAATCTTCCAGTAGTCTTTCCCTTATCCAAAATGGCCGCCGCGATGGTGCGCATGCGCGATGGACTCTCTTGCAGACCGCAACCCCTAAGGCATCTATTCACAGCGACATCCAGATCTGCTGACGTCACGGGGGGATTTCTCCCTGTCTGAGCGTCCCTGAGATGGCCGGAAGGAGGGCGGCACTGGAAAGATGTTCCTTCTCCATGCGCCACATGAATCGCTCATTAATTAATTATCAAAACAACATGGCCCTATATAATCCCAGTCTAATCAGTATCCACACAGCCCCCCGAGGAAGCACAGCACGCAAAACGCGTGTCGGGGCTTTCTGCTGGATCCTGACTGCATGGTAGTACACACATGGGTAAGCTTTATCTGCGGCATGCCATTTAGGCGTTTAAAACAGTTACTTGCACTTTATGGGCATTGTTGCAATATGGATGGATGCTTATGGGGATAGGACAGAGCAATGCTCATGAGTCATTTGGCCACTGGGGCCTTTGATCACTCCTGCCCTCCCTCTCTATTAGCGTTTGGATATGCCCTGTCCCTTGTGGGACTCTTACTATTTTTTGTTGCCACCTCTTTGCACCCCTTACATTGGATATATGTGTGTGTCCTCATGTGGCTGGTTTCCAGTGTAGTCATTCACCTCATTCTTATCTTTTGTTATTATGATATTTATTCTTGATGTTGTACATTTTGGAATAAAAATTAATTTTTTATATAATAAATCTATTGTCATAAATATTTAAGGGGCTGTATGCTCTTGGTTGTTGATAGGATTCTATTTGCTTGGGAGCTTTGCCCCTCTGTTTTCCCCTGTTAGAGTGCAATGGGCACTTCATGTGGAAGGGAGTGTCGTACTAGATATTATATCCACAAGTTCGGTTTTTGTAAAAAATAAATACTTACTTTTTTGGGCCTACTAACTGTGTCTGCCACTCCTTACAATTGTCCTCCGCTGAACAAAGCAATGCCGCCAGTGTACTCTTGTTACCAATTTTGAACTGCATTTAGCCTACTTACTTTTTTGGGCCTACTAACTGTGTCTGCCACTCCTTACAATTGTCCTCCACTGAACAAAGCTATGCCGCCAGTGCACTCCTGTTACCAATTTTGAACTGCATTTAGCCTACGTACTTTTTTGGGCCTACTAACTGTGTCTGCCACTCCTTACAATTGTCCTCCGCTGAACAAAGCTATGCTGCCAGTTTACTGCTGTTACCAATTTTGAACTGCATTTAGCCCACTTTATTATTTGGGCCTATATCTGTGTTTCCTCCTCATCCTGCCCATTGCCCAGCCACTGCTAGATGAGTCTCCTGGTACATTGACCAGACAACTACATTCCCCTTGCACTCTACACAGCCAGAATCTGATCCTGCTGAGAGTCAGGTTCCCCTTCCAGCATACTATACCACCTTACACGGGGACAAACAGGAAGGTGCAGATGAAAGTGCAGGTTCCTTCATCAGGTGGGGGGGCATACTCATTGGCAACGTCACTGGCACAGGGCCCCTCATAGTACGCAAAAGTGTCTCCGCCGGTGAGAGGTGCCCCCGCCATCAAACACACCGCCGTACTTTGAGGGGCCCTATGCCAGTGCCAATGCGAACGAGGGGGCCCCCCTGCTTGCTCAGGATCACAGCACTTGCAAAGTTGAAATACTTACCTCTCCCTGCTCCACCGCCGTGATGTAGTCCGCGTTTCCTGGGCCCACGAAAAACTTGAACCAGCCCTACCCCCCCACAACTTTAGCCAAATGACCCCCAATTTTCAATGCCTAACTATTATTATAAAGTAAATTAAGATTGACAAGCTTCAGTAATAAGAATTGATGTTTTTGGCATTAAAATAGGCACTGTAGGTGTTTTCCTGTCCTCCACTCTCTGGCGACTTTGATTCCCCATTGACTTGCATTGGGTTTCGTGTTTCAGTCGGCCCCTGACTTTTCGCAATAATCGTCCGATTTCACCCGACCCGACTTTTGACAAAGTCGGGTTTTGCGAAACCAGTCTCACTTCAGTCATCAACATACCTAGCCAGTAATTATTGCATGACACAACAATTTCCAGTGACTCAACCCATACAGAAAGCGCAGTGAAAAGAATTAAGAGTTCATAAAACATAAACAAGTGCACTAAGCATGTTTAGATGGGAGCTGAAAGCACACAACTTAAATAGCTAGTCTGGGTTAACAGGAACAGTCATTTTCAACCCTCTTAAATGCATGACGGTAAATAAAAATTGCCCCACGCACTGCAAAATATACAATTTGCCACTTTGCCCTATAAATATACATATTTAACTAAAGTTATATTAAATTATGAATTGCCACTTTGTCCTCTAAATAAAAAAAATTGTGTGCCCTTATGAATAAAAATATAGTCACTGTGACCCCCGCCCTGGACTACAAATGTAGCCACCGTGCTCCCAAATTCTAATGTAGTCAGTGAGTCTCCCATGAATATATAATTAGCCACTCTGCACCCTGTATCTAAACCAGGTGCATAAAATTACTCACGTTTCCCCTCTCTGATAACTGATAAATGTTTCTCGCTTTTCTGAAACAGATTGCTCCCCATGGTCCGTACCTCTCACATGACTGCTTATTCTGAACAGTCACCTAAAGCAACAGGCAACTCTTTGAGGAGAAAACACAGAGATCAAACGTTACATGACTTCGGAACAAATCTACTGGAGCCTCTACTGCATTAAATAAAGTGCCCCATTTGCTCTCCTTGTAATCTGACCTTCGTTGACCACTTTATATGGATGAATAATCACCATTACTTTGCTCTAAGCATTTTAATTGCTGATACTTAACTGCCATTAATTAATTAACATGACTCTAAAAATTAAATTGCATTTCAGCCATAGCTGATCTCTCCAACTGTCATTTCCACCTGACCATACATAAAAAGAAGCTATCGTGAAGTCACAGAATAACCATTAGCTCTAATGATTCTTAAACTAAAGCCTTTGTGGACAGAGTATCTGTCATGGGGATTAAAGATGGCTTTACAAATTCCCACCGCGGTTGTTAAATGTCCACCGATTGGCTTTATACAAGACGATCCTACTAGAATTCAAAATGATCGTCTATATAATCGTTCTGTGTGCGTAGAATATCATCTCCCAACACATGATATCCTTCTTGCTGCACTATCTGCAACATGATTCCCTATATTCTTAGGGGTAGAAATAGTCCTGATTACTGGGTTGCCACTCTGTTATATCCACGGTACAAGAGTATATTTTACCAGATAGTCCCCCCTGGAAAAGGACATGCTGAAGTATCAAAACACGCTTACAGACAAGGAAATATGGACCTTTCTGCATTTTGGTCTTCAAAAATGGAAGAGTGGCTTGGGCTCGCCTGTCACGCTTTGGAGGTTTTGTCATTCTCGGCAGCCAACGTTCTCTCAGAACTTGTCTTCAGTGCTGCTGGTGGTGTCCTGATGGATTTTCTAACAACTTGAAATGAGTATACCAGAGGAATAAATCATTAATTAGCTCACAGAGATCCCTTCAGTTTATTCATGATTAAAACAATAAATCTTTATTTATAATATATTAAAATTTAGTACCATAACTCATAAGCATCACACCAACACCCAAAGCAGAAAATAACCAGGGGGGGTGCCTACCCCTAAGCTGGCCTATCTCAACTGTCATGATTCCCCAATGGCATGGGAACATCAGAAACACAAAAATAACAGACTAGCTCTCGGGTGATGGAAACTCAAGCTGACCGTGACCTAAATCTACCACACAACTAACAGTAGCCAGGAAGCATTCCTACGGCTGCCTAGATGCCATGCGCCAGCCGGAGAACTAACTACGCCTGGAAGAGGAAGGAACAGACCTGGCTTACCTCTAGAGAAATTCCCCAAAGATGATAGTAGCCCCCACGTATATTAACGTTGAGTTCAGAGGAAAAGACATACACAGTATGAAGGTAGATTTAGCAAAGCGAGGTCCACTTACTAGATAGAGGAAGGATACAAAAGAGGACTTCACGGTCAGCTGAAAAACCCTTTCAAAAACCCATCCTGAAATTACTTTAAGACTCCTGTGTCAACTCATGACACAGGAGTGGCAATTTCAGTCCACAAGAGCTTCCAGTAACAGGAAATGACAAAACTGTAAACTGGACAAGAAAAACAAAACAAAAAGGACAAGAGTCCACTTAGCTGATCAGCAGACTAGTAGCAGGAACATGCAACTGAATGACTCAGGTTACAATGATGACCGGCAAGGAAGTGACTGGAGAGTAAGGCTAAATAGGGAACTCCCAAAACTGATGGAAGCAGGTGAGCTGAGGCAGAAAAGCACACACAAGTCTCCAGTACCACCAGCCACCACCAGGGGAGCCAAAAAGCGGATCACAACAGTACCCCCCCCTTAAGGAGGGGGCACCGAACCCTCACAAGAACCGCCAGGGCGACCCGGATGAGCCCTATGAAAGGCACGAACCAAATCCGAGGCATGAACATCAGAGGCAGTTACCCAAGAATTATCTTCCTGACCATAGCCCTTCCATTTAACCAGGTACTGGAGTCTCCGCCTGGAAATACGGGAGTCCAAGATCTTCTCTATAACGTACTCCAATTCACCCTCAACCAGCACAGGAGCAGGAGGCCCAGCAAAAGGAACCACCGGCACCTCGTATCTCCGCAACAACGACCGATGGAACACATTATGGATAGCGAAAGATGCCGGAAGGTCCAAACGAAAGGAAACAGGGTTAATAATCTCCAAAATCCTATAGGGACCGATGAACCGAGGCTTAAATTTAGGAGAAGAAACCCTCATTGGGACAAAACGGGAAGACAACCACACCAAGTCCCCAACACGAAGGCGAGGACCAACCCGACGCTGGTGGTTAGCAAACCGCTGAGTCCTCTCCTGGGACAAATTCAAATTGTCCACCACTTGTTCCCAAATCCGATACAACCGATCCACCACAGCATCTACTCCAGGACAATCCGAAGACTCCACCTGACCAGAAGAAAAACGGGGATGAAACCCCGAATTGCAAAAGAAAAGGGAAACCAAAGTGGCAGAACTGGCCCGATTATTAAGAGCAAACTCCGCCAACGGCAAAAAGGCAACCCAATCATCCTGATCCGCAGACACAAAACACCTCAAATACGTCTCCAAAGTTTGATTAGTTCGCTCCATCTGGCCATTAGTCTGAGGATGGAAGGCAGACGAAAAAGACAAATCAATGCCCAACCTGGCACAGAATGCCCGCCAAAATCTAGAAACGAACTGGGTACCCCTATCAGAAACGATATTTTCAGGAATACCATGCAAGCGAACCACATTTTGAAAAAACAAAGGAACCAACTCAGACGAGGAAGGCAACTTCGGCAATGGCACCAAATGAACCATCTTAGAAAAACGGTCACACACCACCCAGATAACAGACATCCTCTGAGAGACAGGAAGATCAGAAATAAAGTCCATTGAGATGTGCGTCCAAGGCCTCTTCGGAATACGCAAGGGCAACAACAACCCGCTAGCCCTAGAACAACAAGGCTTGGCCCGAGCACACACATCACAAGACTGCACAAAAACACGCACATCACGAGACAGAGATGGCCACCAGAAGGATCTAGCCACCAAATCCCTGGTACCAAAAATTCCAGGATGACCCGCCAGCGTAGAAGAATGAACCTCCGAGATGACTCTACTAGTCCAATCATCAGGAACAAACAGTCTACCAGGTGGACAGCGATCAGGTCTATCCGCCTGAAACTCTTGCAAAGCACGTCGCAGATCTGGGGAAATAGCGGATAATATCACCCCATCCTTAAGGATACCTGTAGGTTCCGAATCACCAGGGGAATCAGGCTCAAAACTCCTAGAAAGGGCATCCGCCTTCACATTTTTAGAACCTGGTAGATATGAGACCACAAAATTAAACCGAGAGAAAAACAACGACCAGCGCGCCTGTCTAGGATTCAGGCGCCTGGCAGACTCAAGATAAATCAGATTCTTGTGATCAGTCAAAACCACCACCTGATGTCTAGCACCCTCAAGCCAATGACGCCACTCCTCAAATGCCCACTTCATGGCCAAAAGCTCCTGATTACCGACATCATAATTTCTTTCGGCGGCAGAAAATTTTCGAGAAAAGAACGCACAAGGTCTCATCACTGAGCAATCGGAACTTTTCTGCGACAAAACCGCCCCCGCTCCGATCTCGGAAGCATCGACCTCAACCTGAAAGGGGAGAGAGACATCGGGCTGGCGCAACACAGGGGCAGACGAAAAGCGGCGCTTAAGTTCCCGAAAGGCCTCCACAGCGGCAGAGGACCAATTGGCAACATCAGCACCCTTCTTAGTCAAATCCGTAAGAGGCTTAGCAACACCAGAAAAACCAGTTATAAATCGACGATAAAAATTAGCAAAGCCCAAGAACTTCTGAAGACCCTTTAGAGAAGTAGGCTGCGTCCAGTCACAAATAGCCCGAACCTTGACAGGGTCCATCTCAACAGAAGAAGGGGAAAAAATGTACCCCAAAAAGGAAATCTTTTGAACCCCAAAAACACACTTAGAACCCTTTACACACAGAGAATTCTCCCGCAAGACCTGAAAAACCCTCCTGACCTGCTGAACATGAGACTCCCAGTCCTCAGAAAAAATCAAAATATCGTCCAAATACACAATCATAAATTTATCCAGATATTCACGGAAAATATCATGCATAAAGGACTGAAAAACTGAAGGCGCATTAGAAAGGCCGAAAGGCATTACTAAATACTCAAAGTGGCCCTCAGGCGTATTAAATGCGGTTTTCCACTCATCCCCTTGCTTAATTCGCACCAAATTATACGCCCCACGGAGATCAATCTTGGAGAACCACTTAGCCCCCCTTATGCGAGCAAACAAATCAGTAAGCAGCGGCAACGGATACTGATATTTGACAGTAATTTTATTCAGGAGTCGATAATCAATACAAGGCCTCAGCGAGCCATCCTTTTTAGAGACAAAGAAAAACCCAGCTCCTAAAGGTGATGAAGAAGGACGAATATGTCCCTTTTCCAGGGACTCCTTAACATATTCTCGCATGGCAGCATGCTCAGGTACAGATAGGTTAAACAAACGACCCTTTGGAAATTTACTGCCTGGAATCAGATCTATGGCGCAATCACACTCTCTGTGGGGAGGGAGAGAACCAATTTTAGGCTCTTCAAAAATATCCCCAAAATCCGACAAAAATGCAGGAATCTCAGAGGGAATAGATGACGAGATAGGAACCAAAGGTATGTCCCCATGAGCCCCCCGACATCCCCAGCTTAACACAGACATAGTTTTCCAGTCCAGTACTGGGTTATGAGATTGTAACCATGGTAATCCAAGCACTAAAACATCATGTAAATTATACAACACGAGGAAGCGAATCATCTCCTGATGGTCTGGAGTCATACGCATAGTCACTTGCGTCCAGAACTGTGGTCTATTACAAGCCAGAGGTGTAGAATCAATACCCTTCAGAGGTATAGGAACTTCCAGAGGCTCCAAATCAAACCCACAGCGCCTGGCGAAGGACCAATCCATGAGACTCAGAGCGGCGCCAGAGTCCACATAGGCATCCACGGTAATAACTGATAATGAACAAATCAGAGTTACAGACAGAAGAAATTTAGACTGTAAAGTGCCAATAGAAACAGACTTGTCAACCTTCCTAGTACGTTTAGAGCATGCTGATATAACATGCGCGGAATCACCACAGTAGAAGCACAAGCCATTTTTGCGCCTATAATTCTGCCGCTCGTTTCTTGACAGAATTCTGTCACATTGCATTTTCTCTGGCGTCCCTTCAGAAGATACCGCCAAATGGTGCACGGGTTTGCGCTCCCGCAAACGCCGATCAATCTGAATCGCCATTGTCATGGACTCATTCAGACCTGTGGGCGTAGGAAACCCCACCATGACATCTTTAACGGCATCAGAAAGGCCCTCTCTGAAATTTGCCGCTAGGGCACACTCATTCCACTGAGTAAGCACAGACCATTTACGAAATTTTTGGCAGTATATCTCAGCTTCATCTTGCCCTTGAGACAGGGCTATTAAAGCTTTTTCAGCTTGAATCTCCAAATTAGGTTCCTCATACAGCAATCCTAAAGCCAGAAAAAACGCATCCACATTGAGCAACGCAGGATCCCCTGGTGTCAATGAAAATGCCCAATTTTGAGGGTCACCTCGCAGCAAAGAAATCACAATCTTAACCTGCTGAACAGGATCTCCAGAGGAGTGAGGTCTGAGAGAAAGGAATAATTTACAATTACATTTGAAATTCAGAAACCGAGATCTATCTCCGGAAAATACCTCTGGTGTAGGAATCTTAGGTTCAGAAATAGGAGTACGTATAACATAATCTTGTAAATTCTGAACCTTCGTAGCAAGATTATTTAAACCTGCAGCCAAACTCTGAGGTTCCATCCTTAAACCGGAGAGATCAGAGCCATTCAAGGATTAGAAGGAGAGAAAGGCAAGGCTGTAAATAGAGTAGAAATACAACTGAGCCAACTAAGTAGCAAACATGAGAGGAAAAAAAATAAATAAAAAAAATCTACAGACTTCTTTTACTCTCCTTTCTTCTGCCAATTACTTTAACAGTGGCCGGTCATACTGTCATGATTCCCCAATGGCATGGGAACATCAGAAACACAAAAATAACAGACTAGCTCTCGGGTGATGGAAACTCAAGCTGACCGTGACCTAAATCTACCACACAACTAACAGTAGCCAGGAAGCATTCCTACGGCTGCCTAGATGCCATGCGCCAGCCGGAGAACTAACTACGCCTGGAAGAGGAAGGAACAGACCTGGCTTACCTCTAGAGAAATTCCCCAAAGATGATAGTAGCCCCCACGTATATTAACGGTGAGTTCAGAGGAAAAGACATACACAGTATGAAGGTAGATTTAGCAAAGCGAGGTCCACTTACTAGATAGAGGAAGGATACAAAAGAGGACTTCACGGTCAGCTGAAAAACCCTTTCAAAAACCCATCCTGAAATTACTTTAAGACTCCTGTGTCAACTCATGACACAGGAGTGGCAATTTCAGTCCACAAGAGCTTCCAGTAACAGGAAATGACAAAACTGTAAACTGGACAAGAAAAACAAAACAAAAAGGACAAGAGTCCACTTAGCTGATCAGCAGACTAGTAGCAGGAACATGCAACTGAATGACTCAGGTTACAATGATGACCGGCAAGGAAGTGACTGGAGAGCAAGGCTAAATAGGGAACTCCCAAAACTGATGGAAGCAGGTGAGCTGAGGCAGAAAAGCACACACAAGTCTCCAGTACCACCAGCCACCACCAGGGGAGCCAAAAAGCGGATCACAACACTCAACCTACCTGACAGCGGAGGTTGGCACCCTATACCTGCGCACTGGCGCCCCCACTCGTCGGCGGCTTTCCCTGCTCGCCCTATCAGACCCTATGGTGGCAGGGAGTGCGATAGATGATGAATCAGTAGGTGAGAAAGAGGAGAAGTATGTATGCAATATTTTGGATCTTTCCTTTTATAGGGTTGTCGTACACTAGCAAAAAATCTGATAGTAATAACAACAGGGGTTGTATTAGACCACTATCCTAGATTGGATTTAATAGCTATCAAGAGGATTCTATCTGAAGTTTTAGCCATTACTCGATGTATATAAACTGATAAACAACTAACTATGTATAACACAGAATATATGTAGTCAGATGGATAATGTCCTAAAGCCTATATGTAGTGAGGGCATAAAATAAATGCCTTTCCAAAAAACTGAGCTAGATAGTATGTACAGACAGGTATACTACGTACTCCCCTATTATTCTGATGTGTGACCTCTATCAGTTGAACCGCAGAATGGTGATACACATACACATTAGTGATATAGTGCCACGTTACTGATATCTCCACAAATGGCACCAATCTAATTTTCTTCCTCCGCACAGAGGTCTCTACAAATGTAACGGCCAGCAAGAAAAATTCAAACATAACCAAAACAATGAACCATCACCCTCAAAACAAACATCATAAACCAAATAGTGCTTCATAATAAAAACAGCCCATCAGGCTCTCTATCATATACAGATTTGGTTATTTGAGTCGGATAACGACTCCCAGATTATAGAAACCTTTTAATATATGTACCAGGTTCAATAGTTTTTACTGGTGTCCTGATGGATAAGCACATCCGGCCGTCCCCTGAAAGTGTAGACCACTTAACTTTCATCAAAATGAAAATGTCATGAATCCCCAATAAATCTGTATGACACCATGGGAACTGCAGCTCTCTGATCAGCGGTAACGAACTTACCACTGATCAGAGCCAGTGTTTCTCGTGCTGTCACACAGATGGCAGCGTGGGAAACACCAGGTGTTCGGGCTGCCGAACCAGAACATTAACATGGACTTCCGGGAGAAGTCTGTGTTCAGGGTCTGTGCACAGAGACTAGGTGTTTGGTACGGACCTCAAACCTTACCTTTGGGGTTCGCCAATCTCTCAAAATTAACAAATACCCTATAGTAAGTTAACAAGTAATTAGTAATAGTACATGTAAATAACATAGGGTACTTAGTTGGTACTACTTTAATAAAAAAACAAAAAACCCATCCCACTGTGCCAAGGTGTACCCAATCAAGATGGTCATATCTCTTGTATTTCACTTCTCTATGTGTCAACAGGCAACAACAGACGGGGGAAGAGTAGACTTAAATGTATACTTGCCAACAGTCACAATTTGGTCTTGACAGTCCTGCGGGTTGAGACACAAAAGTGACAAAGCTTATGCTAACCTCAGCCATAGATTTCCATTTTGGGGGTGTTCCTGGGTTTTTGGAAATTATTTTAATTTTGGATATTATGAAAGTGCATAGATTTGGGACATTTTGTTGAATGTAATGACTGATATGCTTATTGAATAAATCAATGACGTTGAAACTTTGAGTCCAAAGTCTGATTTTCAAATTGAAATGATATATTTGTTTTACTGCCATAATTAAACCAAAAGTTTGACTCTTGGTAAAAACCGCTTGTAAATGAATCCTTACAGCTGACATTAAAATCACAAACAGATCCCTGTCTGCTTGTACATGCGGTATCCCAACTGACTTCATTTAGTCAAGTAAAAGGCTTCTCTCTTTCATAAACACACACAAGTTCACTTCCAGCTCAATGCCTGGGCCAGATGAACAGTGCTGTGTTAATACGACACTTTGCAGAAGGCCATCCAGTAACTTTAAGAACGTTAAATCCAAGCAGGCAATAAGTTGCACCTGATGTGTGGCCTTCCTTAAATGAAGGAACTTTTCATTTGCAAAGTGAATATCAGTTTACTTCCCTTGGGAGGAACGACTCTCCGTTGGCATAATGCGTTATTATTGTTTGCTCTTTTAATTGAAATGTAAATTCTGAGAACGTCCTGACCCAGTTCAGGCTCTGAAGAAGGGCAAAATTCTCATTTTCCAGCTAGTAAAAGGTCTGCAGTCTTGTTATTAATGACTCGGGACGGGATGTTCGTGAATGTGACTGCCGCAAAGCGTACACAAAAGAAAAACTTTGAAAGCTCCTCTAGTTTTTGAATTCAACTTAAACCTAAATATTTTAACAACCACCAATACAATGTCAATATGGGGCATAATGTGCCTATAATAAACTTTATTATGTTTCAAGTTTTTACAACTATGTAAAAAATCTTCAGAATTTCATCCAGATAACTTAGACTATTTTTTTCTCACTTGTCATCCCTGTGCCATCTGTCTACAATCCTTTTTACATCAGCAGCTATTAATCATTTACGAGACCCTTTGCAGTTTCCTATGTTAATTGCAATGTATCCTTAAAAAATAGTTGCAATACACATGGCATTCGATTTTTTTTGCACACCCATAGACTTGAATGGGTAAGTCTCATCCAAATTATGGAAATAATGTTAGTGCATGCTGCAATTTTATTCACATGCAAATTTAGTCAATGAAAAAAATATTCATCTGCACTGCCCCTTTTGAATACCATTGGTCCGAGAGCGGTCCATTTTCTTTTTACGGGCAGCACTCAGACTGAAAATATGGTCTTGTGAACGAGCCTTCAGTATATTGTTTTAATGCCTTCTTTTCCAAGTGCACAGCTAAGTGCAATAGTCGACAACCTGCAGCCTTACATGATCTCTAGCAATGTCTCAATATTTAGGACTCTTATCTTCTAGAGATGAGCAGATTGAGTTGGAGTCGAATGTCCTCAATTTCGTGCTTTCACGCAAATATTAACATTTTGAGATTGAATACGCAGAGAAAAGAAAACTTGCCAGGCATCATTTCCCACACTGGTGAAGCAACAGAGAGCGGTCCCAAAAGCGTAGCTACTGGGAGGGGGAAGAGGGGGTGTTAACCCCAGGCCCCGTGCTCTGAGGGGGCCCACCTTGAGCTATGGCACTATAACTGAATCTGCGTGCACATCACGCTGATACAGCTACATTCTGTGGCAGAGCAGGGAGAATTGATCTCCCTGCACTGCCACCTGGCTGCTATAGGGCCCCTGAGCAGGTGATGGGGTCCGGTGTCAGCAGTGGGCCCCCCTTCATTGCAAGTTCAACTATATCAGCTGGATGCCTATATAGTTTACTGCATTGATGAGAAAGGGAGCATTGCACTGCCTCTCTCACCATCCCCCTCTCAGCGTCTGACATCCCTGACTTTGTTGTAATCTCTGCAGCAGAGTCCTGGCTGGAGAAGTTGTCATGTCGGTCTGGGCCAGATGGAAAAGACGTGAAAAGTGAATGATTCCATCAGAAAGAACGTCAGCGGTAAGTCACTATCTGTAACTGTGCTGTGATCACTTATATGTTCCGTAGGACTGGTATCCACCACTGACCATATGGCGGTAATATCCATGTTGGTCTTTATGTAGAGATTATTTCAGCTACAGCGTGGTCATCTGCTGAGGTTCTCCTCCACTATTAGGGTGCATCACCCAGTTGTAATCAGGATTACCTGGATAGCGGCTTACTCAGAAGCTTTGCCCCCCCCGAACCAAAGCCCTAGCTACGCCTCTAAGTGGACCAATCCCATTTTGCATTGCCATGTTGGCCTCCCCATAATGTCCTGCAGTTATGATGTAGAAGATTATCATACCTTATACAGTGGACGTCAGCACCGGGGCCATCACAGATCAGCAATTCCCAGTGGAGCACAGTTTGTGAGTCAGAGTGGTTTTCTATCTCCATGGTCACTGGGTAAGCCTTTCTCTTCTGTAAAGTGTAAGCTCTTAAGGTCAGTAGGGTTCTCTCTAACTCTCCTCTCCCCCACTTGTATTTTAGGATCAATTACAAGCTTTCCAGTACTGAGATTAAAGCAAATGTATTCGCTGTGAATCTAACTTTTAGGGAAAATTCAGCAAAGTCAATGTGACAAACCCACACCTTGCCACCCCACCTAAGGTCACTGTTATGTCAGAGAGATCACATTTTAAGGTCTCACTTGCACCAACCTGACATTCCACATCTCCTGGGGATATGTAAGGTCAGCTAAGCACAGTTTTACACAGATACCCCTCTGTCCACACGGGCCTAGGGAGGAACGAGAAATGAGAGGACGTGGCCCACACAGTCGCTCATGTGGCAACACACTTCGCACACAACCCTGACAGACTAAAAATATGCATTTTTATGAGTTTCTGCTGTTGAAATACACTGAAAATGTAAATGCATTTTTTATCCACAGATATTTTTAATTTCACTCAAATCGGTGGGGAACATCTAGAAATAAAATGCAGATTTACCGCAAGAGAAATTGACATTGGAGATGAATGGATCAGCTAAAAATCTAATTTAAATGTTTGCGTGGTTTTTCCTGTGAAATTCAAATTTAATGTCCCTTATCTTCCTCTGGGCTGGGGTCTGGAGATAAATGCAGCAAAATAAAATCATCATGCTCACCCTCCGCTCACCTCTCTGGCTCCTCCACTACTTGATGCCACCCATCTGGTCCTCGCTGCATCTCTTGATCCCATGTTGTTTGCCTTGGAATATTCAGTCCTTTCACCATGTGCTAGTCATAGTGCCAGGAAATATTTTGCGCAATATTGCGGGAGATCACACATTGTAATCTCACAATGCCGTTGACCTCCCACGTACCTAAGGGCTCGCTCACACAAGTGAATAAATCTGACTAGTGCAAACCAGTGTTATAGAGTGGGGCAGTGCATATCTCCCATTATTTTCTCATGCATATTCAGCATGCGTAAACAATCGCAGCATCACACTGCATTCGGATGTCCTGCGATTCCTGTGGGCGCCAGCAATGGAGGAGATGGAGAAATGACTTTCTCTGTCTCCTCCATGCTTGTGCTATGATTCTCTCACCTGAGAGATTCGGAGCATTGAGCACTCACAGCAGCACTTGAGCAGTTTCATTAGCATATCGTATCGGATGCTTTTGAATCGGATGCTATACGCTAGTTTAACCCTGGCCTTAGATTCACCCCTCCTGAGCACAATGACACTCAGAAGTCCAGCACAGTGGAAAAGTCTGGAAGACTCAGTCACGAGTGGCGGATAGGGTTGAGCGAAACGGATAGCACAAATTCAAAAATCGCCGACTTTCGGTAAAGTCGGGTTTCATGAAACCCAACCCGATCCTAGTGTGGGATCGGCCATGCGGCCGGCGATCTTCGCGCCAAAGTCGCGTTTCGTATGATGCGTTCAGCGCCATTTCTCAGCCATTGAAGGAGGATGCAGAGTGTGGGCAGCGTGATAACATAGGTCTCGGTCCCCACCATCTTAGAGAAGGGCATGACAGTGATTGGCTTGCTTTCTGCGGCGTCACAGGGTGTATAAAAGGGCGTGCACGCCGACCGCCATCTTACTTCTGCCGATCTCAGCATAGGGAGAGATTGCTGCAGCTTCGTCAGACGAAGGGATATAGTTAAAGAGGGAAGATTATCCCCCAAACCGCTTGTGCTGTAGCGATTTCCACTGTCCAACACCACCTTTTTTTGCAGGAACAGTGGAGGCTATTTTTTTGTACATTAGCTCTGTAGCTTATTAGACTGCCTTATAAGGCTCCCTGATAGCTGCATTGCTGTTTGCACGCTGCTGTGCAAACCAACTGCTTTTTTAAAAGCAAAAATCCTGTTGCTCCTTTCTGCAGTTATCTTGTTTATTTGTCCACACTTTTGTGTGCAGCAGTCATTTTTGTTGCTGCCATACTTGTCCTGAGATCATTGTATTGGATTTAAATTGTACTACAGTCCTTGGATTTTTTCAGATATCTTCCAGCCACTTTCTGCCACTTACATTGTGTTGTGTTACACACTGGGCCTGAGTTGTGGTGCTGTCTCCACCCAAAAAAAGAGGGATTCAAATTGTCACAAAGTGGATATACGTCAGTTCTGTTAGTTTGTCGTATATTAGCCAGCCACGTTCTGCCACTTACATTGTGTTGTAAAATACACTGGGCCTGAGTTTGGGTTCAGTCTCCCCCCAAAAAAAGGGTGTATCATATTGTCACAAAGTGGATATACGTCAGTTCTGTTAGTTTGTCGTATATCAGCCAGCCACATTCTGCCACTTACATTGTGTTGTGTTATACACTGGGCCTGAGTTGCGGTGCAGTCTCCCCCCAAAAAAGGGTGTATCATATTGTCACAAAGTGGATGTACGTCAGTTTTGTTAGTTTGTCGTATATCAGACAGCCACATTCTGCCACTTACATAGTGTTGTGTTATACACTGGGCCTGAGTTGCGGTGCAGTCTCCCCAAAATAAAAAGGAAGATTCAAATTGTCACAAAGTGGATATACGTCAGTTCTGTTAGTTTGTCGTATATCAGCCAGCCACAATCTGCCACTTGCATTGTGTTGTGTTATACACTGGGCCTGAGTTGCGGTGCAGTCTCCCCCCCAAAAAAGGGTGTTTCAAATTCTCACAAAGTGGATATACGTCAGTTCTGTTAGTTTGTCGTATATCAGCCAGCCACTTTCTGCCACTTACATTGTGTTGTGTTACACACTGGGTCTGAGTTGTTCTGCTGTCTCCCCCCAAAAAAAGGAGATTCAAATTGTCACAAAGTGGATATACGTCAGTTCTGTTAGTTTGTCATATATCAGCCAGCCACATTCTGTCATTTACATTGTGTTGTGTTATACACTGGGCCTGAGTTGCGGTGCAGTCTCCCCCCAAAAAATGGTGTATCAAATTGTCACAAAGTGGATATATGTCAGTTCTGTTAGTTTGTCGTATATCAGCCAGCCACGTTCTGCCACTTACATTGTGTTGTGTTACACACTGGGCCTGAATTGCGGTGCAGTCTCCCCCACCAAAAAAGGATGTTTCAAATTGTCACAAAGTGGATATACGTCAGTTCTGTTAGTTTGTCGTATATCAGCCAACCACGTTCTGCCACTTACATTGTGTTGTGTTATACACTGGGCCGAATTGCGGTGCTGTCTCCCCCCCAAAAAAAAGGGAGATTCAAATTGTCACAAAGTGGATATACATCAGTTCTCTTAGTTTGTCGTATATCAGCCAGCCACGTTCTGCCACTTACATTGTGTTGTGTTATACACTGGGCCTGAGTTGCGGTGCAGTCTACCCCCAAAAAAGGGTGTTTCAAATTGTCACAAAGTGGATATACGTCAGTTCTGTTAGTTTGTCGTATATCAGCCAGCCACATTCTGCCACTTACATTGTGTTGTGTTATACACTGGGCCTGAGTTGCGGTGCAGTCTCCCCCCAAAAAAGGGTGTATCATATTGTCACAAAGTGGATGTACGTCAGTTTTGTTAGTTTGTCGTATATCAGACAGCCACATTCTGCCACTTACATAGTGTTGTGTTATACACTGGGCCTGAGTTGCGGTGCAGTCTCCCCAAAATAAAAAGGAAGATTCAAATTGTCACAAAGTGGATATACGTCAGTTCTGTTAGTTTGTCGTATATCAGCCAGCCACAATCTGCCACTTGCATTGTGTTGTGTTATACACTGGGCCTGAGTTGCGGTGCAGTCTCCCCCCCAAAAAAGGGTGTTTCAAATTCTCACAAAGTGGATATACGTCAGTTCTGTTAGTTTGTCGTATATCAGCCAGCCACTTTCTGCCACTTACATTGTGTTGTGTTACACACTGGGTCTGAGTTGTTCTGCTGTCTCCCCCCAAAAAAAGGAGATTCAAATTGTCACAAAGTGGATATACGTCAGTTCTGTTAGTTTGTCATATATCAGCCAGCCACATTCTGTCATTTACATTGTGTTGTGTTATACACTGGGCCTGAGTTGCGGTGCAGTCTCCCCCCAAAAAATGGTGTATCAAATTGTCACAAAGTGGATATATGTCAGTTCTGTTAGTTTGTCGTATATCAGCCAGCCACGTTCTGCCACTTACATTGTGTTGTGTTACACACTGGGCCTGAATTGCGGTGCAGTCTCCCCCACCAAAAAAGGATGTTTCAAATTGTCACAAAGTGGATATACGTCAGTTCTGTTAGTTTGTCGTATATCAGCCAACCACGTTCTGCCACTTACATTGTGTTGTGTTATACACTGGGCCGAATTGCGGTGCTGTCTCCCCCCCAAAAAAAAGGGAGATTCAAATTGTCACAAAGTGGATATACGTCAGTTCTCTTAGTTTGTCGTATATCAGCCAGCCACGTTCTGCCACTTACATTGTGTTGTGTTATACACTGGGCCTGAGTTGCGGTGCAGTCTACCCCCAAAAAAGGGTGTTTCAAATTGTCACAAAGTGGATATACGTCAGTTCTGTTAGTTTGTCGTATATCAGCCAGCCACTTTCTGCCACTTACATTGTGTTGTGTTATATACTGGGCCTGAGTTGCGGTGCAGTCTCCCCCCAAAAAAAGGGTGTTTCAAATTGTCACAAAGTGGATATACATCAGTTCTGTTAGTTTGTCGTATATCAGCCAGCCACGTTCTGCCACTTACATTGTGTTGTGTTACACACTGGGCCTGAGTTGTTGTGCTGTCTCCCCCCCAAAAAAGGAGATTCAAATTGTCACAAAGTGGATATACGTCAGTTCTGTTAGTTTGTCATATATCAGCCAGTCACGTTCTGACACTTAGATTGTGTTGTGTTATACACTGGGCCTGAGTTGCGGTGCAGTCTCCCCCCAAAAAAAGGGTGTTTCAAATTGTCACAAAGTGGATATATGTCAGTTCTGTTAGTTTGTCGTATATCAGCCAGCCACGTTCTGCCACTTACATTGTGTTGTGTTACACACTGGACCTGAGTTGTGGTGCTGTTTCCCCCCCAAAAAAGGAGATTCAGATTGTCACAAAGTGGATATAAGTCAGTTCTGTTAGTTTGTCGTATATTAGCCAGTCACGTTCTGACACTTAGATTGTGTTGTGTTATACACTGGGCCTGAGTTGCGGTGCAGTCTCCCCCCCAAAAAAGGGTGTTTCAAATTGTCACAAAGTGGATATACATCAGTTCTGTTAGTTTGTCGTATATCAGCCAGCCATGTTCTGCCACTAACATTGTGTTGTGTTACACACTGGGTCTGAGTTGTTCTGCTGTCTCCCCCCAAAAAAAGGAGATTCAAATTGTCACAAAGTGGATATACGTCAGTTCTGTTAGTTTGTCATATATCAGCCAGCCACATTCTGCCACTTACATTGTGTTGTGTTATACACTGGGCCTGAGTTTTGGTGCAGTCTCCCCAAAATAAAAAGGGAGATTCAAATTGTCACAAAGTGGATATATGTCAGTTCTGTTAGTTTGTCGTATATCAGCCAGCCACGTTCTGCCACTTACATTGTGTTGTGTTACACACTGGACCTGAGTTGTGGTACTGTCTCCCCCCCAAAAAAGGAGATTCAAATTGTCACAAAGTGGATATAAGTCAGTTCTGTTAGTTTGTCGTATATTAGCCAGTCACGTTCTGACACTTAGATTGTGTTGTGTTATACACTGGACCTGAGTTGCGGTGCAGTCTCCCCCCAAAAAAAGGAGATTCAAATTGTCACAAAGTGGATATACGTCAGTTCTGTTAGTTTGTCGTATATCAGCCAGCCACGTTCTGCCACTTACATTGTGTTGTGTTATACACTGGGCCTGAGTTGCGGTGCTGTCTCCCCCCCAAAAAAAGGGAGATTCAAATTGTCACAAAGTGGATATACGTCAGTTCTCTTAGTTTGTCGTATATCAGCCAGCCACGTTCTGCCACTTACATTGTGTTGTGTTATACACTGGGCCTGAGTTGCGGTGCAGTCTCCCAAAATAAAAAGGGAGATTCAAATTGTCACAAAGTGGATATACGTCAGTTCTGTTAGTTTGTCGTGTATCAGCCAGCCACGTTCTGCCACTTACACTGTTTTGTGTTACACACTGGGCCTGAGTTGCGGTGCTGTCTCCCCCCCAAAAAAGGGAGATTCAAATTGTCACAAAGTGGATATACATCAGTTCTGTTAGTTTGTTGTATATCAGCCAGCCAGGTTCTGCCACTTACATTGTGTTGTGTTATACACTGGGCCTGAGTTGCGGTGCAGTCTCCCCCCCAAAAAAGGGAGATTCAAATAGTCACAAAGTGGATATACGTCAGTTCTGTTAGTTTGTTGTATATCAGTCAGCCACATTCTGCCACTTACATTGTGTTGTGTTATACACTGGGCCTGAGTTGCGGTGCAGTCTCCCAAAAATAAAAAGGGAGATTCAAATTGTCACGAAGTGGATATACGTCAGTTCTGTTAGTTTGTCGTATATCAGCCAGCCACGTTCTTCCACTTACATTGTCTTGTGTTATACACTGGACCTGAGTTGCGGTGCAGTCTCTCCTCCCCCAAAAAGGAAGATTCAAATTGTCACAAAGTGGATATACGTCGGTTCTGTTAGTTTGTCGTATATCAGCCAGCCACGTTCTGCCATTTACATTGTGTTGTGTTATACACTGGGCCTGAGTTGCAGTGCAGTCTCTCCAAAATAAAAAGGGAGATTCAAATTGTCACAAAGTGGATATACATCAGTTCTGTTAGTTTGTCGTATATCAGCCAGCCACGTTCTTCCACTTACATTGTGTTGTGTTATGCACTGAGCCTGAGTTGCGGTGCAGTCTCCCCTCCAAACAAGAGAGATTCAAATTGTCACAAAGTGGATATACGTCAGTTCTGTTAGTTTGTCGTATATCAGCCAGCCACGTTCTGCCACTTACATTGTGTTGTGTTATATACTCGGCCTGTGTTGCGGTGCAGTCTCCCCCCCTCAAAAAAGGGAGATTCAAATTGTCACAAAGTGGATATACATCAGTTCTGTTAGTTTGTCGTATATCAGCCAGCCACGTTCTTCCACTTACATTGTGTTGTGTTATGCACTGGGCCTGAGTTGCGGTGCAGTCTCCCCTCCAAACAAGAGAGATTCAAATTGTCACAAAGTGGATATACGTCAGTTCTGTTAGTTTGTCGTATATCAGCCAGCCATGTTCTGCCACTTACATTGTGTTGTGTTATACACTGGGCCTGAGTTGCGGTGCAGTCTCCCCAAAATAAAAAGGGAGATTTAAATTCTCAACAAGTTTAGATACACCTTCTACCTTGTTTTACAGTACCATATAACGGTTGTTATTTTGGTTAGATTTTCCCCAAAATGAGGAAGTCTGGTGGAAGAGGCCGTGGGCGGTTGTTGCCAGCTGGTACTGATTTTGGTGGTGGTGGTGGAGCATCTGGTGGTAGTGGGAAAAGCAAAATAGCACCTAAGGCTGGAGGTGTTGAGCCAGTGTCATCGTATGGCTACACAAGGCCTCAAAGGCTCCCTTATCTTGGAGTAGGAAAACCGCTTTTAAAACCGGAGCAGCAGGAAAAAGTTTTGGCTTTCCTTGCTGACTCAGCCTCTAGCTCTTTCACCTCCTCTTCAGAAAGTTCCAAATATAAAAGCAGCAGAGTCATCAGTGGATGGTCCCGGTCAGGAGCAAGACATTTCCTTGTGTCCTTCACCCAAACCAAAAGTGAAGAATGCATCAGGCGTCACTACAGGTTACTCCATGGAGCTTTTTACACATACCGTGCCTGGGTTAGAAAGGGAAATTGTTAACTGCCCATTACAAGATGAATCGGACATGGAGTGCACTGATGCACAGCCACAGCTAGATTATTTTGCTGTTCCATTGACTCAGATCACTAAATTGCCCTCGCAGTGTACTCAGCCAGAATCTGACCCTGATGAGACTATGGTGCCCCGTCCCGAATGCTATAGCACCTTAAACGGTGACACAGAGGAAGGTGCACATGACATTAAAGAGGAGGTGATAGATGACCCAGTTGTTGACCCAGATTGGCAGCCATTGGGGGAAGAGGGTGCCGCTGCCAGTAGCTCAGAAGCGGAGGACGATGATCCGCAGCTGCCATCTACATAGCAACAGCTGTCATCTGGCAGGCTCGTATCAGGCCAAAAACGTGTGTCAAAAACAAAAACAGTTTTAGGACAGCGTGGCCATCCGGTGAAAGTGGTACAGCATGCAATGCCTGAAAAGGTATTCGATAGTAGGAAGAGTGCAGTGTGGCAATTTTTTAACCAAGATCCGAATGATCAGTCAAAAGTTATCTGTAAGAAATGCTCAAAGACCTTTAGCAGAGGGAAGAATCTTCAAAATTTAAATACAACATGCATGCATAGACATTTAACCAGCATGCACTTGCAAGCCTGGACTTACTACCAAACGTCCCGTAGCGTTGGTGCACCTACTCAGAATGAAGGTAGTCAGCAATGCTACATTGCTTCCCTCACTGCAAGCCCACCGGTTAGGACCCCACCAGCAGCAAATGTGGAGTCGCAAGGCCAAAGCAGTCAGGGAATTACAAGGTTTTAGGTAGGAAACACTGTATGTAGGCCAACATCAAGAATACCATCACCAACCCTCTTTCAATCCGCCATGTCCACCACCGCCACCACTGCTAGTTCCACCATATGCAGCTCTCCAGTCCAGCTCACCCTACAAGAGACTCTCGATAGGAAAAGAAAGTAATCATCCTCTCATCCGTGTACACAGGGTTTGAACGCCCACATTGCTAGACTAATCTCGTTAGAGATGATGCCGTACCGGTTGGTTGAAAGCGAAGCTTTCAAAGACCTGATGGCCTACACAGTACCATGCTATGACCTACCCAGTCGTCACTTCTTTGCGAGAAAAGCCATCCCAGCCCTCCACCAGCATGTCAAGGACCACATTGTCCATGCACTGAGGCAATCAGTCAGTGGAAAGGTGCACCTCACAACAGATGCATGGACCAGCAGGCATGGCCAGGGACGTTATGTGTCCATCACGGTGCATTGGGTTAATGTGGTGGATGCAGGGTCCACAGGGGACAGCCATAGTGGGACAGTTCTGCCTAGCCCATGGTCTAGGAAACAGTTGGCTGTAGGCGTTCGCCACCCCTCCTCCTCCTTCTCCTCCTTCTCCAGAATCGAAAGCTCGTTCACAGAGCGCAGTCGCACGACCACTCCATCCGCAGCTGCCAGTGTTGCACACGAGGTGTCCCATTATCGAACAGCTAGTGGTAAGCGTCAGCATGCTGTGTTACAAATGAAGTGTTTGGGCGACAACAGACACACCGTGGAAGTACTAGCCGAGTACTGGCAGCAAGAAACTCAGTCATGGCTGGGCAGTGTACATCTTGAGGCAGGCAAGGTAGTCAGTGATAACGGAAGGAATTTTATGGCTGCCATAGCCCTTTCAGAACTGAAACACATACCTTGCCTGGCTCACACCTTGAACCTGGTGGTGCAGTGCTTCCTGAAAATTTATCCGGGGTTACCAGCCCTGCTCCTGAAGGTGCGAAGACTTTGCTCGCACATCCGCCAGTCGCCCGTACACTCTAGCGTATGCTGAACCATCAGCGATCGCTGAAACTTCCCCAGCACTGCCTAATAATCGACGTTGCAACAAGGTGGAACTCCACACTGCACATGCTTCAGAGGCTGTGTGAACAGAGGCGTGCTGTAATTAATTTGTGGGAGGATACAAATACACGGGTAGGCACTTGGATGGGAGACATGGAGTTGTCTGGTGTGCAGTGGTCAAAGCTACAAGACCTCTGTCAAGTCCTTCAGTGTTTTGAGGAATGCACATGACTGGTAAGTGCAGACGACGCCATCATAAGCATGAGCATCCCACTAATGCATCTGCTGATGCAAAGTTTGATGCACGTTAAGGAGCAGGCATCTGCAGCCGAGGAGGAGGGAAGCCTTGATGACAGTCAGCCAATATCTGCTCAGGGAACTCTCCTGGACGAGGTGGCGGATGAAGAGGAGGAGGAGGATGATGGGGATGAATATTTATGGGAGCAGGATGCTTCTCAGGGGGCAATAGAAACTGGTGGCATTGCAAGGTCAGGTACAGGGTTTTTGCGGGACACGTGATGTTGGTTTGCAAGAAAGTGCTCCTCAACACAGCACAAGCAGTGAAATGACACCTGGAACATTGGCCCACATGGCTGAGTATGCCTTGCGTATCCTAAAAAGGGACCCCCGCATTATGAAAATGATGACCGATGACGATTACTGGTTGGCCTGCCTCCTGGATCCACGATATAAAGGAAAATTACAAAATATCATGCCACATGAGAACCTTGAGCAAATATTGGCTACCAAACAAGCAACTCTTGTAGACCGTTTGGTTCAGGCATTCCCAGCACACAGTGGCGGTGATGGTTCTCACACGAGCCGTAGGGGGCAACATGGCAGAGGTGTTAGAGGTGCACAAATCCGAAGTGGCATTGGACAGAGGGGTTTTATGACCAGGTTGTGGAGTGATTTCGCAATGACCGCTGACACGACAGGTACTGCTGCATCGATTCAAAGTGACAGGAGACAGCATTTTTCCAGTATGGTTACTATCTACTTTTCCTCCCTCGTCGATGTTCTCCCTCACAGTTCATTCCCCTTTGATTACTGGGCATCTAAAATAGACACCTGGCCTGAATTGGCAGAATATGCATTACAGGAGTTCGCTTGCCCTGCTGCTAGTGTGCTATCCGAAAGAGTCTTCAGTGCTGTTGGTTCATTACTGACCGAAAAAAGGACACGTCTGGCTACCCGAAATGTCGATGATCTAACCTTCATTAAAATGAACCAATCATGGATTTCAAATTATTTGGCCCCACCATCCCCTGCTGACACGTAGCTTGCCTGAAAAATGTTGCTTTTGGCCTCCTCTTACTGACTTCTCCAATTCCTCCATTTGCAGCTGCTTAATGTCCACCATAGGCCATTCTTATACCTCCCTAAATGGGCTGACTCCCCCCACAGGGCCGTGGTCACCACCTGGCGCAAGCACCCGTGCGAGTGCTGTTTGCCTGGACAGGTGGATGGGCCCACTCTTGGGCGACGGCACTGGCACAGGGTTCCTCATAGTACAATGAAGTGCACAACCAACATCAGACACACTGTCGTAATATGAGGGGCCTTGTGCCAGTACCGCCACCCATGAGAGAGTGTTCCCCCCCAGCTCGAACCGTGCTCTACTACTTGCAATACTTACCTCTCCCTGCTCCACTACTGTGTATTCTGTGCTGTTAAATCCTTCAATGGCACTGCCAATACAAATTTGTTGAAATGATAGATGATAGTTAAAATATACAGGGGCCCTGGCCTCCATTTATACCAGTTAATACTTTACGCCTACTACAACTGTCTGCTACTCAGCAGAGGAGCCCACCCCTGTACCTAGCTATGCCACCTGTTTATTTATGAACAATTTTTTGGCAGACATTTAGCCTACTTAATTATTTGGGCCTACTAACTTTGTCTGCCACTACTTACAGTTTTCCTCCACTGAACAAAGCAATGCCGCCTGTTTAGTCCTGTTACCAATTTTGAACTGCATTTAGCCCACTTTATTATTTGGGCCTACTAACTGTGTCTGCCACTCCTTACAGTTGTACTCCACTGAACAAAGCAATGCCGCCTGTTTTGTCCTGTTATCAATTTTGAACTGCATTTAGCCCACTTTATTATTTGGGCCTACTAACTGTGTCTGCCCCTCATTACAGTTGTCCTCCACTGAACAAAGCAATGCCGCCAGTATAGTCCTGTTACCAATTTTGAACTGCATTTAGCCTACTTAATTATTTGGGCCTACTAACTGTGTCTGCCACTCCTTACAGTTGTCCTCCGCTGAAAAAAGCAATGCCGCCTGTTTAGTCCTGTTACCAATTTTGAACTGCATTTAGCCTACTTGATTATTTGGGCCTATATCTGTGTTTCCTCCTCATCCTGCCCATTGCCCAGCCACTGCTAGATGAGTCTTCTGGTACATTGACCAGACCACTATATTCCCCTTGCACTCTACACAGCCAGAATCTGACCCTGCTGAAAGTCAGGTTCCCCTTCCCGCATACTATGCCACCTTACACCGGGACAAAGAGGAAGGTGCAGATGAAAGTGCAGGTTCCTTCATCAGGTGGGGGGGGCCTGGCACAGGGCCCCTCATAGTACGCAAAAGTGTCTCTGCCGGTGGGAGGTGCCACCCGCCATCAAACACACTGCTGCACTTTGAGGGGCCATGTGCCAGTGCCAATGCCAATGAGTGGCCCCCCCCCTGCTTGCTCAGGATCACAGCACTTGCAAAGTTGAAATACTTACCTCTCCCTGCTCCACCGTCTTGATGTATCCCGCGTTTCCTGGGCCCACAAAAATCTTGAGCCAGCTCTACCCCCCACAACTTTAGCCAAATGACTCCCAGTTTTCAATGCCTAACTATTATTATAAAGTAAATTAAGATTGACAAGCTTCAGTAATAAGAATGGATGTTTTTGGCATTAAAATGGGCACTGTAGGTGTTTTACTGTCATCCACTCACTGCCGACTTTGATTCCCCATTGACTTGCATTGGGTTTCGTGTTTCAGTCAGCCCCCGACTTTTCGCAATAATCGGCCGATTTCACCCAACCCGACTCGATCCAAAAAAAGTAAAAGTCGCTCAACTCTAGTGGCGGAGGTTAAGAAGATGCGGCGAGGACACGAGAGGTGGCAGTGAGTAACCCGGGGGCCAAAGAGGGGAGCAGTAAGGTGAGTGTAACAAATTTTTTAAAATCTTTTTGATGGCCAATTATTGTCCATTTAGCTTAACCCATGTAGATGCAAATTACAAAAAAAAACTGCATTTGTTGTGATTGCAAATTTTTGTAAAATTTGAGTAGAATTCAATGTCACTCAGATTTATTCACTTATATCCAATTGCTATGCTCAAGCATGCACCACAGGTCAGTTTACACTGTGATAAAAAGCACAGTGGGCATGAGATTACTATAAATCCCATCCACTTTGTTGGAACTGTAAGAAGCTGTTTTTTTTCCACAGCAAAAATACTCAGTATCAAAAACACATCAAATACTCATCATGGGAACTTGACCTTGTGCTTTTTGCAGATGGTGCAAATAGTCAATTCAATGGTAGAAGCTATGTCCACAAGATACACTATGCTATGAAGTAGTACAGCCATGGCTGCTGAACTTCTGTAACCTTACAGAAGTCACTGATCACAACGTGAGAACCGGCAGTAAGTTCTCACACTGCGAGCATTGACATCAGTAAGGTTAGCGCAGCTCAGCGGCTCACCTTACTGACATCACCACTCGTCTCAGAGGCCAGGTTCTTGTGCTATGCAGGGTGAGAACCGGCAGTGGCTGCAGCTCCAGTCTATGGGGCTACATTCTCTGAACTGTGCTCAATTGACTAATAATATTAGCCTGCAGTTGTCTGCTTAGTATTTGCTGGTTATTAAAAATAAGGGGGACCCCCAAGTCATTTTGGGGGGATCCTCCCATTTTAGTAACTAGTAAAGGCTAAGCAGACAGCTGTGAGCTGATATTAATAGGCTGGGAAGCTCCATGGTTATTGACCCCTTAACAGACTATTAAGACCACTCACAGATGTCTGCTTAACCTTAGCTGATTATTAAAAATAAGAGGGGACCCCACACAATTTTTTTAAATTTGTTCCTAAAAAGCTGCCAGATAAGGCATCTTTCACACTTCCGTCTTTCAGCTCCCGTCACAATCCGCCCATTTTTGAGAATGCAGGATCCTGCATTTTCTCATAGACTTGTATTAGCGATGGATTGTGACGGATGGCCATCCGTTTCATCCACCGTGCACTGGATCCTGTGTAAAAAAAAGCGGTCAGTCGGGCAGAGAAAACGTTCAGAGGAACGTTTTTTCTGCACGTTGGAAAATCGGTCAGCGACCGCTGACTGTGAAAAGCAGGAATCCAGCTATGGGTCCCGCCTTTTCAAACTGAGCATGCGTGGAAGAATTTCCCGTCAGGGAAATTCTCTCTCGCTCGATCTCTTGCTCTTTTTACTATTGATGCTGCCTATGCAGCATCAATAGTAACAAGATATAATGTGAAAAATAATTTAAAAAAATTAAAAATCGCAATATTCTCACCTACCGACGTCCCACGCAGCATCACCTATGCTCCTGGCAGCTAGCGTTCCAAGTAATACATTGCAAAATCTCGCGAGAAGTCATGGTCTCGCGAGACCACGACATCTCGCAAGATTTCGCAATGTATTACTAGGAACGCTAGCTGCTGGGAGCATCGGTCTATGGGACGTCTGTAGGTGAGAATACTGCAATTTTTTTAAAAACTGGTTTGTGTTGTGTATGCGTTTTTGCAGCGGAAAACAGCTGCGAAGACGCATATACAACAGGTGCACATAGCCTCAACGGGTCCGTTAGAAAGACGGGCCCAGTGCACACGTTTTCCACAATCTGCACAGGATCTGTCATTTCACCGTCTTAACGGATCCTGTGCAGATTTGGAAGACGGAAGTGTGAAAGAAGCCTAAGCTCCACAGAACTTATTAAATTTCTGATGGTTATCTATCTCTCTATCTCTGTCTCTCTCTAACTAACTATCTACCTATCTATATCTATGTATAAGAATTGTAGTGCAGCGGGGTTGATGCAGTGTGACAGACAGGCAGTGACCACAGGGAAGTTTAAAACAAAATGTCTTTAATGTCCAATGTACTCACAAATGGAAAACAAATGGTATCCTCCGGATTGCAGCCAGGAAACAAGACAGTCTGTATATAAGATTGGTTGCCGTGGGCAACTGCACCACCATGTCACGCTAAGGGGTGCCAGGCCATTTGGCTTCGCTTGGCTCCATGTTACTTCACACAGGCTGAGCCTTGCAGAGCCAGCTGCACTGCAGTTTGCAAACTAAGACTGACACAACCAACCCTTTGCTGCAGGGTTTTAAAATGAAATCTGTGGCCATGGGCCACTTGTAAGACCCATCCTGGAGGAAACGAACCGCTCCATTACCATCTTGTAGTTCGCTCCAAATATAAAAGCCCATGCCGGGTTTTCTTAAATCTGCCTTGGACAAAAAGCTTGTCCAAGACTACACTCACTTTTATTCTGCATTGCAACCACAGCTATATATGTGATTGCACTGCACTCCAGTGGCCTCAATACCCTTCTATGTGCATTCTGGGGGACACATAGCGACCCTCGCATATAATACCTGTCACTGGTCACAAATTGCTTTATTACTTAAAAACAAGCTTTAAATTACATAGAGAATACTGTATGCAAAAGGTGATGTTAATAATGCATTGCATATGGATTGCATATGCATGTCATACGGATGCTAGTTGAGATAAATCGCATTGCACTTGCATGAGACTTGCATGCCACTCGAATGACAATTGTCTTACTTTTCTAGGTCAACTTCGGAGCGTTTTTTTTGTTACTCAGACGAGTGTGAACCCTAACATGCAAGCAAGTGGGTGTGACTGTCAGCCAGATGGGGCAGCTACACTGTGGGATGCAAGCATAAGTCCTGCATCTACGTACCTCAGCTAAAGTACTATGACTTATTGCACCCTTCTCGCATCCAGGATACAATAAAAAATATCCACCATGTTTCAACTGATGAATAGTCTGAAAAGCATCTGAACTCTTCTTGACTGTGCACAGCTGACGAGCCTTATTTTGTGCTTTGCTTTCCTGCTATGTGATTAGCTAATTAAGTGGACCTAATAAGATCAACCAAAAATTACTTCCTGTTCCTTTTATTTAGAGGACAGAACATGTTATCATAATTGTAAATACCTTCTTTCTTGTCAATTATGTGCAACCACAATATGACTTTTTGCACAACAAAGAAATCTAAAGTAAAAAATGTGTAAAATATTCACACTGGCCCTGATTCATTAAGACTGGTGATTCATAAGCCAGTCTTATTGAGGGGCGTGTAGCAATAGGGTGCACCAAATTAATTTAGAGGTACATGGGACTCATTGAATTCTGTGCACCTTATCAGTGGCATGAGCCTCTGTGCACCAAAGAGTGCCAAAAAGTTGCAAAAGTTTTGTGCAACCTCACGTTACGTAAACATTTCGCAACAATTCAAAGGGATTTATGTCAGTTTTCATTTCATTAAACTTTTATGTATCATCCCCAAGTATCCACCTGTCTGCTGTAGATCAACTTTTAGATACAAAGGGGACATAATAGATTTATTTAATCCTTATAGGGTAAAGTGTCCTATCTTAAATATTTTAAAAACCTACTAATAAGGAAGCTTAGGCTTGACTTAGGAATCTGGTTAAGTCCCCATTATGATCTTTAGGTGAGACTTTAATGCTGCATAATTTCACTTGTTCAAAAAAAAATCACTGCGTCTTACAGTTCCAGCAAAGTGGGTGGGATTCATAGAAATCTCATGCCCACTGTCCTTTTATTTTTACGTTGTGTATATCTTTGAAATCCACAACATGTGAATTTCTCTTGCGGGTACGCTGGGCTTGTGTATGTGTTTTCCCCATAGAATTGCATCAGATATTTAAAACCTCCATGTAAAATAGGCATATAAGATTTTTTGTGCATTTCTTCTGCAAAATCCAAACAGCACTTTGTTAGGGTTGGCGGATTGCACTAAATAAATTTAATAGTAAAGTGCAATCGCAACCCGGTGTCCACCGTACAGAGATGTTAAACTGCAGCTAGTGTGAACAATGGCAGAACACACAGCGAGCGATTGCTTGTTCACACTGAGTTAAATGCCACTCAGTGTGAACAGCACATATAGTGAACTCGCATGCAGAAACAAAACAGATGCTCTGCAACTGAGCTGTGTCACTTGCACAGAGAAACAGAAAAGATGCTTTGCAACTGAGCTGTGTCACTCACACACAGAAATGAAAGCGGTATGGCACTAGATATGACCCCTGTTAACCTCACAAAGGAATGTAGCCCGCTAATGGGGTAAAAGCTAAACAGTAGTCACACAATAAGCAATTGCACTCAACCAACTCCTCTCCAGAGGTGCCAGAATTCTAATGTCTAAATGCCAGCCCTGAATTCATACAGACAAACTCCTCTCCAGAGAACCGGAATTCTAACAGCTTACAGCTGACCCTGAGAACATGCTGGTAAAGACCACACTGGTGCAATGTCCCATACACACATGTAACAAGAATGATACTAGCGCTCCCGTGTGTACCTCTGATACCCTTTTATGTGTTCAGCTCATGTCCAGTTGGACAGGACCGTGCTGTCCGACTTGGGCGGACCAATCCGGATCTGCCACATAACCAGAGCAGCTGACAACCGACCACCAATGAGACACAGCCACATCACGAGCATGCTCAGTAGGGTGATTTCTGGACTTAACCTCCAGAGCGTCCGTTCATCGCTCGTTCATAAACTTGGCTGAAGAGCCAGCAGTAACCAGACGAACAGCACAAGCCTGAGCAAGAAGCAGGGACCAACATCTATGTTCAGCAGCACCTGCAGTGGCCAAAGCTGAATGGAAGACTGCAGATGCAGACAAGGCTTGGGATCTACCCTGTGCAGCCGTAGAACTCTGGTGGTACAACTGTATTAATAATTTTTTGTCATAGGTGAAACAAGAAAGAAGCTCTTTGTAAAACATGACATACCAAAAAGAGAGAAAAAATGCAAGGTCTAAAACATAATAAAAACACGTAAATATATCACTTATAAACCCAATGAAAAAAAAACGCAAGCAATTTACTTAACGGGTGCAGAAATGTTTCAAAAAATTAGCAACATCAAAAATTCATCAACAACTCTTGGTGGGAATGTAGCCAAAAATGCTCCATTTTTTTACACATAAAAAAACACATGAAAAACTTACCGTGAGAAGTTAACCTGTCATGATTCCCAATGGCAAGGAAACATCAGAACACAAAAACAACGGACGAGCTCTGGGTGATGGAATCTCGAGCTGACCGTGAGCTAAATCTACCACACAACTAATAGTAGCCAGGGAGCATACCTACGACTTCCTAAATGCCACGCGCCAGCCGGAGGACTAACTACGCCTGGTAGAGGAAGGAACAGACCTGGCTTACCTCTAGGGAAATACCCCAAAAGATGATAGCAGCCCCCCACATGTAATAACGGTGAGTTAAGAGGAAAAGACATACACAGTATGAAAGTAGATTTAGCAAAGAGAGGTCCACTTACTAGATAGCAGAAGGATACAAAAGAGGACTTCACGGTCAACTGAAAACCCTTTCAAAAAACCATCCTGAAATTACTTTAAGAATCCTGTGTCAACTCATGACACAGGAGTGGCAATTTCAGCCCGCAAGAGCTTCCAGCTACAGAGAATAACAAAAACTGCAAACTGGACAAAAGATACAAAACAAAAGGGCAAAGTCCACTTAGCTGATCAGCAGACTAGTAGCAGGAACATGCAACCGAAGGCTCTGGTTACAATGATGACCGGCAAGGAAATGACTGGAGAGCAAGGCTAAATAGGAAACTCCCAAACACTGATGGGAGCAGGTGAACTGAGACAGCAAAGCACACACAAGTCACCAGTACCACCAGCAACCACCAGGGGAGCCCAAAAAGCGGATTCACAACATTAACCTAACAGTGATGCAAAACAACTCGGGTAGCTGTTCTCACGTCAAACACACTATACTCAGGTCTGGACTGGCCCACAGTAGAATAGGAGGATCCTCTGGTGGGCCACTGCGCACCCCAGTCCGACACTTTATATACTACTTAAATAAATGGTGATTTTGTTTGGACATTGTAGTGTAATGAGTTCACGGGGAAAAGGATAAACCTTTTCTTTCTCTCATCTCTAGGAGCTATTGCTGCTTTTTATTATCAAAAATATGCCTGACAGGCCTGGGGACAGTGGTAGAGGATGTGTAATGCAAGCCAATTAGTCATTTAGCCCTCACTGCTGTGGACACTGGCATCAAGCTCCAGACGCAATAACATTCAGATATTTATTCAACAGCAATAATGAATTACGCTCCATTCTGGCACTGAATTAGTTAGTATAATCTTCTCTTTCTAGATTCAGGAGGAAGATGCAGATGAAAAGACTGGACAGATCAATGAAATTAAATTTTAGGCTCCTTCTTTAAAGTCCTTTTCATGGGCACTTGTCCAAAAAAGTTCTTTCTATTCAAAACTTCAATTTCTTTTTAATTAGCATTCTACCAAAAATAGAAGCAATATCTTTCCCATCAGGAAACACCTTATGTTAGCCTGACATTGTCACAGTGTCTATGCGCTTTAGGATAATTGCGCATATTTTTTTAAAAATTTTTAAATGCCTCTGATAATTTTTTTTATTCATTTTTGTGGTGTCAACATATTCCACAGTGTTGTACGGTGATTATTATTGCTCACTGTCTCCATTGAGATTCACAATCAAAATTCTAAATGATCTAAAATGTATGTAGGAATTAATTTTTGAATAATAATTGTCATTTTCATTTTTTCCCATAAATCAATTGTGCACATAAAAAATAAAAAAAAATGGTAATACGTAATCAGAGGACTGCAACACTGATTTAGGTTTACAGGTTCTCGTGTGGGAGAATCTATGACAAATCTGCAAAACTAATAGAAATCAAGAGTTGTAAGGACATATTTTTACAGTACTAGTACTAATACATTATATATTGGATTTTAATCATTTATTGATAAATGTATCATTAATTTTTGCCAACAACGAATAACTCAGTGTTCTGATTCCTGTTAGTGTTCTGCTTGTTTTCTGCTTGGCTTCTAAATTCTAAAGTGACTTCCAAAGCACAATTAAAGATGTTGTCCACTACTTTAGAATTTATGATCTATGCTTAGAAAAGGTCATCAATGTCTGATTGGCTCAGGTCCCACCAATCAGCTGTTATCTGTGTTGGCGGCAGTGGCTGTTGTGAACTCTGTTTTCGGGCTCCCTCTTGTGGTCACTGGTGGCATGGTGTGACTTTTGCTTTGGGCTCCCCCTGGTGGCTTTGTTTGTTATCCTGCTGGTCTCTGGCTATCAGCTGGTTCGTTATCCTCTGGGAGGTTCCTATATAGCTCTGTTTTACTTCCACTTGTGGCCGGCTGTCGATGTAATCAGTGCTACTCAGATTCCTTCTGACTACCTTGCTCCCAGTCCATCCAGGATAAGCTAAGTTTTGTTTTCTCATTTTTTGATCAGCAGTGTTTATCATGTTTTCTGTTCCAGCTTGCTAAAATGTAATTCCCTCGCTTGCTGGTTGCTCTAGTGGGCTGAGTTTCTCCCCACACACCGTTAGTTGGTGTGTGGGTTCTTGAAATCTCAGGATGGATATTTTGTAAGGGTTTTTTAATGATCGCATAGACCCCTGCTCTATTTTCTGCTTTCTAGTACTAGTGGGCCTCTTTTGCTGAATCTGATTTCATCCCTATGTATGTGCCTTCTTCTTACTTCACCGTTAATATTTGTTGGGGGCTTCTATATCTTTGGGGATTATTTCTCTGGAGGCAAGCGAGGTCTTTCTTTCTCTTTAGGGGTAGCTAGTTCCTCAGGCTGGCTCGAGACGTCTAAGAATTTTTTAGGCATGTTCACCGGCTACCTCTAGTTGTTTTGGATAGGTTCAGATTTGCGATCAGTCCAGTTACCATCTCCCTAGAGCTCGTCCTTAGTTTAATCACTTGCTGATCTATTTGTGATCCTCCGCCACTAGGGATCATAACAGTACAGCCGGACAGTAAAGTGTTAATTGCATGGCAGAAGCAGGAGAAAAGAAGCCTTGAGAATTTTTTTTTTTTTTGCCGTGTGTCTAGCTGCTGTGGCTAGCTTCTCTCCTCCTCTTAATCTTGGTGTGGCTCTGAGTTCAGCTGCTGACATGGATGTCCAGAGCTTGGCTTCCAGTCTGGATCATCTTGCTGCTAGGGTTCAAAGTATTCAGGATTTTGTTGTTCACAGTCCTATGTCAGAGCCTAGAATACCTATTCCGGAGTTGTTTTCTGGAGATAGATCTAGGTTCCTGAATTTTAGGAACAATTGTAAGTTGTTTCTTTCTTTGAAACCTCGTTCCTCTGGTGATGCCGTTCAGCAAGTTAAGATTATCATTTCCTTTTTGCGTGGTGACCCCCAAGATTGGGCCTTCGCATTGGCGCCAGGGGATCCTGCATTGCTTAGTGTAGATGCGTTTTTTCTAGCCCTTGGATTGCTCTATGAGGAACCTAATCTTGAGAACCAGGCTGAAAAAACGTTATTGGCCCTCTCGCAGGGGCAAGATGAAGCAGAGGTGTACTGCCAGAAATTTCGGAAATGGTCGGTGCTTACTCAGTGGAATGAGTGTGCCCTGGCTGCAAATTTCAGAGAAGGTCTTTCTGAAGCCATTAAGAATGTCATGGTGGGGTTCCCTACGCCTGCAGGTCTGAATGAGTCAATGACTCTGGCCATTCAGATTGATCGGCGTTTGCGGGAGCACAAACCTGTGCACCATTTGGCGGTGTCTTCTAAACAGACACCTGAATCTATGCAATGTGACAGAATTCTGACCAGAAGTGAACGGCAAAATTATAGACGGCAAAATGGGTTGTGCTTTTACTGTGGTGACTCAGCTCATGTTATCTCAGCATGCTCTAAGCGCAAAAAAAAGGTTGATAAATCTGTCACCATTGGTACTTTACAGCCTAAGTTCATTTTGTCTGTTACCCTGATTTGTTCCCTGTCATCTTACCCGGTTAATGCTTTTGTAGATTCAGGTGCCGCCCTGAGTCTGATGTATTGGTCATTTGCCAGGCGCTGTGGTTTTGATTTGGAGCCTTTAAAATTCCCTATTCCACTAAGGGGAATTGATTCTACACCATTGGCTACGAATAGACCTCAGTACTGGACACAAGTGACAATGTGCATGACTCCTGTTCATCGGGAGGTGATTCGCTTTCTTGTACTGCATAATTTGCATGATGTCGTCGTGTTGGGTCTACCATGGTTGCAGACTCATAATCCAGTCCTGGATTGGAAAGCTATGTCGGTGTCAAGTTGGGGTTGTCAGGGAATTCATGGTGACGCTCCTGTGGTGTCAATTGCTTCGTCCACTCCTTCTGAAGTCCCTACGTTTTTGTCAGACTACCAGGATGTATTTGAGGAGCCCAAACTCAATTCTTTACCTCCTCATAGGGACTGTGATTGTGCTATAAATTTGATTCCTGGTAGTAAGTTTCCTAAGGGACGACTTTTCAATTTATCTGTGCCGGAGAGTGCTGCCATGCGGAGTTATATAAAGGAGTCTTTAGAGAAGGGACATATTCGCCCGTCCTCATCCCCTCTTGGTGCAGGATTCTTTTTTGTGGCTAAAAAGGATGGTTCCCTGAGACCCTGTATTGATTATCGCCTTTTGAATAAAATCACGGTCAAATTTCAGTATCCTTTGCCATTGTTAACTGATTTGTTTGCTCGCATTAGGGGGTCTAGTTGGTTCACCAAGATAGATCTTCGTGGTGCGTATAACCTTGTGCGTATAAAACAGGGTGATGAATGGAAAACTGCATTTAATACGCCTGAAGACCATTTTGAGTACTTGGTGATGCCTTTTGGACTTTCTAATGCTCCTTCAGTCTTTCAGTCCTTTATGCATGACATCTTCCGTGAATATCTGGATAAGTTTATGATTCTGTATCTTGATGATATTCTGGTTTTTTTGGATGATTGGGAGTCTCATGTTAAGCAGGTCAGGATGGTCTTTCAGGTCCTACGTGACAATGCTTTATTTGTGAAGGGCTCAAAATGTCTTTTTGGAGTCCAGAAGATTTCTTTTTTGGGTTTCATTTTTTCTCCTTCTACTATTGAGATGGACCCAGTCAGGGTTCAGGCTATTCATGACTGGACGCAGCCTACATCTGTTAAGAGTCTTCAGAAGTTCTTGGGTTTTGCTAATTTTTACCGTCGCTTCATAGCTAATTTTTCTGGCGTTGTTAAGCCTTTGACGGATTTGACCAAGAAGGGTTCTGATGTGACTAATTGGTCTTCTGCGGCTGTGGAGGCCTTTCGGGAGCTGAAGCGTCAGTTTTCTTCGGCTCCGGTCTTATGTCAGCCAGATGTCTCACTTCCCTTCCAGGTGGAGGTTGATGCTTCCGAGATTGGAGCGGGGGCTGTTTTGTCGCAGAGAAGCCCCGATGGCTCTGTGATGAAGCCGTGTGCTTTCCTTTCAAGAAAGTTTTTGCCTGCTGAGCGGAATTATGATGTCGGTAATCGGGAGCTGTTGGCTATGAAGTGGGCATTTGAGGAGTGGCGACATTGGCTCGAGGGAGCTAAACATCGTGTGGTGGTCTTGACTGACCACAAGAATTTGATTTATCTCGAGTCGGCCAAGCGGCTGAATCCCAGACAGGCTCGTTGGTCGTTGTTTTTCTCTCGTTTTGATTTCATGGTCTCGTACTTGCCGGGTTCGAAGAATGTGAAAGCTGATGCTCTTTCTAGGAGTTTTGTGCCTGACTCTCCTGGAGATTCAGAGCTGGCTGGTATCCTTAGAGAAGGGGTGATTTTGTCTGCCATCTCCCCAGATTTGCGACGTGTGCTGCAAGAGTTTCAGGCGGATAGACCTGACTGCTGTCCACCGGAGAGACTGTTTGTTCCGGATAGATGGACCAACAGAGTCATCTCCGAGGTTCATTCTTCGGTGTTGGCGGGCCATCCTGGAATATTTGGTACCAGAGACTTGGTGGCCAGGTCTTTTTGGTGGCCTTCCTTGTCGCGGGATGTGCGTTCCTTTGTGCAGTCTTGTGGAATTTGTGCTCTGGCGAAGCCTTGCTGTTCTCGTGCCAGTGGTTTGCTGTTACCTTTGCCTGTCCCGAAGAGGCCTTGGACGCACATTTCCATGGATTTTATTTCAGATCTCCCTGTCTCTCAGAGAATGTCTGTCATCTGGGTGGTGTGTGATCGTTTTTGGTGCCCTTGCCGAATTTGCCTTCCTCCTCCGAGTTGGTTCCACTGTTTTTTCAAAATGTGGTTCGTTTGCAAGGGATTCCTGAGAACATTGTTTCTGACAGAGGATCCCAGTTTGTGTCTAGATTTTGGCGGACCTTTTGTGCTAAGTTGGGCATTGAATTGTCTTTTTCGTCGGCCTTCCATCCTCAGACGAATGGCCAAACCGAGCGAACTAATCAGACCTTGGAGACTTATTTAAGATGTTTTGTTTCTGCTGACCAGGACGACTGGGTTACTTTTTTACCGTTGGCCGAGTTTGCCCTTAATAATCGGGCTAGTTCTGCTACTTTGGTTTCTCCTTTTTTTTGTAATTCGGGGTTTCATCCTCGTTTTTCCTCGGGTCAGGTGGAGCCTTCTGACTGTCCTGGAGTGGATGTTGTGGTGGATAGGTGTTGTGAATTTGGATTCTGGGCTCCCCCGGTGGCTACTGGTGGAATTGAACTTGTGACATCATCTTCCCTGTTCACCTGTTCTGATTAGATCTGGGTGTCGCTATATAACCTGGCTTCTCTGTTAGATGCTTGCCGGTCAACAATGTTATCAGAAGCCTCTCTGTGCTTGTTCCTGCTCCCAGACATCTACTAGATAAGTTGGACATTCGTCCATGTTTTGTTTTTGTATTTTGGTTCCAGTTCACAGCTGCAGTTTCGTTACTGTGTCTGGAAAGCTCTTGTTGATCAGGAATTGCCACTCTGGTATTATGAGTTAATGCCAGAGTCCTAAAGTAATTTCTGGATGTGTTTTGTTAGGGTTTTCTACTGACCATGAAAGTATGCTTTCTGTCTTCTGCTATCTAGAAAGCGGACCTCAAATTTGCTAAAACTATTTTCCTGCTGCGTTTGTTGTTTCATCTCATATCACCGCCAATATATGTGGGGGGCCTCTGTCTCCTTTTTGGGCATTTCTCTAGAGGTGAGTCAGGTCTTATATTTCCCTCTGCTAGCATTATTTAGTTCTCCGGCCGGCGCTGGGCATATAGGGATAAAAAGTAGGACATGCTACCTGGCTACTTCTAGATGATGCGGTAGGTTTAGTTCATGGTCAGTATAGTTACATCTTCCAAGAGCTTGTTCCTATTGAGGCTTATGCTAGTTCTCTGGCCATGGAGATCATGACAGTTTGACCGGCCCACTAAAGGGTTAAAATCCTTGGCTGAGAAAGGAGAGAAATAAGAAGTCTGCTGAAAATTTTTTTTTTTTATTTTTTTTTTTTTCTCTAGTAGTTAGTGTGCTCTTAATTGGATCACTTGCCAGTCTGTCTATGCTGCAGTCTTTCTTTTTTTTCTCTCTCCTTCTAATCTTTGAATGGCTCTATGTTCACCTGTCTATAATGGATCTACAGAGTGTAACTGCAGGTTTGAATAATCTCACCACGAAAGTACAAAGTTTGCAAGATTTTGTTGTTCATGCTCCGGTATCAGAGCCGAGAATTCCTTTGCCGGAATTCTTCTCAGGGAATAGATCTAGCTTTCAGAATTTTAGAAATAATTGTAAGTTATTTTTGTCCCTGAAATCTCGTTCTGCTGGAGACCCTGCACAGCAGGTTGGGATTGTGATTTCCTTGCTCCGCGGCGACCCTCAAGATTGGGCTTTTGCATTGGCACCAGGGGATCCTGCGTTGCGCAATGTGGATGCGTTTTTTCTGGCCTTGGGGTTGCTGTATGAGGAACCTCATTTGGAACTTCAGGCAGAAAAAACTTTGATGTCCCTATCGCAGGGGCAAGATGAAGCTGAAATTTACTGCCAAAAATTCCGTAAATGGTCTGTGCTTACTCAGTGGAATGAGTGTGCCTTGGCGGCTACTTTCAGAGAGGGTCTTTCTGATGCCATTAAGGATGTTATGGTGGGGTTCCCTGTGCCTGCAAGTCTGAATGAGTCCATGACAATGGCCATTCAGATCGATAGGCGTCTGCGGGAGCGCAAACCAGTGCACCATCTGGCGGTGTTCACTGAGAAGACGCCAGAAAACATGCAGTGTGATAGAATTCTGTCCAGAAGCGAGCGGCAGAATTTTAGACGGAAAAATGGGTTGTGTTTCTATTGTGGGGATTCTACTCATGTTATATCAGCATGCTTTAAGCGTACTAAAAAGCTTGATAAATCCGTTCCCATTGGCACTTTACAGTCTAAATTTATTTTGTCTGTGACCCTGATTTGCTCTTTGTCATCTATTACTACGGACGCCTATATCGACTCTGGCGCTGCTTTGAGTCTTATGGATTGGTCCTTTGCCAATCGTTGTGGGTATGATTTAGAGCCTTTGGAGACTCTTATTCCTCTGAAGGGGATTGACTCCACCCCATTGGCTAATAATAAACCACAATACTGGACACAAGTGACTATGTGTATTAATCCGGATCACCAGGAGACTATTCGTTTTCTGGTGCTGTATAATCTACATGATGATTTGGTGCTGGGATTGCCATGGCTGCAGTCTCACAACCCAGTCCTTGACTGGAGAGCTATGTCTGTGTTGAGCTGGGGATGTAAGGGGACTCATGGGGACGTACCTTTGGTGTCCATTTCATCATCTATTCCCTCTGAAATCCCTGAGTTCCTGTCTGATTATCGTGACGTCTTTGAAGAACCCAAGCTGGGTTCACTACCTCCGCACCGTGAGTGCGATTGTGCTATAGATTTAATTCCGGGTAGTAAATACCCAAAGGGTCGTTTATTTAATCTGTCTGTGCCTGAACATACTGCTATGCGAGAATATATAAAGGAGTCCTTGGAAAAGGGACATATTCGTCCATCGTCATCTCCCTTAGGAGCCGGTTTTTTCTTTGTGTCAAAAAAAGACGGCTCTTTGAGACCATGTATTGATTATCGGCTTTTGAATAAAATCACGGTTAAATATCAATACCCATTGCCGTTGCTGACTGATTTGTTTGCTCGCATAAAGGGGGCCAAGTGGTTCTCTAAGATTGATCTCCGTGGGGCGTATAATTTGGTGCGGATCAGGCAGGGGGATGAGTGGAAAACCGCATTTAATACGCCCGAGGGCCACTTTGAGTATTTGGTGATGCCTTTTGGTCTTTCTAATGCCCCTTCAGTCTTCCAGTCCTTTATGCATGATATTTTCCGCGATTTTTTGGATAAATTTATGATAGTGTATCTGGATGATATTCTGATTTTTTCGGATGATTGGGACTCTCATGTCCGGCAAGTTAAGAGGGTTTTTCAGGTTTTGCGGTCTAATTCTCTGTGTGTCAAGGGTTCTAAGTGCGTTTTTGGGGTTCAGAGAATTTCCTTTTTGGGATATATTTTTTCTCCCTCTTCCATTGAGATGGATCCTGTCAAGGTTCAAGCTATTTGTGATTGGACGCAGCCCTCTTCTCTTAAAAGTCTTCAGAAATTTTTGGGCTTTGCCAACTTTTATCGTCGATTTATTTCTGGTTTTTCGGATGTCGTTAAGCCATTGACCGATTTGACTAGACAGGGTGCTGATGTTGCTAATTGGTCCCCTGATGCTGTGGAGGCCTTTCAGGAGCTTAAGCGCCGTTTTTCTTCTGCCCCTGTGTTGCGTCAGCCTGATGTGACTCTTCCTTTTCAGGTTGAGGTCGACGCTTCTGAGATCGGGGCTGGGGCAGTGTTGTCGCAGAAAAGTTCTGACTGCGCCGTGATGAGGCCTTGTGCCTTCTTTTCCCGTAAATTTTCGCCCGCTGAGCGGAATTATGATGTTGGGAATCGGGAGCTTTTGGCCATGAAGTGGGCGTTTGAGGAGTGGCGCCATTGGCTCGAGGGGGCCAGACATCAGGTGGTGGTATTGACTGACCACAAAAATTTGATCTATCTTGAGACCGCCAGGCGCCTGAATCCTAGACAGGCGCGCTGGTCATTATTTTTCTCTCGGTTTAATTTTGTGGTATCGTACCTACCGGGTTCTAAGAATGTTAAGGCGGATGCCCTTTCTAGGAGTTTTGAGCCTGATTCACCCGGCAACTCTGACCCCACAGGTATTCTTAAGGAGGGAGTTATCTTGTCAGCCGTTTCTCCAGACCTGCGGCGGGCCTTGCAGGAGTTTCAGGCGGATAGACCGGATCGTTGTCCGCCTGATAGGTTGTTTGTTCCTGATGATTGGACCAGTAGAGTCATCTCTGAGGTACATTCTTCTGCATTGGCAGGTCATCCTGGAATTTTTGGTACCAGGGATTTGGTGGCAAGATCCTTCTGGTGGCCTTCCCTGTCACGAGATGTGCGAGGCTTTGTGCAGTCTTGTGACGTTTGTGCTCGGGCCAAGCCTTGTTGTTCTCGGGCTAGTGGATTATTGTTGCCCTTGCCTATTCCTAAGAGGCCTTGGACACACATCTCGATGGATTTTATTTCAGATCTGCCTGTTTCTCAGAAGATGTCTGTCATCTGGGTGGTGTGTGACCGTTTTTCTAAGATGGTCCATTTGGTTCCCCTGCCCAAATTGCCTTCTTCTTCCGAGTTGGTGCCCCTGTTTTTTCAAAATGTTGTTCGTTTGCATGGTATTCCTGAGAATATCGTTTCTGACAGAGGAACCCAATTTGTGTCTAGATTTTGGCGGGCATTCTGTGCTAGGATGGGCATAGATTTGTCTTTTTCGTCTGCTTTTCACCCTCAGACTAATGGCCAGACCGAGCGGACTAATCAGACCCTGGAGACATATCTGAGGTGTTTTGTGTCTGCTGACCAGGATGATTGGGTTGCTTTTTTGCCATTGGCGGAGTTCGCCCTCAATAATCGGGCCAGCTCTGCCACTTTGGTGTCCCCGTTTTTCTGTAATTCGGGGTTCCACCCTCGATTTTCCTCCGGTCAGATGGAATCCTCGGATTGTCCTGGAGTGGATGCGGTGGTGGAGAGATTGCATCATATCTGGGGGCAGGTGATGGACAATTTAAAGTTGTCCCAGGAGAAGACTCAGCTTTTTGCCAACCGTCACCGTCGTGTTGGTCCTCGGCTTTGTGTTGGAGATTTGGTGTGGTTGTCTTCTCGTTTTGTCCCTATGAGGGTCTCATCTCCTAAGTTTAAGCCTCGGTTCATCGGTCCGTATAAAATATTGGAGATTCTTAACCCTGTTTCCTTCCGTTTGGACCTCCCTGCATCCTTTTCTATTCATAACGTTTTTCATCGGTCGTTATTGCGCAGGTATGAGGCACCGGTTGTGCCTTCCGTTGAGCCTCCTGCTCCGGTGTTGGTTGAGGGTGAGTTGGAGTACGTTGTGGAAAAAATCCTAGACTCCCGTGTTTCCAGACGGAGACTCCAGTATCTGGTCAAGTGGAAGGGATACGGCCAGGAGGATAATTCTTGGGTCACTGCATCTGATGTTCATGCCTCTGATCTGGTTCGTGCCTTTCATAGGGCCCATCCTGATCGCCCTGGTGGTTCTGGTGAGGGTTCGGTGCCCCCTCCTTGAGGGGGGGGTACTGTTGTGAATTTGGATTCTGGGCTCCCCCGGTGGCTACTGGTGGAATTGAACTTGTGACATCATCTTCCCTGTTCACCTGTTCTGATTAGATCTGGGTGTCGCTATATAACCTGGCTTCTCTGTTAGATGCTTGCCGGTCAACAATGTTATCAGAAGCCTCTCTGTGCTTGTTCCTGCTCCCAGACATCTACTAGATAAGTTGGACATTCGTCCATGTTTTGTTTTTGTATTTTGGTTCCAGTTCACAGCTGCAGTTTCGTTACTGTGTCTGGAAAGCTCTTGTTGATCAGGAATTGCCACTCTGGTATTATGAGTTAATGCCAGAGTCCTAAAGTAATTTCTGGATGTGTTTTGTTAGGGTTTTCTACTGACCATGAAAGTATGCTTTCTGTCTTCTGCTATCTAGAAAGCGGACCTCAAATTTGCTAAAACTATTTTCCTGCTGCGTTTGTTGTTTCATCTCATATCACCGCCAATATATGTGGGGGGCCTCTGTCTCCTTTTTGGGCATTTCTCTAGAGGTGAGTCAGGTCTTATATTTCCCTCTGCTAGCATTATTTAGTTCTCCGGCCGGCGCTGGGCATATAGGGATAAAAAGTAGGACATGCTACCTGGCTACTTCTAGATGATGCGGTAGGTTTAGTTCATGGTCAGTATAGTTACATCTTCCAAGAGCTTGTTCCTATTGAGGCTTATGCTAGTTCTCTGGCCATGGAGATCATGACAGATAGGTTGCATCAGATTTGGAATCATGTGGTGGACAATTTGAAGTTGTCACAAGAGAAGGCTCAGCTCTTTGCCAACCGCCGTCGCTGTGTGGGTCCCTGACTTCGCGTTGGGGACTTGGTGTGGTTGTCTTCTCGCTTCGTTCCTATGAAGGTCTCCTCTCCTAAGTTCAAGCCTCGGTTTATCAGTCCTTATAAGATTCTGGAAGTCCTTGGCCCTGTGTCATTCCGTCTCGACCTCCCGGCATCATTTGCTATTCATAATGTGTTCCATCGCTCGTTGTTGCGGAGGTATGTGGTACCTGTGGTTCCTCCGGTTGAGCCTCCTGCCCCGGTGCTGGTTGAGGGAGAATTGGAATACGTGGTGGAGAAGATCTTGGATTTTCGTGTTTCTAGACGGAGGCTCCAGTATTTGGTCAAGTGGAAGGGCTATGGTCAGGAGGATAATTCTTGGGTTGTCGCCTCTGATGTTCATGCGGCCGATTTGGTTCGTGCCTTCCATGTGGCTCATCCTGATCGCCCTGGGGGTATTCATGAGGGTTCGGTGACCCCTCTTTAAGGGGGGGGTACTGTTGTGAACTCTGTTTTCGGGCTCCCTCTTGTAGTCACTGGTGGTATGGTGTGACTTTTGCTTTGGGCTCCCCCTGGTGGCTTTGTTTGTTATCCTGCTGGTCTCTGGCTATCAGCTGGTTCGTTATCCTCTGGGAGGTTCCTATATAGCTCTGTTTTACTTCCACTTGTGGCTGGCTGTCGATGTAATCAGTGCTACTCAGATTCCTTCTGACTACCTTGCTCCCAGTCCATCCAGGATAAGCTAAGTTTTGTTTTCTCATTTTTTGATCAGCAGTGTTTATCATGTTTTCTGTTCCAGCTTGCTAAAATGTAATTCCCTCGCTTGCTGGTTGCTCTAGTGGGCTGAGTTTCTCCCCACACACCGTTAGTTGGTGTGTGGGTTCTTGAAATATCAGGATGGATATTTTGTAAGTTTAAAATGGGGCCCCAAATGCTAACATATTGCACATCACACAAAAGCATTTTGGTTGTATTTACATGCGCTGATCTCAGGCCGCTAAATGAGTTTGATCGACAATACTGAAGTTGTTCAACGCTTGTTAACCGGCCTCTTTCCACCAGCTGAGGAATAATGATGGGACAGAACGATCACTAATAGATCACTAACAGATCACCATACAGTATCATGGTATCAGCAGCATATCTACAGTTTACACCGGCAATGTGCTGCTGAGAACAATGATGTTTGTCCCAGCAAAAACAATTTGAATATGCAGCATTTTACTTCTTTAGTAAAATACACCCCATAGTCCTCCATATATTATAATGTGCACCACAGTCCTCCATATAGTATAATACACTCCCTATAGTCCTCCATATATTAAAATACACTGCTCAGTCCTCCATATAGCATGATACACTCCTCATTGTGCTCCATATAGTTTAATGCACCGCAATAGTCATCCATGTAGTACAATTCACTTCCCATAGTATAATGCACCCCATAGTTCTTCATATAGTGTAACGTATTCCCCATAGTTCTCAATATAATGCAGCCCACATATAGTATAATGGTATAATGCAGCTTCCAATCTACAGAATATAATGCAGCCAACCCAGAGTATAATGCAGCCAACCCAGAGTATAATGCAGCCACCCCATAAAATATAATGCAGCCCCCCTCATAGTTTAATGCAGCACCCTCATAGAGTATGATGCAATCACCCCTCAAAGAATATAAATATAATACAGCCCCCTTATAGAATATAATGTAGCCCCGAATAGAATATAATATAGCCCACCTCCCCACAGGATATAATGCAGCCCCATCAAAGATTATGATGCAATATCCCTCATAAAATCTAATACAGCCCCCCATAGAATATAATACAGCCCACCTCCCCATAATGTATAATGTAGCCCCCATAGAATATAATGCAGCCCCCCATAGTATATAACACAGCCTCCCCCATAGAATACAATATACCCCCCATAGTATATAATACAGCCTCCCCCATAGAATATAATATACCCCCACAATAGAATATAACACAGCCACATAGTATATAACACGGCCTCCCCCATAGAATATAATATACCCCCCATAGTATATAGCAAAGCCCGCATAGTATATAGCACAACTCACATAGTATATAGCAAAGCCTGCATAGCATATAGCACAACCCGCATAGTATATAGCAAAGCCTGCATAGTATATAGCACAACCCGCATAGTATACAGCACAACCTGCATAGTATATAGCACAACCCGCATAGTATATAGCACAACCCGCATAGCATGTAACACAACCCGCATAGCAGATAACACAGTCCACATAGTAGTATACAGCACAGCCCACACAGTAGTATACAGCACAGCCCACACCATAGTATACGGCACAGCCCACACAGTAGTATACAGCACAGCCCACGTAGCAGTATACAGCACAGCCCACGTAGCAGTATACAGCATAGCCCACGTAGCAGTATACAGCACAGCCTACGTAGCAGTATACAGCACAGCCCACATAGCAGTATACAGCACAGCCCATGTAGTAGTATACAGCACAGCCCACACAGTAGTATACAACACAGCCCACACAGTAGTATACAACACAGCCCACATAGTAGTATATAGCACAGTAGTATACAGCACTGCCCACACAGTAGTATACAGCAGTGCCCACACAGTAGTATACAGCACAGCCCACAAAGTAGTATACAGCACAGCCCACACAGTAGTATATAGTGAAGCCCACACAGTAGTATATAGCACAGCCCACACAGTAGTATACAGCACAGCCCACACAGTAGTATATAGCACAGCCCACACAGTAGTATACAGCACAGCCCACACAGTAGTATACAGCACAGCCCACACAGTATATAGCACAGCCCACATAGTAGTATACAGCACAGCCTGCATCTCTCCTCCCCCTGCCTGAGAATGGCCCCACAGTCCAGTAAAAAAAACAAAAAACACACTCCACACCCCCGCGTTGCTCCCTGCTCCTGTCTTGGCGGCTGCCGCTGCACTGCCTAGGACACAGTGAGTGTGTGCGCACCCGCAATGTCAGAGGTACAGAGGGGAATGATGGAAGAGGGAGCATCAGCAGACGCTCTCTCCTCCATCATTGCATTCAACGGTATAGTGGAATGCGGCGGCAGCGGGGGGAGGGAGTCGGCACTGGGGAGGTGAGTCGGCATGCAGCGGCCCACTACTGGCACCGGCCCTTTTGGCATTTGCCAGAACTGCCTGATGGCCAGTCCAGCCCTGGTATGAGGGACAAGATTCTGATTAAAATTTAGGAAATAGGGAACAGGGGAGAGTTAGGTTTGTGATTTTAAGGTAATAAGCCTATATCAGACAAATCTGATCAATTTCTATGAAGAGGTAAGTTTCAGACTGGACCAAGGGAACGCAGTGGACGTAGTGTATATAGACTTTTCAAAAGCTTTTGATACGGTGCTATACAAAAGGTTGATACATGAAATGAGAATAATGGGGATAGGGGAAAATATGTGTAAGTGGGTTAAGAGCTGGCTCAGGGATAGGAAACAAAGGGTGGTTATTAATGGAGCACACTCGGACTGGGTCGCGGTTAGCAGTGGAGTACCACAGGGGTCAGTATTGGGCCCTCTTCTTTTTAACATATTTATTAATGACCTTGTAGGGGGCATACAGAGCAGAATTTCAATATTTGCAGATGACACTAAACTCTGCAGGGTAATCAATACAGAGGAGGACAATTTTATATTACAGGATGATTTATGTAAACTAGAAGCTTGGGCTGACAAATGGCAAATGAGCTTTAATGGGGATAAATGTAAGGTCATGCATTTGGGTAGAAGTAATAAGATGTATAACTATGTGCTTAATTCTAAAACTCTGGGCTAAACCATCAATGAAAAAGACTTGGGTGTATGGGTGGATGACAAACTCACATTTAGTGGCCAGTGTCAGGCAGATAAAATAATGGGATGCATTAAAAGAGGCATAGATGCTCATGAGGAGAACATAATTTTACCTCTATACAAGTCACTAGTTCGACCACACTTAGAATATTGTGTACAGTTCTGGTCTCTGGTGTATAAGAAAGACATAGCTGAACTAGAGCGGGTGCAGAGAAGAGCGACCAAGGTTATTAGAGGACTAGGGGTCTACAATACCAAGATAGGTTATTACACTTGAGGCTATTTAGTTTGGAAAAACGAAGGCTAAGGGGTGATCTTATTTTAATGTATAAATATATGAGGGGACAGTACAAAGACCTTTCTGATGATCTTTTTATTAAATAGACCTGAGACAGGGACAAGGGGGCATCCTCTACGTCTGGAGGAAAGAAGGTTTAAGCATAACAACATACTCCGATTCTTTACTGTAAGAGCAGTGAGACTATGGAACTCTCTGCCGTATGATGTTGTAATGAGTGATTCATTACTTAAATTTAAGAGGGGACTGGATGCCTTTCTTGAAAAGTATAATGTTACAGGTTATATATATTAGATTCCTTGATAGGGCGCTGATCCAGGGAACTAGTCTGATTGCAGTATGTGGAGTCGGGAAGGAATTTTTTTCCCCAATGGGGTTTTTTTTGCCTTCCTCTGGATCAACATGTTAGGGCATGTTAGGTTAGGCTAACAGTTATTCAGCCTTAATAACTATGTTACTATGTTACTATATAAAGAGATGCAATTTTAAAGCACGCTTAAAAATGGGGGGTCTAGATATTAATCGAATTGTCCTGGGTAGTGCATTTCAGAAAACAGCACATGAGAAGTCTTGGAGATGGAAGTGGGAGGTTTGCATTATATAAGATGTTAGTCTTAGATCAGATGTGGAGAAGAGAGCACAGGTAGTGTCATAGACAGAGATGAGGGAGAACATGTAGAGTGGTGCAGAACTGAACTGAACTGTGGAGAGCTTTGTGGGTGAGAGAGATAAGTTTATATTGTATTCTATAGCACATAGGTAACCAGTGTAATGACTGGCACAAGGTGGAGGCATCGATGTAACAACCGTACAGAAATACGACCTTGGCTGCCGCATTCAGGACAGATTGGAGAGGAGAAAGTTTGTTTAGAGGGAGACTGATCAGTAGAGAGTTGCAGTAGTCCAGACAAGAATGAATAAGAGTGACAGTAAGAGATTTTGCAGTTTCAAGGGTGAGAAAATATTTGATTCTGGAGATTTTTTTAAGATGCAGGCAACATGAGTGAATGAGTGATCGAATGTTCAGTATAAAGAAAAGTTCTATGTCAAATATGACCCCAAGGTAGCAAGCGTGTTATTGGGGAGTTGTGGTTGAAAAATCCAAGGCAATTGCAATATTGGGTATAGATAGTTTAGTAAAGATGATACTAGAAACCAAATCTGCTGATGTTTTGTCCAATAGGGTCAGTGTATAGGGAGAATAGATGGGGACCTAAGACTGAATATTGAGGAACCCCGACAGGAAAGGGAAGAGGAGAGGAAAAGATACAGTGAAGGAGTGGTCAGAAAGGTAGAAGAAGAACATCAGAGATCAGTTTGTTTAAGTCCTAGGGAGTGGAGCACAGTGAGGTTGAGATGGCGGTCCACGGTGTAAAATGCTACAAAGAGATCCAGGAGAATCAGCAAGGAGTAGTGAGCCTTAGATTTAGCTGTTAGTAGATCATTATAGTCTTTAGGAAGGACAATTTCAGTAGAGTGCAAAAAGCATAAACCAGATTTTAAAGGGTCAAGAATAGCGTTTTTGGAGATGAAGGGGAGATTAGAGACTGGTCTGTAGTTATTAATGCAGTTCTGGTCTAGTGTTTTTTGTTTATTAAAAAGGTTATGACGGCGTTTTTGAATGAGGAGGGAAAGACATTGCAAGAAAGAGAGAAGTTAACGATTTTACTTAGGTGGGAACTGACAGTCGAGGAGAGGGACTGAAGGAGATGTGAGGAAATACGGTCAATGTGGCAGGCTGTAGGGTGAAAACAAGCGAGAAGCCAGGTAACTTCTTTTGTAACAGGTTCAAAGGTGAAAATAGAACTTGAGATGCAGGAGAGAAGAGGATCTAAGCTGTTATGGGATTGGACAAAAATGTCCTGATGGATACGGGTGATTTTTAATTGGAAATAAGTGCCCAGATAATCAGCAATGGTTAAGTAAATGCCCCTTCACAGTATTTTACACCATATAAATGCCACTGTGAGTAAAGAACTGCAGCATCTAAGTGGTATAACAGCTTTGATTGCTGTAAAGCGAAGTTAACACCAATTGATATATGGGGTGTCATTAGGTCTCGAATTCCCTCTGTATACTTGCACCAAATATCTGCAGCCCTTGTATGGTAGATGCCAGAAAGGGGTTTATGGGTTGTCCCATTAGACACAACCCCTTTCAGTTTGTATTTGCTTGGTTCATTTTATATTAAATATTGACCACTAAGGCTTGAGTACACTAGAATGGAAAGTACTGTTACCAAGCAGCTCTCTATTCTTGCCTTGATCATTAAAGGGGTTGGCCACCTTTGGGGGTAATTTCTTTTTATTTAAATTCACATATTTTGTGCGAAAACAAATTTTTGCTGTTGGATTTCATTACAAATCTTTGCATAGTTTTATTTTTTTAGTCCGTTTATTTCCCTACACATTCATCTCTGATTTGGTCTGTGGACATAAGCTAGCTTAATGGAGCTCAGAAAAGACAGATATAAGAGTCACAAACTTTCTCATTAGACTGTCGAAAAAAGCTCACTGATGGATTCTCCAGTAAAGAGAGTGCCAGCTTTATCATGTTACTGCAGCTTTCCTTTCAGACTGACCAGCACTTTGTCTATACAATGGCTGCTGGTGGAGGAGCATGTGATTAGACTGGTCACCATAAGTTGAACAACCTCTTTAATACTTTATTATTATTAATATTAGACATTTTTATAGCGCCATTTATCCCATGGTGCTTTACATGTGAATGGGGCAAATATAGACAAGTACAATAAACATGAGTAAAACAAGGCTCACACAAGTAAAGGAGGAGAGAGGACCCTGCCCGCGAGGGCTCACAGTCTACAGGGGATGGGTGAGGATACACTAGGAGAGGGTAGAGCAGGTCATGCGGCGGTTCAGCAGACAGAGGATCACTGCAGGCTGTAGGCTTGTCGGAAGAGGTAGGTCTTCAGGTTCCTTTTGAAGGTTTCCGTGGTAGGCGAGAGCCTGATGTGTTGGGGTAGAGAGTTCCAGAGTATAAGGGAAGCACAGGAGAAGTCTTGGATGCGGTTGTGGGAGGAAGAGATGAGAGAGGAGTAGAGAAGGAGATCATGAGACGATCAAAGGTTGCGTGTAGGTAGGTATCGGGAGACCATGTCACAGATGTATGGAGGAGTCAGATTGTGAATGGCTTTGTATGTCATTGTTAGTGTTTTGAACTGTAGCCTCTGGGCAATAGGAAGCCAATGAAGGGCCTGGCAGAGAGGAGAGGCTGGGGAATAACGGGGAGACAGGTGGATTAGTCAAGCAGCAGAGTTTAGGATGGATTGGAGTGGTGTCAGAGTGCTAGAGGGGAGGCCAGAGATTAGGAGGTTGCAGTAGTCGAGGCAGGAGATGATAAGGGCATGTACTAGTGTTTTTGTGCTTTCATGGTCAGGGAATGCACTGATCCGGGAAATGTTTTGAGTTAGAATCGGCAAGAGGAGGCAAGGGCTTGGATATGTGGCTTGAAAGAGAGGGCAGAGTCAAGGATCACCCCGAGGCAGCGAGCATGCGGGACTGGGGAAAGTGAGCAGCCATTGACATTGATGGATAGGTCTGGTGGAGGGGTAGAGAAAGGTGGGGTATTTACAGACTAAAAGAAGGGGGTTCTAACTGGAGGATCCGCATCTTTGACCTTCAATTCTCATATGGAAATTGGCTGTCTTCAGGAGACAACTCCTTAAACCGTGTAAATTATTTTCTATTAGATAAAAAGCTTTGGTTCCAAAAGATAAAAATTTAAGCCATTTATTCACATTTAAAAGAACATTGTCATTCTTGATAAACGCTACAATGCTCTAATACAGCAGCACTTATTTATTGTTACTCAAGAAAAGTACACGGGGAGAGGTTATGCGAGTGCACAATATTTTGCACAAAGAACAATGGCGAAAATTGGAAGGTGTCTTCATGCATGACCTATTCGTGACCTTCATTCCAATTTTAAAGCAGTTGGAATGGTTGTCATATTGTGGTCAAATCTTTACGTTCCTTATTTTTACTTTCCATTCTCTTGTGCAAATTTAGATGAAATTGTATCATCCTTGGCATACAGATCCTTAATCCTTTATCTACCACTTTTTAAAAGACTTGTACAATATTAGAAAAACATTGCTACTTTCTTTAAAAAACAGTCACTCACCTGTCTACAGGTTGTTTGGTCTCAGATCAATACGTAATATAATAAATGTGGCTCTGTTTCTGAAAAGAACAAATAAACACAGTCATGTCTTCTTTAAAGTGGTTGTCCACGACTTTAGAATTATAGACCTAAATTCCCGGACAACCCATTTAACATGTGCAATATTTTTAACCCCTTAAAGACTGGGCACTTTAATTTTTTCATTGCCTTATTCCAGGTGCCAAAACTTTTTTTTTTCATTAATATAGCCAAATAAAGGATTATTTATTGAATGTCGAGTTGTAATTTTGAAAGAAAGAATTTTCTTTACAACTGAAAAACAGGAAAAAAAATTGAAGTGGGGGAAGTGTGAAAAAAAACCCACACAATTCCAGAATTATTTTTGCGGTTTTAGTTTTACACCATTGTGTGATTGTGTGCTGTGATTTGAGATATATGCAACATTTTAAATGCTTTTTAGATTACATTTTTTATGGAGGTGTGGTGACCACAATTCTGTTTTTTTTCCCTTTTACCGCATTTACCACACACGTTAATTTATTCTATTTTTTGATAGACAGTACACTTATGGATAAGGCAATACCAAATATTTTTATTTTATTTTATTATTTTTTACATTTGTTTATTTTTAAAGGAGGGAAAGAGGAGTGACTAGAATTTTTTTTTTTAATTTATCAAAACTTGTTTTTTTTCATTTTCTATTATTTTTTAGTTCCCTCAAGGGGCAAAAACCTTCATCAATTACTTATATTGTGACTCCATAGTACTGCAATTTGTTGTGAAATTTCTGGCTCCTATGAAGCTCAGCCTGTTGCTGAGCTTCTCAGAAGTTTCACACAGGCAATGATGCATGTAGCCTGCACACAGCTGCTATTGTAACCTAAAAAAAGAAAAGAGCGATAGAAGATCGTTGCTGCCAGTCACAGATGACAAACTATGTTCAACCACGGACATGTTCTTGTTATTGTGTTTAAGGGTTAAATCCATTAACATGTTCCTCCAGTTTTTTTTTTTTATTACATATCCCATGTACAAGCTGGATAAATATATTTATGGTATTGATAGTTACATAGTTAATGTGGTTGAAGAAAGTTACATGTCCATCTGCTCGCCGCTGATTAATGCTGGTTACAATACCTGGACCTGAAACAGCAGCAGTAACCAGACATACAGCATCAGCTTCAGCAAGACGCTGGAACCGACATCTCTGCTGAGCAGGCTCCTCTGTGGCTGAGGAAAAATGGGAGACAGCAGAACACATGGTTCGAGATTCCCCCTGTGCAGCAGCGGGAACTCGACACATAACATTACCCTCCTAGGGCCCCCCTCCTTAGGCCTCACTACGTTCAAAAGCTGCAATGAGCTGAGGAGCCCGAATGTGCTCAACAGGCCCTCTGGGCCGTGACACTTCTAATCCACATGATAATACTTTTTGCCACGTGCCACCTTACACCCAACGATAGCGTTTACCTCGTAATCGTCCATGGACAAGCCTGATGTCCCAGCAGATGACTCGGAAAACCATGACATGTGAACAGGTTTTAGGAGGGACACATGGAAGGTGTCGGGGATACCTAGGCGTGGAGGAAGAGCCAACCGATAAACTACAGGGTTGACTTGTTCCAGTACCTTGAAAGAAGCTATGTAGCAAGGCGCAAACTTAGTGGACTCAACTCGCAGCCTGATGTTACGGGCGCAGAGCCACACTAAGTCGCCAGGAGCAAAGGTCGGAGTGGGGCACCAGTGTGCATCAGCAGAAACCCTCATTCTCTCTTTGGAGGCCCGGAAGGCATCCTGTGTGCGATCCCAAATGTCACGTGCCTCCACCACCCAGTCTGCCACCCTAGAATCGGTGTATGACACGGGCATGGGCACAGGGACACACAGATGTTGGCCGTAATTAGGGAGGAATGATGTCTGCCCGGTGGAGTCGGCTACGGCATTGTTCAATGCAAATTCCGCCCATGATAGCAAGGATGCCCAGTCATCCTGCCTGGCGGAGACAAAATGTTGCAAGTATGTGACCAGAGTTTGGTTGTCCCTCTCTACCAACCCATTCGTCTCAGGATGGTACGCAGAAGAGAGATTCAGCTCAATGATGAGTAAATGACAGAGCTCTCTCCAGAACCGAGATGCAAACTGGGGACCTCGGTCACTGACAATTTTGTCTGGCCTACCGTGTAGGCGGAAAACATGTTTAACAAACAATGCCGCCAAGGCCTGTGCAGAAGGTAACCATGGAAGAGGCACCAAGTGCACCATTTTAAAAAACTGGTCGGTGACTACCCAGATAATGTTGCAGCTACAAAACTTGGGTGAGCCCATCACGAAGTCCTTCCTGACCATCTCCCAGGTCTGCCTCTGGCAGGGCATAAAGTAAACCAGCAGGCCATTGCCGAGGAGACCGATTCTTGGCACAGGAGATACAAGCCCGAATATAGTCCCTGACGTCACGGGCCATATGCAGCCACCGGTACGTCCGCGCCAGAAGCTCATATGTCCTCTTGGTCCCAAAATGTCCACCCACCCTGGACGAGTGAGCCCAAGAGAGAACCTCCGGTCGCAAATTAGGTGGAATGAAAGTTTTGCCTGAGGGCACAGACTAGCGAAACCAGAGCCACAGCTCTCAGGCTCTCTGAAGGGACAATAAGCCGAGGCTCCTCCTCCTTTGATGACACTACGGAGCGGGAGAGAGCGTCGGCACAAATATTCTTCTCCCCGGAGAGAAAATGAAGGGTGGAATGGAACCGGGAGAAGAACAGGGAACATCTAGCCTGGTGAGAATTTAGCCACTGGGCAGTCTGTAAATAAAGAAAATTCTTGTGTTCGGTGTAAACTTGGAAGGGAAAAGAAGCCCCCTCCAGGAGGTGTCTCAACTCTGAGAAGGCCAACTTCATTGCTAGCAACTCCCTGTCCCCTATGGAATAATTCCACTCTGCTAGTGTGAAGGTCTTAGAGAAAAAGAAGCAAGGATGCTTCCGACCTTGAGCATCCTTCTGGAAGAGGACTGCTCCAGCACCGACAGAAGAGGCATTCACCTCCATGATAAATGGTTTATCAACATCGGGCAATGTAAAATGGGAGCACTATCGAAGTGTGACTTGATAGAAAGGAATGCCTTGGAGACTTCCTCCGACCACAATTTGGGATTAGCTCCGTTCTTGGTGAGGGCAACCAGGGGAGCTACCAAAGTTGAGAAGTGGAGAATGAACTGGCGATAATAGTTGATGAACTCCATAAAGCGTTGCACCGCTTTGAGAGAATGGGGTTCCTGTCAGTCCATCACAGCCTGTAGCTTGGCAGAATACATGGCCAATCCCCGGGCGGAGATGATATAGCCCAGGAAAGGCAAGGACTCCTGCTCAAACACACACTTCTCCAACTTTGCATAGAGGGAGTTTGCCCATAAGAGGTCGAAGACTTTGCAAACACCTCTCCGGCGGGAGTCTATATCTGGAAAGTAGATGAGAATATCATCCAGATAGACTACGACAGAGGTGGTGAGCATATCCCGGAAGATATCATTCACAAAGTCTTGGAAAACGGCAGGAGCATTACAGATCCCAAAGAGCATCATCAGGTATTCAAAGTGCCCATCCCTGTGTTAAATACCGTCTTCCATTCGTACCCATCACGGATGTGAATCAGGTTGTAAGCACCCCGCAGATCAAGCTTAGTAAATACCCTTGCCCCCTGCAACCTATCAAAAAGCTCAGATATAAGTGGCAGAAGGCACTTATTCTTAACGGTTATGCCGTTAAGACCGCTGTAGTCTATGCAGGGAGGTAATTCTCTTTTCTTCTTCTGCATGAAGACGGCATGTCAGTTGAAATGCGTTGTGGCTAAACTGTATTCAGTGTCAGTGTCTCCTTTCAGCACTCCTGTGACCGATTTCTAACTTTAACCATGCTGCTAATAGTGGCACACCATGTGGCCCGTGAGTCAAGGGCGCCCTGCGTGCCGCATTCAGCTGTATCAGTATCATAGTTGCCAATAGAGTTGAATGCAATAATGGAGGAGCGAGCATCAGATGATGCCTCCTCCCCCATAATTCCCCTCTGCCTCTGGCACAGCAGGTGTGCAATGACGTCTAATTTGTAGTAAAACTGGTCATTCACATTACATAAATTTTTGCCGAACCTATCAATTTTGTTCAATGTAAATGGCGTTAGCCTGACCATCCCAAATGCCAGGTGATGGAATAGAAAAAGGCTATTTAAGATACCCAATCAGGCTCAGACTGGAAAAGAAGGGAAATTAAAATTCTGTAATGGGGTCCAGGGTGGTAACCATGGCGAGGGGCTGCTGTTGTTACATCACACCCCGGCTCCCCGCTGCATTAATAAACTGTCCTTGTTATGGTGTGCTGTGTTTGCAATGTGTTTCACCCACCTGTGGGTCAGCATTCTCCTCAGATTGCAAAGTCCTGATTTGTCTCAGCAACATGCAATTAATCTCAAAGTCCAGATTCATTACCAACAGAACTTTACTTAACTCCTTCAGTTGCATTACAGACAACATCCAACAGTCTTCACATGTCACAGATGTTTCACTTTCTAAGCTGTCCCTGGTCTTTCCTGACAACACATCATCTAGTACTGTGATCTCCATTCCCGCAGTTTTCTGGATTGTCGTCGTAGCTGGGCCCCTGTGCTCCCCGTCCACTTTCCCCTTCCTTGGATGAAATTATAGGATTACGCTTCTAACCCTTGTCAGACCGTAGATTCCGGACATCATGGAAGTTCCCAAAGGCCTAACCGCTGTCCACTCCAACTGTTCAGATCACAATAGTCATGAAGACAGACATGTCACCCTTCCAATCTTCTCTGTCTAGTGTCCTATTCACAACTAAAAACCTTCTAGAACAATTCTCCTCACACTGCTCTAGCTCCTCCCACTAACTGAAAATTACCTCAGGAAGGTAATCTCCCTGCCACTACACCGGCCCCACACCCTTTTCCGGCTGAAACCAGTTCTTATCTCAATCTAATATCTAACTCTATAGTACCCTCCACTGTCCTCAATCCTACATAACCCTGACTGAACACTAAACCTAAGGGTGCCGTCTCACAGTGGCACTTTGGTCGCTACGACGGTACAATCCATGACGTTCCAGTGATATCCATACGATATCGCTGTGTCTGACACGGAGCAGCGATCAGGGACCCCGCTGAGAATCGTACGTCGTAGCAGATCGTTTGGAACTTTATTTCATCGCTGGATCTCCCGCTGTCATCACTGGATCGGTGTGTGTGACACTGATCCAGCGATGTGTTCGCTTGTAACCAGGGTAAACATCATTTACCCTGGTTACCATCGTAAATGTAAAAAAACCAAACTGTACATACTCACATTCCGGTGTCACGTCCCTCGCCGTCTGCTTCCCGCACTGACTGTGAGTGCCGGCCGTAAACCACAGCACAGCAGTGATGTCACCGCTGTGCTCTGCTTTCACTTTACGGCCGGCGCTCACAGTACAGGAAGCAGACGGCGAGGGACGTGACACCGGAATGTGAGTATGTACGTTTTTTTTTTTTACATTTATGATGGTAACCAGGGTAAACATCAGGTTACTAAGCGCGGCCCTGCGCTTAGTAACCCAATGTTTACCCTGGTTACCCGGGGACTTCGGCATCGTTGGTCGCTGGAGAGCTGTCTGTGTGACAGCTCTCCAGCGACCACACAACGACTTACCAACGATCACGGCCAGGTCGTATCGCTGGTCGTGATCATTGGTAAATCGTTTAGTGTAACGGTACCCTAACTGTATCACTACAAATCCCTACCTCTATCCCTTACAACTAGAGACATATAAACATTACTTGCGCAATGTATAAACACAAGTACATTGGTCAGCACATTAAAATAGAATCAAATGCTACCATATTACATGGCACACATATTAAAACATATAAATCATACCCAGTTTTATTTGACAGGTATGCACAGGAATGCAGGGCCTAAACGACCCCTTACAATTCAAAGGCCAGCACACCTGTTAGTAAAAATATAATATACAGGTGCACATGGACGCTATGGCCATCACCAAACAAACCCTAGAATAAAAACATAATGTATATGCACACTGCATTAAATAAATAATAGTAACACATCAGGATGGTCCCTAAACCTAGTGACTCACCTTGCTATGTGCCAACATGCCTCAATATAGATCGTATCAATAAAAAGCTGGAAGGAAAGTAAAAGCACAATAGGGTCTTATCTGGGTATTAAGAGATACCTCTAATCAGATTTTACTCACCAGATAGAGCCCAAACACAGGCACATATAAATATTAGCTGCTGCAGATCCACTGGTCTCTTCGTGAGCAGCCAGAGTAAAAAGAAAAAATGGGATAAAAAGGTGGATTAATTCCACGCTGCTTGAAAGATATAAGTTCAAATGGATATTCAGATGAAAAAGTGGCTTTATTCAATGCGTTTCAGAGTACTATGACTCCTTCATCAGGAGACCTCAAAAGTACATTTTTGGTGGTTTCCTGATGAAGGAGTCATAGTACTCTGAAATGCGTTGAATAAAGCCACTTTTTCTTCTGAATATCCATTTGGACTTCTATCTTTCAAGCAGCGCGGAGTTAATCCACCTTTTTATCCCATTCTTTTTTTTACTCAATATTAGAGATGAACCACCTCCCTAGTGTTTGGGTTCGGTTCGTCAAACAGGGAGGTGTTCGACGAACTGTTCGTCGAACGTTCGACGAACACCGTCGAACCCCATTAAAACCAATGGCAGGCAAACACAAACACATACAAACACATGCAAAACACATAGAAAACACCTTAAAAGGTGTCCAAAAGCTGACAAACTGCTCAGAAGACACAACAAACACATGGAAAAGTCACAACTACATATAGTCATGCGAAAAGAAAAGAGGTGGAGGAGTAAAAGAAGGAGGAGACACAGATATAGGCATGTCATGCCGTTCTAAAATCAAGAAAGGCTGGAGTAAAAATCTAAACTCACTCTACCAACACCCAGACGTCTTGACAAAAAAAATTAAAAAAGAAATATCTTTAGGTAGAATGGCGGCGACACTTTCCTAAGAAGACGTAGTGGTACCCCCGTTGGGAGTTGTGCCAAAAAATGAACCCAATACATTCAGACTAATCCACCATTTGTCATATCCAAGGGGCAGGTCAGTAAACGACAACATCGACGCGGAACCAAGTACAGTACTATGTACTGTACCTCTTTTGACGAGGTAATCAGGCGGGTCAAGAAGTTGGAAAGGGGCACCCTAATGGCCAAAACAGACATTGAAGGGGTGTTCCGGTTACTACCTGTGCCTCCGAATAGTGTCCTCCCATTGGGCTGCTTCTATGAAGGAGCATACTACATAGATCGCTGTTTGCCCATGGGGTGCTCCATATCCTGCTCACTATTTGAGGCATTTAGTTGCTTCCTCGAATGTGTCGTCATGGACGTTTGTAAGGCGGCACATATTATCCATTACCTCGACGACTTCTTATGCCTGGGCCCAAAAGATTTGCCACAGTGTGAAAACACGCGGTAGTCCACCTGTGAGAAGGAGAAAGCTGGAGGGAGAGTGGACACCCCAGAGCCGAGGGGTTAGATTGAGAAAGAAAGAAGGTGGTGTAGCTTGCTTCATGGGTGGGGTAATCTGCTGAGTAGCAGAAATTGCTAGTAGGCCCAAAAGGATTTCCTGGGCCAGATGCCGTTACAAAATAGTAGTTAGGTAAACAGGCAGTGTAGCTTGCTTCATTGGTGGGGTACGCTGCTGAGTAGAACTAAATTCTACTAGGCCCAAAAGGATTTCCTGGGCTAGATGCCGTTACAAAATAGTAGTTAGGTAAACAGGCGGTGTAGCTTGCTTCATGGGTGGGGTACGTTGCTGAGTAGCACCAAATTCTACTAGGCCCAAAAGGATTTCCTGGGCCAGATGCCGTTAAAAATAGTACTTAGGTAAACAGATGGTGGGTGGCTGGGCTACTCTGCTGACTAGCAGACACTGAAGCTTTGGAGCAGACCTCTGAATCCCAGGCCATAGTATGAGTAAACAACTCTGCAGACGACCCCACCCACCTGGAATTGACGATGGCAACGTCATGTAAAACTCAGCAAGGGGACTAAATAAAAGAGTCTCCATTTTTTTAAAAAATTCGGCCACAGACACCACTTAAGTGGCATCAATTTCGCCAGAGTTTTTTAAAACGGTTGATGAGGTGATTTTCAAAAATCATAAAGCTTTTAGTCTCTCCAAGATGACACAGGGGTAGAAAAGTCCTTGCGGATCCAGGATTTGTTCATCTTGATGAATGTTAGTCTGTCTACATTGTCACTGGACAGCCGCGTGCGCTTATCTGTCAGCACACCACCAGCAGCGCTGAACACATGTTCAGAGAGAATGCTGGCTGCGGGGCATGACAAGATCTCCAAGGCGTTAGTGGCGAGCTCAGGCCATTTTTCAAGATTGGAAGCCCAAAATGAGCAAGGGTCCAGTTCCACAGTCATGGCATCGATGTTAACTTGGAGATACTCTTGTACCATCTTCTCTAGGTGTTGGCTGTGCATCAGACTTCTTGTCTCCTGTGGCCTTGCAAAGGATGGTCTAAAAAAACCTTGAAACGATTGGACAAAATTGCTGTTACCACCAGATACGAGGTTACTGTTACGGTTAGAGTGATGACTCAATAGTCCCACGGTTGGCAAGTTAGAACTCAGAGATTGACTACGTGCACCACTGGTGTTTTGTGGAAAAGCAGATGTTAGATTCTGTAACAGTCTCTGCTGATACTCCTGCATGCGTGAATCCCTTTCTGTGGCAGAAATTATTTCGCCAAATTTGCTTTTGTACCGCGGATCTAAGAGTGTGGCAACCCAGTAGTCGGCATTACTTCGGATTCTGACAATCCGAGGGTCATGTTGCAGGTAGTGCAGCAAGAAGGCACTCATGTGTCTTGCACATCCAGGAGGACCAAGTCCTTGTCTTGGTGGTGGCGAGGTGAGAATCATGCTTCCTTCGTCTGCCCTCTCCCCCCAACCTTGCACAACAGAAATTTGATCAAGGTCTCCCTTATCTGATGAGTCTTCCATGCCCAGCGCCAGTTCGTCCTCCACTTCTTCCTCGCCTCCTGCACCTTCCTCAACAGTTTGGCTGCTACCATACGCCCTTGGTAATCCCTCTCCCCCAGCCTCCAATGCCAGCCGCCTTGGTGCTGCCAACCTTCTTGACCTTGGAGATATGATCCCTTCCACATACGACTCCTCCTGTTCCTCCTCCTCCTCCTCCTCTTGTTCCACCACCTGACTCCGGACACTGTGTAAGGTGTGCTCCAGCATGTAAATCACCGGAGTGGTCATGCTGATAATGGCATCGTCAGCATTAAACATCTTCGTTGCTATTTCAAAACTGTGCAGAAGGGTGCATAGGTCCCTGATCTGAGACCACTCCTGCAGCGTAATTTGACCCACCTCTTGATCTCGTTGGCCCAGGCTATACATCGTAACGTATTGCACCAGGGCTCGTCGGTGCTGCCACAGTCGCTGCAACATGTGCAGAGTTGAATTCCACTGTGTGGGCACATCGCATTTCAGCCAGTGAACTGGCAGGTCCAACAACTTCTGTAGAGATGCAAGTCGTCGAGAAGCGGGATGCGAACGGCGGAAGTGAGAACACAGAGACTGTGCCCTCTGCAGAAGCCCATCTAGTCAGGGATAGTGGGATAAAAATTGCTGGACAACCAAGTTCAAAACGTGAGCCATACAAGGCACGTGTGTGACATTGCCCCGGCGAAGGGCCGCACCCAGGTTTGCAGCATTGTTGCACCCAGCCTTCCCTGGCTGCAGGTTGAGTGGAGACAACCATTGATGGAACTCGGTCTCCAGAGCTGACCACAACTCCTCAGCTGTGTGACTCACATTTCCCAGACATTTCAATGTAAACACTGCCTGATGCCGTTGAGCCCTGGTGACAGCATAGTGAGGAGGTGTGCAGGATTCCTTCTGCGTAGTTACAACGTGGGTGGCATTACCAGACAGGCTTTGGGTGCAGGTGGAGGAAAGAGACCGAGAGGTTGAGGAGGCAGAAGCAGTGGAGGAACTTCTAGATGTAGAGGATCAACGAGCAACTCATGGGGTCGGCAAGACTTGGACAGCAGCCCCTTCTCCTGATGTCGCCGTAGTTACCCAGTACCCAGTCACCGACATGTAACGCCCCTGTCCATGTCTACTTGTCCAAGTGTCTGTGGTGAAATGCACCCTGTCACACACAGAGTTTCCCAAGGAAGCGGTGATGTTGTGTGCGACATGCTGGTGTAGCTCAGGCAGAGCTTTCATTAAGAAGTAGTGGAGACTGGGCATCTGGTACTGGGGCACTGCAACGGACATAAGGTCTTGAAAATCCTCTGTGTCCACCAGGCGGAAAGGCAGCATTTCTGTAGCCAACAGCTTGCAGATGGAGAAATTCAACCTCTTAGCTTTGTCATGGCTAGGAGGAAATGGTCTTTTACTTGTCCACATCTGAGGGACTGAGGGCTGGCTGCCGTGCTTAGACGGAGTTGAGTAGGGTGTCCCCCTACAAACTGCAAACTGCTGGTCTGTGAGGAAAGTGCAGGAGGAGATGTTATGTTGCCTTGATCAAAATGTGGTGTCAATGTCGGAGAGCGCTCAACACCAGCAGGTGTTTCCACTTGCAAATGTCCTGACGACCTGCCAATCACACTGGCTGATGCGGGTAAAGAGGTGGAAGGTCTGCATCCAAAACCAAGTGCGACTGCTGTCCCCACTGTCACAGAGGATGAAGAGGACATGGATGTACTTGATGGGGCAGAGCAGACGGTGGTTGACCCAGCCCACTAGGCCGCATTGTAGCACAGTGAGCTTCCCACTGCAACTTATGCCTCATATCCACGTGACGGTTCATGCATGTAGTACTCAATCTAGTGATTTTTTGGCCTCTACTGAAATTTTGTTGGCAAATCTTACAGGCAACATGAGTTGATTCATCCTTTGCGATGTCAAAAAATGCCCAGGCTATGCAAGGCTTAGAGCCCGTGAGACCTGAAGAGCCACCACGACTTCTGGTCTGAGGCACAGTTGGGGTTGAGGATGCAGTTGTTGACGTGCTTCCAGTACTCCGTCTCTGTCCAGCAAGGTGCACCATTACCTCATCGTCAGACTCGTCACTAGCATCCTCCTCCACCTCCTCTGCTGACCTCATGGACTGGCGGACTGGGGGTTGGCAGTAAGTGGGGTCTACAACCTCGTCATCATCATCCTGTGTGTTCTCACACATGTCGTCCTCAGAGCCAACCTCTTCCTGCCCCGACCGAAAAGTCAAGTTTTCGTTCCAATCAGGTATCTCAGTCTCATCATCATCTTCCTCATTGTCTTCACCAACAGGAGTTACATTTTGGGAATGAGGGTCTACATTATGCTCAGAACCTTCTTCATCTGGGCCTGGATCCGACTCATAAAGATTCTGGGCATCAGTGCAGATCATTTCCTCATCTGGATTCACAGAAGCTCTGGAGCAGACCTCTGATTCCCAGGCTATAGTATGCGTAAACAGCTCTACAGACTCAACCATATGTGTTACCCCATGCTCAGACGGGCAGCTGGAGACTTGGGAGCTGTGAGGAAGCAAGTGCAATTGGGGTGACAACTCTGAGGACTGGTTTAGTTGTGATGTTGAAGTTGACATGGAGGAGAGCCCACTTGAACGAGCACTTGATATCCGTTCAAGCACCTGCTGCTTTTGTGCCTCATCTGGAATTTTTGGTGATGCTTGTAGCGATGGTCGTAAGAAAGGGATCATATCAGATTGTCCATGAAAAGAAGTAGACATCTTACTTTGGCTGGAAGATGGTCTTTCTTCTGCAGATGTTACTGTTGCTTTACCACCTACCCCATGGACACAACCTTTTTTACCCTTTCCAAAACGCCTATTCCCCATTCCACCAGCAACAAGCCTTTTGCCACTCATTTTAGTGCTTAACTAATTGGCAACTCTGTATATGTAGTTGTTGGCACAACAAGCGATGGATGAAAACCAAGCAGAACTGAGTGGCCAAACTGTGGTACTAGGCCCAAAACTATTAACTGGATTAGATGCAGTGAAAATAGAGATACACAGGCGGTGTAGTTATTTTCACAGGCGGGCTACTCTGCTGACGTGCAGACACTGATCCTTAATCCCCCTGAGGAAGGTATAACTACCGAAACGTGCGTCGGGGAGGGCGCACGGACCCCGGATACATCTCACCCGCTCTTGCCACTAAAAAGGTAATGGACTTTGGTGACTGTTTTTTAAGACCCGGTTTCTTGGGTCGTTGCTTATAGATGCAAGATGATACTCTTTAGCAGTTGCAGCAAGGTGGCTTTAACTAGAGGCACTTCTATCCTCTGTTGATTATTTCTACATGGATGGGTTTGTGTTTCTTGGCTCCGTGTGCCCTTGGTATGTTTTTTGTGGTGTCTATGCTCTCCTGCAGCACCTAACGTCACCTGTATTGTATTAATGTGATGTATATTTATTCATTTTTCTACAATTGTTGTTAAATAATAAAATTCAAACTTTTTATACATCGTTGTTTGGGCGTATGGTCGTTTTTTTTTGGGTCCTTGAGACCCATAATCTCCCTATACACAGGCGGTGTAGTTATTTTCACAGGCGGGCTACTCTGCTGACGTGCAGACACTGATCCTAGGCCCAAAACTGTTAACTGAATTAGATGCAGTGAAATTAGAGATACACAGGCGGTGTAGTTAGTTTCACAGGCGGGCTACTCTGCTGACATGCAGACACTACTCCTAGGCCCAAAACTGTTAACTGGAATAGATGCAGTGAAAATTGAGATACACAGGCGGTGTAGTTAGTTTCCCAGGCGGGCTGCTCTGCTGACATGCAGACACTGCTCCTAGGCCCAAACTATTAACTGGATTAGATACAGTGAAAATAGAGACACACAGGCGGTGTAGTTAGTTTCCCAGGCGGGCTGCTCTGCTGACGTGCAGACACTGCTCCTAGGCCCAAAACTGTTAACTGGAATAGATGCAGTGAAAATTGAGATACACAGGCGGTGTAGTTAGTTTCACAGGCGGGCTACTCTGCTGACGTGCAGACACTGCTCCTAGGCCTTAAACTATTAACTGGATTACATGCAGTGAAAATTGAGATACACAGGTGGTATAGTTTGTTTCACAGGCGGGCTGCTCTGCTGACATGCAGACACTGCTCCTAGGCCCAAACTATTAACTAGATTAGATGCAGTGAAAATAGAGATACACAGGCGGTGTAGTTAGTTTCACAGGCGGGCTACTCTGCTGACGTGCAGACACTGCTCCTAGGCCCAAAACTATTAACTAGATTAGATGCAGTGAAAATGGAGATACACAGGCGGTATAGTTTGTTTCACAGGCGGGCTACTCTGCTGACGTGCAGACACTGCTCCTAGGCCCAAAACTATTAACTGGATTAGATGCAGTGAAAATAGAGATACACAGGCAGTGTAGTTAGTTTCACAGGTGGGCTGCCCTGCTGACGTGCAGATACTGCTCCTAGGCCCAAAACTGTTAACTGGATTAGATGCAGTGAAAATTGAGATACACAGGTGGTATAGTTTGTTTCACAGGCGGGCTACTCTGCTGACGTGCAGACACTGCTCCTAGGCCCAAAACTATTAACTGGATTAGATGCAGTGAAAATAGAGATACACAGGCAGTGTAGTTAGTTTCACAGGCGGGCTACTCTGCTGACGTGTAGACACTGCTCCTAGGCCCAAAACTATTAACTGGATTAGATGCAGTGAAAATTGAGATACACAGGTGGTATAGTTTGTTTCACAGGCGGGCTACTCTGCTGAAGTGCAGACACTGCTCCTAGGCCCAAAACTATTAACTGGATTAGATGCAGTGAAAATAGAGATACACAGGCGGTGTAGTTAGTTTCACAGGCGGGCTACTCTGCTGACGTGCAGACACTGCTCCTAGGCCCAAAACTATTAACTGGATTAGATGCAGTGAAAATAGAGATACACAGGCGGTGTAGTTAGTTTCACAGGCGGGCTACTCTGCTGACATGCAGACACTGCTCCTAGGCCCAAAACTATTAACTAGATTAGATGCAGTGAAAATTGAGATACACAGGTGGTGTAGTTTGTTTCACAGGTGGGCTACTCTGCTGACGTGCAGACACTGCTCCTAGGCCCAAAACTATTAACTGGATTAGATGCAGTGAAAATAGAGATACACAGGCGGTGTCGTTAGTTTCACAGGCGGGCTACTCTGCTGACGTGCAGACACTGCTCCTAGGCCCAAAACTATTAACTGGTTTAGATGCAGTGAAAATAGAGATCCACAGGTGGTATAGTTAGTTTCACAGGCGGGCTACTCTGCTGACGTGCAGACACTGCTCCAAGGCCCAAAACTATTAACTGGATTAGATGCAGTGAAAATAGAGATACACAGGCGGTGTAGTTAGTTTCACAGGTAGGCTACTCTGCTGCTGACGTGCAGACACTGCTCCTAGGCCCAAAACTGTTAACTGGATTAGATGCAGTGAAAATAGAGATCCACAGGTGGTATAGTTAGTTTCACAGGCGGGCTACTCTGCTAACGTGCAGACACTGCTCCAAGGCCCAAAACTATTAACTGGATTAGATGCAGTAAAAATAGAGATACACAGGCAGTGTAGTTAGTTTCACAGGTGGGCTACTCTGCTAACATACAAAAACACTGCTACTAAGCCCAAAACCCCAAAACGATTTACTGGGTTAGATGCAGTAAAAATTGAGATACAGAGGTGGTGCAGCTAGCTTCACAGGCGGGCTACTCTGCTGACGTGCAGACACTGCTACTAAGTCCAAAACCCCAAAACTATTTACTGGGTTAGATGCAGTAAAAATTGAGATACACAGGCGGTGTAGCTAGCTTCACAGGTGGGCTACTCTGCTGACGTGCAGACAATGCTACTAAGCCCAAAACCCCCAAAAGATTTACTGTGTTAGATGCAGTAAAAATTGAGATACACAGGCGTTGTAGCTAGCTTCACAGGCGGGCTACTCTGCTGACGTGCAGACACTGCTACTAAGCCCAAAACCCCCAAACGATTTACTGGGTTAGATGCAGTAATACAAATTGAGATACACAGGCGGTGTAGCTAGCTTCAGAGGCGGGCTACTCAGCTGACGTGTAGACACTGCTACTAAGCCCAAAACCCCAAAATGATTTACTGGGTTAGATGCAGTAAAAATTGAGATACACAGGCGGTGTAGCTAGCTTCGCAGGCGGGCTACTCAGATGACTATCAGACAATGCTACTAGCCCAAAAGGATTGGCTGAGCTAGATTACACCGAATGCTGTGACTAACACTTGCACAGCACTGGCTCAGACCTGCCTGGCAAACAGTGCTATGAACCTCTGTAACCTACCTTGAAAAGGGCTGATATTGCAACTAGTCCCGACTCCTCCCGACTCCCTAAACCTATCTCTCTGACAATTCGCTCAAAAAAACACTCTTAGTTTGTATAGCGCCCACAGCAGCAGCGGTGCCGTCTAACACTAAGCTGCAGCAGTGAGGAAATGATCAGGTGGCGACTGGGCAAATGGCTGCTTCTTATAGGGCAAGGACATGTGACATACACAGCCAATGACACATGCCCTTGCTTGTGTGCATCACATGCACATTGCTGTGTGTGTGCACTTACTGATAGGCTGAGAGACTGCACCGCCCCTCTGTAAATGCGGGAAAGAAAAAAAAAAGGAGATCGGCGTTATTTCAGCACAGATCTATCCCCCGCCCCCCGCCCGCCCACTATACACTGAAACAGTCCATTAACAATGATAAACAGTTTTAATGTGCAAATCAAGCTAGGCTTTTGGTGAACGAACAGTTATCTAACAGAAACTCGAACAGCCGAATTTTAAGCCAATTATTCGGGTTCGTCAAACAACTCGAACACCGCCCAAAACAGCTTGAATTTGAAATTGGTGAACAGTTTGACTCGAACACCGCTCATCTCTACTCAATATAGACAGGGGCAGAGCGGGACCAGTGTCTGACTGTGTTGGGACCTGCATGTGGAAAGCTGAGATTATAATGGTACAGTGGTACACAGCCTGGTTGAGTGGGGGGATGGAACCTCATCCCCAAATGGACTGAGTTCAATAAAAAAAAATAGCAAAACTAAAACTGTGAACTGTGCACTATTAAAAACTCGGCTTTGCACAGGCTGGTCTCAACACAGTCAGACACTGGCCCTTTTTTGCCCCTGTCTATTTTCAGACCTGGTTGGCACATAGTAAGGTGAGTCACTAGAATCAGGGTCCATCCTGATTGGGTACACCTTGTTGTGGTGGGATGACTTTTACACTTTTTTCAGAAAAACAAATCAACTAAGTACCCGTTAGACGTGTTACTATTTATTTACCTATAGAAGTGTGCCTACGGATTTTGCTTTTATTCTAGATTTTATTGGAAAATAAGGCAGTAGTTTAGTCTCCCGATGGGCCTCTGTGCAGGAGTATGCCCCAAGCCACCCATCAACCTACACGAGCAGTGCTTGACACAATGCATTTAATGAACTATATATATCGGCGGGTGACCAGCCATGGTATGAATACTGTATGTATCATCAAAACTGCCATAAATGCCATCTATGGAATCCTCACTTATCACATAGATGGGTGTCCACCATTTCCACCCTCTGCCTCTTCCATATCCTTCAGTGGATATGTGGCTGCATGCACAATGCTGACGTATTTCCAATCCAATGTAAGGACAATTTGTTGGCTGGTAATTTTGCGAATAAGGTTCAGGTAATATTTGGATATATCTCGAGAAGATGGGTCCTTGGTATTCCAGTTCAAGCTCAACAGTAATTTATCTGACTTGTCTGTCACTGGTGCTCCTGGTTCATAGTCTTCTTAATATTAGTCATACATAACATTGAAATTATTTTTGTAAAGTCTAGGTTGATCTCCAAAATTTTTATCCGTGAAGTAGAGTTCTATTTTGTTTTTATTTCATATGGAAGTCATTTTATTTGCTAAGCTTTACTGGATAATGGTTTTACCAGGCCCAATTTGACTTAAAAATAGCTGATCTCTGTTTTTACACTTTACTGTTTGCATGCACTCATTAATCAGTGCCCTTCAGTCCTAACATTAGGCTTTTAACCTTACTTAACCTTTATGGTGCAGAATGATCACCACCTTTCAAACACAAATTAGCAAGAACTCCGTGTCTGGAGTATTTATAGAGACAGTGTGAGAAGACTTGCCCGTAGACTACAAGGATAAGTGGGTACAATATCTAAATTGTTTTGCACCTCTTACTATGCTTGGTGGTCATATTATTATCCTTTACTGCCTAAAGGAACACGAGAATAAACAAATAGCCCTACTTATGTAGTGTCACTTGTAATGGTTGACAAGATCTCTGCCAGAAGTATTTGACATCAAATAGGTCCATAAAACGTTGTAAAGCTAGCTGAATCTTAAGGTGGGGTTAAACAGACCACCCATGGGAAAGGGTGAAGATTGTGTTTCAACAAAAAGTAACACAATATTTGGGTTGACCTTCAAGATGCAGCTCTTGTGTTCTCATGTGTTCGTTGATATTAGGACTGATTGTGGTCACTTAAGTTACCTGGGCTTGACAAAAGATAATACATGGCAATCTTTATGAGCCAAAATGAGACTCATTCATCAACTATTATAAGAAATTGGTTTGTACCCAAGCAGTCAAGGACATGTCGACCCTTAGTGTCTAAGCTTTGTGACAATTTGTGAAGTGTCTAAATAAATCCCTCACAAACAAAAAAAGGAACTCTTTATACAGGATACAACAGGATTTGTGTAAGTAGACACTTAGATGTCATGTGATGTAGAAGGTTTACCACTTCTCACCAAAGACTTATCCACTAGAAACATAGAACCCCAAATTCCGTATTTAGAATCATTAGTCCAAGTTTTTTGACTCCTCTAAGAAACCCTTTATGGTACATGTAGTAAATGGATGCAGAAGCTTTTTTGATCCAAAGACCACAATGTAAGATTGTACCATTCTATATTCTGAAATAAACTTAAAGGAGTTTTCTTATTTGATATAACAAAAACAATGTCTCAAATATCTGATAAATAGGGGTCTATTTCTGAAACACCCACTTTTATGGAGAACATAGGTTCCATATTTCAAAGGAAAAAGAGTTGAGTTAGCTATTTTTATTGCAGCTTATCAAAAAGCAATCTTGTTTTTTACATCTCTTGTTAAACCACAATGGAGAAAAACATATTTAAGCACACTTATCTCTTCCTCTCTGAAGTATTGAAAAGTAAGAAGTCCCTAATATGAGGGTATCAGGAAACATGGCTAGGGATTAGAGATGAAGGAAACAATTTGGTGCAGCATCCAGGTGAATATTCTGTGCCAACTGGATGGAAGTTCTTGCAATTCGTCTCTTACTTGAATGCAACTGCTGCTCCTGTTTAGCTTAAGGGGGCTTGCGTGACATCGTGCATGTGTTGTGCTGCAGTGATGACATTGCTCCGGCCAAACTCATAAATAAAGAATTCACATTGTATGTGCATCATGCTGCAAAGATGACATAATTAACCCAGCTAATCAAAAGAAGAATCAGGAATTCCGGAAGGTAAGACAATTCATGGGCATCCTGTCAACCGGTCAAAGATTACTGACCTTGCTGGTGGACAAGAGCCTTGAAAATTGATTGTCCCATCTCTAAGTCTACTTTTAGACAGGCTGATAATTGGGGAATGAGCATTCTTAGGAATAACTGGAGGGATCATTTAGGATAATAATTAATAATAATAATTTTTATTTATATAGCGCCAACATATTCCGCAGCACTTTATAATTAAGCGGGGACATGTACAAACAATTAAGATAGGGCAATCACTTGCTCCTGACTATCAGGCCCGTAATCACTCAACAAATGAGTAAGTTTGTTGTGTCATGATTTCTTTACCAGTTTAAAAATCATCATTTTTAGGAAGGCCATGTGTTGCTATGATATTCAATTTACATACATCAATCTTATTTATGATCATTCTGTGCTCATGGAAGCCCGATCAGCTGGTCTAAACAGGCCAATACACAACATCCGATAAGCTTTCACTTGGCTGGTTGTCAATTTTTTAATGGATGCAGTCAACGTGTGTAAAGCCAGCAGTACTTGTACCATTCCATGGTAAAAGAACCATTAAAATACAAGATGTAAGTAGCATAAATTAGGAATATAGCTATTACTCCAAACCAATACCACATACAAAATATTTTCTTGCGTTTTGAGTCATATTTTAAAGGAGCTGTTTCAGTAAAGGAATACTTTGGCCATATGTCCCATTTGATCAAGTAGACATCATAGAGGAGTAAAACAGCTCATTGTTGGGGAGTCAGCAGCTGCAGCAAACAGCTGATTGCCAGTGGGTCCTACTCTTAACCCATTAAATCTTTTTAGCAACTTGTGAAGAAGAGATGCTTGTATGGAAGTCTATACAGACATTTGATTATATTGACAACGTAGAACACTTAGTTCAGGATAATTTATGAAATGTGAAAAATTGCCTGTAGTGATCATCACTATTGCTCGTAGATTCCTCTTCCATTTCTCAGTAACTCTTTTGAAAAATAAAACCGTAACCTAATTGGTTGGAATAGACATTACTCCACTTCTACTTTGTACTTATAAAGTTTTGCAATATACATGAAACTGAAAATTCCATGCACTAAAATTTTATAGCTTCTGGTTGCAAATTTTTGCACGTTTTCCAATGGTTAAGAGATTTTACGTTAGTGCAGGGACTTAAATATATGTAACTAGAACTTTTGCAAAATGTCACACCAATGAGAGTTTCCATTGTTTCTGAAAATACTTTTCTTGGTTTATGTTTATAGAATGTGCTTATTGTTATTTTTTGTATTAGTCCTGTATAACCGCGTCTATTATTCCTTCACACTAACCTGACGCATTTACATTTTGGATAGGACCTATTTAAAAGAGAAGTACACAGGGTTAAAATGTGTCTCTCTTGTTAGGTTCAAATTCCAGAGAAAATTTGGAATATTAAGTAGCTTGATTACACAGCCTCATTCAAGTCCTGAAAGGCATCCGTCGGCAGAGTTGGTATGAAATAAAGTGGACGCTGTCTGTCCTGTTCAGATTACATCTGCAGCCAGGCTCCCCAGCTGCCTGGGAAAATGAAGAGCCCCCTATCCAAAAGTACTTTAATAGGGTTTATTACACGGCCTTCTGCAAAGTGATCTCAGGCTTGATGTGAACTTTCGAGTGGGAACAAAAGGGAAAGTGCAGGAGGCTGTTCTCCCTTGGCCTATGAATGGCATCTCACTTTTGTTTTCAACACTTGGCCATTAATTCTCTATGATGTGTGATGTCCTCAGTAAAAGTGCAAGGCACTGAACCAAGATCTCATAAGTGCATTCTGTGCCTCATACGTGCCAAGTTGGCGTATGTCAACGACTAAGTCTCTTTTATTGGAAACCAGTTTTAATGCAATATATTAATATATCAATAGTTAATCCGGGCAAAGAAAAGATGCTCTAAAATCCATGACCCTAGAAACTAATATCATGTCTAGGACGGCATACCAGCAGAGGTGGTAAAAGTCTATGCAGCAATTCATTCAGTCCGGTCTTGCTTGAACTGGAGGTAAGGTTATCCGGATTATAAAGAGAAAGGTCAAGGATCAAATAGACCATGAAGATTTACAGCTTCTAAAGAGGAACAACGCACTAAGTGGACCAGGCCACCTCCGATCTGCTGTCACTTATCAGTCTATCCATGATGAAGTTCACATTCACATGAGAAACTTCATTTAGTTTTAGGACTGGGATGGAAATGACAAATATTATCCAGAAAAATATCACGAAAATGCTCTTTATTCTCCAACAGATTGACAGGTAACTTACCCAGTAGTTGGTATAAATTTGCATTCACATCCAATCCCACCAGCAACCACAGTGGATGGCATATGGAGTACCACCTCTTACCTGACAGTGTTGTCAAAAATATGGCATTCCTGGGTTTTTTTCAGGTGCTAGGATAGGGATCACCCCCGTAATAATGAGAAATATATAATGAAATATATGAACTATGAATAGCAATACTGCTCTGGATACTAGGAAAAAATGAGACACTTAGCACATAATTTGGCCAATTCACGCATGCCCAGCAACCAATGACAAGGCGGTTTCAGAACTGCTGGCAACCAACATATCTAGTGTGAATACCTCTCTTAGGCTGAATTCTGAATTTCTCTGTAGATGTGAATATCTCTCTTTGAAGCCTGAATTTATAGGTAGGTAAGACCCTGTTGCAATTAAAACAACCACATACAGGTGCATACTAGGAGTAGCCACCTCCATATACAATAAACGTCTCAATTTTTTCCTATTATCCAGAGCAGTATTGCTATTCATATTTCATAGCAACAATTAAATTCACACGAGAAGCAGATTTGATGTGATCCAATGCCTGGGGAGGGAGATACCACATCGATAGCCTGGAGCAGAGCACTAAAGGTGGAAACCTACGACCCATCACTAAAGGGAGGACCTGGTTCAGAGATAACAAGAGATGAATCTTCAGAAGAACCAATAAAGCTTCATAGGAGCCATAGGCAGAGTCACTAAAGAAGGAAAGTAGAAGGGTGGAGGGGATGCTTAAAGGAGGACTTGGGATGAGCCATTTATGAAACAAGCTCGAAATACTGAAAAGTGAATCTAAGAATAAAACCTTATAAATAAAAAAGAGGGAAATATAAAAAATATTGGGCCCTCAATGTTAGGCTACAAAACATTTGTTACATGACCCTGAAACCATCAGTGTTGCACAAATCTTGCAGAGAGCAACTGAATTTATCTCCTGCTGGGTGGACAGATGAAGCCCCATCCACTTGGCCAAGAGGGCCGACGTAATTGACTTTTTGATCTACATTAAACAGTTCTTTAGGGGGGAGGCTTCTGCTGCAGGAGTGGTGTGGATGGCTAATCTTATCTTTTTTCAGGAGTACATGGCTCCCAAATTCTCCTGATATCCAGCTTAGGTCAACACCATGGTTGTTCTCCTGGCCTGAACCATACGCTTCCAATATTACTATATTGGGCATGGTTCATATTCAACCTCTGCTGCTAGACAGCAAGTAGCTGGTAACCTTGACAACAAGCAATATACAATAGAATAAAAAAGTTGTAGATTTGTAGACATTTCTTGTTTTTACAAGCATATCACAAATGTTCCCATCTTAGAACTTAGGAATAACCCTTTAAAGTCACACAGAGGACATTGAGGGGGACGGGGAGATTGCGGAGCTTCTGGGTCACGTAAGTTTCTTTATATATTTCTCAGTTTAACCCCTTTCTGACCTAGGACGGGATAGTATGTCCGAGGTCAGATCCCCTGCTTTGATGCAGGGCTCCGCGGTAAGCCCACATCAAAGCCGGGACAGACATGTCAGCTGTTTTGAACAGCTGACATGTGCCCGCAATAGCGGCGTGTGAAATCGCGATTCACCCGCCGCTATTAAATAGTTAAATGTCGCTGTCAAACGCAGACAGCGGCATTTAACCGGCGTTTCCGGACAGGCGGCCGGAAATGAGCGCATCGCTGACTCCTATCACATGATCGGAGGTCGGCGATGCTTCTGAATAGTAACCATAGAGGTCCTTGAGACCTCTATGGTTACTGATCCCCGGCAGCTGTGAGCGCCACCCTGTGGTCGGCGCTCACAGCACACCTGCATTTCTGCTACATAGCAGCGAACATCAGATCGCTGCTATGTAGCAGAGCTGTTCGTGTTGTGCCAGCTTCTAGCCTCCCATGGAGGCTATTGAAGCATGGCAAAAGTAAAAAAAAAAAGTAAAAAAAAATGTGAAAAAAATTAAATAAATATAAAAGTTTAAATCACCCCCCTTTTGCCCCATTCAAAATAAATCAATAAAAAAATAATCAAACCTACACATATTTGGTATTGCCGCGTTCAGAATCGCCCAATCTATCAATAAAAAAAAAGCATTAACCTGGTCGCGTATTGAGAAAAAAATTTGAAACGCCAGAATTACCTTTTTTGGGTCGCTGCGACATTGCATTAAAATGCAATAACGGGCGATCAAAAGAATGTATCATTAGAAACACCAGCTCGGCATGCAAAAAATAAGCCCTCAATAGACCCCAGATCATGAAAAATTGAGAAGCTACAAGTATCGGAAAATGGCGCAATTTTTTATTTTTTTTTTATTTATTTTTTTTTAGCAAAGTTTGGAATTTTTTTTCACCACTTAGATAAAAAGTAACCTAGTCATGTTAGGTTTCTATGAACTCGTACTGACCTGGAGAATCATAATGGCAGGTCAGTTTTAGCATTTAGTGAACCTAGCAAAAAAAGCCAAACAAAAAACAACTGTGGGACTGCACTTTTTTTGCAATATCACCGCACTTGGAATTTATTTACCGTTTTCTAGTACTCGACATGGTAAAACCAATGATGTTGTTCAAAAGTACAACTCGTCCTGCAAAGAATAAGCCCTCACATGGCCAAATTGATGGAAAAATAAAACAGTTATGGCTCTGGGAAGGAGGGGAGCGAAAAACGAACACGGAAAAATGGAAAATCCCAAGGTCATGATGGGGTTAAAATATAAGACAATTAAAGAAAGCGAGGAGGCTGATGGAGTTATTTTTGGAATAATTTTAATATTTTTGTGCATTTCTATGTTTATAAGCTACGGGCATCTCCAGGGGCATTTTTTTCACTTACATTCATGTATTTTTGGAGACATTTTTTTTTGCAATTTATTTTCATAAAAAAAAGTCTCTGTTTGCTTTCTATACCCATTGTAATGCAGAGACTTTCACCACAGTGTGCTAATGAAGCAATGACCCAGGTTAGTCCAACAAACCTCTTTATTTTTTGCATTTTACAAAATAACGCAAACTTTATCCTCTGTATCACAGCCGGATCTTTCATAACAGTCCGCATCAAACCTGTTTCCGTGGGCGACTGCACCGCCGTATCACTCATGGGTGTGTCTATAGCTTTACTTTTTCTTGCCTCTGGCCTGTGTTCAGTTTCACTCAAACCTGTCCTGCACAGAGCCTCCAGCTCTGATACTTCCAAACAAAAACTGATGCACCTAAACCTTAACTGAAAGTTTAAATGGGAATTATGGACATAGGCCAATCCCAAGACCTGGACTGGAGAGATAGATCCATCCACTACCATCCTACAGATCTCTCCAAAAATAAAAGCCCATATGGGGTTTTCTTAAAGCTGACTTGGTCAAATAGTTTGACCAAATCCACACACTGTTTTATTTTGCATTGTAATCACAGCTGTGGCTTCAATTACAATGCTCTCCAGTGGGTTTAGTATGTTTCTCTGAGCATCTTGAGGGACACATAATGACTAGGGTTGAGCATTCCGATACCGCAAGTATCGGGTATCGGCCGATACTTGCGGTATCTGAATTCCGATACCGAGTTCCGATACTTTTGTGGTATCGGGAATCGGTATCGGGTCCATATTACTGTGTAAAATAAAGAATTAAAATAAAAAATATTGATATACTCACCTCTCCGGAGGCCCCTGGACATCACCGCTGGTAACCGGCAGCCTTCTTTGCTTAAAATGAGCGCGTTTAGGGCCTTCCATGACGTCACGGCTTCTGATTGGTCGCGTGCCGCTCATGTGACCGCCACGCGACCAATCACAAGCCATGACGTCATTCTCAGGCCCTAAACTCCTCATTCTAGGAATTTAGGACCTGAGAATGACGTCGCGGCACGTGACCAATCAGAAGCCGTGACGTCATGGAAGGCCCTAAACGCACTCATTTTAAGCAAAGAAGGCTGCCGGTTACCAGCGGTGATGTCCAGGGGCCTCCGGAGAGGTGAGTATATCAATATTTTTTATCTTAATTCTTTATTTTACACATTAATATGGATCCCAGGGCCTGAAGGAGAGTTTTCTCTCCTTCAGACCCTGGGAACAATCAGGATACCTTCCGATACTTGGTGTCCCATTGACTTGTATTGGTATCGGGTATCGGTATCGGCGATATCCAATACTTTTCGGGTATCGGCCGATACTATCCGATACCGATACTTTCAAGTATCGGACGGTATCGCTCAACACTAATAATGACCCTTTTATATGACTCCCCTCACTGCCTCACAAGCCTCAGTCTTAAATTGTCTATTTGCTGGATGCAGATTGAGTTAACTGAGAATCTGTTGGGGTGCTCCTTTTGGGGAAGATTTTTAACAAGCCATCTTAATTTATGGTCACAACATTCTAAACTAACTCAGAGAATGAGTAGAAGGATTGGGAGTTATAAGCTCTTCCATTAGAACAGCTCACTGACAGATTTTCAGTTAACTCCCTCTACAGACAGCAACATAGAGACTATAAAGGCAAATGGTTCAAATTTTTAACTAAAACTAATTTGCAAAAATACATGCATTTACAGTTGTTTTCCACTCAATGTCTGATGGTGGAGTGCAATACCCGGCACCCCCGTTGATCAGCCGTTTCCAGGATTGCCCAGAACTTTTCAGTTACAGAGCTGCACAATACAGCTCTGTTGACGGAATAGTGGCCACGGTAGGGTGCTACACATCCGCCCTCTATTCAAATCAATAGGGGGTGGATGTGCAGTACCCAGCAGCGGCTACTACAGAGTTATCGGTGCTGCGCTGTTCAGCTCCATAACTGAGCAGTTCTGCAGACATTGAGAACAGCTGATCGGCAAAGACACCAGGTATCACACCCCCAACCAATCAGACAATGATGAGCTATCCTAAGTAGAAATGAGCAAATATTTTAAGGTTCTGATGGCTATTTTCGCTGACCTTCCCGATGTTCACCGAACAAAACTGAACATCATTGAATTCATCAATGGGAGGCAAAACCAAACGCATAGACAACACCTTCAGGGGGGCTCATAAACTGCCAAAATAGCTCAAATTAGGGGCAGACACCAGGAAAAGTGGCATCAATTGACCCACCAATTGTACTATAAATAAATAATTTAAAAAAAATTGACATGGGATCCCCTGTATTTTTGATAGCCAGCCAGGCAAAACTGACAGCTGTGGGCATAAACACTCAGCTGTCAGCTTTAGCAAGGCTGTTTATCAATAATAGAAGGGTGCCCATATTGTTTTTTTAGTTATTTAAACAGCAATACAAATGGCATGAGGTCCCCCATTTTTGACAACCAGCAAAACTAAAGCTGACAACGGGAGACTGGTATTCTCAGGCTTGTAAGGGGTCATGGATATTGTCCCCAGCCTAATAATTGAACCCCACAGCCGCTCCAGAAAAGGTGCATCTATTAGATGCGCCAATTCTGGCAATTTGCCCGACTCTTCCCACCTGCCATGTGGTGGTGACAAGTGGGGTTCATATTTGTGAGGTTGACGTCAGCTTTGTATTGTCTGATGACACTAACCACAGATGTTAGTAATGGAGAAACATCTATAAGATGCCCCCTTTACCAACCCCATATTGATATTGCATTAAAAAACACACACCCAGAATAATGTCTTTTATTTGAAATATAAGACACAGACCCCTTAATTGACTCTAAATTAACCCATACTCACGTCATTGCCAGTTCACTGAAGCCAATGTCCCCTGCAAATTAATTAAAATAAAAAACAACCATATTTGTAACCTGTCCCATAATGTCCCACGACGATGCTGATGACTCTACCTGGCAGCCAGCGGCGACACACTGACAGGAGCGTGTAATCACTCCTGCAGTGTGTAGTGCCGAGCTGTGGTGAGAAAGTTCACCGGAGTTCATCAACTTATGAGCCTCGGTGATCTCATGCAGTTCTCATGCAGCAGAGGTGCCATAAGTGGGATCACCAGGGCTCATCAGCTGATGAATTCCAGTGAACTTTCTCACCCCATCTCACTGCTACACACTGCTGGAGTGATTACACTCTCATATCAGTGTGTTGCCAGCTGCTGGGTAGAGCAGTCACATCAGCTGATGTGACTGCTCTACAAGTGATCCAAATTGTCATGGTACAGTATAGATTATGGTGGATAGGTGAGGTATATGGTGGTTTATTATTTTTCGTCTCTTTTCCAGGTGACATATGCATTGGTGATTAGGCATTAAGGAGTGTATATGGTGTTTTTCTATTTTTTACAGAAGACAAGAGGAGCGCCCCCAAGGGCAGCGGGGTACTCGGTACCGGGTCCTTCGGTTCTCAAGAGGGGTGTCACGGTGGCTGCCCCGGTCCGTGGCCCTCGGGATGTCCGTTGTAAAAGGGAAAGGTCTTTAAAGGGATAGAGTTTGTGTTCGTGATGCCACCTGTGGTATTCGGTCAGGGTGACCGACGATGCTTAGGGGTCCGCTGGGGTGATGTTATGGCAGCTAGATGATATACCTTCCCACAGGTGAAGTATGTCCCCAGGGCTTCCCAGTGAGTAAGATGGTGGATGGTGTGAGGCGCAGTGAAGAACGAGGACACAAGGTTGCAGTCTCTTTACCTTTTTACTGAAGGCTTCAGCATCCACAGTCCAGAGCACAGATCACAGGGCAGGCAGAGTCTGGCCGGTTTGGAGGCAAATCCAGAGTCCTCTTATCCAGGTGGAAATCAGTAGCCTTCCTCTAGCGACTGGGTGTTGTACTACCTTATTGCTGAGCCTCTCATAAGGTCCTCACAACTGTTGTAGATGTACTAGATGTTATGTTTCTCTCTCTGTCCCCCAGATGGATAGGACAACACGTATGACCGGTAGCCTGAGGCTTTTTACAGGGACTCTAGCACGCCCCGGCCTCTCGTGGGTGCCACCTTGCCTCCTGGGTATGGGGCGGATCAGTAACGTGAAATTAGCTGTCCTGCTGGTCTCTGGAGCAAGGCATAAAGGACTGTTGCTCTCTCGGTGTTCCGGCTACCGGATCCTGTGCCTCAGAAGGAGGCAGCCTGTGCAGGGCAGAACTTCTGGTTTCCATTCCTTTTGCTATGACTCCTTTCTCACTCTCTACAATATAGTTCTCTGTTCGTGTCCTTTCTTAGAAACTGCCGCACTTGGGGCAGGCGCAGCTCTGTGACCTTCTGTCTAGGCCTCTGACAGGCTCCCACCCCTGTCAGGGACCAACTAGCTGAGCCGAAGCTCAGCCAGCAACTGCCTAACTTCCTATCCAGGCCACTAGTTTTACCTAAGTGTGAAGAGTGCCCTAATAAATAGGAGCATAGCTCCCCCTGGTGGACTGGAGTATGAAATGTGTTGTATGCTTGTGGTACCTGGTAAAGAGATCTCCTTTATTGCCTCCAATTGTAACATCACTCCCACTAGAGGAGAATGATATTACTGCAACCACCAGGACCCTGCGGCGCTGCACAAGGGCTTCAGGGATTAAGTGTAAGGTGAGCAGATGCTGCGTTTTCTATTTTCATTTCAATATATATTTCTTTATTTTAACATTTTTTTCTTTACTTTGACTTTACTTTGAGCATAGGCGCTGGCTGATGACTACACCCATCAGCCACAGCCTGCTCCCTCTATTAACAACTACAGCAGGTGTAGGCTCATGGAAGTAGTAGTCTCTCATCGGCCGATGCCTGTGACCTGCGGTAAGCTTTCTACCGCGAGTCACAGTCACAGCTGTGGGGTCACGCTGACATCCAACAGCGTAACCCCACAGCACTCTGACCGACAGTAAAGATCTTACCTGCGGTAATGTCAACACTCATCAGCGTCGCCATATCCATGCAGCCTTAGTGGAAACTTGATCATTTACTGAATGTTGACAGACTTTTGCTGATTTTAAGGAAAATGCTAGGGAATCAAAATGAGTCTGAATGTGCAAGGTTTGCTCCGACTTTGAGACTGGCAAATGTTTTTTCGAACAAGTTTGCTCATCTCTAATCCTAAGTATGGGTCATCAATGGTAAAGTAGTGGACAACCTCCTTAAGTAACATGCCCCCAAATGTGTCCATATCCTTAGCTGCTTCTTCTAACTGCAAGTCACACAAGAGGATGTAAGCATTCGTAGACCCACTATTAAATTTCCAATCTTTAAAGGTATGATTATATATAAATTTATCATACGGTCTGGTGCAATTTGCTACTTAAAAACCTAATTACCAAATGGAAATGAAGCGTATTCCAACAAGAGGCGTTCTGTCTATAGGCACCTTAGAAGATGTGTTACAGCTTACGGGAGTGAAATAGAGCATTTTACAGTATAGCCTGATCAATACGGGCCTATAATATTGCCTCTCGGAGGAGAACTGCACTTGTTGTACCAATAACATTTTTTTTTCTCGCTGTCATTAATCTCTATTAAAAATGAGAAGCGTGGCATGCTTTTAGTTCAGTAATAAACCTATAGTGAGTTATTATATTGATGTTGTTTTCTGTTGAGCTCTTACAGTGCCGGGTATTGATTAGAACTGAATTAACACAAAGCGTCTGCGGAGCAGATAGCAAATATGTGTAGGATTGATTTGCATTCCCCTTGCCTGGTATTACTTGTAGGAGAAACAACACATCCTTCACTTTACTTCATGCAGCTGCATTTAGTCACACCCGACCGTGCTCGGAGAAATCGCACCTTTAAATGTTGCACATTCCGTAGATCGTAATATTATCACTGCTCAACAGAATTCCATGCCTCTATAAATGTATTGATTTATTGTTTGTTTGCTTATATAATACAATTTTCAAGCTGTCACTCTATAATAATGCAACTTCCCATGGCAATACAAGCCGTAAATATTATGGATCGCTCGGCTTCCTCTTGCCCAGCGTGGGGCTGAATGGAGGCATCCAACTATGCAGTGCTTTGAGAATATAAGATCAAAGTATCCTTGAAGAACAATAGCAGCCACACTTATCCTGTACTTGGGGGGCCACACACAGAAACACCTGCAGGGCAATAAAATTTGTGGAGAAAGTTTCCCAGAGGTGGCAGGTGCATTGCATGGAAATGAGAAGAGTGAAGAGATGGAAGAGTTTGTGTGTAAGAATGAGAAATACCAGGACAAAATAGAATATTAAGTTTCTTACAAATTACATGCGAGAAACTTAAAGTTTAACCATCATTTTATTCATTCATTTTTTTTATAAATCAATAGTACACAAGAAACTAAGACACTTTGTAACATATCTTATCAGAGAAATCTTTTTTTTTTCCTCCAAGACTGATCTTGATTTCAGAAAATTCTGACTTTACTGGTAAAATCTGTTCTTATTGAATATATATTTTCCCATTACTGACAATTGGAGCTCATAACATTCTATGGAGAACTGTAACTGTCTCTTCAGCCACGTTCAGTATTTTACATCAGTATTTATAAGTAGTGTTGAGCGATACCGTCCGATACTTGAAAGTATCGGTATCGGAAAGTATCGGCCGATACCGGCAAAGTATCGGATCTAATCCGATACCGATACCCGATACCAATACAAGTCAATGAGACTCAAGTATCGGACGGTATCCCTGATGGTTCCCAGGGTCTGAAGGAGAGGAAACTCTCCTTCAGGCCCTGGGATCCATATTAATGTGTAAAACAAAGAATTAAAATAAAAAATATTGCTATACTCACCTCTCCGACGCAGCCTGGACCTTACCGAGGGAACCGGCAGCGTTCTTTGCTTAAAATGCGCGTGTTTACTGCCTTCCGTGACGTCACGGCTTGTGATTGGTCGCGTGCCGCCCATGTGGCCGCGACACGACCAATCACAGCAAGCCGTGACGTAATTTTCAGGTCCTGAATGCCTAATTCTAGGCATTCAGGATTTGAAAATTACGTTACGGCTTGTGATTGGTCGCGTCGCGGTCACATGGGCGACGCGACCAATCACAAGCCGTGACGTCACGGGAGGCAGGAAACGCGCGCATTTTAAAATTACGTCACGGCTTGTGATTGGTTGCGTGCCGCCCATGAGACCGCGACGCGACCAATCACAGCAAGCCGTGACGTAATTTCAGGTCCTGAATGCCTAATTCTGCATTCAGGACCTGAAAATTACATCACGGCTTGCTGTGATTGGTCGCGTCGCGGTCACATGGGCGGCACGCAACCAATCACAAGCCGTGACGTAATTTTAAAATGCGCGCGTTTCCTGCCTCCCGTGACGTCACGGCTTGTGATTGGTCGCGTCGCCCATGTAACCGCGACGCGACCAATCACAAGCCGTAACGTAATTTTCAAATCCTGAATGCCTAGAATTAGGCATTCAGGACCTGAAAATTACGTCACGGCTTGCTGTGATTGGTCGCGTCGCGGCCACATGGGCGGCACGCGACCAATCACAAGCCGTGACGTCACGGAAGGCAGTAAACGCGCGCATTTTAAGCAAAGAACGCTGCCGGTTCCCTCGGTAAGGTCCAGGCTGCGTCGGAGAGGTGAGTATAGCAATATTTTTTATTTTAATTCTTTCTTTTACAATTAATGTTGTTTCGATACCGATACCCGATACCACAAAAGTATCGGATCTCGGTATCGGAATTCTGATACCCGCAAGTATCGGCCGATACCCGATACTTGCGGTATCGGAATGCTCACCACTATAATTATAAGCCAAAACCAGGAGTGGGTGATAATACAGAAGTGGTGACGTGTTTCTACTATACTTTTCCTCTGATTTTGGCTTTTAAATATTGAGCTAAAATACTGACCAAATACTGATCGTGTGTTACCTACAGCAGTGTCTGTGTCATCCTGTAGCTTCTTCCTCCTCCAATCTCCATAGAATTTTAAAACCATCAACTCAGTAATGGTGAAATCTGTCTTCACCGAATACAGATTTTATCCATGAATTGTCTTTTTTTTATCATAACATAGACATGATTGATGAAGACCCTGTTTTTAAATAATGTACAATTTCAGAGTTTACATTTAATTTGTATCAGTTTCAATTTGGAGATACTTGTTTCCTTCCTTAGTTTGCTCAACTATGACCTGAAAAAATGTATATAAGGGAGACTTCTTAGCTTTCCTAACATGTCTGTTTTAGTACATATTTTTATTACTGATGAAATTACAGTTCTAGAACATCTTTTCTTAGAGATCTATATTGTGCTGTTCCTCTTTTATTACTCCTGAAACCTGACAATTGGGTGTCTCCTCTAGTAGGGGTGTATTCTGATTGGACAATGTTTGACCTTCCAGGGACACACCTTTCCCTTGAGCTCTGATTGGACAATGTTGGGCCTTCCAGGGACAAAAATTTCCCTAGAGCTCTGACTGGACAATTTTGGACCTTCCAGGGACACACCTTTCCCTAGAGATCTGACTGGACAATGTTGGACCATCCAGGGACACACCTTTCTCTGGAGCTTTGACTGGACAATGTTGGACCTTCCAGGAACACACCTTTCCCTAGAGCTCCGATTGGACAATGTTGGACCTTCCAGGGACACACCTTTTCTTAGAGCTCTGATTGGACAAAGTTGGACCTTCCAGGGAAACACCTTTTCCTAGAGCTCTGACTGGACAATTTTGGACCTTCCAGGGACACACCCTTCCCTAGAGCTTTGATTGGACAATAGAAGAAGTTTGGAAGTCCGTGCCATATTTCTATGTCCATTTCATATATTTCTAAGAGGGTGTCACACTCGGGTCGGGACTTTGGTTCCGCAAAAGCTTCATTTTTTAAAAACGATATTGAACATATCCTGCATGCCACCATATTGAGACAATGCCCCAAAATTTGAAGAGATACCTAGTAGGGCATTCTGTAAAATCGATTTAGTAGGAATATATAGGAAACAGACGCCGGAATCATAGTTAGGTCCAGGGCTTTCTTTATGATAAAGGGATTATGCTGCTGGGACCAGTGATCGCTACTTTAAGGCAACTTTCTTTTGAGTTAAAGGGAATCTGTCAGCAGGTTTTTGCTTTGTAATCTGAAGACAGCAGATGATAGAGGCTGAAACACAGAATTCAGAGGTGTGTCACTTGTCAAAGTATGTGCTTTAGTTTACTAACTGTGGAGTATTTATCACTAGGAGACTAATATTGCCGGACTAGTCCAGCAACTAGGCACTTCACTGTCTATGGACTTTGCACACAAAAAGCATGTTGTGGGTGGGGTTAGCTTCCTCAGCTCTGCTTCATTCTAAATCTAAAAGCTCTGATTTTATGAGAAAGGCTTCCCCTAGTAATCTAAGTGATACATTGTTGGACTCAGCTTCTCTTTGCCTACATTATGCTGCTCTCAGATGACATAGCAAAAACCTGCTGACAGATTCCATTTAAGACCTCTTTTAAATGAAATAATCAAAATTTGTTGACTTTATCAAACATTGAAACAATAGCATTTGGGTCAAACAGATTTTTTCGAATACATAATGAATAATCTTTTTTTCCAGCACCTGTGAATGAAATAGGTCAATGATCAGAGATCAAGGCTTGAGAATTGGAAAAAGTTCAACTCATTCAAGTAAATGTTACATTTCTTTACTTTTTTAGATAGAAAATTGACAAAAAAAGTCTGTTCTACTGCTGACAACTAGGTATTGCTATTCCCTATGTTAAAGAAGTGTATTCAGATAGATTAAGTAAATTGTCTTTTCGAAAGGGAAGAGGCCTTGAATTTCAGTGCCAAATATTGGAAGTAGCAATCCTAGAACCAATATCGACCCTTTAGCGAGCCTTGCCACATGACTTAGCATAAAAGCCAAACCAGAATCTCAGTTTGCAGACGCGTGTTTTGGGCAAAGCAGGAGACCTGAAGTGGCTGTATGAGAGACCTCTAACTGGGTCTAAGGAGTATCGCTTTCCTTATGGCGAATGACATGCTGACATGCTAAGGTAAGGAGACTTATAGGCAATGCAATGCCTTGTGGACCCCAGTCAGAGGCCTCTCATACAGCCAAATCAGATGTTATGCTTTGTACTGAGGAGAGGCAACACCTCAAAACAAGTGTCTGCAAATTGAGATTCTGGTTTGGTTTTTATCCTGTCATATTAAAGGGTTAATATTGACATTTAGTGTTGCTACTTCCAATAGCTGTCACTAGAGTTCTAGGCCTCTTCCTCCCTGAAGAGACAATTTGCATATTTAATTAGCAGATTAGCATTTCATGGCCTATAAGTCTCCTTTCACTGGCATTTCAGGCATGTCACTCTGTCACGTTACTCCAATTTATTATTAAATTTCTAATAGTAATAAGATAATAAAGGAACAGAGCAAATAAAGGATGATATGGAAATATTGAATTATGAGGATTACAATTATTGAATAAAACAGACACTAGTGGAAAATATTATATTCATGAACATAAAAATAATACAACTTAGACATAGCACAATATATCTGTGCTGTGGAAGTCTGGATGCAGGTACTAGACCTTCTAGGGTATTTTTCAGTAATTAGCTATAATAATTGGAACGGGGGAGTTATTCAGAGACACATCTAACTGTTTGATTATATGTCTCAGGTTCACCTAGGTGATTACTCAACCTGTCAGCAATTTATTGCTTTGTATACTGACCAATACTGAGGATTAATGCTTAATTAACAAAGAAAATGAGAATTTAGGATCTACAGATCACAGCTGAGAAGATGTATCCCGGTGCCCCGTCACATGGATACATGACTTACTGATATTATACAAAAAGGGCAATGATGACTCCTGAAATATGATATTCGGTATTTATGAAATCATGATCGAGCAAATTACCTCTTCAATTAGCAGCTTTGTAAAAATTATCAAAAAGAACAAATAAGCTCATAGAGAGATGAGTAGGTTCACAATTCACAGCCACACCGCAACCGTCGGATTACAGCTCTCCTCAAGGACCTTTGTATAAATGGTCCTCTCTCATTTCAGGAGGCCTGATTGCAAGCTCTCTCTTATTTGGTCCAACAGACTTTTCGCCAGAGAGAGGCCCTTAAATATTACTTTGTGGATTACAATCGAGAGGTGAAACATCTCCATCAGGTCATTTGTTGACCTAACAGATTTCCTTCAAGAGCCTGGACTTGATGATGTTTCTTTATCAGAAAGGACCTTATAGGGATCAATGGAAACTCAAATGAAGACATCTTGTGTCTTTTGGCTCCCACCAGTGAAGAAAAGCCAATCTCTCTCAGTCTAGCCTCTTTACCTGTGCTGTATTCTCTTGGGTTTCTCTTTTACAAACACTGGATTCTTGGTTCACAGTCCTAAACTTGTGGGCTCTTTTCCCTCAAAGCGCTGAAGAAAATAATACTAACTCTAAGGCCACTGTCAAACGATCAGTATTTAGTCATTATTTTAATCACTATTTGTAACCAAAACTAGGAGTGGAATAATCGGAGGAAAAGTATAATAGAAACACATCACCACTTCTGTATTTTTCACCCACTCCTGGTTTGGGCTTTCAAATACTGATGTGAAATACTGACCAAATACTCAACGTGTGCAGACAACAGACAACGTGTGCAGACAACACCTGCAAAGAGTTTGTATGTTGTCCTTGTGTTTGCCTGGGCTTCCTTCGGCTCCCGGTTTCCTCCCATACATAATGATAGGAAATTTAGATTATGAGCCCCACTGGGGACATTGATGATGATGTTTGTAAAGCTCTGTGGAATTAATGATACCATATAAGTGAGTAAAATAAATACATACATATTAATACATATATAACCTATGCATTATAATGTTTATGATGGAGTATGACATTATTTAAACATATACAGGCTTGGACTGGTCCACTGGGGAAGAGGAGAAACCCCTGGTAGGCCGCTGCTCAGGAGTAAGCCACTTATTCTGCAATATCAGCAGTTGTTGGCCCAATATATTTGATTCACTATGTACAGACATAAGTAGCATCTCATCATTCAGTCAAAAAACTAACTAAAATATAGAATCAAAGCTATATTTCTAATTTTTTCCTGTAGCTGAATGGTAGGCCATCATAGTTAAAGTTACTGGTGGGCCTGCCTCATCACAGTCCATCATGGAAGCTACAGGTGCTTTTCACAAAATTAGAATTTTATTAAAAAGTTAATACAGGAAAGAAATATATCTTGGTACCGTGTTAGCCAGTAGATAGAAAAATATTTAGAATTGAGAGTCCTCAGTGGTTGATACCTTTTAATGGCTAACTGAAAAGATGGTAACAAATTGCAAGCTTTCGAGACTACATACGTCTCTTCATCAGGCAAAGACTAAAACAAATTCTGAAGAATCACGTATTTATGCACAACATAGTATAGAGAAAAAAAAAAAAAAAAAAGGGAGGGGAAAAAAACCCATGGATAAGCTAGGTGACATGAAGCAGAATTACCATGGGTGATAAACAGTTACGTCCATAAATATTGGGCCAGTTCTTAGATAAGGATTGTTTTATTGTCCTGTGATTAGGGTCTCGTTCTGTTGTGATGACCCCACATGGTCTGAGGGGCAAGTTCATTAGTTGATGTAAACATCAACTAATGAACTTGCCCCTCAGACCATGTGGGGTCATCACAACAGAACGAGACCCTAATCACAGGACAATAAAACAATCCTTATCTAAGAACTGGCCCAATATTTATGGACGTAACTGTTTATCACCCATGGTAATTCTGCTTCATGTCACCTAGCTTATCCATGGGTTTTTTTCCCCTCCCTTTTTTTTTTTTTTTTTTTCTCTATACTATGTTGTGCATAAATACGTGATTCTTCAGAATTTGTTTTAGTCTTTGCCTGATGAAGAGACGTATGTAGTCTCGAAAGCTTGCAATTTGTTACCATCTTTTCAGTTAGCCATTAAAAGGTATCAACCACTGAGGACTCTCAATTCTAAATATTTTTATTAAAAAGTTAATTAATTTCAGTTCTTCAATACAAAAAGTTACACTCTTGTATTATATATAGTCATTACAAACAGAGTGATCAATTTCAAGTGTTTATTTCTGTTAATGTTGATGATTATGGCTCACAGCCAATGAAAACCCAAATGTCATGATCTCAGTAAATTAGAATAATTAACAAAAACACCTGAAAAGGCTTCCTAAGCATTTAAAAAGGTCCCTTAGTCTGTTTTAGTAGTCTCCACAATCATGGGGAAGACTGCTGACTTGACAGATGTTCAGAAGGCAGTCATTGACACACTCCCCACAGAGGGTAAGCTGCAAAAAGTCATTGCTAAAGAAGCTGGCTGTTCACAGAGTGCTATATCAAGGCATATTAATGGAAAGTTGAGTTGAAGGAAAGAGTGTGGTAGAAAAGGATGCACAAGCAACCAGGATAACCAGAAAGGATTGTTTAGAAAAGGCCATTCAAAAATTTGGGGGAGATTCACAAGGAGTGGACTGCTGCTGGAGTCATTGCTTCAATAGCCACCACACACAGATGTATCCAGGACATGGGCTACAAGTGTCGCATTCCTTGTGTCAAGCCACTCATCATGACCAATAGACAACGTCAGAAGCCTCTTACCTGGGCCAAGGAGAAAAAAAACTGGACTGTGGCTCAGTGGTCCAAGGTGTTGTTTTCAGATGAAAGTAAATTTTGCATTTCATTTGGAAATCAAGGTCCCAAATTCTGGAGGAAGAGTGGAGAGGCCACAATCCAAGCTGCTTGAGGTCTAATGTTAAGTTTCCACAATCACTGACGGTTTCAGGAGCCATGTTATCTGCTAGTGTAGGTCCACTGTATTTTATCAAGACCAAAGTGAGCTCAGCCGTCTACCAGGAAATTTTAGAGCACTTCATGCTTCCCTGTGCCGACAAGCTTTTTGGTGATGGAAATTTGATTCTACAGCAGGACATGGCACCTGTCCCCACTGCAAAAAGCAAACAAACCTGGTTTATAAACTACAGCATCACTGTGCTTGATTGGCCAGCAAACTAGTCTGACCTTAACCTCATAGAGAATCTATGGGGTATTCTCAAGAGGAAGATGAGAGACACCAGACCCAACAATGCAGATGAGCTGAAGGCTGGTATCAAAGCAACCTGGGCTTCCATAACACCTCAGCAGTGCTACAGACTGATCGCCTTCATGCCATGCTGCATTGATGCAGTAATTGATGCAAAAGGAGCCCTGACCAAGTATTGAGTGTATTTACTGAACATACATTATTATTATTATTATTATTATTATTATTTATTTATATAGCACCATTAATTCCATGGTGCTGTACATGAGAAAGGGGTTACATACAGGGTTATTGATATCGTTTACAGTAAACAGGTTTACAGTGACAGACTGGTACAGAGGGGAGAGGACCCTGTCCTTGCGGACTTACATTCTATGGGATAGTGGGGAAGAGACAGAAGTTAGGGGTGAGGCGGCGGCTCTGTCGGTGGTGAGGCGGCGGCTCTGGCAGTGGTGAGGCGGCGGCATTTCAGTAGGCCAACATTTCAGATTTTAAATTCATTTTTCAAGCTGGTTTTGCAATGTATTCTAATTTACTGAGATAATGACTTTTGTGTTTTCCTCCTGACATGTGAGCAAACCTCATCATCAACTACAAAAAACATCTGACTGCTTTGCTTGCCAACAAGGGTTTTGCCACCAAGTATGAATTGTTATTTGCAGAGGGATAAAATACTTATTTTTTACTGCAAAATGCAAATTTATATAATTTATACAATGTGATTTTCTGGATTTTATTTTTGATATTCTATCTCTCAATGTTAAAATAAACCTACCCTTAAAATTATAGACTGTTCATGTCTTTGTCAGTGGGCAAACTTACAAAATCAGCAAGGGATCAAATAATTATTTCCTCCACTGTGTATATGTGTATGTATTGGCAAAATTGTATAAAATCTCCTTCAATATTACTAATCATGCGTATTGCTGTGCCTTAGGTTTGTATTTTGGGAATATGATCCCAATTTCTGTTTTTCCAAATTAAAAGATGTGTCATGTCTGGTTTATGGCATATAATAAAAGTGATTCAGCATATAGTGTCCCAGTGGGAATCAAACATTTAAAACTGTACAAGTCAAAGACTATTGCATTAGCACCAGCTAGGACCAATCACAGTTAACTAGGGTCCTATTTCTGAAAATCTCACCCCCAGCACATTTCTTGCACATCCTGTAATATAATTCCAGTGTATACCACCAACCAACTCATTGTCATTGATTGCATTGTGAACTGATTGTCCCGGGCTATGGAGGGCTGGCTGACTCTCAGTTGCATGTGATTAAGATTGGCACTTTATTGGGGGTTGAACAGTCAACTGCTGGGATTTAGGGTATGTGCACACATCAGGATTTCTTGCAGAAATTTCCTGAAGAAATCCGGAAATTTTTCTGCAAGAAATCCGCATTTCTTTTTGCGTTTTTTTCGCGTTTTTTTTTAGCATTTTGCAAGCGAAATTAGCTTGCAGAATGCTAAAGTTTTCCAAGCGATCTGTAGCATCGCTTGGAAAACTGACTGACAGGTTGGTCACACTTGTCAAACATAGTGTTTGACAAGTGTGACCAACTTTTTACTATAGATGCTACTTATGCAGCATCAATAGTAAAAAGATATCATGTTAAAAATATAAAAAAAATTAAAAAATGGTTATGCTCACCCTCTGCAGACAGCCGACCTCCTCAGCGGCGTCCGTTCCTATAGATGGTGTGTGCAGGACATCATCGCAGGTCCGTCACACACAATATCTATAGGAACGGAAGCGGCAGCATGCACCGCTGAGAGGCGGGAAGACTCCGGGGGCCATCGAAGGTGAGTATATGACTATTTTTTTATTTTAATTCTTTTTTTTTAACCAATTATATGGTGCCCAGTCCGTGGAGGAGAGTCTCCTCTCCTCCACCCTGGGTACCAACCGCACATGATCTGCTTACTTCCCGCATGGTGGGCATAGCCCCGTGCGGGAAGTAAGCAGATCAATGCATTCCTAGGTGTGCGGAATCTCCGCAATTCCGCAAATTTAATGAACATGCAACATTTGCACAAGAAATGTGGAATACACTTAAAATAATGGGAGGCATATGTAAGCGTTTTTTTCGCGTTTTTATCACGTTTTTATCACGTTTTTATGGCGAAAAACGCAAAAAATACTGAACGTGTGCACATGGCCTTACTCCTGTAAAACACTTGGAAAAGGCACAATCTACTCATCTCTCCTGCTCTTAGAGTTAGACAACCACACACACAAAGGGATCCCCAAGCCACCTACTATTTTCTTATGATTTACAGTTTAGGATTTACATTGTCTATTATCTATCTATCTATCTATCTATCTATCTATCTATCTATCTATCTATCATCTATCTATTATCTATCCATCTATTATCTATCTATCTATCTATCTATTATATATCCATCTATTATCTATCTATCTGTCACACTTCTATCTATCTATCTATCTATCTATCTATCTATCTATCTATCTATCTATCTATTATCTATCTATTTATCTATCTATTTATCTATTATCTACCTATTTTCTATGTATCTATTATCTATATATCTACCTATTTATCTATTATCTATCTATTATCTATCTATTATCTATGTATTATCTATATATTTATCTATTATCTATCTATTTATCTATTGTTCTATTATCTATCTATCATCCATCTATCTATTTACATTGTCTATTATCTATCTATCTATCTATCTATCTATCTATCTATCTATCATCTATCTATTATCTATCCATCTATTATCTATCTATCTATCTATCTATCTATCTATCTATCTATCTATCTATCTATCTATCTATCATCTATCTATTATATATCCATCTATTATCTATCTATCTGTCACACTTCTATCTATCTATCTATCTATCTATCTATCTATCTATCTATCTATCTATTATCTATCTATTTATCTATCAATTTATCTATTATCTACCTATTTTCTATGTATCTATTATCTATATATCTACCTATTTATCTATTATCTATCTATTATCTATCTATTTAACATGTATTATCTATATATTTATCTATCTACTGTATTATCTATCTATTAATCTATTGTTCTATTATCTATCTATCATCTATCTATTTACTATCTATCTATCATCTATCTATTATCTATCATCTATTTATTGTCTATCTATCTATCATCTATCTATCATCCGCAAGCCACTTACTATTTTCTTACGATTTACAGTTTAGTATTTACATTGTCTATCATCTATCTATCTACTGTATGTATTATCTATCTATCATCTATCTATCATCTATCTATCCATCTGGCTTGAGAAAGGTTCCTGTTGGGACTGAAACGTCGCCTTCTGGGCTGATTAAAAAGCTCTTTTCTCTACAAACGATGTGCTGCCTCCAATTTTTCTTTATTTTTATAATTGAGGTTTGGTATTTGCCTGGGGGGCTCTGCACCCGGACTTTTTCTTTGTGCTGCTCAAATTTTCTTTCTATCTATCTATCTATCTATCTATCTATCTATCTATCTATCTATCTATCTATTATCTATCTATAATGTATTATCTATCTATCTATCTACTGTATCTATCTATCTATCTATCTATCTATCTATAGATCTATCTATTATCTATCTATTAACTATCTATTTTCTATCTATCTATTATCTATATATCTATCTGTCTATCATCTATCTACCTATCCATCTATTATCTATCTATCTATCTATCTATCTATCTATCTATCTATCTATCATCTATCTATTATATATCCATCTATTATCTATCTATCTATCTATCTATCTATCTATTATCTATCTATTTATCTATCAATTTATCTATTATCTACCTATTTTCTATGTATCTATTATCTATATATCTACCTATTTATCTATTATCTATCTATTATCTATCTATTTAACATGTATTATCTATATATTTATCTATCTACTGTATTATCTATCTATTAATCTATTGTTCTATTATCTATCTATCATCTATCTATTTACTATCTATCTATCTATCATCTATCTATTATCTATCATCTATTTATTGTCTATCTATCTATCATCTATCTATCATCCGCAAGCCACTTACTATTTTCTTACGATTTACAGTTTAGGATTTACATTGTCTATCATCTATCTATCTACTGTATGTATTATCTATCTATCTATCTATCTATCTATCTATCTATCTATCTATCTATCTATTATCTATCTATAATGTATTATCTATCTATCTATCTATCTATCTATCTATCTATCTATCTATCTATCTATCTACTGTATCTATCTATCTATCTATCTATCTATCTATCTATCTATCTATCTATCTATCTATCTATTATCTATAGATCTATCTATTATCTATCTATTAACTATCTATTTTCTATCTATCTATTATCTATATATCTATCTGTCTATCATCTATCTACCTATTTATCTATTATCTATCTATCTATCTATCTATCTATCATCTATCTATCTATTATCTATCTATCATCTATCTATTAATTATCTATCTATTTTCTATCTATCTATTATCTATCTATCTGTCTATCATCTGTCTATCTACCTATTTATCTATTATCTATCTATCTATCTATCATCTATCTATTAGATATCTATTTATCTATTATCTTATTTTCTATCTATTTATCTATTATCTATCATTATCTATCTATTTATCTATCATCTATCTATTATCCATCTATCATCTATCTATTATCTATCTATTTAGCTATCTATTATCTATCTATCTATCTATCTATCTATCTATCTATCTATCTATCATATATCCATTATCTATCTATCTATCTATCTATCTATCTATCTATCTTTCTATCTATCTATTATCTACCATCTATCTATTATCTATCTATCATCTATCTATAATAATTAAAGAAAACTTGACAGCACTAAAAAAAAGCCAGGTGCAATAAAACCTGTTAAGGTGATGTCTAAAATAGAGAATTAGAAAAAAAATAGGCAGCATTCCAAAAATCAAAGTGAAAAACCGTGGCTTTACTGATCCATTAGCAGCAACATTTCGGCAGATTTTTCTGCCTTTCTCAAGCCTATCATCAATCTGTTTATCTACCTTTCTATTGTCTATCTACATCTATCTATATCTATTATCTGTATATCTATCATCTATCTGTCTATTATCTATCTATCTATCTATCTATCTATCTATCTATCTATCTATCTATCTATCTATCCATCCATCTAATATCTATCTATATATTATTGATCTATTTATTATCTATCTATCTATTATCTAATATCTATCTATCTAATCTAAATGGAACAGCATAATGCTCACAGGTGGGTGCCAGGCCTCCTGGGCAGGACGATCCAACAGCTTCGAAGCAGCGAGCGAAACGTGCGTTGGAGTGGTGTGTGCGGGGCAGTGGCATCCCTTAGGGTACCGTCACACAGTACCATTTTGATCGCTACGACGGTACGATTCGTGACGTTCTAGCGATATCGTTACGATATCGCAGTGTCTGACACGCAGCAGCGATCAGGGACCCTGCTGAGAATCGTACGTCGTAGCAGATCGTTTGGAACTTTCTTTCGTCGCTTGATCACCCGCTGACATCGCTGGATCGTTGTGTGTGACAGCGATCCAGCGATGTGTTCGCTTGTAACCAGGGTAAACATCGGGTAACTAAGCGCAGGGCCGCGCTTAGTAACCCGATGTTTACCCTGGTTACCAGCGTAAACGTAAAAAAAACAAACCGTACATACTCACATTCCGGTGTCTGTCCTCCGGCGTCTCAGCTTCTCTGCACTGTGAGCGCCTGCCGGCCAGAAAGCGAGCACAGCGGTGACGTCTGACGTCACCGCTCTGCTTTCCGGCCGCTGTGCTTACACAGTGCAGAGAAGCAGAACGCCGGGGACAGACACCGGAATGTGAGTATGTACTGTTTGGTTTTTTTACGTTTACGCTGGTAACCAGGGTAAACATCGGGTTACTAAGCGCGGCCCTGCGCTTAGTAACCCGATGTTTACTCTGGTTACCCGGGGACTTCTGCATCGCTCCAGCGCCGTGATTGCAACGTGTGACCGCAGTCTACGATGCTGGAGCGATAATCATACGATCGCTGCGACGTCACGGATCGTGCCGTCATAGCGATGAAAATGGTACTGTGTGACGGTACCCTAACTGGTTAGTATTATGACACTTTTTGGCACCAGGTTACCTTATAATTTGCAGCATTGTGGTACAAATATATCACATTTTGGTGATGGATTTTTTTTACTCACCTATTGATTGATTGAATTTCGTATGGTTTGTATAGAATTCAAATATTTTTATTGATTGCTCTTTTGCACTTTATTATAATTGAATATTTGGTCATTATACACAAGGGGTGTTTGTGTATATATATATATATATATATATATATATATATATATATATATATATATATACTTTTACACATTTTTATTATATTATTTATCAATATGGTTTATTTTTATCACATATTATATTATTAAAATTATTTGCTGCATATTAATTTTATAGTATTTTATATACTAATCAGTTTGGATTTGCCCTGTCCTGCACATACGGGGTTTATAAAATTAATAAAATATTAAAAATCTCCAGAAAACCTCGATTGAGGAGATAAATATATCTACATGTGTATTTTATGTGTTTTTAATAAAAGTAGTCATTTATTCTAATTTCTTTAATTTTTTATTTTTTAATAAAGATTTCTATATATTTTTGGTGATATTATTGTGATTGTATTTGAATATAAATAAAATCATATTTTTATGAAATAATTTTTGGTCTGATGGAATTTTTTAAGGGTTTATAATTAGGGAGTGCTGCCTTCATTTTTTCTACTTTATCTATTATCTATGTATCTATGTATCTATTATCTATCTATTATCTGTCTATCTGCCACAGTGCGGCACCCCCTACGTCTCCTCCCTCATTCCTGTTTATCGGCCTACCCACTCGTTACGCTCTGCAAACAGCATTCGATTCTGCACTAATCCATACCTCCCACTCCTGGCTCCAAGACTTCTCCCGCCAATCCTCTGGAATGCTCTACCTCAAGAAATTAGGACTATCCACAACTTGCACAGTTTGGGGGGCTCGCTCAAAACACATTTGTTCAGAGCGGCCTATCACATTCCATAATGAAAGTCGGTGTGTGTGTGGCCCATTCACTATCTGAGAATAACCCTCCATCAAACTCCACCACACCCAACAGCACCACAAATACTGGCTGGTGACCAGCTGATGTGGCCTTTATCTATCCCCCACTCCCTCAAGATGGCTGGACCATCATTGTAAATACGCCCCTGTACTTTGTGTCTTCCCCACCTCATTGTAGATTGTAAGCTCTCACGAGCAGGGTCGTATTATTTGCTTTAATTACTATCTTTAACATTGTTACTTATGACTGTTGTATATGAACAGTTAAACGGTATAGCGCTGCAGAATATGTTGGCGCTATATAAATAAAGATTATTATTATCTATCTATCTATGGATGATTGAGGTTCCCTGCTATTATGATAATTTATCTATCAAATATTAAATCCATCTTCCCATTCGTAATGATTAAGGGTTAACACTGAATAATATTTTCCTGCCCTTTTCTTACTTATTCACTACCGCAATGTTAAGAAGACAAAATGCAGAAAACACAAGGGCTAAATGTCAGTGACCTATTATTTAAGCAGTGCGTGCCTTTAAGTACTGTATCATTTTATGTACAATAACCTCCTTTATTCTTCAGATAGAAGCATTGTGGGGGAAAGCTGTAATTAGATATTCGGAATATTTAAAAGATCTTTTAACAGAGTCAGAAAAAAAAATCTGTGCTTCAATATGACGCATTCAGAATTGTGATTCTTTATTAATTCTTTGTCCTCATATATTAACTGCTTCGTTGACGGAAGAAGACGACTGCGCCAATCTGTGACAGATAACGGATGTACAGAGAGCTGCATCGTATAATGGGCTGCAGTTGCTTTGGGAAAACAAATAGCATTATCTTTGTCCTGCTTTTTAAAAAAAAATAAAAGTAAAATTCCATAAAATGACACTGTTCGTGCCCATGTTGTACAGATCGGCAATTTGACATAACCATTCTTCTATGGACCCATACTACAACTTTCTGTGTGTTTGGTTTGACACTTAAAAAAGATAACAATACTATATTGCATAACTAATACAATAATTATACTGTACACATAAAGCACAATCGCAACCCGGGGTCCACCGTGCAAAGATGTAAAACTGCTGCTAGTGTAAATAATGACTGAAAAAAACTAGTGAACGTTCCTCCTAAGGCTGGGGTCACACTTGGCGTAAGACAATACGCCACGTATTATACGTCCGTACTACGGCCGTAATATGGAGAAATGTTCCCAAAATAGTGATCCGTAGTCAGGGTGTGTCAGCGTATTTTGCGCATGGCATCCTCCGTATGTAATCCGTATGGCATCCGTACTGCGAGATTTTCGCGCAGGCTTGCAAAACCGACATCTAATGGATTTATGTGCTCAAATGTTCGGGAAAACATATATACAGTATATATATATATATATGTCATTGAGACACACATATATATATTCTGTATTTAGATTTCATTCAGCGCGATATCTGTGAACAGCCGGTAATTCAATTGCCGGCTTTTCATTTCTCCTGCACAAACCCGACAGGATATGAGACATGGTTTTCATACAGTAAACCATCTCATATCCCCATTTTTTTTGCATATTCCACACTACTAATGTTAGTAGTGTGTATGTGCAAAATTTCAGCGCTGTAGCTGCTGAAATAAAGGGTTAAATGGCGGAAAAAATTGGCGTGGGCTCCCGCGCAATTTTCTCCGCCAGAGTGGTGAAGCCAGTGACTGAGGGCAGATATTAATAGCCTAGAGAGGGTCCATGGTTATTGGCCCCCTCTGGCTACAAACATCTGCCCCCAGCCACCCCAGAAAAGGCACATCTGGAAGATGCGCCTATTCTGGCACTTGGCCACTCTCTTCCCACTCCCTGTAGCAGTGGGATATGGGGTAATGAAGGGTTAATGTCACCTTGCTATTGTAAGGTGACATTAAGCCAGATTAATAATGGAGAGGCGTCAATTATGACACCTATGCATTATTAATCCAATTGTTTGAAAGGGTTAAAAAACACACACACACACATGATTTAAAAGTATTTTAATGAAATAAACACAGCGGTTGTTGTAATAATTTATTGCTCTCTCAATCCATTTCCAGGCCCTCGCTTGGCAAAATAATAAATGCACAAGATACATACCTTCTGATGTCCGATCACGTCCCACGAGGTAATCCATCTGAAGGGGTTAACTAATATTACAGGCACGAGCTGCGATAAACCACTCGCTCGTGCCTGTAATCCCCGGGTGCTGAAAGGAAAGCAGAGTGATCTATACTTACATTCAGTCGCGGTGATGCGCCCCTGCTGGATGTTCTCATGAACTGCAGCCTGGGAACTTTTTCCCACGCTCCAGGTCATATGAGGACATCCACCAGGGGGCGCATCACCGCGACTGAAGGAAATGTAGGTCAATGACCTACATTTCATTCATTCGCCGGGGATTACAGGCACGGAGCACAGCTGCATTAGCAGGGCTCGTGCCTGTAAAATTATTAACCCCTTCAGATGGATTACATCGTGGGAAGTGATCTGACATCAGAAGGTATGTATCTTGTGCGTTTATTATTTTGCCAAGCGAGGGCCTGGAAATGGATTGAGAGAGCAATAAATTATTACAACAACCGCTGTGTTTATTTCATTAAAATACTTTTAAATCATGTGTGTGTGTTTATTAACCCTTTCAAACAATTGGATTAATAATGGATAGGTGTCATAATTGACGCCTCTCCATTATTAATCTGGCTTAATGTCACCTTACAATAGCAAGGTGGCATTAACCCTTCATTACCCCATATCCCACCGCTACAGGGAGTGGGAAGAGAGTGGCCAAGTGCCAGAATAGGCGCATCTTCCAGATGTGCCTTTTCTGGGGTGGCTGGGGGCAGATGTTTGTAGCCACGGGGGGGCCAATAACCATGGACCCTCTCCTGGCTATTAATATCTGCCCTCAGTCACTGGCTTTACCATTCTGGCGGAGAAAATTGCGCGGGAGCCCACTCCAATTTTTTCCGCCATTTAACCCTTTATTTCAGCAGCTACAGCGCTGAAATTTTGCACATACACACTACTAATATTAGTAGTGTGGAATATGCAAAAAAAAAGGGGATATGAGATGGTTTACTGTATGAAAACCATGTCTCATATCCTGTCGGGTTTGTGCAGGAGAAATGAAAAGCCGGCAATTGAATTACCGACTTTTCACTAACACCGCTGCGTATTTCTCGCAAGTCACACTGCTGGTCCGTGTGGAATCCGTATTTTTCTTGCCCCCATAGACTTTCATTGGCGATTTTTTTTGCGCAATACGCTGACAAACGCAGCATGCTGCGATTTTGTACGGCCGTAGAAAGCCGTATATTACGGATCCGTAATATACGGCTGATAGGAGCAGCCCCATTGAGAATCATTGTACCGTATGTTATGCGAGTTTTACGGACGTAGTTTCTGCACTCTTACATCCGTAAAACTCGCCAGTGTGACGCCGGCCTTAAACACACCAAGTTAACTCCCCACAGTGTGAATGGAACACAGAAAACCAAACCCAGGTACTACTCAGAGATGTACAGGGAAAGGTGTGCCTACTCAGCTAACCACCGAGAGGTGCAGGAACAGCAAGTACAAGCTCAGCTAACCACCAAGGGGTACAGGGAAGGTTAGTACCAGCACAGCTAACCACCGAGGGGTACAGGGAAGGTTAGTACCAGCTCAGCTAACCACCAAGGGGTACAGGGAAGGTTAGTACCAGCACAGCTAACCACCGAGGGGTACAGGGAAGGTTAGTACCAGCTCAGCTAACCACCGAGGGGAACAGGGACGGTAAGAACCAGCTCAGCTAACCACCAAGGAGAACAGGGAAGGTTAGTACAAGCTCAGCTAACCACCGAGGGGTACAGGGAAGGTTAGTACCAGCACAGCTAACCACCGAGGGGTGCAGGGAAGGTTAGTACCAGCTCAGTTAACCACCAAGGGGTACAGGGTAGGTTAGTACCAGCTCAGCTAACCACTGAGGGGTACAGGGAAGGTAAGTACCAGCTCAGCTAACCACTGAGGGGTACAGGGAAGGTTAGTACCAGCTCAGCTAACCACCGAGGGGTACAGGGAAGGTTAGTACCAGCACAGCTAACCACTGAGGGGTACAGTGAAGGTTAGTACCAGCTCAGCTAACCACCGAGGGGAACAGGGAAGGTAAGTACCAGCTCAGCTAACCACTGAGGGGTACAGGGAAGGTTAGTGCCAGCTCAGCTATCCACCGAGGGTTACAGGGAAGGTAAGAACCAGGGGTACAGGCAGGGCCGGTGTGAGGACACATATGATACAAGGACACACGTGGTACGAAGATACATATGGTATGAGGAAACACAAGGTACAAGTACAGATATGGTACGAGGACATACATGGCACAGTGACAAACATGGTACAAGGATACACATGGTAGGAGGATACACATGGTAGGAGGACACACATGGTACGAGAACACACATGGTATGAGGACACACATGGTGCAATGACACACATGGTACGAGGACACTGCTTTGGATTTACATAGGTTTATGCTATGCTATCAGAATTTATTGCTTAGTGGATGCCTCCAAATATTGAATTTATTCAATGTCTCTTTTTGTAACTTATCACAATCAGGACTCAAACAATGGAAGGCAGAAACACTAACAGTGAGCCCCTGTCTGCATTGTTATGAATGAAAGAATTTTCCACTCTGATAAAACATCAGTTGACACGACTCCCCAAACCATCATTGATTGTGGACAATTCACACTAGACCTCAAGCAGCTTGGATTGTCTGTCTCTCCACTCTTCCTCCAGACTTTAAGACCTTGATTTCCAAGGTCTAGTGTGAAGCATCCACAATCAATGATGGTTTTGGGAGCCATGCCATATGCTGGTGTATGTCCACTGTGTTTCATCAAGACCAAAGTCAGCACAGCCGTCTACCAGGAAATTTTAGAGCACTTAATTATTCCCTCTGCCGACAAGCTTTTTGGAAATGGAAATTTAATTCTCCACTACACTGCCAAAAGTACCAGTATCTGGTTTACAAACAACAGTATCACTGTGCTTGATTGGCCAGAAAACTCGTCTGACCTTAGCCCTATAGAGGATCTATGTGGTACTGTCAAGAGGAAGATGAGAGACACCAGACCCAACAATGCAGACGAGCTGAAGGCTGCTATCAAAGCAACCTGGGCTTCCATAACATCTGAGCAGTGCCACAGGCTGATTGCCTCCATGCCACGCCACAATGATGCAGTAATTGATGCCAAAGGAGCCCCAACCAAGTATTTAGTGCATTTACTGAACATACTTTTCAGTACGCCAACATTTCGAACGTAAAAATCTTTTTTGAAGCTGCTGTTATAAAGTATTCTAATTTACTGAGATCATGACTTTTGGTTTTCATTGACTGTAAGCCATAATCATCAACATTAACAGAAAAAAACAATTGAAATAGATCACACTGTCTGTAATGACTCTATATAATACAGTTATATGAAAAAGTTTGGGCACCCCTATTAATCTTAAGCTTAATGTTTTATAAAAATTGTTTTTTTTGCAACAGCTATTTCAGTTTCATATATCTAATAACTGTTGGACACAGTAATGTTTCTGCCTTGAAATGAGGTTTATTGTACTAACAGAAAATGTGCAATCTGCATTCAAACAAAATTTGACAGGTGCATAAGTATGGGCACCCTTATCATTTTCTTGTTTTAAATACTCCTACCTACTTTTTACTGACTTACTAAAGCACTTTTTTTTGGTTTTGTAGCCTCATTAAGCTTTGAACTTCATAGCCAGGTGTATGCAATCATGAGAAAAGCTACTTAAAGTGGCCACTTGCAAGTTGTTCTCCTGTTTGAATCTCCTCTGAAGAGTGGCATCATGGGCTCCTCAAAACAACTGTCAAATGATCTGAAAACAAAGATTATTCAACATAGTTGTTCAGGGGAAGGATACAAAAAGCTGTCTAAGAGATTTCCACTGTGAGGAACATAGTAAGGAAATGGAAGAACACAGGTACAGTTCTTGTTAAGGCCAGAAGTGGCAGGCCAAGAAAAACATCAGAAAGGCAGAGAAGAAGAATGGTGAGATCAGTCAAGGACAATCTTCAGACCACCTCCAGAGAGCTGCAGCATCAACTTGCTGCAGATGGTGTCACTGTGCATCGGTCAACTATACAACGCACTTTGCACAAGGAGAAGCTGTATGGGAGAGTGATGCGAAAGAAGCCGTTTCTGCAAGCACGCCACAAACAGAGTCGGCTGAGGTATGCAAAAGCACATTTGGAGAAGCCAATTTCTTTTTGGAAGAAGGTCCTGTGGACTGATGAAACCAAGATTAAGTTGTTTGGTCATACAAAAAGGCGTTATGCATGGCGGCAAAAAAACACAGCATTCCAAGAAAAACACTTGCTACCCGCAGTAAAATTTGGTGGAGGTTCCATCATGCTTTGGGGCTGTGTGGCCAATGCCGGCACCGGGAATCTTGTTAAAGTTGAGGGACGCATGGATTCCTCTCAGTATCAGCAGATTCTTGACAATAATGTTCATGAATCAGTGACAAAGTTGAAGTTACGCAGGGGATGGATCTTTCAGCAAGACAATGATCCAAAACACCGCTCCAAATCTACTCAGGCATTCATGCAGAGGAACAATTACACTGTTCTGGAATGGCCATCCCAGTCCCCAGACCTGAATATCATTGAACATCTGTGGGATCATTTGAAGAGGGCTGTCCATGCTCGGCGACCATCAAACTTAACTGAACTGGAATTGTTGTGTAAAGAGGAATGGTCAAAAATAGCTTCATCCAGGATCCAGGAACTCATTAAAAGCTACAGGAAGCAATTAGAGGCTGTTAATTTTGAAAAAGGAGGATCTAATAAATATTAATGTCACTTTTCTGGTGAGGTGCTCATACTTATGCACCTGTCAAATTTTGTTTGAATGCAGATTGCACATTTTCTGTTAGTACAATAAACCTCATTTCAAGGCATAAACATTACTGTGTCCAACAGTTATTAGATATATGAAACTGAAATAGCTGTTGCAAAAAAAACAATTTTTATAAAACATTAAGCTTAACCCCTTCACCCCCAAGGGTGGTTTGCACGTTAATGACTGGGCCAATTTTTACAATTTTGACCACTGTCCCTTTATGAGGTTATAACTCTGGAACGCTTCAATGGATCCTGGTGATTCTGACATTGTTTTCTCGTGACATATTGTACTTCATGATAGTGGTAAAACATTTTTGATATTTCCTGAGTTTATTTGTGAAAAAAATGGAAATTTGGCAAAAATTTTGAAAATGTCGCAATTTTCCAAATTTGAATTTGTATGCCCTTAAATCACAGAGATATGTCACACAAAATACTTAATAGGTAACATTTTCCACATGTCTACTTTACATCAGCACAATTTAGGAACCAACATTTTTTTTTGTTAGGGAGTTATTGGGGTTAAAAGTTGACCAGCAATTTCTCATTTTTACAACACCATTTTTTTTTAGGGACCACATCTCATTTGAAGTAATTTTGAGGGGTCTATATGATAGAAAATACCCAAAAGTGACACCATTCTAAAAACTGCACCCCTCAAGGTGCACAAAACCACATTCAAGAAATGTATTAACCCTTCAGGTGTTTCACAGGAATTTTTGGAATGTTTAAATAAAAATTAACATTTAAATTTTTTTTACACAAAATTTATTTCAGCTCCAATTTGTTTTATTTTACCAAGGGTAACAGGAGAAAATGGACCCCAAAAGTTATTGTACAATTTGTCCTGAGTACGCCGATACCCCATATGTGGGGGTAAACCACTGTTTGGGCGCACTGCAGAGCTCGGAAGGGAAGGAGCGCCATTTGACTTTTCAATGCAAAATTGACTTGAATTGAGATGGAATGCCATGTTGCGTTTGGAGAGCCCCTGATGTGCCTAAACATTGAAACCCCCCACAAGTGACACCATTTTGGAAAGTAGACCCCTTATGGAACTTATCTAGATGTGTGGTGAGCACTTTGACCCAACAAGTACTTCACAGAAGTTTATAATGCAGAGCCGTAAAAATTAAAAAATATATTTTTTCACAAAAATTATATTTTGCCCCCAATTTTTTATTTTCCCAAGGGTAAGAGAAGAAATTAGACCACAGAAGTTGTTGTACAATTTGTCCTGAGTACGCCGATACCCCATATGTGGGGGTAAACGACTGTTTGGGCGCATGGCAGAGCTTGGAAGGGAAGGAGCGCCATTTGACTTTTCAATGCAAAATTGACTGGAATTAAGATGGGACGCCATGTCGCGTTTGGAGAGCCCCTGATGTACCTAAACATTAAACCACCCACAAGTGACCCCATTTTGGAAAGTAGACCCCCTAAGGAACTTATCTAGATGTGTTTTGAGAGCTTTGATCCCTCAAGTGTTTCACTACAGGTTATAACGCAGAGCAGTGAAAATAAAAATTCTTTTTTTTTCACAAAAATGAATTTTTAACCCCCAGTTTTGTATTTTCACAAGGGTAACAGGATAAATTGGACCCCAAAAGTTGTTGTCCCATTTGTCCTGAGTACGCTGATACCCCATATGTTGGGGGGGAACCACTGTTTGGGCGCATGGCAGAGCTCGGGAGGGAAGGAGTGCCATTTGGAATGCAGACTTAGATGGATTGGTTTGCAGGCATCATGTTGCATTTTCAGAGCCCCTGATGTACTCAAACGGTAGAAACCCCCAAAAGTGACCCCATATTGGAAACTAGACCTCCCAAGGAACTTATATAGATGTGTTGTAAGAACTTTGAACCCCCAGGTGTTTCACTACAGTTTACAACGCAGAGCCGTGAAAATAAACAATCTTTTTTTTCCCACAAAAATGATTTTTAGCCCCCCAAATTTATATTTTCCCAAGGGTAACAAGAGAACTTGGACCCCAAAAGTTGTTGTCCAATTTGTCCCGAGTACGCTGATGCCCCATATGTTGGGGTAAACCCCTGTTTGGGTGCACGGTAAAGCTCAGAAGGGAAGGAGCACTGTTTTACTTTTTCAATGCAGAATTGGCTGGAATTGAGATCGGACGCCATGTCGCGTTTGGAGAGCCCCTGATGTGCCTAAACAGTGGAAACTCCCCAATTCTAACTGAAACCCTAATCCAAACACACCCCTAACCCTAATCCCAATGGTAACCCTAACCACACCCCTAACCCTGACACACACCTAACTCTAATCCCAACCCTAATCCCAACCGTAAATGTAATCCAAACCCTAACTTTAGCCCCAACCCTAACCCTAACTTTAGCCCCAACCCTAACCCTAACTTTAGCTCCAACCCTAGCCCCAACCTTAACCCCAGCCATAACCCTAACCCTAGCCCTAACCCTAGCCCTAACCCTAGCCCTAATCCTAGCCGTAACCCTAGCCCTAACCCTAGCCCTAACTCTAGCCCTAACCCTAACCCTAGCCCTAACCCTAACCCTAGCCCTAACCCTAATGGGAAAATGGAAATAAATGCATTTTTTAAATTTTATTATTTTTCCCTAACTAAGGGGGTGATGAAAGGGGGTTTGATTTACTTTTATAGCATTTTTTATAGCGGATTTTTATGATTGGCAGCCGTCACACACTAAAAGACGCTTTTTATAGCAAAAAAGTTTTTGCGTCTCCACATTTTGAGACCTATAATTTTTCCATATTTTGGTCCACAGAGTCATATGAGGTCTTGTTTTTTGCGGGACGAGTTGACGTTTTTATTGGTAACATTTTCGGAAATGTGACAGCTTTTGATCGCTTTTTATTCCGATTTTTTTGAGGCAGAATGACCAAAAACCAGCTATTCATGAATTTCTTTTGGGGGAGGCGTTTATACCGTTCCATGTTTGGTAAAATTGATAAAGCATTTTTATTCTTTGGGTCAGTACAATTACAGCGATACCTCATTTATATAATTTTTTTATGTTTTGGCGCTTTTATACGATAAAAACTATTTTATAGAATAAATAATTATTTTGGCATCGCTTTATTCTGAGGACTATAACTTTTTTATTTTTTCTTTGATGATGCTGTATTGTGGCTCATTTTTTGCGGGACAAGATGCCGTTTTCAGCGGTACCATGGTTATTTATATCCGTCTTTTTGATTGCGTGTTATTCGACTTTTTGTTCGGCGGTATGATAATAAAGCGTTGTTTTTTGCCTCGTTATTTTTTTTTTCCTACGGTGTTCACTGAAGGTGGTAATTAGTGATATACTTTTATAGGTGGGGCCGTTACGGACGCGGCGATACTAAATATGTGTACTTTTATTGATTTATTTTTCTTATTTAGATAAAGAAATATATTTATGGGAATAATATTTTTTTTTTCTTTAATTAGGAAGTTGTTTTTTTTTTTTACTTATGTGGAATTTTTTTTTTTTAACTTTTTTACTTTGTCCCAGGGGGGGACATCACAGATCGGTGATCTGACAGTTTGCACAGCACTCTGTCAGATCACCGATCTGACTTACAGCACTGCAGGCTTACCAAGTGCCTGCTCTGAGCAGGCACTTGGTAAGCCACCTCCATCCCTGCAGGACCCTGATGCCGCGGCCATCTTGGATCCGGGCACCTGCAGCGAGGAGGAGGTAAGAGACCCTCGCAGCAATGCGATCACATCGCGTTGCTCCGGGGGTCTCAGGGAAGCATGCAGGGAGCCCCCTCCCTGCGCGATGCTTCCCTGTACCGCCGGCACATCGCGATCATGTTTGATCGCGGTGTGCCGGGGGTTTATATGCCGGGGGCAGTCCGTGACCACTCCTGGCACATAGTGCCGGATGTCAGCTGCGATAATCAGCTGACACCCGGCCGCGATCGGCCGCGCTTCCCCCGTGAGCGCCGCCGATCGCGCTGGACGTACTATCCCATCGGTGGTCATATGGGCCCACCCCACCTCGACAGAATAGTACGTCCAATGTCAGAAAAGGGTTAAGATTAATAGGGGTGCCCAAACTTTTTCATATAACTGTATATGAGTTTCACTTTTTGTATTGTAGAACGTAAATAAAATAACTCTTTGATGATATTCTAATTTTGTGAGATGCATCTGTATATACAGTACAGACCAAAAGTTTGGACACACCTCATTTAAAGATTTTTCTGTGTTTTCATGACTATGAAAATTGTAGTCACACTGAAGGCATCAAAACTATGAATTAACATATGTGGAATTATATGCTTAACAAAAAAGTGTGAAGCAACTGAAAATATGTCTTATGTTCTAGGTTCTTCAAAGTAGCCACCTTTTGCTCTGTTGACTGGTTTGCACACCCTTGGCATTCTCTTGATGAGCTTCAAGAGGAAGTCACCGGAAATGGTTTTCACTTCACAGGTGTGCCCTGACTGGTGGGATTTTTTGCTTTATAAATGGGGTTGGGACCATCAGTTGTGTTGTGCAGAAGTCTGGTGGATACACAGCTGATAGTCCTACTGAATAGACTGTGAGAATTTGTATTATGGAAAGAAAAAAGCAGCAGTAAAGAAAAACGAGTGGCCATCATTACTTTAAGAAATGAAGGTCAGTCAGTCCTAAAAATTGGGAAAACTTTGAAAGTGTCCCCAAGTGCAGTTGCAAAAACCATCAAGCTCTACAAAGAAACTGGCTCAAATGAGGACCGCCCCAGGAAAGGAAGACCAAGAGTCACCTCTGCTTCTGAGGATAAGTTTATCCGAGTCACCAGCCTCAGAAATCGCAGGTTAACAGCATCTCAGATTAGAGACCAGGTCAATGCCACACAGAGTTCTAGCAGCAGACACATCTCTACAACAACTGTTAAGAGGAGACCTTGTGCAGCAGGCCTTCATGGTAAAATAGCTGCTAGGAAACCACTGCTAAGGACAGGCAACAAGCAGAAGAGACTTGTTTGGGCTAGAGAACACAAGGAATGGACATTAGACCAATGGAAATCTGTGCTTTGGTCTGATGAGTCCAAATTTGAGATCTTTGGTTCCAACCACCGTGTCTTTGTGCGACGCAGAAAAGGTGAACGGATGGACTCTACATGCCTGGTTCCCACCGTGAAGCATGGAGGAGGAGGTGTGATGGTACTTTGCTGTGACACTGTTGCGGATTTATTCAAAATTGAAGGCACACTGAACCAGCATGGCTACCACAGCATCTTGCAGCGGCATGCTATTCCATCCACTTTGCATTTAGTTGGACCTTCATTTATTTTTCAATAGGACAATGACTCCAAACACACCTCCAGGCTGTGTAAGGGCTATTTGGCCAAGAAGGAGAGTGATGAGGTGCTACGCCAGATGACCTGGCCTCCACAGTCACCAGACCTGAACCCAATCGAGATGGTTTGGGGTGAGCTGGACCGCAGAGTGAAGGCAAAAGGGCCAACAAGTGCTAAGCATCTCTGGAAACACCTTCAAGATTGTTGGAAGACCATTCCCGGTGACTACCTCTTGAAGCTCATCAAGAGAATGCCATGAGTGTGCAAAGCAGTCATCAAAGAAAAAGTGGGTTATTTGAAGAACCTAGAATATAAGACATATTTTCAGTTGTTTCACAATTTTTTGTTAAGTATATAATTCCACATGTGTCAATTCATAGTTTTGATGCCTTCAGTGTGAATGTACAATTTTTATAGTCATGAAAATACAGAAAAATCTTTAAATGAGAAGGTGCGTCCAAACTTTTGGTCTGTACTGTATATATATATATATATATATATATATATATATATATGTATATATATATATATATATATATACTAGCTGAAGAGCCCGGCGTTTCCTGGGCATAGTAAATATCTGTGGTTAGTTATAGCACCTCACTTCTCTTATTTTCCCATCACGCCTCTCATTTTCCCCATCACATCTTTCATTTTCCCCCTCACATCTCTCATTTTCTCCCTCACACCTCTCATTTTCCCCCTCACTCCTCTTATTTTCCCCCTCACTCCTCTCATTCCCCCTTAACACTTGTCATTTCGACCTCACATCTGTCATTTTCCAATCACTCCACTATTTTCCCTCACTCCTCTCATTTTGCACTCACACCTTTTCATTTTCACCTCACACCTCTCATTTTCACCTCAGTATATACATGTTTGTCATCTCCCTTATATATAGTATACACCTGTATGTCATCTCCTGTATATAGTATATACCTGTATGTCATCTCCCCTGTATATAGTATATACCTGCTGTGTGTCATCTCCCCTGTATATAGTATGTACCTGTATGTCATCTCCTCCTATATATAGTATATACCTGTATGTAATCTCCTCCTGTATATAGTATATACCTGTGTGTCATCTCACCTATATATAGTATATATCTGTGTGTCATCTCCTCCTGTATATAGTATATACCTGTATGTCATCTCCCCCTATACATAGCATATACCTGTATGTCATCTCCTCCTGTATATACTATATACCTGTAGGTAATCTGCTCCTGTATATAGTATATACCTGTGTGTCATCTCCTCCTGTATATAGTATATACCTGTATGTCATCTCCCCTGTATGTAGTATATACCAGTGTGTCATCTCCCCTGTATATAGTATACAGTGGGGCAAAAAAGTATTTAGTCATTCAGCAATAGTGCAAGTTCCACCACTTAAAAAGATGAGAGGCGTCTGTAATTTACATCATAGGTAGACCTCAACTATGGGAGACAAACTGAGAAAAAAAAATCCAGAAAATCACATTGTCTGTTTTTTATCATTTTATTTGCATATTATGGTGGAAAATAAGTATTTGGTCAGAAACAAACAATCAAGATTTCTGGCTCTCACAGACCTGTAACTTCTTCTTTAAGAGTCTCCTCTTTCCTCCACTCATTACCTGTAGTAATGGCACCTGTTTAAACTTGTTATCAGTATAAAAAGACACCTGTGCACACCCTCAAACAGTCTGACTCCAAACTCCACTATGGTGAAGACCAAAGAGCTGTCAAAGGACACCAGAAACAAAATTGTAGCCCTGCACCAGGCTGGGAAGACTGAATCTGCAATAGCCAACCAGCTTGGAGTGAAGAAATCAACAGTGGGAGCAATAATTAGAAAATGGAAGACATTCAAGACCACTGATAATCTCCCTCGATCTGGGGCTCCACGCAAAATCCCACCCCGTGGGGTCAGAATGATCACAAGAACGGTGAGCAAAAATCCCAGAACCATGCGGGGGGACCTAGTGAATGAACTGCAGAGAGCTGGGACCAATGTAACAAGGCCTACCATAAGTAACACACTACGCCACCATGGACTCAGATCCTGCAGTGCCAGACGTGTCCCACTGCTTAAGCCAGTACATGTCCGGGCCCATCTGAAGTTTGCTAGAGAGCATTTGGATGATCCAGAGGAGTTTGGGGAGAATGTCCTATGGTCTGATGAAACCAAACTGGAACTGTTTGGTAGAAACACAACTTGTCGTGTTTGGAGGAAAAAGAATACTGAGTTGCATCCATCAAACACCATACCTACTGTAAAGCATGGTGGTGGAAACATCATGCTTTGGGGCTGTTTCTCTGCAAAGGGGCCAGGACGACTGATCCGGGTACATGAAAGAATGAATGGGGCCATGTATCGTGAGATTTTGAGTGCAACCCTCCTTCCATCAGCAAGGGCATTGAAGATGAAACGTGGCTGGGTCTTTCAACATGACAATGATCCAAAGCACACCGCCAGGGCAACGAAGGAGTGGCTTCGTAAGAAGCATTTCAAGGTCCTGGAGTGGCCTAGCCAGTCTCCAGATCTCAACCCTATAGAAAACCTTTGGAGGGAGTTGAAAGTCCGTGTTGCCAAGCGAAAAGCCAAAAACATCACTGCTCTAGAGGAGATCTGCATGGAGGAATGGGCCAACATACCAACAACAGTGTGTGGCAACCTTGTGAAGACTTACAGAAAACGTTTGACCTCTGTCATTACCAACAAAGGATATATTACAAAGTATTGAGATGAAATTTTGTTTCTGACCAAATACTTATTTTCCACCATAATATGCAAATAAAATGATAAAAAAACAGACAATGTGATTTTCTGGATTTTTTTTTCTCAGTTTGTCTCCCATAGTTGAGGTCTACCTATGATGTAAATTACAGATGCCTCTCATCTTTTTAAGTGCTGGAACTTGCACTATTGCTGAATGACTAAATACTTTTTTGCCCCACTGTATATGTGTGTGTCATCTCCTCCTGTATATAGTATATACCTGTGTGTCATCTCTCCTGTATATAGTATATATCTGTGTGTCATCTCCTCCTGTATATAGTATATACCTGTGTGTCATCTCCCCTGTAAATAGTATATATCTGTATGTCATCTCCTCCTGTATTAGACCTCGTTCACACGTTATTTGGTCAGTATTTTTACCTCAGTATTTGTAAGCTAAATTGGCAGCCTGATAAATCCCCAGCTAACAGTAAGCCCACCCCCTGGCAGTATATATTAGCTCACGCATACACATAATAGACAGGTCATGTGACTGACAGCTGCCTGATTCCTATATGTTACATTTGTTGCTCTTGTAGTTTGTCTGCTTATTAATCAAATTTTTAGTTTTGAAGGATAATACCAGACTTGTGTGTGTTTTAGGGCGAGTTTCGTGTGTCAAGTTGTGTGTGTTGAGTTGCGTGTGGCGACATGCATGTAGCGACTTTTGTGAGATGAGTTTTGTGTGGCGACATGCGTGTAGCAACTTTTTGTGTGTCGAGTTGCATGTGACAGGTTAGTGTAGCAAGTTGTGTGCAGCAAGTTTTGCGCATGGCGAGTTTTGCGCGTGGCGAGTTTTATGTGTGGTGCCTTTTGAGTATGTGCAAGTTTTGTGTGAGGCAACTTTTGCATGTGTTGCGACTTTTGTGCATGTGGCAATTTTTCCGCGTGTGCAATTTTTGCGTGTGGCGAGTTTTCCATGAGGTGAGTTTTGCGCGTGGCGAGTTTTGAGCGGCGACTTTTGTGTTTCGACTTTTATGTGGCGAGGTTGGTGTATGTGTGGTGAAATGTGCGCTGAGGGTGGTATATGTGTTCGAGCACGTGGTAGTGTGTGGCGCATTTTGTGTGTGTGTTCATATCCCCGTGGTGGTGTGGTGATTATCCCATGTTGGGGCCCCACCTTAGCAACTGTACAGTATATACTCTTTGGCGCCATCGCGCTCATTCTTTAAGTCCCCTTTGTTCACATCTGGCAGCTGTTAATTTGCCTCCAACACTTTTCATTTCATTTTTTCCCCATTATGTAGATAGGGGCAAAATTGTTTGGTGAATTGGAAAGCGCGGGGTTAAAATTTCACCTCACAACATAGCTTTGACGCTCTCGGGGTCCAGACGTGTGACTGTGCAAAATTTTGTGCCTGTAGCTGCGACGCCTCCAACACTTTTCCTTTCACTTTTTCCCCATTATGTAGATAGGGGCAAAATTGTTTGGTGAATTGGAACGCGCGGGGTTAAAATTTCACCTCACAACATAGCCTATGACGCTCTCGGGGTCCAGACGTGTGAGTGTGCAAAATTTTGTGGCTGTAGCTGCGACGGTTCAGATGCCAATCCCGGACATACACACATACACACATTCAGCTTTATATATTAGATACATATAGTGTGATGCAGTGACCCCTGTTACAGCTAGGGGACGCTGTAGGTGCTCCTCGGGATTCGTATTGAGTAGGGTTGAGCGACTTTCATTTTTTTAAGATCGAGTAGGGTTTTGGGAAACCCGATTTTGTCCAGAGTCGAGTCGAGTGCAGTCGGCTGATTGTCGCAAAAAGTCGGGGATCGACCGAAACACGAAACCCAATGCAAGTCAATGGGGAAGCATAGTCGGCAGTGAGTGGAGGCCAGGAAAACACCCACAGTGCCCATTTTAATGCCAAAAACATCCATTCTTGTTTCTGAAGCTTGTCAATCTTAATTAACTTTATAATAATAGTTGGGCATAGGAAATTGGGGGTCATTTGGCAAAAGTTGTGGGGGGAGTAGGGCTGGCTCAAGTTTTTCGTGGGCCCAGGAAATGCGGACTACGTCACGGCGGTGTTGCAGGGAGAGGTAAGTATTTCAACGTTGCAAGTGCTGTGATCCTGAGCAAGCAGGGGGGGCCCACTCGTTCGCATTGGCACTGGCACAGGGCCCCTCAAAGTATGGCGGTGTGTTTGCATGGCGGGGGCGCCTCCCACCAGCAGCGACACTTTTGCGTACTCTGAGGGGCCCTGTGCCAGTGACGTCGCCAACGAGTATGCCCCCCGCACCTGATGAAGGAACCTGCACTTTCATCTGCACCTTCCTCTTTGTCCCTGTGTAAGGTGGTATAACATGCGAGAAGGGGAACCTTACTTTCAGCAGGGTCAGATTCTGGCTGTGTAGAGTACAAGGGGAATGTAGTGGTCTAGGTCAATGTACCAGCAGACTCATCTAGCAGTGGCTGGGCAATGGGCAGGATGAGGAGGAAACAGATATAGGGCCAAAGAATAAAGTAGGCTAAATGCAGATCAAAATTGGTAACAGGACTAAACAGGCGGCATTGCTTTGTTCAGTGGAGTAGCAAACCCAAGAGCAGCAGACACTGTTTCAAGGGCCTAACCACACTAGTAGGCCAAATGCAGTTTAATATCTGATAGTATAGGCCAAAAGCCAGAATGTGGAAGCTCAGCTTTGTTCAGTTGAGGACAACACCAGGCAGGGGCAGACACCTTTAGTAGGCCGGAACAGCCATTTTTTTAAAAAAACAGCAGTTAATAAGAGGCAGAAGGTAGAAGCTCAGCTTTATTCAGTTGAGGACAACACCAGGCAGGGGCAGACACCTTTAGTAGGCCGGAACAGCCAATTTTTTTAAAAAACAGCAGTTAATAAGAGGCAGAAGGTAGAAGCTCAGCTTTATTCAGTTGAGGACAACACCAGGCAGGGGCAGACACCTTTAGTAGGCCGGAACAGCCAATTTCATTTTTAAAAATCGTAATTTGGAACAGAAGGTTGAAGCACAGCTTTATTCAGTTGAGGACAACACCAGGCAGGGGCAGACACCTTTAGTAGGCCGGAACAGCCATTTTTTTAAAAAAAACAGCAGTTAATAAGAGGCAGAAGGTAGAAGCTCAGCTTTATTCAGTTGAGGACAACACCAGGCAGGGGCAGACACCTTTAGTAGGCCGGAACAGCCAATTTTTTTAAAAAACAGCAGTTAATAAGAGGCAGAAGGTAGAAGCTCAGCTTTATTCAGTTGAGGACAACACCAGGCAGGGGCAGACACCTTTAATAGGCCGGAACAGCCAATTTCATTTTTAAAAATCGTAATTTGGAACAGAAGGTTGAAGCACAGCTTTATTCAGTTGAGGACAACACCAGGCAGGGGCAGACACCTTTAGTAGGCCGGAACAGCCAATTTTTTTAAAAAACAGCAGTTAATAAGAGGCAGAAGGTAGAAGCTCAGCTTTATTCAGTTGAGGACAACACCAGGCAGGGGCAGACACCTTTAGTAGGCCGGAACAGCCAATTTCATTTTTAAAAATCGTAATTTGGAACAGAAGGTTGAAGCACAGCTTTATTCAGTTGAGGACAACACCAGGCAGGGGCAGACACCTTTAGTAGGCCGGAACAGCCAATTTTTTTTAAAAAACAGCAGTTAATAATAGGCAGAAGGTAGAAGCTCAGCTTTATTCAGTTGAGGACAACACCAGGCAGGGGCAGACACCTTTAGTAGGCCGGAACAGCCAATTTCATTTTTAAAAATCGTAATTTGGAACAGAAGGTTGAAGCACAGCTTTATTCAGTTGAGGACAACACCAGGCAGGGGCAGACACCTTTAGTAGGCCGGAACAGCCAATTTTTTAAAAAAACAGCAGTTAATAAGAGGCAGAAGGTAGAAGCTCAGTTTTATTCAGTTGAGGACAACACCAGGCAGGGGCAGACACCTTTAGTAGGCCGGAACAGCCAATTTCATTTTTAAAAATCGTAATTTGGAACAGAAAGTTGAAGCACAGCTTTATTCAGTTGAGGACAACACCAGGCAGGGGCAGACACCTTTAGTAGGCCGGAACAGCCAATTTTTTTAAAAAACAGCAGTTAATAAGAGGCAGAAGGTAGAAGCTCAGCTTTATTCAGTTGAGGACAACACCAGGCAGGGGCAGACACCTTTAGTAGGCCGGAACAGCCAATTTCATTTTTAAAAATCGTAATTTGGAACAGAAGGTTGAAGCACAGCTTTATTCAGTTGAGGACAACACCAGGCAGGGGCAGACACCTTTAGTAGGCCGGAACAGCCAATTTTTAAAAAAAACAGCAGTTAATAAGAGGCAGAAGGTAGAAGCTCAGCTTTATTCAGTTGAGGACAACACCAGGCAGGGGCAGACACCTTTAGTAGGCCGGAACAGCCAATTTTTTTAAAAAACAGCAGTTAATAAGAGGCAGAAGGTAGAAGCTCAGCTTTATTCAGTTGAGGACAACACCAGGCAGGGGCAGACACCTTTAGTAGGCCGGAACAGCCAATTTCATTTTTAAAAATCGTAATTTGGAACAGAAGGTTGAAGCACAGCTTTATTCAGTTGAGGACAACACCAGGCAGGGGCAGACACCTTTAGTAGGCCGGAACAGCCAATTTTTTAAAAAAACAGCAGTTAATAAGAGCCAGAAGGTAGAAGCTCAGCTTTATTCAGTTGCAGCTTCTTGGCAATAATATAAAGAAGACGCGACAGGACAACACTCGGTGGATGCCATATCTGTGTTTTCAATGGAAAAAAACCTTTCAGTTAACTACTTGCAGGAGAAAGTTTTTGTAGCTGGTGGCCAATTTTTGTACTGTACCAGTTTTTTGTTGTATGTGTTTTTGTTTTTAATGTTAAAATGTCTGCATTTGATATCTCTCCAGTATTTTCTTTTTTTATAAGCAAAATACTGCAGTTTTACATCGGTTACATGGATACACAGGCAGCTTGGTGGTCAGTGGAGGAGTATTTAAAGTAGGGACCGCAGACAGGCTATCAAAGGCCTAAAATAACAAACAATAGGCTCATGGCAGTTTTACATCGGTTACATGGATACACAGGCAGGCAGCTTGGTGGTCAGTGGAGGAGTATTGCAAGGAGTGTCTGTCCCAGTACTCCCAAAATATAAATAGATGTTAATGTCTACAAATTTGTATTGTCAGTGCCAGTCAGACATTGAATGATGTCAGCGAATAGACTAAAGATTGGTGGAGCTGTGCGACTAGTGTTGAGCATTCCGATGCTGCAAGTATCGGGTATCGGCCGATACTTGCTGTATCGGAATTCCGATACCGGGATTCCGATACTCTTGTGGTATCGGGTATCGGGTATCGGAACAACATTAATGTTAAAATGTGTAAAATAGAGAATTAAAATAAAAAATATCGCTATACTCACCTGTCCGACGCAGCCGGGACCTCAGCGCAGGAACCGGCAGCGTTGTTTGTTTAAAATTCCCGCTTTTACATGGTTACGCGAAGTCCCGGCTTGTGATTGGTCAGGGCGGCCATGTTGCCGGGCCGCGGACCAATCACAGCAAGCCGTGACGAAAATACGTCACGGCTTGCTGTGATTGGTCCGCGTCCCGGCAACATGGCCGCCATTAACCAATCACAAGCCGTGACGTCACGGGAGGCTGGAAACGCGCTCATTTTAAAAAGGGCGCGTGTCCAGCCTCCCGTGACGTCACGGCTTGTGATTGGTTGCGTCGCGGTCAACCAATCACAAGCCGGGAGGCTGGACACGCGCCCATTTCAAAATGAGCGCGTCCAGCCTCCCGGCTTGTGATTGGTTGATCGCGGCGCAACCAATCACAAGCCGTGACGTCACGGGAGGCTGGACACGCGCCCATTTCAAAATGAGCGCGTCCAGCCTCCCGGCTTGTGATTGGTTGATCGCGGCGCAACCAATCACAAGCCGTGACGTCACGGGAGGCTGGACACGCGCCCATTTTAAAATGAGCGCGTGTCCAGCCTCCCGTGACGTCCCGGCTTGTGATTGGTCAGGGCGGCCATATTGCCGGGACGCGGACCAATCACAGCAAGCCGTGACGTAATTTCGTCACGGCTTGCTGTGATTGGTCCGCGTCCCGGCAACATGGCCGACCTGACCAATCACAAGCCGGGAATTCACGTAACCAAGTAATAGCGCGATTTTTAAACAAACAACGCTGCCGGTTCCCTCGCTGAAGTCCCGGCTGCGTCGGACAGGTGAGTATAGCGATATTTTTTATTTTAATTCTTTCTTTTACACATTTATATGGTTCCCAGGGCCTGAAGGAGAGTTTCCTCTCCTTCAGACCCTGGGAACCATCAGGGATACCGTCCGATACTTGAGTCCCATTGACTTGTATTGGTATCGGGTATCGGTATCGGATTGGATCCGATATTTTGCCGGTATCGGCCGATACTTTCCGATACCGATTCTTTCAAGTATCGGACGGTATCGCTCAACACTATGTGCGACATAATTTTGCACGTGGTAGAGCACAGTTTGAGCTGGGGGAGGGGGGAACTCTCTTGAGGCCGGCGGGACCGCCCCAGGGCCCCTCATGTTACAACGGTGTGTCTGACGTTGGGTGCGCACCACCACCGCCAGAGACACTACATTGTACTATGAGGGACCCAGTGGCAGTGCCGTCGACCAAAAGCGGGCACACCCACCTCTTCAGACAAACAGCAGTCTCACGGGTGCTTGCGCCAAGTCGCGATACCACGGCCCCGTGTGGGGAGTTTGGCCATTTAGGGAGGTGTAAACATGTCGTATGCTGGACAATCAGCTGCAGCAAATTATACATTAGAAAAGTAATTCACAGTAGTCCACAGGCAAGAGCTTTTCATAGGAAAGCTAGGTGTCGGCCGGGCAAGGTGGGGCAAAAGATTTTGAAATCCAGTTGTGGTTCATTTTAATGAATGTTAGATCGTCAACATTTTGGGTAGCCAGACGAGTCCTTTTTTCGGTTAATATTGAACCTGCAGCACTGAATACTCTTTCTGATAGGACACTTGCTGCCGGGCAAGCAAGCTCCTGCAATGCATATTCTGCCAATTCTGGCCAGGTGTCTAATTTTGATGCCCAGTAATCAAATGGGAATGACGGTTGAGGGAGAACATCGATAAGGGATGAAAAATAGTTAGTAACCATACTGGACAAATGTTGTCTCCTGTCACTTTCAATTGATGCAGCAGTACCTGTCCTGTCTGCGGTCATAGCAAAATCACTCCACAACCTGGCCAGAAAACCCCTCTGTCCAACGCCACTTCTGATGTGTGCACCCCTAACACTCCTAGTCTGCTGCCCCCTGGAGCTCGTGTGAGAACGATCACGTGCGCTGTGTGCTGGGAATGCCTGAAGCAAACGGTCAACAAGAGTTGATTGTTTGGTTGCTAATATTAGTTCCAAGTTCTCATGTGGCATAATATTTTGCAATTTGCCTTTCTAGCGTGGATCAAGGAGGCAGGCCAACTAGTAATCGTCATCGTTCATCATTTTCGTAATGCGTGTGTCCCTTTTTAGGATACGTAAGGCATAATCCGCCATGTGGGCCAAAGTTCCAGTTGTCAAATCTCCTGTTGTGATTGGTTGAGGGGCAGTTTCAGGCAAATCTACGTCACTTGTGTCCCTCAAAAAACCAGAACCCGGCCTTGCCACGCAACCAATTTCCAGTGCCCCCGGGAAAGCTTCCGCATTAAAAATATACTCATCCCCATCATCCTCCTCGTCCTCCACCTCCTCTTCGCCCGCTACCTCGTCCTGTACACTGCCCTGACCAGACAATGGCTGACTGTCATCAAGGCTTTCCTCTTCCTCTGGTGCAGACGCCTGCTCCTTTATGTGCGTCAAACTTTGCATCAGCAGACGCATTAGAGGGATGCTCATGCTTATTACGGCGTTGTCTGCACTAACCAGCCATGTGCATTCCTCAAAACACTGAAGGACTTGACACATGTCTTGTATCTTGGACCACTGCACACCTGACAACTCCATGTCTGCCATCCTACTGCCTGCCTGTATGTGTATCCTCCCACAAAAACATAACAGCCCGCCTCTGTTGGCACAGTCTCTGAAGCATGTGCAGTGTTGAGTTCCACCTTGTTGCAACGTCTATGATTAGGCGATGCTGGGGAAGGTTCAAAGACCGCTGATAGGTCTGCATACGGCTGGCGTGTACAGGCGAACGTCGGATATGTGAGCAAAGTCCACGCACTTTGAGGAGCAGGTCGGAGAACCCAGGATAAGTTTTCAATAAGCACTGCACCACCAGGTTTAAGGTGTGAGCCAGGCAAGGAATGTGTTTCAGTTGGGAAAGGGAGATGGCAGCCATGAAATTCCTTCCGTTATCACTCACTACCTTGCCTGCCTCAAGATCTACTGTGCCCAGCCACGACTGCGTTTCTTGTTGCAAGAACTCGGACAGAACTTCCGCGGTGTGTCTGTTGTCGCCCAAACACTTCATAGCCAATACAGCCTGCTGACGCTTGCCAGTAGCTGGCCCATAATGGGACAACTGGTGTGCAACAGTGTCATCTGCCGATGGAGTGGTTGGCCGACTGCGGTCTGTGGAAGAGCTGTAGCTTCTGCAGGAGGACGAGGAGGAGGAGGAGGAGGAGGGGGTGTGAACTCCTACAGCCAACTGTTTCCTAGACCGTGGGCTAGGCACAACTGTCCTGAAATTGATGTCCCCTGTGGACCCTGCATCCACCACATTCACCCAGTGTGCCGTGATGGACACATAACGTCCCTGGCCATGCCTACTGGTCCATGCATCTGTAGTCAGGTGCACCTTTGTACTCACAGATTGCCTGAGTGCATGGACGATGCGCTGTTTAACATGCTGGTGCAGGGCTGGGATGGCTTTTCTTGAAAAAAAGTGTCGACTGGGTAGCTCGTATCGTGGTTCAGCGTACTCCATCAGGGCTTTGAAAGCTTCGCTTTCAACTAACCGGTAGGGCATCATCTCTAACGAGATTAGTCTAGCTATGTGGGCGTTAAAACCCTGTGTACGCGGATGCGAGGATAAGTACTTCATTTTTCTAACCAGAGTCTCATGTAGTGTGAGCTGAACTGGAGAGATGGAGATCGTGGAACTTGCGGGTGTGCCGGTGGACATGGCAGACTGAGAGATGGTTGGAGACGGTATTGTGCCCTAGATGCAATATTTCCTCCTACAAAACTGGTGATTCCCTGACCCTGACTGCTTTTGGCTGTCAAAGAAACCTGCACAGATACTGCCGGTGGTGCGGAAAATGGTGGCCTTACAGTGACGGAAGGGATGTTGCGTTGCTGACTAGCTTCATTGGCCGAGGGTGCTACAACCTTAAGGGACGTTTGGTAGTTAGTCCAGGCTTGAAAATGCATGGTGGTTAAGTGTCTATGCATGCAACTAGTATTGAGACTTTTCAGATTCTGACCTCTGCTTAAGCTAGTTAAACATTTTTGACAGATGACTTTGCGCTGATCAATTGGATGTTGTTTAAAAAAATGCCAGACTGCACTCTTCCTAGCATCGGATCCCTTTTCAGGGATTGCAGACTGAGCTTTAACCGGATGGCCACGCTGTCCTCCAACAGGTTTTGGCTTTGACACGCGTTTTGGGCCAGATACGGGCCCGGCAGATGGAACCTGTTGCGATGTTGATGCCTGCTGCGGCCCCTCCTCCACCTCCGCTTCTGAACTACTGCCGCCTGCACCCTGTTCCCCCAATGGCTGCCAATCGGGGTCAACAACTGGGTCATCTATTACCTCCTCTTCGAGCTCGTGTGCAACTTCGTCTGTGTCACTGTGTCGGTCGGTGGTATAGCGTTCGTGGCGGGGCAACATAGTCTCATCAGGGTCTGATTGTAGATCTGTACCCTGAGAGGGCAATGTGGTGGTCTGAGTCAAAGGAGCAGCATAGTACTCTGGCTGTGGCTGTGCATCAGTGCACTCCATGTCAGAATCTACTTGTAATGGGCATGGCCTGTTAAGTGTTTCACTTTCTAAGCCAGGGACGGTATGTGTAAAGAGCTCCATGGAGTAACCCGTTGTGTCGCCTGCTGCATCCTTCTCTCTTGTTGTTGTTTTTGCTGAGGAGGACAAGGAAGCGACTTGTCCCTGACCGTGAACATCCACAAGCGACGCGCTGCTTTTACATTTACCAGTTTCAGAAGAGGAGGCAAAAGAGCTAGAGGCTGAGTCTGCAATGTAAGCCAAAACTTGCTGTTGCTGCTCCGGCTTTAAAAGCGGTTTGCCTACTCCCAGAAAAGAAAGCTTTCGAGGCCTTGTGTAGCCAGACGACGAAACAGGCTCCACAGCTCCAGACTTAGGTGGAATATTTTTATCCCCACGACCACCTGATGCTCCACTACCACTACCATCATTACCAGCTGACAATGAACGCCCACGGCCACGACCTCTTGCACCAGACTTCCTCATTGTTTGAAAAACTTAACCAAATTAACTTTATTTGTTGCTGTCAAACAACTTACACGGTGAGCTATAACTTCAGTATGATTTCAATATCCCTTAACAGGTTGGTGAGACCACAAGGAAAATCAGGCACAATGTTACACACTCTGTTTTCTGTGGCACCAAATCACAGAGATGACACACACGCAGGACTGTCACTCAAGCACAATGTCAATATTAATCTCCCACCTATTTTTTTATTTATTTTTTTTCTCAGGGAGACTTTAGAAACCAAATAAGATAAAATGTTTTTTTCAGGGACAATTTAGAAACCAAATAATAAAAAAAAAAAAAAAAAAAAAAAAAAAAAAAAGGCTTTCTATGGCCCACTGAATGAGAGATGGCACACACAGGAGTGGCACACAAGCCTTGACTGAGGCCAATATTTTTCTCCCACTGATTGATGGAGTTTTTTTTTTTTAAGGTAGATTTTCGAACCCAAATCAAGGAAAAAAATAAATAGGCTTTCTATGGCCCACAATTTGAGAGAGAGAGGTGGCACACCCAGGAGTCAAGACTGGCACACAAGCTGAAAGGGCAATATTAATCTCCCACTGTTTTTTTTTATTTTTTTATTTTTCAGGGAGACTTTAGAAACCAAATAATAAAATAAAAAAATAAAAAAGGCTTTCTATGGCCCACTGAATGAGAGATGGCACACACAGGAGTGGCACACAAGCCCTGACTGAGGCCAATATTTTTCTCCCACTGATTGATGTAGTGTTTTTTTGTTAAGGTAGATTTTAGAACCCAAATCAAGGAAAAAAATAAATAGGCTTTCTATGGCCCACTGAGTGAGAGATGGCACACACAGGAGTGGCACACAAGCCCTGACTGAGGCCAATATTTTTCTCCCACTGATTGATGTAGTGTTTTTTTGTTAAGGTAGATTTTAGAACCCAAATCAAGCAAAAAAATAAATAGGCTTTCTATGGCCCACTGAGTGAGAGATGGCACACACAGGAGTGGCACACAAGCCCTGACTGAGGCCAATATTTTTCTCCCACTGATTGATGGAGTTTTTTTTTTTTAAGGTAGATTTTCGAACCTAAATCAAGGAAAAAAATAAATAGGCTTTCTATGGCCCACAATTTGAGAGAGAGAGGTGGCACACCCAGGAGTCAAGACTGGCACACAAGCTGAAAGGGCAATATTAATCTCCCACTGTTTTTTTTTTATTTATTTTTTTCAGGGAGACTTTAGAAACCAAATAGTAAAAAAAAAAAAAAAAAAAAGGCTTTCTATGGCCCACTGAATGAGAGATGGCACACACAGGAGTGGCACACAAGCCCTGACTGAGGCCAATATTTTTCTCCCACTGATTGATGTAGTGTTTTTTTGTTAAGGTAGATTTTAGAACCCAAATCAAGGAAAAAAATAAATAGGCTTTCTATGGCCCACTCAGTGAGAGATGGCACACACAGGAGTGGCACACAAGCCCTGACTGAGGCCAATATTTTTCTCCCACTGATTGATGTAGTGTTTTTTTGTTAAGGTAGATTTTAGAACCCAAATCAAGCAAAAAAATAAATAGGCTTTCTATGGCCCACTGAGTGAGAGATGGCACACACAGGAGTGGCACACAAGCCCTGACTGATGCCAATATTTTTCTCCCACTGATTGATGTAGTGTTTTTTTGTTAAGGTAGATTTTCGAACCCAAATCAAGGAAAAAAATAAATAGGCTTTCTATGGCCCACTGAGTGAGAGATGGCACACACAGGAGTGGCACACAAGCCCTGACTGAGGCCAATATTTTTCTCCCACTGATTGATGGAGTTTTTTTTTTTTAAGGTAGATTTTCGAACCCAAATCAAGGAAAAAAATAAATATGCTTTCTATGGCCCACTGAGTGAGAGATGGCACACACAGGAGTGGCACACAAGCCCTGACTGAGGCCAATATTTTTCTCCCACTGATTGATGTAGTGTTTTTTTGTTAAGGTAGATTTTAGAACCCAAATCAAGCAAAAAAATAAATAGGCTTTCTATGGCCCACTGAGTGAGAGATGGCACACACAGGAGTGGCACACAAGCCCTGACTGAGGAAAATATTTTTCTCCCACTGATTGATGGAGTTTTTTTTTTTAAGGTAGATTTTCGAACCCAAATCAAGGAAAAAAATAAATAGGCTTTCTATGGCCCACAATTTGAGAGAGAGAGGTGGCACACCCAGGAGTCAAGACTGGCACACAAGCTGAAAGGGCAATATTAATCTCCCACTGTTTTTTTTTTGTTTTTGTTTTTTTTCAGGGAGACTTTAGAAACCAAATAATAAAATAATAAAAAAAAGGCTTTCTATGGCCCACTGAATGAGAGATGGCACACACAGGAGTGGCACACAAGCCCTGACTGAGGCCAATATTTTTCTCCCACTGATTGATGTAGTGTTTTTTTGTTAAGGTAGATTTTAGAACCCAAATCAAGCAAAAAAATAAATAGGCTTTCTATGGCCCACTGAGTGAGAGATGGCACACACAGGAGTGGCACACAAGCCCTGACTGAGGAAAATATTTTTCTCCCACTGATTGATGGAGTTTTTTTTTTTAAGGTAGATTTTCGAACCCAAATCAAGGAAAAAAATAAATAGGCTTTCTATGGCCCACAATTTGAGAGAGAGAGGTGGCACACCCAGGAGTCAAGACTGGCACACAAGCTGAAAGGGCAATATTAATCTCCCACTGTTTTTTTTTTGTTTTTGTTTTTTTTCAGGGAGACTTTAGAAACCAAATAATAAAATTAAAAAAAAAAGGCTTTCTATGGCCCACTGAGTGAGAGATGGCACACACAGGAGTGGCACACAAGCCCTGACTGAGGCCAATATTTTTCTCCCACTGATTGATGGAGTTTTTTTTTTTTTAAGGTAGATTTTCGAACCCAAATCAAGGAAAAAAATAAATATGCTTTCTATGGCCCACTGAGTGAGAGATGGCACACACAGGAGTGGCACACAAGCCCTGACTGAGGCCAATATTTTTCTCCCACTGATTGATGTAGTGTTTTTTTGTTAAGGTAGATTTTAGAACCCAAATCAAGCAAAAAAATAAATAGGCTTTCTATGGCCCACTGAGTGAGAGATGGCACACACAGGAGTGGCACACAAGCCCTGACTGAGGAAAATATTTTTCTCCCACTGATTGATGGAGTTTTTTTTTTTAAGGTAGATTTTCGAACCCAAATCAAGGAAAAAAATAAATAGGCTTTTTATGGCCCACAATTTGAGAGAGAGAGGTGGCACACCCAGGAGTCAAGACTGGCACACAAGCTGAAAGGGCAATATTAATCTCCCACTGTTTTTTTTTTGTTTTTGTTTTTTTTCAGGGAGACTTTAGAAACCAAATAATAAAATAATAAAAAAAAGGCTTTCTATGGCCCACTGAATGAGAGATGGCACACACAGGAGTGGCACACAAGCCCTGACTGAGGCCAATATTTTTCTCCCACTGATTGATGTAGTGTTTTTTTGTTAAGGTAGATTTTAGAACCCAAATCAAGCAAAAAAATAAATAGGCTTTCTATGGCCCACTGAGTGAGAGATGGCACACACAGGAGTGGCACACAAGCCCTGACTGATGCCAATATTTTTCTCCCACTGATTGATGTAGTGTTTTTTTGTTAAGGTAGATTTTAGAACCCAAATCAAGGAAAAAAATAAATAGGCTTTCTATGGCCCACTCAGTGAGAGATGGCACACACAGGAGTGGCACACAAGCCCTGACTGAGGCCAATATTTTTCTCCCACTGATTGATGTAGTGTTTTTTTGTTAAGGTAGATTTTAGAACCCAAATCAAGCAAAAAAATAAATAGGCTTTCTATGGCCCACTGAGTGAGAGATGGCACACACAGGAGTGGCACACAAGCCCTGACTGATGCCAATATTTTTCTCCCACTGATTGATGTAGTGTTTTTTTGTTAAGGTAGATTTTAGAACCCAAATCAAGGAAAAAAATAAATAGGCTTTCTATGGCCCACTGAGTGAGAGATGGCACACACAGGAGTGGCACACAAGCCCTGACTGAGGCCAATATTTTTCTCCCACTGATTGATGGAGTTTTTTTTTTTAAGGTAGATTTTCGAACCCAAATCAAGGAAAAAAATAAATATGCTTTCTATGGCCCACTGAGTGAGAGATGGCACACACAGGAGTGGCACACAAGCCCTGACTGAGGCCAATATTTTTCTCCCACTGATTGATGTAGTGTTTTTTTGTTAAGGTAGATTTTAGAACCCAAATCAAGGAAAAAAATAAATAGGATTTCTATGGCCCACTGAGTGAGAGATGGCACACATAGGAGTGGCACACAAGCCCTGACTGAGGCCAATATTTTTCTCCCACTGATTGATGGAGTTTTTTTTTTTTAAGGTAGATTTTCGAACCCAAATCAAGGAAAAAAGTAAATAGGCTTTCTATGGCCCACAATTTGAGAGAGAGAGGTAACACACCCAGGAGTCAAGACTGGCACACAAGCTGAAAGGGCAATATTAATCTCCCACTGTTTTTTTTTTTTTTTTTTTTTTTTCAGGGAGACTTTAGAAACCAAATAATAAAATAATTTAAAAAAAAGGCTTTCTATGGCCCACTGAATGAGAGATGGCACACACAGGAGTGGCACACAAGCCCTGACTGAGGCCAATATTTTTCTCCCACTGATTGATGTAGTGTTTTTTTGTTAAGGTAGATTTTAGAACCCAAATCAAGCAAAAAAGTAAATAGGCTTTCTATGGCCCACTGAGTGAGAGATGGCACACACAGGAGTGGCACACAAGCCCTGACTGAGGAAAATATTTTTCTCCCACTGATTGATGGAGTTTTTTTTTTTTAAGGTAGATTTTCGAACCCAAATCAAGGAAAAAAATAAATAGGCTTTCTATGGCCCACAATTTGAGAGAGAGAGGTGGCACACCCAGGAGTCAAGACTGGCACACAAGCTGAAAGGGCAATATTAATCTCCCACTGTTTTTTTTTTGTTTTTGTTTTTTTTCAGGGAGACTTTAGAAACCAAATAATAAAATTTAAAAAAAAAGGCTTTCTATGGCCCACTGAATGAGAGATGGCACACACAGGAGTGGCACACAAGCCCTGACTGAGGCCAATATTTTTCTCCCACTGATTGATGTAGTGTTTTTTTGTTAAGGTAGATTTTCGAACCCAAATCAAGCAAAAAAATAAATAGGCTTTCTATGGCCCACTGAGTGAGAGATGGCACACACAGGAGTGGCACACAAGCCCTGACTGATGCCAATATTTTTCTCCCACTGATTGATGTAGTGTTTTTTTGTTAAGGTAGATTTTAGAACCCAAATCAAGGAAAAAAATAAATAGGCTTTCTATGGCCCACTCAGTGAGAGATGGCACACACAGGAGTGGCACACAAGCCCTGACTGAGGCCAATATTTTTCTCCCACTGATTGATGTAGTGTTTTTTTGTTAAGGTAGATTTTAGAACCCAAATCAAGCAAAAAAATAAATAGGCTTTCTATGGCCCACTGAGTGAGAGATGGCACACACAGGAGTGGCACACAAGCCCTGACTGAGGAAAATATTTTTCTCCCACTGATTGATGGAGTTTTTTTTTTTAAGGTAGATTTTCGAACCCAAATCAAGGAAAAAAATAAATAGGCTTTCTATGGCCCACAATTTGAGAGAGAGAGGTGGCACACCCAGGAGTCAAGACTGGCACACAAGCTGAAAGGGCAATATTAATCTCCCACTGTTTTTTTTTTGTTTTTGTTTTTTTTCAGGGAGACTTTAGAAACCAAATAATAAAATAATAAAAAAAAAGGCTTTCTATGGCCCACTGAATGAGAGATGGCACACACAGGAGTGGCACACAAGCCCTGACTGAGGCCAATATTTTTCTCCCACTGATTGATGTAGTGTTTTTTTGTTAAGGTAGATTTTAGAACCCAAATCAAGCAAAAAAATAAATAGGCTTTCTATGGCCCACTGAGTGAGAGATGGCACACACAGGAGTGGCACACAAGCCCTGACTGAGGAAAATATTTTTCTCCCACTGATTGATGGAGTTTTTTTTTTTAAGGTAGATTTTCGAACCCAAATCAAGGAAAAAAATAAATGGGCTTTCTATGGCCCACAATTTGAGAGAGAGAGGTGGCACACCCAGGAGTCAAGACTGGCACACAAGCTGAAAGGGCAATATTAATCTCCCACTGTTTTTTTTTTGTTTTTGTTTTTTTTCAGGGAGACTTTAGAAACCAATTAATAAAATTAAAAAAAAAGGCTTTCTATGGCCCACTGAATGAGAGATGGCACACACAGGAGTGGCACACAAGCCCTGACTGAGGCCAATATTTTTCTCCCACTGATTGATGTAGTGTTTTTTTGTTAAGGTAGATTTTAGAACCCAAATCAAGCAAAAAAATAAATAGGCTTTCTATGGCCCACTGAGTGAGAGATGGCACACACAGGAGTGGCACACAAGCCCTGACTGATGCCAATATTTTTCTCCCACTGATTGATGTAGTGTTTTTTTGTTAAGGTAGATTTTAGAACCCAAATCAAGGAAAAAAATAAATAGGCTTTCTATGGCCCACTCAGTGAGAGATGGCACACACAGGAGTGGCACACAAGCCCTGACTGATGCCAATATTTTTCTCCCACTGATTGATGTAGTGTTTTTTTGTTAAGGTAGATTTTAGAACCCAAATCAAGGAAAAAAATAAATAGGCTTTCTATGGCCCACTGAGTGAGAGATGGCACACACAGGAGTGGCACACAAGCCCTGACTGAGGCCAATATTTTTCTCCCACTGATTGATGGAGTTTTTTTTTTTTAAGGTAGATTTTCGAACCCAAATCAAGGAAAAAAATAAATATGCTTTCTATGGCCCACTGAGTGAGAGATGGCACACACAGGAGTGGCACACAAGCCCTGACTGAGGCCAATATTTTTCTCCCACTGATTGATGTAGTGTTTTTTTGTTAAGGTAGATTTTAGAACCCAAATCAAGGAAAAAAATAAATAGGCTTTCTATGGCCCACTGAGTGAGAGATGGCACACACAGGAGTGGCACACAAGCCCTGACTGAGGCCAATATTTTTCTCCCACTGATTGATGGAGTTTTTTTTTTTTAAGGTAGATTTTCGAACCCAAATCAAGGAAAAAAGTAAATAGGCTTTCTATGGCCCACAATTTGAGAGAGAGAGGTAACACACCCAGGAGTCAAGACTGGCACACAAGCTGAAAGGGCAATATTAATCTCCCACTGTTTTTTTTTTGTTTTTGTTTTTTTTCAGGGAGACTTTAGAAACCAAATAATAAAATAATAAAAAAAAAGGCTTTCTATGGCCCACTGAATGAGAGATGGCACACACAGGAGTGGCACACAAGCCCTGACTGAGGCCAATATTTTTCTCCCACTGATTGATGTAGTGTTTTTTTGTTAAGGTAGATTTTAGAACCCAAATCAAGCAAAAAAATAAATAGGCTTTCTATGGCCCACTGAGTGAGAGATGGCACACACAGGAGTGGCACACAAGCCCTGACTGAGGAAAATATTTTTCTCCCACTGATTGATGGAGTTTTTTTTTTTAAGGTAGATTTTCGAACCCAAATCAAGGAAAAAAATAAATGGGCTTTCTATGGCCCACAATTTGAGAGAGAGAGGTGGCACACCCAGGAGTCAAGACTGGCACACAAGCTGAAAGGGCAATATTAATCTCCCACTGTTTTTTTTTTGTTTTTGTTTTTTTTCAGGGAGACTTTAGAAACCAATTAATAAAATTAAAAAAAAAGGCTTTCTATGGCCCACTGAATGAGAGATGGCACACACAGGAGTGGCACACAAGCCCTGACTGAGGCCAATATTTTTCTCCCACTGATTGATGTAGTGTTTTTTTGTTAAGGTAGATTTTAGAACCCAAATCAAGCAAAAAAATAAATAGGCTTTCTATGGCCCACTGAGTGAGAGATGGCACACACAGGAGTGGCACACAAGCCCTGACTGATGCCAATATTTTTCTCCCACTGATTGATGTAGTGTTTTTTTGTTAAGGTAGATTTTAGAACCCAAATCAAGGAAAAAAATAAATAGGCTTTCTATGGCCCACTCAGTGAGAGATGGCACACACAGGAGTGGCACACAAGCCCTGACTGATGCCAATATTTTTCTCCCACTGATTGATGTAGTGTTTTTTTGTTAAGGTAGATTTTAGAACCCAAATCAAGGAAAAAAATAAATAGGCTTTCTATGGCCCACTGAGTGAGAGATGGCACACACAGGAGTGGCACACAAGCCCTGACTGAGGCCAATATTTTTCTCCCACTGATTGATGGAGTTTTTTTTTTTTAAGGTAGATTTTCGAACCCAAATCAAGGAAAAAAATAAATATGCTTTCTATGGCCCACTGAGTGAGAGATGGCACACACAGGAGTGGCACACAAGCCCTGACTGAGGCCAATATTTTTCTCCCACTGATTGATGTAGTGTTTTTTTGTTAAGGTAGATTTTAGAACCCAAATCAAGGAAAAAAATAAATAGGCTTTCTATGGCCCACTGAGTGAGAGATGGCACACACAGGAGTGGCACACAAGCCCTGACTGAGGCCAATATTTTTCTCCCACTGATTGATGGAGTTTTTTTTTTTTAAGGTAGATTTTCGAACCCAAATCAAGGAAAAAAGTAAATAGGCTTTCTATGGCCCACAATTTGAGAGAGAGAGGTAACACACCCAGGAGTCAAGACTGGCACACAAGCTGAAAGGGCAATATTAATCTCCCACTGTTTTTTTTTTTTTTTTTTTTTTTTCAGGGAGACTTTAGAAACCAAATAATAAAATAATTAAAAAAAAAGGCTTTCTATGGCCCACTGAATGAGAGATGGCACACACAGGAGTGGCACACAAGCCCTGACTGAGGCCAATATTTTTCTCCCACTGATTGATGTAGTGTTTTTTTGTTAAGGTAGATTTTAGAACCCAAATCAAGCAAAAAAGTAAATAGGCTTTCTATGGCCCACTGAGTGAGAGATGGCACACACAGGAGTGGCACACAAGCCCTGACTGAGGAAAATATTTTTCTCCCACTGATTGATGGAGTTTTTTTTTTTTAAGGTAGATTTTCGAACCCAAATCAAGGAAAAAAATAAATAGGCTTTCTATGGCCCACAATTTGAGAGAGAGAGGTGGCACACCCAGGAGTCAAGACTGGCACACAAGCTGAAAGGGCAATATTAATCTCCCACTGTTTTTTTTTTGTTTTTGTTTTTTTTCAGGGAGACTTTAGAAACCAAATAATAAAATTTAAAAAAAAAGGCTTTCTATGGCCCACTGAATGAGAGATGGCACACACAGGAGTGGCACACAAGCCCTGACTGAGGCCAATATTTTTCTCCCACTGATTGATGTAGTGTTTTTTTGTTAAGGTAGATTTTCGAACCCAAATCAAGCAAAAAAATAAATAGGCTTTCTATGGCCCACTGAGTGAGAGATGGCACACACAGGAGTGGCACACAAGCCCTGACTGATGCCAATATTTTTCTCCCACTGATTGATGTAGTGTTTTTTTGTTAAGGTAGATTTTAGAACCCAAATCAAGGAAAAAAATAAATAGGCTTTCTATGGCCCACTCAGTGAGAGATGGCACACACAGGAGTGGCACACAAGCCCTGACTGAGGCCAATATTTTTCTCCCACTGATTGATGTAGTGTTTTTTTGTTAAGGTAGATTTTAGAACCCAAATCAAGCAAAAAAATAAATAGGCTTTCTATGGCCCACTGAGTGAGAGATGGCACACACAGGAGTGGCACACAAGCCCTGACTGAGGAAAATATTTTTCTCCCACTGATTGATGGAGTTTTTTTTTTTAAGGTAGATTTTCGAACCCAAATCAAGGAAAAAAATAAATAGGCTTTCTATGGCCCACAATTTGAGAGAGAGAGGTGGCACACCCAGGAGTCAAGACTGGCACACAAGCTGAAAGGGCAATATTAATCTCCCACTGTTTTTTTTTTTGTTTTTGTTTTTTTTCAGGGAGACTTTAGAAACCAAATAATAAAATAATAAAAAAAAAGGCTTTCTATGGCCCACTGAATGAGAGATGGCACACACAGGAGTGGCACACAAGCCCTGACTGAGGCCAATATTTTTCTCCCACTGATTGATGTAGTGTTTTTTTGTTAAGGTAGATTTTAGAACCCAAATCAAGCAAAAAAATAAATAGGCTTTCTATGGCCCACTGAGTGAGAGATGGCACACACAGGAGTGGCACACAAGCCCTGACTGAGGAAAATATTTTTCTCCCACTGATTGATGGAGTTTTTTTTTTTAAGGTAGATTTTCGAACCCAAATCAAGGAAAAAAATAAATGGGCTTTCTATGGCCCACAATTTGAGAGAGAGAGGTGGCACACCCAGGAGTCAAGACTGGCACACAAGCTGAAAGGGCAATATTAATCTCCCACTGTTTTTTTTTTGTTTTTGTTTTTTTTCAGGGAGACTTTAGAAACCAATTAATAAAATTAAAAAAAAAGGCTTTCTATGGCCCACTGAATGAGAGATGGCACACACAGGAGTGGCACACAAGCCCTGACTGAGGCCAATATTTTTCTCCCACTGATTGATGTAGTGTTTTTTTGTTAAGGTAGATTTTAGAACCCAAATCAAGCAAAAAAATAAATAGGCTTTCTATGGCCCACTGAGTGAGAGATGGCACACACAGGAGTGGCACACAAGCCCTGACTGATGCCAATATTTTTCTCCCACTGATTGATGTAGTGTTTTTTTGTTAAGGTAGATTTTAGAACCCAAATCAAGGAAAAAAATAAATAGGCTTTCTATGGCCCACTCAGTGAGAGATGGCACACACAGGAGTGGCACACAAGCCCTGACTGAGGCCAATATTTTTCTCCCACTGATTGATGTAGTGTTTTTTTGTTAAGGTAGATTTTAGAACCCAAATCAAGCAAAAAAATAAATAGGCTTTCTATGGCCCACTGAGTGAGAGATGGCACACACAGGAGTGGCACACAAGCCCTGACTGATGCCAATATTTTTCTCCCACTGATTGATGTAGTGTTTTTTTGTTAAGGTAGATTTTAGAACCCAAATCAAGGAAAAAAATAAATAGGCTTTCTATGGCCCACTGAGTGAGAGATGGCACACACAGGAGTGGCACACAAGCCCTGACTGAGGCCAATATTTTTCTCCCACTGATTGATGGAGTTTTTTTTTTTTAAGGTAGATTTTCGAACCCAAATCAAGGAAAAAAATAAATATGCTTTCTATGGCCCACTGAGTGAGAGATGGCACACACAGGAGTGGCACACAAGCCCTGACTGAGGCCAATATTTTTCTCCCACTGATTGATGTAGTGTTTTTTTGTTAAGGTAGATTTTAGAACCCAAATCAAGGAAAAAAATAAATAGGCTTTCTATGGCCCACTGAGTGAGAGATGGCACACACAGGAGTGGCACACAAGCCCTGACTGAGGCCAATATTTTTCTCCCACTGATTGATGGAGTTTTTTTTTTTTAAGGTAGATTTTCGAACCCAAATCAAGGAAAAAAGTAAATAGGCTTTCTATGGCCCACAATTTGAGAGAGAGAGGTAACACACCCAGGAGTCAAGACTGGCACACAAGCTGAAAGGGCAATATTAATCTCCCACTGTTTTTTTTTTTTTTTTTTTTTTTTCAGGGAGACTTTAGAAACCAAATAATAAAATAATTAAAAAAAAAGGCTTTCTATGGCCCACTGAATGAGAGATGGCACACACAGGAGTGGCACACAAGCCCTGACTGAGGCCAATATTTTTCTCCCACTGATTGATGTAGTGTTTTTTTGTTAAGGTAGATTTTAGAACCCAAATCAAGCAAAAAAGTAAATAGGCTTTCTATGGCCCACTGAGTGAGAGATGGCACACACAGGAGTGGCACACAAGCCCTGACTGAGGAAAATATTTTTCTCCCACTGATTGATGGAGTTTTTTTTTTTTAAGGTAGATTTTCGAACCCAAATCAAGGAAAAAAATAAATAGGCTTTCTATGGCCCACAATTTGAGAGAGAGAGGTGGCACACCCAGGAGTCAAGACTGGCACACAAGCTGAAAGGGCAATATTAATCTCCCACTGTTTTTTTTTTGTTTTTGTTTTTTTTCAGGGAGACTTTAGAAACCAAATAATAAAATTTAAAAAAAAAGGCTTTCTATGGCCCACTGAATGAGAGATGGCACACACAGGAGTGGCACACAAGCCCTGACTGAGGCCAATATTTTTCTCCCACTGATTGATGTAGTGTTTTTTTGTTAAGGTAGATTTTCGAACCCAAATCAAGCAAAAAAATAAATAGGCTTTCTATGGCCCACTGAGTGAGAGATGGCACACACAGGAGTGGCACACAAGCCCTGACTGATGCCAATATTTTTCTCCCACTGATTGATGTAGTGTTTTTTTGTTAAGGTAGATTTTAGAACCCAAATCAAGGAAAAAAATAAATAGGCTTTCTATGGCCCACTCAGTGAGAGATGGCACACACAGGAGTGGCACACAAGCCCTGACTGAGGCCAATATTTTTCTCCCACTGATTGATGTAGTGTTTTTTTGTTAAGGTAGATTTTAGAACCCAAATCAAGCAAAAAAATAAATAGGCTTTCTATGGCCCACTGAGTGAGAGATGGCACACACAGGAGTGGCACACAAGCCCTGACTGAGGAAAATATTTTTCTCCCACTGATTGATGGAGTTTTTTTTTTTAAGGTAGATTTTCGAACCCAAATCAAGGAAAAAAATAAATAGGCTTTCTATGGCCCACAATTTGAGAGAGAGAGGTGGCACACCCAGGAGTCAAGACTGGCACACAAGCTGAAAGGGCAATATTAATCTCCCACTGTTTTTTTTTTTGTTTTTGTTTTTTTTCAGGGAGACTTTAGAAACCAAATAATAAAATAATAAAAAAAAAGGCTTTCTATGGCCCACTGAATGAGAGATGGCACACACAGGAGTGGCACACAAGCCCTGACTGAGGCCAATATTTTTCTCCCACTGATTGATGTAGTGTTTTTTTGTTAAGGTAGATTTTAGAACCCAAATCAAGCAAAAAAATAAATAGGCTTTCTATGGCCCACTGAGTGAGAGATGGCACACACAGGAGTGGCACACAAGCCCTGACTGAGGAAAATATTTTTCTCCCACTGATTGATGGAGTTTTTTTTTTTAAGGTAGATTTTCGAACCCAAATCAAGGAAAAAAATAAATGGGCTTTCTATGGCCCACAATTTGAGAGAGAGAGGTGGCACACCCAGGAGTCAAGACTGGCACACAAGCTGAAAGGGCAATATTAATCTCCCACTGTTTTTTTTTTGTTTTTGTTTTTTTTCAGGGAGACTTTAGAAACCAATTAATAAAATTAAAAAAAAAGGCTTTCTATGGCCCACTGAATGAGAGATGGCACACACAGGAGTGGCACACAAGCCCTGACTGAGGCCCATATTTTTCTCCCACTGATTGATGTAGTGTTTTTTTGTTAAGGTAGATTTTAGAACCCAAATCAAGCAAAAAAATAAATAGGCTTTCTATGGCCCACTGAGTGAGAGATGGCACACACAGGAGTGGCACACAAGCCCTGACTGATGCCAATATTTTTCTCCCACTGATTGATGTAGTGTTTTTTTGTTAAGGTAGATTTTAGAACCCAAATCAAGGAAAAAAATAAATAGGCTTTCTATGGCCCACTCAGTGAGAGATGGCACACACAGGAGTGGCACACAAGCCCTGACTGAGGCCAATATTTTTCTCCCACTGATTGATGTAGTGTTTTTTTGTTAAGGTAGATTTTAGAACCCAAATCAAGCAAAAAAATAAATAGGCTTTCTATGGCCCACTGAGTGAGAGATGGCACACACAGGAGTGGCACACAAGCCCTGACTGATGCCAATATTTTTCTCCCACTGATTGATGTAGTGTTTTTTTGTTAAGGTAGATTTTAGAACCCAAATCAAGGAAAAAAATAAATAGGCTTTCTATGGCCCACTGAGTGAGAGATGGCACACACAGGAGTGGCACACAAGCCCTGACTGAGGCCAATATTTTTCTCCCACTGATTGATGGAGTTTTTTTTTTTTAAGGTAGATTTTCGAACCCAAATCAAGGAAAAAAATAAATATGCTTTCTATGGCCCACTGAGTGAGAGATGGCACACACAGGAGTGGCACACAAGCCCTGACTGAGGCCAATATTTTTCTCCCACTGATTGATGTAGTGTTTTTTTGTTAAGGTAGATTTTAGAACCCAAATCAAGCAAAAAAATAAATAGGCTTTCTATGGCCCACTGAGTGAGAGATGGCACACACAGGAGTGGCACACAAGCCCTGACTGAGGAAAATATTTTTCTCCCACTGATTGATGGAGTTTTTTTTTTTAAGGTAGATTTTCGAACCCAAATCAAGGAAAAAAATAAATAGGCTTTCTATGGCCCACAATTTGAGAGAGAGAGGTGGCACACCCAGGAGTCAAGACTGGCACACAAGCTGAAAGGGCAATATTAATCTCCCACTGTTTTTTTTTTGTTTTTGTTTTTTTTCAGGGAGACTTTAGAAACCAAATAATAAAATAATAAAAAAAAAGGCTTTCTATGGCCCACTGAATGAGAGATGGCACACACAGGAGTGGCACACAAGCCCTGACTGAGGCCAATATTTTTCTCCCACTGATTGATGTAGTGTTTTTTTGTTAAGGTAGATTTTAGAACCCAAATCAAGCAAAAAAATAAATAGGCTTTCTATGGCCCACTGAGTGAGAGATGGCACACACAGGAGTGGCACACAAGCCCTGACTGAGGAAAATATTTTTCTCCCACTGATTGATGGAGTTTTTTTTTTAAGGTAGATTTTCGAACCCAAATCAAGGAAAAAAATAAATGGGCTTTCTATGGCCCACAATTTGAGAGAGAGAGGTGGCACACCCAGGAGTCAAGACTGGCACACAAGCTGAAAGGGCAATATTAATCTCCCACTGTTTTTTTTTTTTTTTTTTTTTTCAGGGAGACTTTAGAAACCAAATAATAAAATAATAAAAAAAAGGCTTTCTATGGCCCACTGAATGAGAGATGGCACACACAGGAGTGGCACACAAGCCCTGACTGAGGCCAATATTTTTCTCCCACTGATTGATGTAGTGTTTTTTTGTTAAGGTAGATTTTAGAACCCAAATCAAGCAAAAAAATAAATAGGCTTTCTATGGCCCACTGAGTGAGAGATGGCACACACAGGAGTGGCACACAAGCCCTGACTGAGGAAAATATTTTTCTCCCACTGATTGATGGAGTTTTTTTTTTTTTAAGGTAGATTTTCGAACCCAAATCAAGGAAAAAAATAAATAGGCTTTCTATGGCCCACAATTTGAGAGAGAGAGGTGGCACACCCAGGAGTCAAGACTGGCACACAAGCTGAAAGGGCAATATTAATCTCCCACTGTTTTTTTTTTTGTTTTTGTTTTTTTTCAGGGAGACTTTAGAAACCAAATAATAAAATTAAAAAAAAAGGCTTTCTATGGCCCACTGAATGAGAGATGGCACACACAGGAGTGGCACACAAGCCCTGACTGAGGCCAATATTTTTCTCCCACTGATTGATGTAGTGTTTTTTTGTTAAGGTAGATTTTCGAACCCAAATCAAGCAAAAAAATAAATAGGCTTTCTATGGCCCACTGAGTGAGAGATGGCACACACAGGAGTGGCACACAAGCCCTGACTGATGCCAATATTTTTCTCCCACTGATTGATGTAGTGTTTTTTTGTTAAGGTAGATTTTAGAACCCAAATCAAGGAAAAAAATAAATAGGCTTTCTATGGCCCACTCAGTGAGAGATGGCACACACAGGAGTGGCACACAAGCCCTGACTGAGGCCAATATTTTTCTCCCACTGATTGATGTAGTGTTTTTTTGTTAAGGTAGATTTTAGAACCCAAATCAAGCCAAAAAATAAATAGGCTTTCTATGGCCCACTGAGTGAGAGATGGCACACACAGGAGTGGCACACAAGCCCTGACTGATGCCAATATTTTTCTCCCACTGATTGATGTAGTGTTTTTTTGTTAAGGTAGATTTTCGAACCCAAATCAAGGAAAAAAATAAATAGGCTTTCTATGGCCCACTGAGTGAGAGATGGCACACACAGGAGTGGCACACAAGCCCTGACTGAGGCCAATATTTTTCTCCCACTGATTGATGGAGTTTTTTTTTTTTAAGGTAGATTTTCGAACCCAAATCAAGGAAAAAAATAAATATGCTTTCTATGGCCCACTGAGTGAGAGATGGCACACACAGGAGTGGCACACAAGCCCTGACTGAGGCCAATATTTTTCTCCCACTGATTGATGTAGTGTTTTTTTGTTAAGGTAGATTTTAGAACCCAAATCAAGCAAAAAAATAAATAGGCTTTCTATGGCCCACTGAGTGAGAGATGGCACACACAGGAGTGGCACACAAGCCCTGACTGAGGCCAATATTTTTCTCCCACTGATTGATGTAGTGTTTTTTGTTAAGGTAGATTTTAGAACCCAAATCAAGCAAAAAAATAAATTGGCTTTCTATGGCCCACTGAGTCAGAGATGGCACACACAGGAGTGGCACACAAGCCCTGACTGAGGAAAATATTTTTCTCCCACTGATTGATGGAGTTTTTTTTTTTTAAGGTAGATTTTCGAACCCAAATCAAGGAAAAAAATAAATAGGCTTTCTATGGCCCACAATTTGAGAGAGAGAGGTGGCACACCCAGGAGTCAAGACTGGCACACAAACTGAAAGGGCAATATTAATCTCCCACTGTGTTTTTTTTTGTTTTTGTTTTTTTTCAGGGAGACTTTAGAAACCAAATAATAAAATTTAAAAAAAAAAGCTTTCTATGGCCCACTGAATGAGAGATGGCACACACAGGAGTGGCACACAAGCCCTGACTGAGGCCAATATTTTTCTCCCACTGATTGATGTAGTGTTTATTTGTTAAGGTAGATTTTCGAACCCAAATCAAGGAAAAAAATAAATAGGCTTTCTATGGCCCACAATTTGAGAGAGAGAGGTGGCACACCCAGGAGTCAAGACTGGCACACAAGCTGAAAGGGCAATATTAATCTCCCACTGTATTTTTTTGTTTGTTTGTTTTTTTTCAGGGAGACTTTAGAAACCAAATAATAATAATAAAAAAAAAAAGGCTTTCTATGGCCCACTGAATGAGAGATGGCACACACAGGAGTGGCACACAAGCCCTGACTGAGGCCAATATTTTTCTCCCACTGATTGATGTAGTGTTTTTTTGTTAAGGTAGATTTTAGAACCCAAATAAAGCAAAAAAATAAATAGGCTTTCTATGGCCCACTGAGTGAGAGATGGCACACACAGGAGTGGCACACAAGCCCTGACTGAGGAAAATATTTTTCTCCCACTGATTGATGGAGTTTTTTTTTTAAGGTAGATTTTCGAACCCAAATCAAGGAAAAAAATAAATAGGCTTTCTATGGCCCACAATTTGAGAGAGAGAGGTGGCACACCCAGGAGTCAAGACTGGCACACAAGCTGAAAGGGCAATATTAATCTCCCACTGTTTTTTTTTGTTTTTGTTTTTTTTCAGGGAGACTTTAGAAACCAAATAATAAAATAATTAAAAAAAAGGCTTTCTATGGCCCACTGAATGAGAGATGGCACACACAGGAGTGGCACACAAGCCCTGACTGAGGCCAATATTTTTCTCCCACTGATTGATGTAGTGTTTTTTTGTTAAGGTAGATTTTAGAACCCAAATCAAGCAAAAAAATAAATAGGCTTTCTATGGCCCACTGAGTGAGAGATGGCACACACAGGAGTGGCACACAAGCCCTGACTGAGGAAAATATTTTTCTCCCACTGATTGATGGAGTTTTTTTTTTTAAGGTAGATTTTCGAACCCAAATCAAGGAAAAAAATAAATGGGCTTTCTATGGCCCACAATTTGAGAGAGAGAGGTGGCACACCCAGGAGTCAAGACTGGCACACAAGCTGAAAGGGCAATATTAATCTCCCACTGTTTTTTTTTTTTTTTTTTTTTCAGGGAGACTTTAGAAACCAAATAATAAAATAATTAAAAAAAAAGGCTTTCTATGGCCCACTGAATGAGAGATGGCACACACAGGAGTGGCACACAAGCCCTGACTGAGGCCAATATTTTTCTCCCACTGATTGATGTAGTGTTTTTTTGTTAAGGTAGATTTTAGAACCCAAATCAAGCAAAAAAGTAAATAGGCTTTCTATGGCCCACTGAGTGAGAGATGGCACACACAGGAGTGGCACACAAGCCCTGACTGAGGAAAATATTTTTCTCCCACTGATTGATGGAGTTTTTTTTTTTAAGGTAGATTTTCGAACCCAAATCAAGGAAAAAAATAAATAGGCTTTCTATGGCCCACAATTTGAGAGAGAGAGGTGGCACACCCAGGAGTCAAGACTGGCACACAAGCTGAAAGGGCAATATTAATCTCCCACTGTTTTTTTTTTGTTTTTGTTTTTTTTCAGGGAGACTTTAGAAACCAAATAATAAAATTTAAAAAAAAAGGCTTTCTATGGCCCACTGAATGAGAGATGGCACACACAGGAGTGGCACACAAGCCCTGACTGAGGCCAATATTTTTCTCCCACTGATTGATGTAGTGTTTTTTTGTTAAGGTAGATTTTCGAACCCAAATCAAGCAAAAAAATAAATAGGCTTTCTATGGCCCACTGAGTGAGAGATGGCACACACAGGAGTGGCACACAAGCCCTGACTGATGCCAATATTTTTCTCCCACTGATTGATGTAGTGTTTTTTTGTTAAGGTAGATTTTAGAACCCAAATCAAGGAAAAAAATAAATAGGCTTTCTATGGCCCACTCAGTGAGAGATGGCACACACAGGAGTGGCACACAAGCCCTGACTGAGGCCAATATTTTTCTCCCACTGATTGATGTAGTGTTTTTTTGTTAAGGTAGATTTTAGAACCCAAATCAAGCAAAAAAATAAATAGGCTTTCTATGGCCCACTGAGTGAGAGATGGCACACACAGGAGTGGCACACAAGCCCTGACTGATGCCAATATTTTTCTCCCACTGATTGATGTAGTGTTTTTTTGTTAAGGTAGATTTTCGAACCCAAATCAAGGAAAAAAATAAATAGGCTTTCTATGGCCCACTGAGTGAGAGATGGCACACACAGGAGTGGCACACAAGCCCTGACTGAGGCCAATATTTTTCTCCCACTGATTGATGGAGTTTTTTTTTTTAAGGTAGATTTTCGAACCCAAATCAAGGAAAAAAATAAATATGCTTTCTATGGCCCACTGAGTGAGAGATGGCACACACAGGAGTGGCACACAAGCCCTGACTGAGGCCAATATTTTTCTCCCACTGATTGATGTAGTGTTTTTTTGTTAAGGTAGATTTTAGAACCCAAATCAAGCAAAAAAATAAATAGGCTTTCTATGGCCCACTGAGTGAGAGATGGCACACACAGGAGTGGCACACAAGCCCTGACTGAGGCCAATATTTTTCTCCCACTGATTGATGGAGTTTTTTTTTTTTAAGGTAGATTTTCGAACCCAAATCAAGGAAAAAAGTAAATAGGCTTTCTATGGCCCACAATTTGAGAGAGAGAGGTGGCACACCCAGGAGTCAAGACTGGCACACAAGCTGAAAGGGCAATATTAATCTCCCACTGTTTTTTTTTTTTTTTTTTTTTCAGGGAGACTTTAGAAACCAAATAATAAAATAATAAAAAAAAGGCTTTCTATGGCCCACTGAATGAGAGATGGCACACACAGGAGTGGCACACAAGCCCTGACTGAGGCCAATATTTTTCTCCCACTGATTGATGTAGTGTTTTTTTGTTAAGGTAGATTTTAGAACCCAAATCAAGCAAAAAAATAAATAGGCTTTCTATGGCCCACTGAGTGAGAGATGGCACACACAGGAGTGGCACACAAGCCCTGACTGAGGAAAATATTTTTCTCCCACTGATTGATGGAGTTTTTTTTTTTTTAAGGTAGATTTTCGAACCCAAATCAAGGAAAAAAATAAATAGGCTTTCTATGGCCCACAATTTGAGAGAGAGAGGTGGCACACCCAGGAGTCAAGACTGGCACACAAGCTGAAAGGGCAATATTAATCTCCCACTGTTTTTTTTTTTGTTTTTGTTTTTTTTCAGGGAGACTTTAGAAACCAAATAATAAAATTAAAAAAAGGCTTTCTATGGCCCACTGAATGAGAGATGGCACACACAGGAGTGGCACACAAGCCCTGACTGAGGCCAATATTTTTCTCCCACTGATTGATGTAGTGTTTTTTTGTTAAGGTAGATTTTCGAACCCAAATCAAGCAAAAAAATAAATAGGCTTTCTATGGCCCACTGAGTGAGAGATGGCACACACAGGAGTGGCACACAAGCCCTGACTGATGCCAATATTTTTCTCCCACTGATTGATGTAGTGTTTTTTTGTTGAGGTAGATTTTAGAACCCAAATCAAGGAAAAAAATAAATAGGCTTTCTATGGCCCACTCAGTGAGAGATGGCACACACAGGAGTGGCACACAAGCCCTGACTGAGGCCAATATTTTTCTCCCACTGATTGATGTAGTGTTTTTTTGTTAAGGTAGATTTTAGAACCCAAATCAAGCAAAAAAATAAATAGGCTTTCTATGGCCCACTGAGTGAGAGATGGCACACACAGGAGTGGCACACAAGCCCTGACTGATGCCAATATTTTTCTCCCACTGATTGATGTAGTGTTTTTTTGTTAAGGTAGATTTTCGAACCCAAATCAAGGAAAAAAATAAATAGGCTTTCTATGGCCCACTGAGTGAGAGATGGCACACACAGGAGTGGCACACAAGCCCTGACTGAGGCCAATATTTTTCTCCCACTGATTGATGGAGTTTTTTTTTTTTAAGGTAGATTTTCGAACCCAAATCAAGGAAAAAAATAAATATGCTTTCTATGGCCCACTGAGTGAGAGATGGCACACACAGGAGTGGCACACAAGCCCTGACTGAGGCCAATATTTTTCTCCCACTGATTGATGTAGTGTTTTTTTGTTAAGGTAGATTTTAGAACCCAAATCAAGCAAAAAAATAAATAGGCTTTCTATGGCCCACTGAGTGAGAGATGGCACACACAGGAGTGGCACACAAGCCCTGACTGAGGCCAATATTTTTCTCCCACTGATTGATGTAGAGTTTTTTGTTAAGGTAGATTTTAGAACCCAAATCAAGCAAAAAAATAAATTGGCTTTCTATGGCCCACTGAGTCAGAGATGGCACACACAGGAGTGGCACACAAGCCCTGACTGAGGAAAATATTTTTCTCCCACTGATTGATGGAGTTTTTTTTTTTTAAGGTAGATTTTCGAACCCAAATCAAGGAAAAAAATAAATAGGCTTTCTATGGCCCACAATTTGAGAGAGAGAGGTGGCACACCCAGGAGTCAAGACTGGCACACAAACTGAAAGGGCAATATTAATCTCCCACTGTTTTTTTTTTTGTTTTTGTTTTTTTTCAGGGAGACTTTAGAAACCAAATAATAAAATTTAAAAAAAAAAGCTTTCTATGGCCCACTGAATGAGAGATGGCACACACAGGAGTGGCACACAAGCCCTGACTGAGGCCAATATTTTTCTCCCACTGATTGATGTAGTGTTTATTTGTTAAGGTAGATTTTCGAACCCAAATCAAGGAAAAAAATAAATAGGCTTTCTATGGCCCACAATTTGAGAGAGAGAGGTGGCACACCCAGGAGTCAAGACTGGCACACAAGCTGAAAGGGCAATATTAATCTCCCACTGTATTTTTTTTTTGTTTTTTTTTTTTCAGGGAGACTTTAGAAACCAAATAATAATAATAAAAAAAAAAGGCTTTCTATGGCCCACTGAATGAGAGATGGCACACACAGGAGTGGCACACAAGCCCTGACTGAGGCCAATATTTTTCTCCCACTGATTGATGTAGTGTTTTTTTGTTAAGGTAGATTTTAGAACCCAAATAAAGCAAAAAAATAAATAGGCTTTCTATGGCCCACTGAGTGAGAGATGGCACACACAGGAGTGGCACACAAGCCCTGACTGAGGAAAATATTTTTCTCCCACTGATTGATGGAGTTTTTTTTTTTAAGGTAGATTTTCGAACCCAAATCAAGGAAAAAAATAAATAGGCTTTCTATGGCCCACAATTTGAGAGAGAGAGGTGGCACACCCAGGAGTCAAGACTGGCACACAAGCTGAAAGGGCAATATTAATCTCCCACTGTTTTTTTTTTTTTTTTTTTTCAGGGAGACTTTAGAAACCAAATAATAAAATAATTAAAAAAAAGGCTTTCTATGGCCCACTGAATGAGAGATGGCACACACAGGAGTGGCACACAAGCCCTGACTGAGGCCAATATTTTTCTCCCACTGATTGATGTAGTGTTTTTTTGTTAAGGTAGATTTTAGAACCCAAATCAAGCAAAAAAATAAATAGGCTTTCTATGGCCCACTGAGTGAGAGATGGCACACACAGGAGTGGCACACAAGCCCTGACTGATGCCAATATTTTTCTCCCACTGATTGATGTAGTGTTTTTTTGTTAAGGTAGATTTTAGAACCCAAATCAAGGAAAAAAATAAATAGGCTTTCTATGGCCCACTCAGTGAGAGATGGCACACACAGGAGTGGCACACAAGCCCTGACTGAGGCCAATATTTTTCTCCCACTGATTGATGTAGTGTTTTTTTGTTAAGGTAGATTTTAGAACCCAAATCAAGCAAAAAAATAAATAGGCTTTCTATGGCCCACTGAGTGAGAGATGGCACACACAGGAGTGGCACACAAGCCCTGACTGATGCCAATATTTTTCTCCCACTGATTGATGTAGTGTTTTTTTGTTAAGGTAGATTTTAGAACCCAAATCAAGGAAAAAAATAAATAGGCTTTCTATGGCCCACTGAGTGAGAGATGGCACACACAGGAGTGGCACACAAGCCCTGACTGAGGCCAATATTTTTCTCCCACTGATTGATGGAGTTTTTTTTTTTTAAGGTAGATTTTCGAACCCAAATCAAGGAAAAAAATAAATATGCTTTCTATGGCCCACTGAGTGAGAGATGGCACACACAGGAGTGGCACACAAGCCCTGACTGAGGCCAATATTTCTCTCCCACTGATTGATGTAGTGTTTTTTTGTTAAGGTAGATTTTAGAACCCAAATCAAGCAAAAAAATAAATAGGCTTTCTATGGCCCACTGAGTGAGAGATGGCACACACAGGAGTGGCACACAAGCCCTGACTGAGGCCAATATTTTTCTCCCACTGATTGATGGAGTTTTTTTTTTTAAGGTAGATTTTCGAACCCAAATCAAGGAAAAAAGTAAATAGGCTTTCTATGGCCCACAATTTGAGAGAGAGAGGTAACACACCCAGGAGTCAAGACTGGCACACAAGCTGAAAGGGCAATATTAATCTCCCACTGTTTTTTTTTTTTTTTTTTTTTTTCAGGGAGACTTTAGAAACCAAATAATAAAATAATAAAAAAAAAGGCTTTCTATGGCCCACTGAATGAGAGATGGCACACACAGGAGTGGCACACAAGCCCTGACTGAGGCCAATATTTTTCTCCCACTGATTGATGTAGTGTTTTTTTGTTAAGGTAGATTTTAGAACCCAAATCAAGCAAAAAAGTAAATAGGCTTTCTATGGCCCACTGAGTGAGAGATGGAACACACAGGAGTGGCACACAAGCCCTGACTGAGGAAAATATTTTTCTCCCACTGATTGATGGAGTTTTTTTTTTTTAAGGTAGATTTTCGAACCCAAATCAAGGAAAAAAATAAATAGGCTTTCTATGGCCCACAATTTGAGAGAGAGAGGTGGCACACCCAGGAGTCAAGACTGGCACACAAGCTGAAAGGGCAATATTAATCTCCCACTGTTTTTTTTTTTGTTTTTGTTTTTTTTCAGGGAGACTTTAGAAACCAAATAATAAAATAATAAAAAAAAAGGCTTTCTATGGCCCACTGAATGAGAGATGGCACACACAGGAGTGGCACACAAGCCCTGACTGAGGCCAATATTTTTCTCCCACTGATTGATGTAGTGTTTTTTTGTTAAGGTAGATTTTCGAACCCAAATCAAGCAAAAAAATAAAAAGGCTTTCTATGGCCCACTGAGTGAGAGATGGCACACACAGGAGTGGCACACAAGCCCTGACTGATGCCAATATTTTTCTCCCACTGATTGATGTAGTGTTTTTTTGTTAAGGTAGATTTTAGAACCCAAATCAAGGAAAAAAATAAATAGGCTTTCTATGGCCCACTCAGTGAGAGATGGCACACACAGGAGTGGCACACAAGCCCTGACTGAGGCCAATATTTTTCTCCCACTGATTGATGTAGTGTTTTTTTGTTAAGGTAGATTTTAGAACCCAAATCAAGCAAAAAAATAAATAGGCTTTCTATGGCCCACTGAGTGAGAGATGGCACACACAGGAGTGGCACACAAGCCCTGACTGATGCCAATATTTTTCTCCCACTGATTGATGTAGTGTTTTTTTGTTAAGGTAGATTTTCGAACCCAAATCAAGGAAAAAAATAAATAGGCTTTCTATGGCCCACTGAGTGAGAGATGGCACACACAGGAGTGGCACACAAGCCCTGACTGAGGCCAATATTTTTCTCCCACTGATTGATGGAGTTTTTTTTTTTAAGGTAGATTTTCGAACCCAAATCAAGGAAAAAAATAAATATGCTTTCTATGGCCCACTGAGTGAGAGATGGCACACACAGGAGTGGCACACAAGCCCTGACTGAGGCCAATATTTTTCTCCCACTGATTGATGTAGTGTTTTTTTGTTAAGGTAGATTTTAGAACCCAAATCAAGCAAAAAAATAAATAGGCTTTCTATGGCCCACTGAGTGAGAGATGGCACACACAGGAGTGGCACACAAGCCCTGACTGAGGCCAATATTTTTCTCCCACTGATTGATGGAGTTTTTTTTTTTTAAGGTAGATTTTCGAACCCAAATCAAGGAAAAAAGTAAATAGGCTTTCTATGGCCCACAATTTGAGAGAGAGAGGTGGCACACACAGGAGTCAAGACTGGCACACAAGCTGAAAGGGCAATATTAATCTCCCACTGTTTTTTTTTTTTTTTTTTTTTCAGGGAGACTTTAGAAACCAAATAATAAAATAATAAAAAAAAGGCTTTCTATGGCCCACTGAATGAGAGATGGCACACACAGGAGTGGCACACAAGCCCTGACTGAGGCCAATATTTTTCTCCCACTGATTGATGTAGTGTTTTTTTGTTAAGGTAGATTTTAGAACCCAAATCAAGCAAAAAAATAAATAGGCTTTCTATGGCCCACTGAGTGAGAGATGGCACACACAGGAGTGGCACACAAGCCCTGACTGAGGAAAATATTTTTCTCCCACTGATTGATGGAGTTTTTTTTTTTTTTAAGGTAGATTTTCGAACCCAAATCAAGGAAAAAAATAAATAGGCTTTCTATGGCCCACAATTTGAGAGAGAGAGGTGGCACACCCAGGAGTCAAGACTGGCACACAAGCTGAAAGGGCAATATTAATCTCCCACTGTTTTTTTTTTTGTTTTTGTTTTTTTTCAGGGAGACTTTAGAAACCAAATAATAAAATTAAAAAAAAAGGCTTTCTATGGCCCACTGAATGAGAGATGGCACACACAGGAGTGGCACACAAGCCCTGACTGAGGCCAATATTTTTCTCCCACTGATTGATGTAGTGTTTTTTTGTTAAGGTAGATTTTCGAACCCAAATCAAGCAAAAAAATAAATAGGCTTTCTATGGCCCACTGAGTGAGAGATGGCACACACAGGAGTGGCACACAAGCCCTGACTGATGCCAATATTTTTCTCCCACTGATTGATGTAGTGTTTTTTTGTTAAGGTAGATTTTAGAACCCAAATCAAGGAAAAAAATAAATAGGCTTTCTATGGCCCACTCAGTGAGAGATGGCACACACAGGAGTGGCACACAAGCCCTGACTGAGGCCAATATTTTTCTCCCACTGATTGATGTAGTGTTTTTTTTGTTAAGGTAGATTTTAGAACCCAAATCAAGCCAAAAAATAAATAGGCTTTCTATGGCCCACTGAGTGAGAGATGGCACACACAGGAGTGGCACACAAGCCCTGACTGATGCCAATATTTTTCTCCCACTGATTGATGTAGTGTTTTTTTGTTAAGGTAGATTTTCGAACCCAAATCAAGGAAAAAAATAAATAGGCTTTCTATGGCCCACTGAGTGAGAGATGGCACACACAGGAGTGGCACACAAGCCCTGACTGAGGCCAATATTTTTCTCCCACTGATTGATGGAGTTTTTTTTTTTAAGGTAGATTTTCGAACCCAAATCAAGGAAAAAAATAAATATGCTTTCTATGGCCCACTGAGTGAGAGATGGCACACACAGGAGTGGCACACAAGCCCTGACTGAGGCCAATATTTTTCTCCCACTGATTGATGTAGTGTTTTTTTGTTAAGGTAGATTTTAGAACCCAAATCAAGCAAAAAAATAAATAGGCTTTCTATGGCCCACTGAGTGAGAGATGGCACACACAGGAGTGGCACACAAGCCCTGACTGAGGCCAATATTTTTCTCCCACTGATTGATGGAGTTTTTTTTTTTTAAGGTAGATTTTCGAACCCAAATCAAGGAAAAAAATAAATAGGCTTTCTATGGCCCACAATTTGAGAGAGAGAGGTGGCACACCCAGGAGTCAAGACTGGCACACAAGCTGAAAGGGCAATATTAATCTCCCACTGTTTTTTTTTATTTTTTTATTTTTCAGGGAGACTTTAGAAACCAAATAATAAAATAAAAAAATAAAAAAGGCTTTCTATGGCCCACTGAATGAGAGATGGCACACACAGGAGTGGCACACAAGCCCTGACTGAGGCCAATATTTTTCTCCCAATGATTGATGTAGTGTTTTTTGTTAAGGTAGATTTTAGAACCCAAATCAAGCAAAAAAATAAATAGGCTTTCTATGGCCCACTGAGTGAGAGATGGCACACACAGGAGTGGCACACAAGCCCTGACTGAGGCCAATATTTTTCTCCCACTGATTGATGTAGTGTTTTTTGTTAAGGTAGATTTTAGAACCCAAATCAAGCAAAAAAATAAATTGGCTTTCTATGGCCCACTGAGTCAGAGATGGCACACACAGGAGTGGCACACAAGCCCTGACTGAGGAAAATATTTTTCTCCCACTGATTGATGGAGTTTTTTTTTTTTAAGGTAGATTTTCGAACCCAAATCAAGGAAAAAAATAAATAGGCTTTCTATGGCCCACAATTTGAGAGAGAGAGGTGGCACACCCAGGAGTCAAGACTGGCACACAAGCTGAAAGGGCAATATTAATCTCCCACTGTTTTTTTTTTTTTGTTTTTGTTTTTTCAGGGAGACTTTAGAAACCAAATAATAATAAAAAAAAAAAAAGGCTTTCTATGGCCCACTGAATGAGAGATGGCACACACAGGAGTGGCACACAAGCCCTGACTGAGGCCAATATTTTTCTCCCACTGATTGATGTAGTGTTTTTTTGTTAAGGTAGATTTTAGAACCCAAATCAAGCAAAAAAATAAATAGGCTTTCTATGGCCCACTGAGTGAGAGATGGCACACACAGGAGTGGCACACAAGCCCTGACTGAGGCCAATATTTTTCTCCCACTGATTGATGTAGTGTTTTTTGTTAAGGTAGATTTTAGAACCCAAATCAAGCAAAAAAATAAATTGGCTTTCTATGGCCCACTGAGTCAGAGATGGCACACACAGGAGTGGCACACAAGCCCTGACTGAGGAAAATATTTTTCTCCCACTGATTGATGGAGTTTTTTTTTTTTAAGGTAGATTTTCGAACCCAAATCAAGGAAAAAAATAAATAGGCTTTCTATGGCCCACAATTTGAGAGAGAGAGGTGGCACACCCAGGAGTCAAGACTGGCACACAAGCTGAAAGGGCAATATTAATCTCCCACTGTTTTTTTTTTTGTTTTTGTTTTTTTTCAGGGAGACTTTAGAAACCAAATAATAAAATTAAAAAAAAGGCTTTCTATGGCCCACTGAATGAGAGATGGCACACACAGGAGTGGCACACAAGCCCTGACTGAGGCCAATATTTTTCTCCCACTGATTGATGTAGTGTTTTTTTGTTAAGGTAGATTTTCGAACCCAAATCAAGCAAAAAAATAAATAGGCTTTCTATGGCCCACTGAGTGAGAGATGGCACACACAGGAGTGGCACACAAGCCCTGACTGATGCCAATATTTTTCTCCCACTGATTGATGTAGTGTTTTTTTGTTAAGGTAGATTTTAGAACCCAAATCAAGGAAAAAAATAAATAGGCTTTCTATGGCCCACTCAGTGAGAGATGGCACACACAGGAGTGGCACACAAGCCCTGACTGAGGCCAATATTTTTCTCCCACTGATTGATGTAGTGTTTTTTTGTTAAGGTAGATGTTAGAACCCAAATCAAGCAAAAAAATAAATAGGCTTTCTATGGCCCACTGAGTGAGAGATGGCACACACAGGAGTGGCACACAAGCCCTGACTGATGCCAATATTTTTCTCCCACTGATTGATGTAGTGTTTTTTTGTTAAGGTAGATTTTCGAACCCAAATCAAGGAAAAAAATAAATAGGCTTTCTATGGCCCACTGAGTGAGAGATGGCACACACAGGAGTGGCACACAAGCCCTGACTGAGGCCAATATTTTTCTCCCACTGATTGATGGAGTTTTTTTTTTTTAAGGTAGATTTTCGAACCCAAATCAAGGAAAAAAATAAATATGCTTTCTATGGCCCACTGAGTGAGAGATGGCACACACAGGAGTGGCACACAAGCCCTGACTGAGGCCAATATTTTTCTCCCACTGATTGATGTAGTGTTTTTTTGTTAAGGTAGATTTTCGAACCCAAATCAAGGAAAAAAATAAATATGCTTTCTATGGCCCACTGAGTGAGAGATGGCACACACAGGAGTGGCACACAAGCCCTGACTGAGGCCAATATTTTTCTCCCACTGATTGATGTAGTGTTTTTTTGTTAAGGTAGATTTTAGAACCCAAATCAAGCAAAAAAAATAAATAGGCTTTCTATGGCCCACTGAGTGAGAGATGGCACACACAGGAGTGGCACACAAGCCCTGACTGAGGCCAATATTTTTCTCCCACTGATTGATGGAGTTTTTTTTTTTTTAAGGTAGATTTTCGAACCCAAATCAAGGAAAAAAATAAATAGGCTTTCTATGGCCCACAATTTGAGAGAGAGAGGTGGCACACCCAGGAGTCAAGACTGGCACACAAGCTGAAAGGGCAATATTGATCTCCCACTGTTTTTTTTTTTTTTTTTTTTTTTTTTTCAGGGAGACTTTAGAAACCAAATAATAAAAAAAAAAAAAAAAAGGCTTTCTATGGCCCACTGAATGAGAGATGGCACACACAGGAGTGGCACACAAGCCCTGACTGAGGCCAATATTTTTCTCCCACTGATTGATGTAGTGTTTTTTTGTTAAGGTAGATTTTAGAACCCAAATCAAGCAAAAAAATAAATAGGCTTTCTATGGCCCACTGAGTGAGAGATGGCACACACAGGAGTGGCACACAAGCCCTGACTGAGGCCAATATTTTTCTCCCACTGATTGATGTAGTGTTTTTTGTTAAGGTAGATTTTAGAACCCAAATCAAGCAAAAAAATAAATTGGCTTTCTATGGCCCACTGAGTCAGAGATGGCACACACAGGAGTGGCACACAAGCCCTGACTGAGGAAAATATTTTTCTCCCACTGATTGATGGAGTTTTTTTTTTTTAAGGTAGATTTTCGAACCCAAATCAAGGAAAAAAATAAATAGGCTTTCTATGGCCCACAATTTGAGAGAGAGAGGTGGCACACCCAGGAGTCAAGACTGGCACACAAACTGAAAGGGCAATATTAATCTCCCACTGTTTTTTTTTTTGTTTTTGTTTTTTTTCAGGGAGACTTTAGAAACCAAATAATAAAATTTAAAAAAAAAAGCTTTCTATGGCCCACTGAATGAGAGATGGCACACACAGGAGTGGCACACAAGCCCTGACTGAGGCCAATATTTTTCTCCCACTGATTGATGTAGTGTTTATTTGTTAAGGTAGATTTTCGAACCCAAATCAAGGAAAAAAATAAATAGGCTTTCTATGGCCCACAATTTGAGAGAGAGAGGTGGCACACCCAGGAGTCAAGACTGGCACACAAGCTGAAAGGGCAATATTAATCTCCCACTGTATTTTTTTTTTGTTTTTTTTTTTCAGGGAGACTTTAGAAACCAAATAATAATAATAAAAAAAAAAGGCTTTCTATGGCCCACTGAATGAGAGATGGCACACACAGGAGTGGCACACAAGCCCTGACTGAGGCCAATATTTTTCTCCCACTGATTGATGTAGTGTTTTTTTGTTAAGGTAGATTTTAGAACCCAAATAAAGCAAAAAAATAAATAGGCTTTCTATGGCCCACTGAGTGAGAGATGGCACACACAGGAGTGGCACACAAGCCCTGACTGAGGAAAATATTTTTCTCCCACTGATTGATGGAGTTTTTTTTTTTAAGGTAGATTTTCGAACCCAAATCAAGGAAAAAAATAAATAGGCTTTCTATGGCCCACAATTTGAGAGAGAGAGGTGGCACACCCAGGAGTCAAGACTGGCACACAAGCTGAAAGGGCAATATTAATCTCCCACTGTTTTTTTTTTGTTTTTGTTTTTTTTCAGGGAGACTTTAGAAACCAAATAATAAAATAATTAAAAAAAAAGGCTTTCTATGGCCCACTGAATGAGAGATGGCACACACAGGAGTGGCACACAAGCCCTGACTGAGGCCAATATTTTTCTCCCACTGATTGATGTAGTGTTTTTTTGTTAAGGTAGATTTTAGAACCCAAATCAAGCAAAAAAATAAATAGGCTTTCTATGGCCCACTGAGTGAGAGATGGCACACACAGGAGTGGCACACAAGCCCTGACTGAGGAAAATATTTTTCTCCCACTGATTGATGGAGTTTTTTTTTTTAAGGTAGATTTTCGAACCCAAATCAAGGAAAAAAATAAATGGGCTTTCTATGGCCCACAATTTGAGAGAGAGAGGTGGCACACCCAGGAGTCAAGACTGGCACACAAGCTGAAAGGGCAATATTAATCTCCCACTGTTTTTTTTTTTTTTTTTTTTTCAGGGAGACTTTAGAAACCAAATAATAAAATAATTAAAAAAAAGGCTTTCTATGGCCCACTGAATGAGAGATGGCACACACAGGAGTGGCACACAAGCCCTGACTGAGGCCAATATTTTTCTCCCACTGATTGATGTAGTGTTTTTTTGTTAAGGTAGATTTTAGAACCCAAATCAAGCAAAAAAATAAATAGGCTTTCTATGGCCCACTGAGTGAGAGATGGCACACACAGGAGTGGCACACAAGCCCTGACTGATGCCAATATTTTTCTCCCACTGATTGATGTAGTGTTTTTTTGTTAAGGTAGATTTTAGAACCCAAATCAAGGAAAAAAATAAATAGGCTTTCTATGGCCCACTCAGTGAGAGATGGCACACACAGGAGTGGCACACAAGCCCTGACTGAGGCCAATATTTTTCTCCCACTGATTGATGTAGTGTTTTTTTGTTAAGGTAGATTTTAGAACCCAAATCAAGCAAAAAAATAAATAGGCTTTCTATGGCCCACTGAGTGAGAGATGGCACACACAGGAGTGGCACACAAGCCCTGACTGATGCCAATATTTTTCTCCCACTGATTGATGTAGTGTTTTTTTGTTAAGGTAGATTTTAGAACCCAAATCAAGGAAAAAAATAAATAGGCTTTCTATGGCCCACTGAGTGAGAGATGGCACACACAGGAGTGGCACACAAGCCCTGACTGAGGCCAATATTTTTCTCCCACTGATTGATGGAGTTTTTTTTTTTTAAGGTAGATTTTCGAACCCAAATCAAGGAAAAAAATAAATATGCTTTCTATGGCCCACTGAGTGAGAGATGGCACACACAGGAGTGGCACACAAGCCCTGACTGAGGCCAATATTTCTCTCCCACTGATTGATGTAGTGTTTTTTTGTTAAGGTAGATTTTAGAACCCAAATCAAGCAAAAAAATAAATAGGCTTTCTATGGCCCACTGAGTGAGAGATGGCACACACAGGAGTGGCACACAAGCCCTGACTGAGGCCAATATTTTTCTCCCACTGATTGATGGAGTTTTTTTTTTTAAGGTAGATTTTCGAACCCAAATCAAGGAAAAAAGTAAATAGGCTTTCTATGGCCCACAATTTGAGAGAGAGAGGTAACACACCCAGGAGTCAAGACTGGCACACAAGCTGAAAGGGCAATATTAATCTCCCACTGTTTTTTTTTTTTTTTTTTTTTTCAGGGAGACTTTAGAAACCAAATAATAAAATAATTAAAAAAAAGGCTTTCTATGGCCCACTGAATGAGAGATGGCACACACAGGAGTGGCACACAAGCCCTGACTGAGGCCAATATTTTTCTCCCACTGATTGATGTAGTGTTTTTTTGTTAAGGTAGATTTTAGAACCCAAATCAAGCAAAAAAGTAAATAGGCTTTCTATGGCCCACTGAGTGAGAGATGGAACACACAGGAGTGGCACACAAGCCCTGACTGAGGAAAATATTTTTCTCCCACTGATTGATGGAGTTTTTTTTTTTTAAGGTAGATTTTCGAACCCAAATCAAGGAAAAAAATAAATAGGCTTTCTATGGCCCACAATTTGAGAGAGAGAGGTGGCACACCCAGGAGTCAAGACTGGCACACAAGCTGAAAGGGCAATATTAATCTCCCACTGTTTTTTTTTTTGTTTTTGTTTTTTTTCAGGGAGACTTTAGAAACCAAATAATAAGATTTAAAAAAAAAGGCTTTCTATGGCCCACTGAATGAGAGATGGCACACACAGGAGTGGCACACAAGCCCTGACTGAGGCCAATATTTTTCTCCCACTGATTGATGTAGTGTTTTTTTGTTAAGGTAGATTTTCGAACCCAAATCAAGCAAAAAAATAAATAGGCTTTCTATGGCCCACTGAGTGAGAGATGGCACACACAGGAGTGGCACACAAGCCCTGACTGATGCCAATATTTTTCTCCCACTGATTGATGTAGTGTTTTTTTGTTAAGGTAGATTTTAGAACCCAAATCAAGGAAAAAAATAAATAGGCTTTCTATGGCCCACTCAGTGAGAGATGGCACACACAGGAGTGGCACACAAGCCCTGACTGAGGCCAATATTTTTCTCCCACTGATTGATGTAGTGTTTTTTTGTTAAGGTAGATTTTAGAACCCAAATCAAGCAAAAAAATAAATAGGCTTTCTATGGCCCACTGAGTGAGAGATGGCACACACAGGAGTGGCACACAAGCCCTGACTGATGCCAATATTTTTCTCCCACTGATTGATGTAGTGTTTTTTTGTTAAGGTAGATTTTCGAACCCAAATCAAGGAAAAAAATAAATAGGCTTTCTATGGCCCACTGAGTGAGAGATGGCACACACAGGAGTGGCACACAAGCCCTGACTGAGGCCAATATTTTTCTCCCACTGATTGATGGAGTTTTTTTTTTTAAGGTAGATTTTCGAACCCAAATCAAGGAAAAAAATAAATATGCTTTCTATGGCCCACTGAGTGAGAGATGGCACACACAGGAGTGGCACACAAGCCCTGACTGAGGCCAATATTTTTCTCCCACTGATTGATGTAGTGTTTTTTTGTTAAGGTAGATTTTAGAACCCAAATCAAGCAAAAAAATAAATAGGCTTTCTATGGCCCACTGAGTGAGAGATGGCACACACAGGAGTGGCACACAAGCCCTGACTGAGGCCAATATTTTTCTCCCACTGATTGATGGAGTTTTTTTTTTTTAAGGTAGATTTTCGAACCCAAATCAAGGAAAAAAGTAAATAGGCTTTCTATGGCCCACAATTTGAGAGAGAGAGGTGGCACACCCAGGAGTCAAGACTGGCACACAAGCTGAAAGGGCAATATTAATCTCCCACTGTTTTTTTTTTTTTTTTTTTCAGGGAGACTTTAGAAACCAAATAATAAAATAATAAAAAAAAGGCTTTCTATGGCCCACTGAATGAGAGATGGCACACACAGGAGTGGCACACAAGCCCTGACTGAGGCCAATATTTTTCTCCCACTGATTGATGTAGTGTTTTTTTGTTAAGGTAGATTTTAGAACCCAAATCAAGCAAAAAAATAAATAGGCTTTCTATGGCCCACTGAGTGAGAGATGGCACACACAGGAGTGGCACACAAGCCCTGACTGAGGAAAATATTTTTCTCCCACTGATTGATGGAGTTTTTTTTTTTTTAAGGTAGATTTTCGAACCCAAATCAAGGAAAAAAATAAATAGGCTTTCTATGGCCCACAATTTGAGAGAGAGAGGTGGCACACCCAGGAGTCAAGACTGGCACACAAGCTGAAAGGGCAATATTAATCTCCCACTGTTTTTTTTTTTGTTTTTGTTTTTTTTCAGGGAGACTTTAGAAACCAAATAATAAAATTAAAAAAAAAGGCTTTCTATGGCCCACTGAATGAGAGATGGCACACACAGGAGTGGCACACAAGCCCTGACTGAGGCCAATATTTTTCTCCCACTGATTGATGTAGTGTTTTTTTGTTAAGGTAGATTTTCGAACCCAAATCAACAAAAAAATAAATAGGCTTTCTATGGCCCACTGAGTGAGAGATGGCACACACAGGAGTGGCACACAAGCCCTGACTGATGCCAATATTTTTCTCCCACTGATTGTTGTAGTGTTTTTTTGTTAAGGTAGATTTTAGAACCCAAATCAAGGAAAAAAATAAATAGGCTTTCTATGGCCCACTCAGTGAGAGATGGCACACACAGGAGTGGCACACAAGCCCTGACTGATGCCAATATTTTTCTCCCACTGATTGATGTAGTGTTTTTTTGTTAAGGTAGATTTTCGAACCCAAATCAAGGAAAAAAATAAATAGGCTTTCTATGGCCCACTGAGTGAGAGATGGCACACACAGGAGTGGCACACAAGCCCTGACTGAGGCCAATATTTTTCTCCCACTGATTGATGGAGTTTTTTTTTTTTAAGGTAGATTTTCGAACCCAAATCAAGGAAAAAAATAAATATGCTTTCTATGGCCCACTGAGTGAGAGATGGCACACACAGGAGTGGCACACAAGCCCTGACTGAGGCCAATATTTTTCTCCCACTGATTGATGTAGTGTTTTTTTGTTAAGGTAGATTTTAGAACCCAAATCAAGCAAAAAAATAAATAGGCTTTCTATGGCCCACTGAGTGAGAGATGGCACACACAGGAGTGGCACACAAGCCCTGACTGAGGCCAATATTTTTCTCCCACTGATTGATGGAGTTTTTTTTTTTTAAGGTAGATTTTCGAACCCAAATCAAGGAAAAAAATAAATAGGCTTTCTATGGCCCACAATTTGAGAGAGAGAGGTGGCACACCCAGGAGTCAAGACTGGCACACAAGCTGAAAGGGCAATATTAATCTCCCACTGTTTTTTTTTATTTTTTTATTTTTCAGGGAGACTTTAGAAACCAAATAATAAAATAAAAAAATAAAAAAGGCTTTCTATGGCCCACTGAATGAGAGATGGCACACACAGGAGTGGCACACAAGCCCTGACTGAGGCCAATATTTTTCTCCCAATGATTGATGTAGTGTTTTTTGTTAAGGTAGATTTTAGAACCCAAATCAAGCAAAAAAATAAATAGGCTTTCTATGGCCCACTGAGTGAGAGATGGCACACACAGGAGTGGAACACAAGCCCTGACTGAGGCCAATATTTTTCTCCCACTGATTGATGTAGTGTTTTTTGTTAAGGTAGATTTTAGAACCCAAATCAAGCAAAAAAATAAATTGGCTTTCTATGGCCCACTGAGTCAGAGATGGCACACACAGGAGTGGCACACAAGCCCTGACTGAGGAAAATATTTTTCTCCCACTGATTGATGGAGTTTTTTTTTTTTAAGGTAGATTTTCGAACCCAAATCAAGGAAAAAAATAAATAGGCTTTCTATGGCCCACAATTTGAGAGAGAGAGGTGGCACACCCAGGAGTCAAGACTGGCACACAAGCTGAAAGGGCAATATTAATCTCCCACTGTTTTTTTTTTTTTGTTTTTGTTTTTTCAGGGAGACTTTAGAAACCAAATAATAATAAAAAAAAAAAAAGGCTTTCTATGGCCCACTGAATGAGAGATGGCACACACAGGAGTGGCACACAAGCCCTGACTGAGGCCAATATTTTTCTCCCACTGATTGATGTAGTGTTTTTTTGTTAAGGTAGATTTTAGAACCCAAATAAAGCAAAAAAATAAATAGGCTTTCTATGGCCCACTGAGTGAGAGATGGCACACACAGGAGTGGCACACAAGCCCTGACTGAGGCCAATATTTTTCTCCCACTGATTGATGTAGTGTTTTTTGTTAAGGTAGATTTTAGAACCCAAATCAAGCAAAAAAATAAATTGGCTTTCTATGGCCCACTGAGTCAGAGATGGCACACACAGGAGTGGCACACAAGCCCTGACTGAGGAAAATATTTTTCTCCCACTGATTGATGGAGTTTTTTTTTTTTAAGGTAGATTTTCGAACCCAAATCAAGGAAAAAAATAAATAGGCTTTCTATGGCCCACAATTTGAGAGAGAGAGGTGGCACACCCAGGAGTCAAGACTGGCACACAAGCTGAAAGGGCAATATTAATCTCCCACTGTTTTTTTTTTTGTTTTTGTTTTTTTTCAGGGAGACTTTAGAAACCAAATAATAAAATTAAAAAAAAGGCTTTCTATGGCCCACTGAATGAGAGATGGCACACACAGGAGTGGCACACAAGCCCTGACTGAGGCCAATATTTTTCTCCCACTGATTGATGTAGTGTTTTTTTGTTAAGGTAGATTTTCGAACCCAAATCAAGCAAAAAAATAAATAGGCTTTCTATGGCCCACTGAGTGAGAGATGGCACACACAGGAGTGGCACACAAGCCCTGACTGATGCCAATATTTTTCTCCCACTGATTGATGTAGTGTTTTTTTGTTAAGGTAGATTTTAGAACCCAAATCAAGGAAAAAAATAAATAGGCTTTCTATGGCCCACTCAGTGAGAGATGGCACACACAGGAGTGGCACACAAGCCCTGACTGAGGCCAATATTTTTCTCCCACTGATTGATGTAGTGTTTTTTTGTTAAGGTAGATGTTAGAACCCAAATCAAGCAAAAAAATAAATAGGCTTTCTATGGCCCACTGAGTGAGAGATGGCACACACAGGAGTGGCACACAAGCCCTGACTGATGCCAATATTTTTCTCCCACTGATTGATGTAGTGTTTTTTTGTTAAGGTAGATTTTCGAACCCAAATCAAGGAAAAAAATAAATAGGCTTTCTATGGCCCACTGAGTGAGAGATGGCACACACAGGAGTGGCACACAAGCCCTGACTGAGGCCAATATTTTTCTCCCACTGATTGATGGAGTTTTTTTTTTTTAAGGTAGATTTTCGAACCCAAATCAAGGAAAAAAATAAATATGCTTTCTATGGCCCACTGAGTGAGAGATGGCACACACAGGAGTGGCACACAAGCCCTGACTGAGGCCAATATTTTTCTCCCACTGATTGATGTAGTGTTTTTTTGTTAAGGTAGATTTTAGAACCCAAATCAAGCAAAAAAAATAAATAGGCTTTCTATGGCCCACTGAGTGAGAGATGGCACACACAGGAGTGGCACACAAGCCCTGACTGAGGCCAATATTTTTCTCCCACTGATTGATGGAGTTTTTTTTTTTTTAAGGTAGATTTTCGAACCCAAATCAAGGAAAAAAATAAATAGGCTTTCTATGGCCCACAATTTGAGAGAGAGAGGTGGCACACCCAGGAGTCAAGACTGGCACACAAGCTGAAAGGGCAATATTGATCTCCCACTGTTTTTTTTTTTTTTTTTTTTTTTTTCAGGGAGACTTTAGAAACCAAATAATAAAATAAAAAAAAAAAAGGCTTTCTATGGCCCACTGAATGAGAGATGGCACACACAGGAGTGGCACACAAGCCCTGACTGAGGCCAATATTTTTCTCCCACTGATTGATGTAGTGTTTTTTTGTTAAGGTAGATTTTAGAACCCAAATCAAGCAAAAAAATAAATAGGCTTTCTATGGCCCACTGAGTGAGAGATGGCACACACAGGAGTGGCACACAAGCCCTGACTGAGGCCAATATTTTTCTCCCACTGATTGATGTAGTGTTTTTTGTTAAGGTAGATTTTAGAACCCAAATCAAGGAAAAAAATAAATAGGCTTTCTATGGCCCACAATTTGAGAGAGAGAGGTGGCACACCCAGGAGTCAAGACTGGCACACAAGCTGAAAGGGCAATATTAATCTCCCACTGTTTTTTTTTTATTTATTTTTTTTCAGGGAGACTTTAGAAACCAAATAATAAAATAAAATTAAAAAAAAGGCTTTCTATGGCCCACTGAATGAGAGATGGCACACACAGGAGTGGCACACAAGCCCTGACTGAGGCCAATATTTTTCTCCCACTGATTGATGTAGTGTTTTTTTGTTAAGGTAGATTTTCGAACCCAAATCAAGGAAAAAAATAAATAGGCTTTCTATGGCCCACTGAGTGAGAGATGGCACACACAGGAGTGGCACACAAGCCCTGACTGAGGCCAATATTTTTCTCCCACTGATTGATGGAGTTTTTTTTTTTTAAGGTAGATTTTCGAACCCTAATCAAGGAAAAAAATAAATATGCTTTCTATGGCCCACTGAGTGAGAGATGGCACACACAGGAGTGGCACACAAGCCCTGACTGAGGCCAATATTTTTCTCCCACTGATTGATGTAGTGTTTTTTTGTTAAGGTAGATTTTAGAACCCAAATCAAGCAAAAAAATAAATAGGCTTTCTATGGCCCACTCAGTGAGAGATGGCACACACAGGAGTGGCACACAAGCCCTGACTGAGGCCAATATTTTTCTCCCACTGATTGATGTAGTGTTTTTTTGTTAAGGTAGATTTTAGAACCCAAATCAAGCAAAAAAATAAATAGGCTTTCTATGGCCCACTCAGTGAGAGATGGCACACACAGGAGTGGCACACAAGCCCTGACTGAGGCCAATATTTTTCTCCCACTGATTGATGTAGTGTTTTTTTGTTAAGGTAGATTTTAGAACCCAAATCAAGGAAAAAAATAAATAGGCTTTCTATGGCCCACTGAGTGAGAGATGGCACACACAGGAGTGGCACACAAGCCCTGACTGAGGCCAATATTTTTCTCCCACTGATTGATGTAGTGTTTTTTTGTTAAGGTAGATTTTAGAACCCAAATCAAGCAAAAAAATAAATAGGCTTTCTATGGCCCACTCAGTGAGAGATGGCACACACAGGAGTGGCACACAAGCCCTGACTGAGGCCAATATTTTTCTCCCACTGATTGATGTAGTGTTTTTTTGTTAAGGTAGATTTTAGAACCCAAATCAAGCAAAAAAATAAATAGGCTTTCTATGGCCCACTCAGTGAGAGATGGCACACACAGGAGTGGCACACAAGCCCTGACTGAGGCCAATATTTTTCTCCCACTGATTGATGTAGTGTTTTTTTGTTAAGGTAGATTTTAGAACCCAAATCAAGGAAAAAAATAAATAGGCTTTCTATGGCCCACTGAGTGAGAGATGGCACACACAGGAGTGGCACACAAGCCCTGACTGAGGCCAATATTTTTCTCCCACTGATTGATGTAGTGTTTTTTTGTTAAGGTAGATTTTAGAACCCAAATCAAGCAAAAAAGTAAATAGGCTTTCTATGGCCCACTGAGAGAGATGGCACACACAGGAGTGGCACACAAGCCCTGACTGAGGCCAATATTTTTCTCCCACTGATTGATGGAGTTTTTTTTTTTAAGGTAGATTTTCGAACCCAAATCAAGGAAAAAAATAAATAGGCTTTCTATGGCCCACAATTTGAGAGAGAGGTGACACACCCAGGAGTCAAGACTAGCACACAAGCTGAAAGGGCAATATTAATCTCCCACTGTTTTTTTTTTTTTTTTTTTTCAGGGAGACATTAGAAACCAAATAACAAAATAAAAAAAAGGCTTTCTATGGCCCACTGAATGAGAGATGGCACACACAGGAGTGGCACACAAGCCCTGACTGAGGCCAATATTTTTCTCCCACTGGTTGATGTAGTGTTTTTTTGTTAAGTTAGATTTTCGAACCCAAATCAAGGAAAAAAATAAATAGGCTTTCTATGGCCCACTGAGTGAGAGATGGCACACACAGGAGTGGCACACAAGCCCTGACTGAGGCCAATATTTTTCTCCCACTGATTGATGGAGTTTTTTTTTTTAAGGTAGATTTTCGAACCCTAATCAAGGAAAAAAATAAATATGCTTTCTATGGCCCACTGAGTGAGAGATGGCACACACAGGAGTGGCACACAAGCCCTGACTGAGGCCAATATTTTTCTCCCACTGATTGATGTAGTGTTTTTTTGTTAAGGTAGATTTTAGAAACCAAATCAAGCAAAAAAATAAATAGGCTTTCTATGGCCCACTCAGTGAGAGATGGCACACACAGGAGTGGCACACAAGCCCTGACTGAGGCCAATATTTTTCTCCCACTGATTGATGTAGTGTTTTTTTGTTAAGGTAGATTTTAGAACCCAAATCAAGCAAAAAAATAAATAGGCTTTCTATGGCCCACTCAGTGAGAGATGGCACACACAGGAGTGGCACACAAGCCCTGACTGAGGCCAATATTTTTCTCCCACTGATTGATGTAGTGTTTTTTTGTTTAGGTAGATTTTAGAACCCAAATCAAGCAAAAAAATAAATAGGCTTTCTATGGCCCACTGAGTGAGAGATGGCACACACAGGAGTGGCACACAAGCCCTGACTGAGGCCAATATTTTTCTCCCACTGATTGATGGAGTTTTTTTTTTTTTAAGGTAGATTTTCGAACCCAAATCAAGGAAAAAAATAAATAGGCTTTCTATGGCCCACAATTTGAGAGAGAGAGGTGGCACACCCAGGAGTCAAGACTGGCACACAAGCTGAAAGGGCAATATTAATCTCCCACTGTTTTTTTTTTATTTTTATTTTTTTCAGGGAGACTTTAGAAACCAAATAATAATAAAAAAAAAGGCTTTCTATGGCCCACTGAATGAGAGATGGCACACACAGGAGTGGCACACAAGCCCTGACTGAGGCCAATATTTTTCTCCCACTGATTGATGGAGTTTTTTTTTTTAAGGTAGATTTTCGAACCCTAATCAAGGAAAAAAATAAATATGCTTTCTATGGCCCACTGAGTGAGAGATGGCACACACAGGAGTGGCACACAAGCCCTGACTGAGGCCAATATTTTTCTCCCACTGATTGATGTAGTGTTTTTTTGTTAAGGTAGATTTTAGAACCCAAATCAAGCAAAAAAATAAATAGGCTTTCTATGGCCCACTCAGTGAGAGATGGCACACACAGGAGTGGCACACAAGCCCTGACTGAGGCCAATATTTTTCTCCCACTGATTGATGTAGTGTTTTTTTGTTTAGGTAGATTTTAGAACCCAAATCAAGCAAAAAAATAAATAGGCTTTCTATGGCCCACTGAGTGAGAGATGGCACACACAGGAGTGGCACACAAGCCCTGACTGAGGCCAATATTTTTCTCCCACTGATTGATGGAGTTTTTTTTTTTTAAGGTAGATTTTCGAACCCAAATCAAGGAAAAAAATAAATAGGCTTTCTATGGCCCACAATTTGAGAGAGAGAGGTGGCACACCCAGGAGTCAAGACTGGCACACAAGCTGAAAGGGCAATATTAATCTCCCACTGTTTTTTTTTTATTTTTATTTTTTTCAGGGAGACTTTAGAAACCAAATAATAATAAAAAAAAAAGGCTTTCTATGGCCCACTGAATGAGAGATGGCACACACAGGAGTGGCACACAAGCCCTGACTGAGGCCAATATTTTTCTCCCACTGATTGATGTAGTGTTTTTTTGTTAAGGTAGATTTTCGAACCCAAATCAAGGAAAAAAATAAATAGGCTTTCTATGGCCCACTGAGTGAGAGATGGCACACACAGGAGTGGCACACAAGCCCTGACTGAGGCCAATATTTTTCTCCCACTGATTGATGGAGTTTTTTTTTTTAGTGTAGATTTTCGAACCCAAATCAAGGAAAAAAATAAATATGCTTTCTATGGCCCACTGAGTTAGAGATGGCACACACAGGAGTGGCACACAAGCCCTGACTGAGGCCAATATTTTTCTCCCACTGATTGATGTAGTGTTTTTTTGTTAAGGTAGATTTTAGAACCCAAATCAAGCAAAAAAATAAATAGGCTTTCTATGGCCCACTGAGAGAGATGGCACACACAGGAGTGGCACACAAGCCCTGACTGAGGCCAATATTTTTCTCCCACTGATTGATGGAGTTTTTTTTTTTTAACGTAGATTTTCGAACCCAAATCAAGGAAAAAAATAAATAGGCTTTCTATGGCCCACAATTTGAGAGAGAGAGGTGGCACACCCAGGAGTCAAGACTGGCACACAAGCTGAAAGGGCAATATTAATCTCCCACTGTTTTTTTTTTATTTATTTTTTTCAGGGAGACTTTAGAAACCAAATAATAAAATAAAATAAAAAAAAGGCTTTCTATGGCCCACTGAATGAGAGATGGCACACACAGGAGTGGCACACAAGCCCTGACTGAGGCCAATATTTTTCTCCCACTAATTGATGTAGTGTTTTTTTGTTAAGGTAGATTTTAGAACCCAAATCAAGGAAAAAAATAAATAGGCTTTCTATGGCCCACTGAGTGAGAGATGGCACACACAGGAGTGGCACACAAGCCCTGACTGAGGCCAATATTTTTCTCCCACTGATTGATGGAGTTTTTTTTTTTTAAGGTAGATTTTCGAACCCAAATCAAGGAAAAAAATAAATATGCTTTCTATGGCCCACTGAGTGAGAGATGGCACACACAGGAGTGGCACACAAGCCCTGACTGAGGCCAATATTTTTCTCCCACTGATTGATGTAGTGTTTTTTTTTAGTGTAGATTTTCGAACCCAAATCAAGGAAAAAAATAAATATGCTTTCTATGGCCCACTAAGTGAGAGATGGCACACACAGGAGTGGCACACAAGCCCTGACTGAGGCCAATATTTTTCTCCCACTGATTGATGTAGTGTTTTTTTGTTAAGGTAGATTTTAGAACCCAAATCAAGCAAAAAAATAAATAGGCTTTCTATGGCCCACTGAGAGAGATGGCACACACAGGAGTGGCACACAAGCCCTGACTGAGGCCAATATTTTTCTCCCACTGATTGATGGAGTTTGTTTTTTTTAAGGTAGATTTTCGAACCCAAATCAAGGAAAAAAATAAATAGGCTTTCTATGGCCCACAATTTGAGAGAGAGAGGTGGCACACCCAGGAGTCAAGACTGGCACACAAGCTGAAAGGGCAATATTAATCTCCCACTGTTTTTTTTTTTATTTTTTTTTTTCAGGGAGACTTTAGAAACCAAATAATAAAATAAAATAAAAAAAAGGCTTTCTATGGCCCACTGAATGAGAGATGGCACACACAGGAGTGGCACACAAGCCCTGACTGAGGCCAATATTTTTCTCCCACTGATTGATGGAGTTTTTTTTTTTTAAGGTAGATTTTCGAACCCAAATCAAGGAAAAAAATAAATAGGCTTTCTATGGCCCACTGAGTGAGAGATGGCACACACAGGAGTGGCACACAAGCCCTGACTGAGGCCAATATTTTTCTCCCACTGATTGATGTAGTGTTTTTTTGTTAAGGTAGATTTTCGAACCCAAATCAAGCAAAAAAATAAATAGGCTTTCTATGGCCCACTGAGTGAGAGATGGCACACACAGGAGTGGCACACAAGCCCTGACTGATGCCAATATTTTTCTCCCACTGATTGATGTAGTGTTTTTTTGTTAAGGTAGATTTTAGAACCCAAATCAAGGAAAAAAATAAATAGGCTTTCTATGGCTCACTCAGTGAGAGATGGCACACACAGGAGTGGCACACAAGCCCTGACTGAGGCCAATATTTTTCTCCCACTGATTGATGTAGTGTTTTTTTGTTAAGGTAGATGTTAGAACCCAAATCAAGCAAAAAAATAAATAGGCTTTCTATGGCCCACTGAGTGAGAGATGGCACACACAGGAGTGGCACACAAGCCCTGACTGATGCCAATATTTTTCTCCCACTGATTGATGTAGTGTTTTTTTGTTAAGGTAGATTTTCGAACCCAAATCAAGGAAAAAAATAAATAGGCTTTCTATGGCCCACTGAGTGAGAGATGGCACACACAGGAGTGGCACACAAGCCCTGACTGAGGCCAATATTTTTCTCCCACTGATTGATGGAGTTTTTTTTTTTTAAGGTAGATTTTCGAACCCAAATCAAGGAAAAAAATAAATATGCTTTCTATGGCCCACTGAGTGAGAGATGGCACACACAGGAGTGGCACACAAGCCCTGACTGAGGCCAATATTTTTCTCCCACTGATTGATGTAGTGTTTTTTTGTTAAGGTAGATTTTAGAACCCAAATCAAGCAAAAAAAATAAATAGGCTTTCTATGGCCCACTGAGTGAGAGATGGCACACACAGGAGTGGCACACAAGCCCTGACTGAGGCCAATATTTTTCTCCCACTGATTGATGGAGTTTTTTTTTTTTTAAGGTAGATTTTCGAACCCAAATCAAGGAAAAAAATAAATAGGCTTTCTATGGCCCACAATTTGAGAGAGAGAGGTGGCACACCCAGGAGTCAAGACTGGCACACAAGCTGAAAGGGCAATATTGATCTCCCACTGTTTTTTTTTTTTTTTTTTTTTTTTTCAGGGAGACTTTAGAAACCAAATAATAAAATAAAAAAAAAAAAGGCTTTCTATGGCCCACTGAATGAGAGATGGCACACACAGGAGTGGCACACAAGCCCTGACTGAGGCCAATATTTTTCTCCCACTGATTGATGTAGTGTTTTTTTGTTAAGGTAGATTTTAGAACCCAAATCAAGCAAAAAAATAAATAGGCTTTCTATGGCCCACTGAGTGAGAGATGGCACACACAGGAGTGGCACACAAGCCCTGACTGAGGCCAATATTTTTCTCCCACTGATTGATGTAGTGTTTTTTGTTAAGGTAGATTTTAGAACCCAAATCAAGGAAAAAAATAAATAGGCTTTCTATGGCCCACAATTTGAGAGAGAGAGGTGGCACACCCAGGAGTCAAGACTGGCACACAAGCTGAAAGGGCAATATTAATCTCCCACTGTTTTTTTTTTATTTATTTTTTTTCAGGGAGACTTTAGAAACCAAATAATAAAATAAAATTAAAAAAAAGGCTTTCTATGGCCCACTGAATGAGAGATGGCACACACAGGAGTGGCACACAAGCCCTGACTGAGGCCAATATTTTTCTCCCACTGATTGATGTAGTGTTTTTTTGTTAAGGTAGATTTTCGAACCCAAATCAAGGAAAAAAATAAATAGGCTTTCTATGGCCCACTGAGTGAGAGATGGCACACACAGGAGTGGCACACAAGCCCTGACTGAGGCCAATATTTTTCTCCCACTGATTGATGGAGTTTTTTTTTTTTAAGGTAGATTTTCGAACCCTAATCAAGGAAAAAAATAAATATGCTTTCTATGGCCCACTGAGTGAGAGATGGCACACACAGGAGTGGCACACAAGCCCTGACTGAGGCCAATATTTTTCTCCCACTGATTGATGTAGTGTTTTTTTGTTAAGGTAGATTTTAGAACCCAAATCAAGCAAAAAAATAAATAGGCTTTCTATGGCCCACTCAGTGAGAGATGGCACACACAGGAGTGGCACACAAGCCCTGACTGAGGCCAATATTTTTCTCCCACTGATTGATGTAGTGTTTTTTTGTTAAGGTAGATTTTAGAACCCAAATCAAGCAAAAAAATAAATAGGCTTTCTATGGCCCACTCAGTGAGAGATGGCACACACAGGAGTGGCACACAAGCCCTGACTGAGGCCAATATTTTTCTCCCACTGATTGATGTAGTGTTTTTTTGTTAAGGTAGATTTTAGAACCCAAATCAAGGAAAAAAATAAATAGGCTTTCTATGGCCCACTGAGTGAGAGATGGCACACACAGGAGTGGCACACAAGCCCTGACTGAGGCCAATATTTTTCTCCCACTGATTGATGTAGTGTTTTTTTGTTAAGGTAGATTTTAGAACCCAAATCAAGCAAAAAAATAAATAGGCTTTCTATGGCCCACTCAGTGAGAGATGGCACACACAGGAGTGGCACACAAGCCCTGACTGAGGCCAATATTTTTCTCCCACTGATTGATGTAGTGTTTTTTTGTTAAGGTAGATTTTAGAACCCAAATCAAGCAAAAAAATAAATAGGCTTTCTATGGCCCACTCAGTGAGAGATGGCACACACAGGAGTGGCACACAAGCCCTGACTGAGGCCAATATTTTTCTCCCACTGATTGATGTAGTGTTTTTTTGTTAAGGTAGATTTTAGAACCCAAATCAAGGAAAAAAATAAATAGGCTTTCTATGGCCCACTGAGTGAGAGATGGCACACACAGGAGTGGCACACAAGCCCTGACTGAGGCCAATATTTTTCTCCCACTGATTGATGTAGTGTTTTTTTGTTAAGGTAGATTTTAGAACCCAAATCAAGCAAAAAAGTAAATAGGCTTTCTATGGCCCACTGAGAGAGATGGCACACACAGGAGTGGCACACAAGCCCTGACTGAGGCCAATATTTTTCTCCCACTGATTGATGGAGTTTTTTTTTTTAAGGTAGATTTTCGAACCCAAATCAAGGAAAAAAATAAATAGGCTTTCTATGGCCCACAATTTGAGAGAGAGGTGACACACCCAGGAGTCAAGACTAGCACACAAGCTGAAAGGGCAATATTAATCTCCCACTGTTTTTTTTTTTTTTTTTTTTCAGGGAGACATTAGAAACCAAATAACAAAATAAAAAAAAGGCTTTCTATGGCCCACTGAATGAGAGATGGCACACACAGGAGTGGCACACAAGCCCTGACTGAGGCCAATATTTTTCTCCCACTGGTTGATGTAGTGTTTTTTTGTTAAGTTAGATTTTCGAACCCAAATCAAGGAAAAAAATAAATAGGCTTTCTATGGCCCACTGAGTGAGAGATGGCACACACAGGAGTGGCACACAAGCCCTGACTGAGGCCAATATTTTTCTCCCACTGATTGATGGAGTTTTTTTTTTTAAGGTAGATTTTCGAACCCTAATCAAGGAAAAAAATAAATATGCTTTCTATGGCCCACTGAGTGAGAGATGGCACACACAGGAGTGGCACACAAGCCCTGACTGAGGCCAATATTTTTCTCCCACTGATTGATGTAGTGTTTTTTTGTTAAGGTAGATTTTAGAAACCAAATCAAGCAAAAAAATAAATAGGCTTTCTATGGCCCACTCAGTGAGAGATGGCACACACAGGAGTGGCACACAAGCCCTGACTGAGGCCAATATTTTTCTCCCACTGATTGATGTAGTGTTTTTTTGTTAAGGTAGATTTTAGAACCCAAATCAAGCAAAAAAATAAATAGGCTTTCTATGGCCCACTCAGTGAGAGATGGCACACACAGGAGTGGCACACAAGCCCTGACTGAGGCCAATATTTTTCTCCCACTGATTGATGTAGTGTTTTTTTGTTTAGGTAGATTTTAGAACCCAAATCAAGCAAAAAAATAAATAGGCTTTCTATGGCCCACTGAGTGAGAGATGGCACACACAGGAGTGGCACACAAGCCCTGACTGAGGCCAATATTTTTCTCCCACTGATTGATGGAGTTTTTTTTTTTTTAAGGTAGATTTTCGAACCCAAATCAAGGAAAAAAATAAATAGGCTTTCTATGGCCCACAATTTGAGAGAGAGAGGTGGCACACCCAGGAGTCAAGACTGGCACACAAGCTGAAAGGGCAATATTAATCTCCCACTGTTTTTTTTTTATTTTTATTTTTTTCAGGGAGACTTTAGAAACCAAATAATAATAAAAAAAAGGCTTTCTATGGCCCACTGAATGAGAGATGGCACACACAGGAGTGGCACACAAGCCCTGACTGAGGCCAATATTTTTCTCCCACTGATTGATGGAGTTTTTTTTTTTAAGGTAGATTTTCGAACCCTAATCAAGGAAAAAAATAAATATGCTTTCTATGGCCCACTGAGTGAGAGATGGCACACACAGGAGTGGCACACAAGCCCTGACTGAGGCCAATATTTTTCTCCCACTGATTGATGTAGTGTTTTTTTGTTAAGGTAGATTTTAGAACCCAAATCAAGCAAAAAAATAAATAGGCTTTCTATGGCCCACTCAGTGAGAGATGGCACACACAGGAGTGGCACACAAGCCCTGACTGAGGCCAATATTTTTCTCCCACTGATTGATGTAGTGTTTTTTTGTTTAGGTAGATTTTAGAACCCAAATCAAGCAAAAAAATAAATAGGCTTTCTATGGCCCACTGAGTGAGAGATGGCACACACAGGAGTGGCACACAAGCCCTGACTGAGGCCAATATTTTTCTCCCACTGATTGATGGAGTTTTTTTTTTTTAAGGTAGATTTTCGAACCCAAATCAAGGAAAAAAATAAATAGGCTTTCTATGGCCCACAATTTGAGAGAGAGAGGTGGCACACCCAGGAGTCAAGACTGGCACACAAGCTGAAAGGGCAATATTAATCTCCCACTGTTTTTTTTTTATTTTTATTTTTTTCAGGGAGACTTTAGAAACCAAATAATAATAAAAAAAAAAGGCTTTCTATGGCCCACTGAATGAGAGATGGCACACACAGGAGTGGCACACAAGCCCTGACTGAGGCCAATATTTTTCTCCCACTGATTGATGTAGTGTTTTTTTGTTAAGGTAGATTTTCGAACCCAAATCAAGGAAAAAAATAAATAGGCTTTCTATGGCCCACTGAGTGAGAGATGGCACACACAGGAGTGGCACACAAGCCCTGACTGAGGCCAATATTTTTCTCCCACTGATTGATGGAGTTTTTTTTTTTAGTGTAGATTTTCGAACCCAAATCAAGGAAAAAAATAAATATGCTTTCTATGGCCCACTGAGTTAGAGATGGCACACACAGGAGTGGCACACAAGCCCTGACTGAGGCCAATATTTTTCTCCCACTGATTGATGTAGTGTTTTTTTGTTAAGGTAGATTTTAGAACCCAAATCAAGCAAAAAAATAAATAGGCTTTCTATGGCCCACTGAGAGAGATGGCACACACAGGAGTGGCACACAAGCCCTGACTGAGGCCAATATTTTTCTCCCACTGATTGATGGAGTTTTTTTTTTTTAACGTAGATTTTCGAACCCAAATCAAGGAAAAAAATAAATAGGCTTTCTATGGCCCACAATTTGAGAGAGAGAGGTGGCACACCCAGGAGTCAAGACTGGCACACAAGCTGAAAGGGCAATATTAATCTCCCACTGTTTTTTTTTTATTTATTTTTTTCAGGGAGACTTTAGAAACCAAATAATAAAATAAAATAAAAAAAAGGCTTTCTATGGCCCACTGAATGAGAGATGGCACACACAGGAGTGGCACACAAGCCCTGACTGAGGCCAATATTTTTCTCCCACTAATTGATGTAGTGTTTTTTTGTTAAGGTAGATTTTAGAACCCAAATCAAGGAAAAAAATAAATAGGCTTTCTATGGCCCACTGAGTGAGAGATGGCACACACAGGAGTGGCACACAAGCCCTGACTGAGGCCAATATTTTTCTCCCACTGATTGATGGAGTTTTTTTTTTTTAAGGTAGATTTTCGAACCCAAATCAAGGAAAAAAATAAATATGCTTTCTATGGCCCACTGAGTGAGAGATGGCACACACAGGAGTGGCACACAAGCCCTGACTGAGGCCAATATTTTTCTCCCACTGATTGATGTAGTGTTTTTTTTTAGTGTAGATTTTCGAACCCAAATCAAGGAAAAAAATAAATATGCTTTCTATGGCCCACTAAGTGAGAGATGGCACACACAGGAGTGGCACACAAGCCCTGACTGAGGCCAATATTTTTCTCCCACTGATTGATGTAGTGTTTTTTTGTTAAGGTAGATTTTAGAACCCAAATCAAGCAAAAAAATAAATAGGCTTTCTATGGCCCACTGAGAGAGATGGCACACACAGGAGTGGCACACAAGCCCTGACTGAGGCCAATATTTTTCTCCCACTGATTGATGGAGTTTGTTTTTTTTAAGGTAGATTTTCGAACCCAAATCAAGGAAAAAAATAAATAGGCTTTCTATGGCCCACAATTTGAGAGAGAGAGGTGGCACACCCAGGAGTCAAGACTGGCACACAAGCTGAAAGGGCAATATTAATCTCCCACTGTTTTTTTTTTTATTTTTTTTTTTCAGGGAGACTTTAGAAACCAAATAATAAAATAAAATAAAAAAAAGGCTTTCTATGGCCCACTGAATGAGAGATGGCACACACAGGAGTGGCACACAAGCCCTGACTGAGGCCAATATTTTTCTCCCACTGATTGATGGAGTTTTTTTTTTTTAAGGTAGATTTTCGAACCCAAATCAAGGAAAAAAATAAATAGGCTTTCTATGGCCCACTGAGTGAGAGATGGCACACACAGGAGTGGCACACAAGCCCTGACTGAGGCCAATATTTTTCTCCCACTGATTGATGTAGTGTTTTTTTGTTAAGGTAGATTTTAGAACCCAAATCAAGCAAAAAAATAAATAGGCTTTCTATGGCCCACTCAGTGAGAGATGGCACACACAGGAGTGGCACACAAGCCCTGACTGAGGCCAATATTTTTCTCCCACTGATTGATGTAGTGTTTTTTTGTTAAGGTAGATTTTAGAACCCAAATCAAGCAAAAAAATAAATAGGCTTTCTATGGCCCACTGAGAGAGATGGCACACACAGGAGTGGCACACAAGCCCTGACTGAGGCCAATATTTTTCTCCCACTGATTGATGGAGTGTTTTTTTGTTAAGGTAGATTTTAGAACCCAAATCAAGGAAAAAAATAAATAGGCTTTCTATGGCCCACAATTTGAGAGAGAGAGGTGGCACACCCAGGAGTCAAGACTGGCACACAAGCTGAAAGGGCAATATTAATCTCCCACTGTTTTTTTTTATTTGTTTTTTTTTTAGGGAGACTTTAGAAACCAAATAATAAAATAAAATAAAAAAAAGGCTTTCTATGGCCCACTGAATGAGAGATGGCACACACAGGAGTGGCACACAAGCCCTGACTGAGGCCAATATTTTTCTCCCACTGATTGATGTAGTGTTTTTTTGTTAAGGTAGATTTTAGAACCCAAATCAAGGAAAAAAATAAATAGGCTTTCTATGGCCCACAATTTGAGAGAGAGAGGTGGCACACCCAGGAGTCAAGACTGGCACACAAGCTGAAAGGGCAAAATTAATCTCCCACTGTTTTTTTTTTATTTTTTTTTTTCAGGGAGACTTTAGAAACCAAATAATAAAATAAAATTAAAGAAAGGCTTTCTATGGCCCACTGAATGAGAGATGGCACACACAGGAGTGGCACACAAGCCCTGACTGAGGCCAATATTTTTCTCCCACTGATTGATGTAGTGTTTTTTTGTTAAGGTAGATTTTAGAACCCAAATCAAGGAAAAAAATAAATAGGCTTTCTATGGCCCACTGAGTGAGAGATGGCACACACAGGAGTGGCACACAAGCCCTGACTGAGGCCAATATTTTTCTCCCACTGATTGATGGAGTTTTTTTTTTTAAGGTAGATTTTCTAACCCAAATCAAGGAAAAAAATAAATATGCTTTCTATGGCCCACTGAGTGAGAGATGGCACACACAGGAGTGGCACACAAGCCCTGACTGAGGCCAATATTTTTCTCCCACTGATTGATGTAGTGTTTTTTTGTTAAGGTAGATTTTAGAACCCAAATCAAGCAAAAAAATAAATAGGCTTTCTATGGCCCACTCAGTGAGAGATGGCACACACAGGAGTGGCACACAAGCCCTGACTGAGGCCAATATTTTTCTCCCACTGATTGATGTAGTGTTTTTTTGTTAAGGTAGATTTTAGAACCCAAATCAAGCAAAAAAATAAATAGGCTTTCTATGGCACACTGAGAGAGATGGCACACACAGGAGTGGCACACAAGCCCTGACTGAGGCCAATATTTTTCTCCCACTGATTGATGGAGTGTTTTTTTGTTAAGGTAGATTTTAGAACCCAAATCAAGGAAAAAAATAAATAGGCTTTCTATGGCCCACAATTTGAGAGAGAGAGGTGGCACACCCAGGAGTCAAGACTGGCACACAAGCTGAAAGGGCAATATTAATCTCCCACTGTTTTTTTTTATTTGTTGTTTTTTTAGGGAGACTTTAGAAACCAAATAATAAAATAAAATTAAAAAAAGGCTTTCTATGGCCCACTGAATGAGAGATGGCACACACAGGAGTGGCACACAAGCCCTGACTGAGGCCAATATTTTTCTCCCACTGATTGATGTAGTGTTTTTTTGTTAAGGTAGATTTTAGAACCCAAATCAAGGAAAAAAATAAATAGGCTTTCTATGGCCCACAATTTGAGAGAGAGAGGTGGCACACCCAGGAGTCAAGACTGGCACACAAGCTGAAAGGGCAAAATTAATCTCCCACTGTTTTTTTTTATTTGTTTTTTTCAGGGAGACTTTAGAAACCAAATAATAAAATAAAATTAAAGAAAGGCTTTCTATGGCCCACTGAATGAGAGATGGCACACACAGGAGTGGCACACAAGCCCTGACTGAGGCCAATATTTTTCTCCCACTGATTGATGTAGTGTTTTTTTGTTAAGGTAGATTTTAGAACCCAAATCAAGGAAAAAAATAAATAGGCTTTCTATGGCCCACTGAGTGAGAGATGGCACACACAGGAGTGGCACACAAGCCCTGACTGAGGCCAATATTTTTCTCCCACTGATTGATGGAGTTTTGTTTTTTTTAAGGTAGATTTTCTAACCCAAATCAAGGAAAAAAATAAATATGCTTTCTATGGCCCACTGAGTGAGAGATGGCACACACAGGAGTGGCACACAAGCCCTGACTGAGGCCAATATTTTTCTCCCACTGATTGATGTAGTGTTTTTTTGTTAAGGTAGATTTTAGAACCCAAATCAAGCAAAAAAATAAATAGGCTTTCTATGGCCCACTCAGTGAGAGATGGCACACACAGGAGTGGCACACAAGCCCTGACTGAGGCCAATATTTTTCTCCCACTGATTGATGTAGTGTTTTTTTGTTAAGGTAGATTTTAGAACCCAAATCAAGCAAAAAAATAAATAGGCTTTCTATGGCCCACTGAGAGAGATGGCACACACAGGAGTGGCACACAAGCCCTGACTGAGGCCAATATTTTTCTCCCACTGATTGATGGAGTTTTTTTTTTAAGGTAGATTTTCTAACCCAAATCAAGGAAAAAAATAAATAGGCTTTCTATGGCCCACAATTTGAGAGAGAGAGGTGGCACACCCAGGAGTCAAGACTGGCACACAAGCTGAAAGGGCAATATTAATCTCCCACTGTTTTTTTTTTTATTTATTTTTTTTCAGGGAGACTTTAGAAACCAAATAAAAAAATAAAATTAAAAAAAGGCTTTCTATGGCCCACTGAATGAGAGATGGCACACACAGGAGTGGCACACAAGCCCTGACTGAGGCCAATATTTTTCTCCCACTGATTGATGTAGTGTTTTTTTGTTAAGGTAGATTTTAGAACCCAAATCAAGCAAAAAAATAAATAGGCTTTCTATGGCCCACTCAGTGAGAGATGGCACACACAGGAGTGGCACACAAGCCCTGACTGAGGCCAATATTTTTCTCCCACTGATTGATGTAGTGTTTTTTTGTTAAGGTAGATTTTAGAACCCAAATCAAGCAAAAAAATAAATAGGCTTTCTATGGCCCACTCAGTGAGAGATGGCACACACAGGAGTGGCACACAAGCCCTGACTGAGGCCAATATTTTTCTCCCACTGATTGATGTAGTGTTTTTTTCTTAAGGTAGATTTTAGAACCCAAATCAAGCAAAAAAATAAATAGGCTTTCTATGGCCCACTGAGAGAGATGGCACACACAGGAGTGGCACACAAGCCCTGACTGAGGCCAATATTTTTCTCCCACTGATTGATGGAGTTTTTTTTTTTAAGGTAGATTTTCTAACCCAAATCAAGGAAAAAAATAAATAGGCTTTCTATGGCCCACAATTTGAGAGAGAGAGGTGGCACACCCAGGAGTCAAGACTGGCACACAAGCTGAAAGGGCAATATTAATCTCCCACTGTTTTTTTTTTATTTGTTTTTTTTAGGGAGACTTTAGAAACCAAATAATAAAATAAAATAAAAAAAAGGCTTTCTATGGCCCACTGAATGAGAGATGGCACACACAGGAGTGGCACACAAGCCCTGACTGAGGCCAATATTTTTCTCCCACTGATTGATGTAGTGTTTTTTTGTTAAGGTAGATCTTAGAACCCAAATCAAGGAAAAAAATAAATAGGCTTTCTATGGCCCACAATTTGAGAGAGAGAGGTGGCACACCCAGGAGTCAAGACTGGCACACAAGCTGAAAGGGCAATATTAATCTCCCACTGTTTTTTTTTGTTTATTTTTTTTCAGGGAGACTTTAGAAACCAAATAATAAAATAAAATTAAAAAAAAGGCTTTCTATGGCCCACTGAATGAGAGATGGCACACACAGGAGTGGCACACAAGCCCTGACTGAGGCCAATATTTTTCTCCCACTGATTGATGTAGTGTTTTTTTGTTAAGGTAGATTTTAGAACCCAAATCAAGCAAAAAAATAAATAGGCTTTCTATGGCCCACTCAGTGAGAGATGGCACACACAGGAGTGGCACACAAGCCCTGACTGAGGCCAATATTTTTCTCCCACTGATTGATGTAGTGTTTTTTTGTTAAGGTAGATTTTAGAACCCAAATCAAGCAAAAAAATAAATAGGCTTTCTATGGCCCACTGAGAGAGATGGCACACACAGGAGTGGCACACAAGCCCTGACTGAAGCCAATATTTTTCTCCCACTGATTGATGGAGTTTTTTTTTTTAAGGTAGATTTTCTAACCCAAATCAAGGAAAAAAATAAATAGGCTTTCTATGGCCCACAATTTGAGAGAGAGAGGTGGCACACCCAGGAGTCAAGACTGGCACACAAGATGAAAGGGCAATATTAATCTCCCACTGTTTTTTTTTATTTGTTTTTTTTTTAGGGAGACTTTAGAAACCAAATAATAAAATAAAATAAAAAAAGGCTTTCTATGGCCCACTGAATGAGAGATGGCACACACAGGAGTGGCACACAAGCCCTGACTGAGGCCAATATTTTTCTCCCACTGATTGATGTAGTGTTTTTTTGTTAAGGTAGATTTTAGAACCCAAATCAAGGAAAAAAATAAATAGGCTTTCTATGGCCCACAATTTGAGAGAGAGAGGTGGCACACCCAGGAGTCAAGACTGGCACACAAGCTGAAAGGGCAATAATAATCTCCCACTTTTTTTTTTTTTTTTTTTTTTCAGGGAGACTTTAGAAACCAAATAATAAAAAGAAAAAAAAAAAAAAAAAAGGCTTTCTATGGCCCACTGAATGAGAGATGGCACACACAGGAGTGGCACACAAGCCCTGACTGAGGCCAATATTTTTCTCCCACTGATTGATGTAGTGTTTTTTTGTTAAGGTAGATTTTCGAACCCAAATCAAGGAAAAAAATAAATAGGCTTTCTATGGCCCACTGAGTGAGAGATGGCACACACAGGAGTGGCACACAAGCCCTGACAGGCCAATATTTTTCTCCCACTGATTGATGGAGTTTTTTTTTTAAGGTAGATTTTCGAACCCAAATCAAGGTAAAAAATAAATATGCTTTCTATGGCCCACTGAGTGAGAGATGGCACACACAGGAGTGGCACACAAGCCCTGACTGAGGCCAATATTTTTCTCCCACTGATTGATGTAGTGTTTTTTTGTTAAGGTAGATTTTCGAACCCAAATCAAGGAAAAAAATAAATAGGCTTTCTATGGCCCACTGAGTGAGAGATGGCACACACAGGGGTGGCACACAAGCCCTGACTGAGGCCAATATTTTTCTCCCACTGATTGATGGAGTGATTTTTTGTTAAGGTAGATTTTAGAACCCCAATCAAGCAAAAAAATAAATAGGCTTTCTATGGCCCACTCAGTGAGAGATGGCACACACAGGAGTGGCACACAAGCCCTGACTGAGGCCAATATTTTTCTCCCACTGATTGATGTAGTGTTTTTTTGTTAAGGTAGATTTTAGAACCCAAATCAAGCAAAAAAATAAATAGGCTTTCTATGGCCCACTGAGTGAGAGATGGCACACACAGGAGTGGCACACAAGCCCTGACTGAGGCCAATATTTTTCTCCCACTGATTGATGGAGTTTTTTTTTTAAGGTAGATTTTCGAACCCAAATCAAGTAAAAAAATAAATAGGCTTTCTATGGCCCACAATTTGAGAGAGAGAGGTGGCACACCCAGGAGTCAAGACTGGCACACAAGCTGAAAGGGCAATATTAATCTCCCACTATTTTTATTTTTATTTTTATTTTTGTTCAGGGAGACTTTAGAAACCAAATAATAAAAAAAAAAAAAAAAAAGGCTTTCTATGGCCCACTGAATGAGAGATGGCACCCACAGGAGTGGCACACAAGCCATGACTGAGGCCAATATTTTTCTCCCACTGATTGATGTAGTGTTTTTTTGTTAGGGTATGTCTCCACGGTACGGATGGGCGGCGGTATCGCCGCAGCGGCGAAGACGCTCGGCGCTAAGCCCCGCCCCCTTTCTGGGACGCGATGGTGCCGGATGTGTACAGTACACATCTGGGATCATCGCACCCCTCGCCATAGGGCCCTGTGATATGCCTTGCGGGGATGCTGCATCCCCGCAAGGTGTACGGACATGCTGCGATCTGAAAAGACGCGCAGCATGTCCGGAGTCGCAGGGCCGCCGCGTGCGGGTTTCCACGCATAGTGGAGACGGGATTTCATAAAATCCCCTCCACTATGCTGGAACATCTGGACGCTGCTTGTGTGACGCTGCAGCGTCAAACAAGCAGCATTTCCTGAACGTGGAAACATACCCTTAAGGTAGATTTTCGAACCCAAATCAAGGAAAAAAATAAATAGGCTTTCTATGGCCCACTGAGTGAGAGATGGCACACACAGGAGTGGCACACAAGCCCTGACTGAGGCCAATATTTTTCTCCCACTGATTGATGGAGTTTTTTTTTTTTAAGGTAGATTTTCGAACCCAAATCAAGGAAAAAAATAAATATGTTTTCTATGGCCCACTGAGTGAGAGATGGCACACACAGGAGTGGCACACAAGCCCTGACTGAGGCCAATATTTTTCTCCCACTGATTGATGTAGTGTTTTTTTGTTAAGGTAGATTTTAGAACCCAAATCAAGCAAAAAAATAAATAGGCTTTCTATGGCCCACTGAGAGAGATGGCACACACAGGAGTGGCACACAAGCCCTGACTGAGGCCAATATTTTTCTCCCACTGATTGATGGAGTTTTTTTTTTTAAGGTAGATTTTCGAACCCAAATCAAGGAAAAAAATAAATAGGCTTTCTATGGCCCACTCAGTGAGAGATGGCACACACAGGGATGGCACTCTAGCAGAAATGCCAATCTTAATCTCCCACAAAAAAAAAAAAAAAAAACAGGGACTGTCCTACAATTACTATCTCCCTGCAGTAATCTCAGCCAGGTATGGCAGGCAGCAATAGGAGTGGACTGATGCACAAATTAAATAAAAAGTGTGGACAAACAAAAAAGATAGCTGTGCAGAAAGGAAGGAACAAGAGGATATGTGCTTTGAAAAAAGCAGTTGGTTTCCACAGTGGCGTACACACAGCAATACAGCTATCAGGGAGCCTTCTAGGGCAGCCCAATGAGCTACAGCGCTGAGAGAAAAAAAAAATGTAGCTTCCACTGTCCCTGCACACCGAAGGTGGTGTTGGACAGTGGAAATCGCTACAGCACAAGCGGTTTGGTGGTTAGTGGACCCTGCCTAACGCTATCCCTGCTTCTGACGAAGCGGCAGCAACCTCTCCCTAAGGTCAGATCAGCAGCAGTGAGATGGCGGTCGGCGTGAACGCCCCTTTATAGCCCCTGTGACGCCGCAGACAGCAAGCCAATCACTGCAATGCCCTTCTCTAAGATGGTGGGGACCAGGACCTATGTCATCACGCTGCCCACCCTCTGCGTTCACCTTCATTGGCTGAGAAATGGCGCTTTTCGCGTCATTGAAATGCGACTTTGGCGCGAAAGTCGCGTACCGCATGGCCGATGCAACGCTGGGATCGGCTCGGTTTCATGAGACGCCGACTTTGCCAAAAGTCGGCGACTTTTGAAAATGAACGACCCGCTTCGCTCAACCCTAGTATTGAGGCGTATCTGTGATTATGATGGTGAAACAGTGACTGTCAGGATTGTAAATGGCCAGTTTATGTCGCAGAGGTTCTCTGTGCTGTAAGCCCAAAATTATATGGTTATGCTGAGACTTATAGTTCCATAAGTGTTTGTTGTGCTTACTTATAAGGGGGCTTGTAGGGTTAGTCAGAGAGCTGGGCGGGAATTGACTAACCACACATACATCGCCCACCTTAGGGGATGGTTACAACTGCATAATGTGACCATGGTGTGGTCACATGGTCTCTGTAATGGAGAGTGTGTAGATTCTGGACTGCTTGTGTGTTTGGAGGTCCTGTGTGTGGACCGGATCCCTGAATAGCGCACTGAGGGGCCGTGGATCTGAAGACTTGTGTTTGGGAGATCCTGGGAGTAGGATTGGATCCCTGAATAGCGCACTGAGAGACTGGTGTGTTGGACGGTCCCACATGGGGACAGACGTCCTGAAGAGTGCATGGAAAGGCTGATGTATGCAGAGTCTACAATGGCACTGCATTGGGGGAGCTACAGCCCGTCTGAGGATCTGGACTGTCAGGTGGCCTGGTGTGCAAGGCTTTGTCCGGGACGGCGATCCCAGTTCAGCAGCTTCCCTGGAGGAGAGAGGACTAACAGGAAGTCAGCGTGTGGAGCAGGAGGGGGGCTATCATACTGGCAGAGAAGTATCTGCTAGTGGAACTGACTGTTGATGCTTGTTGTGTTCCATGGACATTGATGAACTGTTTGGTGTACGGTCACCCATGGTAACTGGACGAAGTGAGAAGTCCAGCACGTTTAGTGACTGTGAGTTGAAGCCATATAAAATGTATATAATGTATATAAAGAACTGTGCATGACCCAGCTTATGCTGCATAAAATAAACCGGATAGACTGTTTAAGTGAAAAACCGTGCCTGTCTGCATTTACCCTGTTGCCAAGCAAGTGTACCCCAACACATGCGGTAAGCGCTATCTTACTATATATATATATATATATATATATATATATATATATATATATATATAGATATAATTTCCTTTGAAAATGATGTGTAAATGACTTAGAGAATTGCTCTATGTAAAGGATAATGTTAAAATTGCATGTCAATCGTATAGCAATCGCACTGTATTCAAATGTAAAGGTGTGAAAAATCAAATTGTACTCACATGAAAAACTCATGACACTTTCATTACACTCCAACTTTGCAGAACAAAATCGATCCGATTTTAAAATCGTTAGTGTTACTCCAGCCTTAGGGTATGTGTCCACGTTCAGGATTGCATCAGGATTTGCTCAGGATTTGACGCAGGTGAAATCTGCACCAAACCTGCACCTGAGGTCACTGGCAGGTCACCCGCGTTTTTTATGCGTTTTTTGATGCCTTTTTTTTTCATGCGGATTTGTGTGTGTTTTTGCAAGCTCAAAAAAGATATGCAAAAAAAAAAGAATTGTGATGTAATTTCTTGTCCAACCTCTTCATACATACTCCATTGAAGAATATACACACACAGCTAGATAATAGATAGATAGATAGATAGATAGATAGATAGATAGATAGATAGATACATTAGATGGATACAATAGATAGATACGATACCTATCTATCATATCTGTCTATCTATCTATCTATCATATCTATCTATCACATCTATCTATGGATCTATCTATCATATTTATCTATGGTATCTATCTATCGATACATCTATCTATTATCTACCGATATATCTATCTATAAATATAGATAGATATAGATAGATATATTGATAGATAGATAATAGATAGATAATAGATAGATACGATAAATAGATAGATAAATAGATAGATAGATACGATAGATGGATCACACAGGCGACAAACTCGGACGAGTCTCGCATCTTAACCCCTTCATGACCCAGCCTATTTTGGCCTGACCTTGCCGTTTTTTGCAATTCTGACCAGTGTCCCTTTATGAGGTAATAACTCAGGAACGCTTCAACGGATCCTAGCGATTCTGAGACTGTTTTTTCGTGACATATTGGGCTTCATGTAATTGGTAAATTTAGGTCGATAATTTCTGAGTTTATTTGTGAAAAAAACGGAAATTTAGCAAAAATTTTGAAAATTTCACAATTTTCACATTTTGAATTTTTATTCTGTTAAACCAGAGAGTTATGTGACACAAAATAGTTAATAAATAACATTTCCCACATGTCTACTTTACATCAGCACAATTTTGGAAACACATTTTTTTTTTTGCTAGGAAGTTATAAGGGTTAAAATTTGACCAGTGATTTCTCATTTTTACAACAAAATTTACAAAACCATTTTTTTTAGGGACCACCTCACATTTGAAGTCAGTTTGAGGGTTCTATATGGCTGAAAATACCCAAAAGTGACACCATTCTAAAAACTGCACCCCTTAAGGTGCTCAAAACCATATTCAAGAAGTTTATTAACCCTTCAGGTGTTTCACAGCAGCAGAAGCAACATGGAAGTAAAAAATGAACATTTAACTTTTTAGTCACAAAAATGATCTTTTAGCGAAAATGTTTTTATTTTCCCAAGGGTAAAAGGAGAAACTGGACCACGAACGTTGTTGTCCAATTTGTCCTGAGTACGCTGATACCTCATATGTGGGGGTAAACCACTGTTTGGGCGCACGGCAGGGCTCGGAAGGGAAGGAGCGCCATTTGACTTTTTCAATGAAAAATTGGCTCCAATCTTTAGCGGACACCATGTCGCGTTTGGAGAGCCCCCGTGTGCCTAAAAATTGGAGCTCCCCCACAAGTGACTCCATTTTGGAAACTAGACCCCCCAAGAAACTTATCTAGAAGCATAGTGAGCACTTTAAACCCCCAGGTGCTTCACAAATTGATCCGTAAAAATGAAACAGTACTTTTTTTTCACAAAAAAAATATTTTAGCCTCAATTTTTTCATTTTCACATGGACAACAGGATAAAATGGATCCTAAAATTTGTTGGACAATTTCTCCTGAGTACACCGATACCTCACATGTGGGGGTAAACCACTGTTTGGGCACATGGTAAGGCTCGGAAGGGAAGGAGCGCCATTTGACTTTTTGAATGAAAAATTATCTCCATCGCTAGCGGACACCATGTCACGTTTGGAGAGCCCCTGTGTGCCTAAACATTGGAGCTCCCCCACAAGTGACCCCATTTTTGAAACTAGACCACCCAAGGAACTTATCTAGAAGCATAGTGAGCACTTTAAACCCTCAGGTGCTTCACAAATTGATCCGTAAAAAGGAAAAAGTACTTTTTTTCACACAAAATTTCTTTTAGCCTCAATTTTTTCATTTTCACATGGGCAACAGGATAAAATGGATCCTAAAATTTGTTGGGCAATTTCTCCTGAGTACGCCAATACCTCATATGTGGGGGTAAACCACTGTTTGGGTGCACGGCAAGGCTCGGAAGGGGAGGCGTGCCATTTGACTTTTTGAATGGAAAATTAGCTTCAATCGTTAGCGGACACCATGTCGCGTTTGGAGAGCCCCTGTGTGCCTAAACATTGGAGCTCCCCTACAAGTGACCCCATTTTGGAAACTAGACCCCCCAAGGAACTTATCTAGATGCATAGTGAGCACTTATAACCCCCAGGTGCTTCACAGAAGTTTATAACGCAGAGCCGTGAAAATAAAAAATCATTTTTCTTTCCTCAAAAAAGATGTTTTAGCAAGCAATTTTTTATTTTCACAAGGGTAACAGGAGAAATTGGACCCCAATATTTGTTGCCCAGTTTGTTGTGAGTACACTGATACCCTATATGTGGGGGTAAACCACTGTTTGGGCACACGTCAGGGCTCGGAAGGGAAGTAGTGACATTTGAAATGCAGACTTTGATGGAATGGCCTGCGGGTGTCACATTGCATTTGCAGAGCCCCTGATGTGCCTAAACAGTAGAAACACCCCACAAGTGACCCCATTTTGGAAACTAGACCCCCAAAGGAACTTATCTAGATGTGTGATGAGCACGTTCAACCCCCAAGTGCTTCACAGAAGTTTACAACGCAGAGCCGTGAAAATAAAAAATCATTTTTCTTTCCTCAAAAAAGATGTTTTAGCAAGCAATTTTTTATTTTCACAAGGGTAACAGGAGAAATTGGGCCCCAATATTTGTTGCCCAGTTTGTTGTGAGTACGCTGATACCCTATATGTGGGGGTAAACCACTGTTTGGGCACACGTCATGGCTCAGAAGGGAAGTAGTGACATTTGAAATGCAGACTTTGATGGAATGGTCTGCGGGCGTCACATTGCATTTGCAGAGCCCCTGATGTGCCTAAACAGTAGAAACACCCCACAAGTGACCCCATTTTGGAAACTAGACCCCCGAAGGAACTTATCTAGATGTGTGGTGAGCACTTTCAACCCCCAAGTGCTTCACAGAAGTTTATAACGCAGAGCCGTGAAAATAAAAAATAATTGTTCTTTCCTCAAAAATTATGTTTTAGCAAGTAATTTTTTATTTTTGCAAGGGTAACAGGAGAAATTGGACCCCAACAGTTGTTGCCCAGTTTGTCCTGAGTACGCTGGTACCCCAAATGTGGGGGTAAACCACTGTTTGGGCGCACGTCGGGGCTTGGAAGGGAGGGAGCACCATTTGACTTTTTGAACGCAAGATTGGCTGGAATCAATGGTGGCGCCATGTTGCGTTTGGAGACCCCTGATGTGCCTAAACAGTGGAAACCCCTCAATTCTAACTTCAACACTAACCCCAACACACCCCTAATCCTAATCCCATCTATAGCCATAACCCTAATCACAACCCTAACCCCAACACACCCCTAACCACAACCCTAACCCCAACACACCCGTAACCCTAATTCCAACCCTAACCCTAATCCTAACCCTAATCCCAACCCTAACCCTAATCCCAACCCTAACCACAACTGTAACCCCAACACACCCCTAACCCTATCCGTAACCCTAACCACAAGCCTAATCTTAACCCTATTTCCAACCCTAGCCCTAATTCCAACCCTAACTCTAATTCCAACCCTAACCCTAAGGCTATGTGCCCACGTTGCGGATTCGTGTGAGATTCTTCCGCACGATTTTTGAAAAATCTGCAGGTAAAAGGCACTGCGTTTTACCTGCGGATTTACAGCAGATTTCCAGTGTTTTTTTGTGCGGATTTCACCTGCGGATTCCTATTGAGGAACAGGTGTAAAACGCTGCGGAATCCGCACAAAGAATTGACATGCTGCGGAAAATACAACGCAGCATTTCTGCACGGAATTTTCCGCACCATGGGCACAGCGGATTTGGTTTTCCATAGGTGTACATGGTACTGTAAACCTGATGGAAAACTGCTACGAATTTGCAGCGGCCAATCCGCTGCGGATCCGCGGCCAATCCGCTGCGGATCTGCAGCCAAATCCGCACTGTGTGCACATGCCATAACCCTACCCCTAACCCTAACCCTACCCGTAACCCTAACCCTACCCCTAACCCTAACCCTACCCCAAACCCTAGTTCTAACCCTAGTTGAAACCCTAACCCTAGTGGAAAAAGAAAAAATAATAATTTCTTTATTTTATTATTGTCCCTACCTATGGGGGTGATAAAGTGGGGGTATATTTATAATTTTTTTTATTTTGATCGCTGTGATAGAACCTACCACAGCGATCAAAATGTACTTGTAACGAATCTGCCGAACGGCAGATTCGGCGGGCACACTGCGCATGCGCCCGCCATTTTGGAAGATGGCGGTGCCCATGGAGAAGACGGACCGACACCGGGAGCCTCGGTAAGTATAAGGGGGGGAGATCGGGGCACGGGGGGGCGTCAGAGCACGGGGGGAGCGGACAGGAGGACGGGGGAGCGGAGCACAGGACGGAGGGGACTACGGGACAGATCGGTGGCTTGGGGGGGCGATCGGTGGGGTGGGGGGGTTCACTTCAGTATTTCCAGCCATGGCCGATGATATTGCAGCATCGGCCATGGCTGGATTGTAATATTTCACCAGTTTTTTAGGTGAAATATTACAAATCGCTCTGATTGGCAGTTTCACTTTCAACAGCCAATCAGAGTGATCGTAGCCACGAGGGGGTGAAGCCACCCCCCTGGGTTGAAGCACCACTCCCCCTGTCCCTGCAGATCGGGTGAAATTGGAGTTAACCCTTTCACCCGATCTGCAGGGACGCGATCATTCCATGACGCATACGCTGCGTCACAGGTCGGATTGGCACCGACTTTCATGACGCAGCGTATGCGTCAAAGGTTGGGAAGGGGTTAATACCCGGCATTGCCGCCGACACTCAGGTGCAGACCATGCAGCTGCATGTATTTCTATGCAGCTGCACGCTCCACTCCCGAGTGCCGGCGCCAGTCTCGGGTATTAAGATGCGAGACTCGTCCGAGTTTCTCGCATGTGTGATCCCAGCCTTAAATAAAGACACACACACGAAATCTGTGTTAGGCCATGGTCACACTCGTGAGAAACTCACACAAGTCTCTCGCTTCAATACCCGCAACTGCCACCAGCACTCGGAAGCAGAGCGTGCGGCTGCATGTATTTCTATGCAGCTGAATGCTCCGGTCCCGAGTGCCAGCGGTAGTGCCGGGTATTGATGCTGGCCTTAATCGCAATATGCTTAATTTAAAAAAAAATGTGAAAAAAAAAATGGCGTGGGCTCCCGAGCAATTTTCTGCGCCAGAGGGGGAAAGCCGACAGCTGGGGGCCAATATTTGTAGCCTGGGAATGGGGTAATACCCATGGCCCCTCTCTAGGCTATAAATATCAGCCCGCAGCTGTCTGCGTAGCCTTTACTGGCTATTAAATTAAGGGGACCCCAAAAAAATGACGTGGGGTCCCCCTATATTTTACTGCCAGAAAGGCTACGCAGACAGCTTCGGGCTGATATTCATAGCCTAGAGAGGGGCCATGGTTATTGGCCCCCCTGGCTACAAATACCAGCCATCAGCCGCCCCAGAAATGGCGCATCTGTAAGATGCGCCAATTCCGGACTTAGCCCCTCTCTTCCCACTCCACTGTAGCGGTGGGATATGGGGTAATAAGGGGTTAATGTCACCTTGTTATTGTAAGGTGACATTAAGCCTGGTTAATAATAGAGAGGCGTCAATAAAACGCCTATCCATTATTAATCCTAGAGTAGTGAAAGGGTTAAAAAAAATAAAGACACAGCCAGAAAAAAGTATTTTAATATTCTTAATTTTACCATACTTACCATACTCGATCGCCTGCATAAAAAATTAAAATAATAAACAAATTGTATACTTACTTTCCGCCATAGTCCAATTAATAACGAGTGTCCCATGATGATCTCCCCTATAGAACAGTGACATCGGGTGATGTCACTGCTCTGTAGACCTCCAGTGACACACTGACAGGAGATAATGGCTCCTGCAGTGCATCACTGAGAGGTTACCTTAGTTCAGAGTCTCACTTTATGGCATTGCTGTGTGGGAATTTTCTCACACAGCAGAGCCACAAGTGAGACTAGGGACTATTTTTTACAGTGGCGGAGGAATGCAGTGCGGAAGGATACCTTCCATCATTGTATTCCTGGAGCTCCTGGAGTGCGGTCGCATCAGCTGATACTGCTGCTTTCGTCGTGGGACACTCGTTTTAATTGGATATCTGCGGATCAGGGAGTATATTGTTTGTTTATTATTTTATAATTTGATACAGGTGACAATGGCTTTGGGGATGAAGGTGACAAGGTGATGGTGAGTATGCACTCTATGTTCAATGTACTGTATGTCTATATGTATGTATTGTATGTATGTTATGAATGTTGCATGTTCTGTATGTATGTACAGTATGTTGCATGTTGCATGTTGTCGCATGTTGCATGTCGCATGTTGCATGTCGTATGTTGCATGTCGCAGGGTGTATGTTGCATGGTGTATGTTGTGTGTTGTATGTCGTGTGTTGTATGTGCACACAGTGTAGACGAGTCCGGCTCTGCTACATCTGGATGCCTGACATCCAGTTGTAGCAGATCCTGTAGATGATCGCTGGAGATAACTCTCGAGCAATCACCTACACTACAGTGTTCTCACAAACAGCTGATCAGCTGTTTGCCAGAACCAGGCTAGTGAACGGAGATAACTCCCGGTCACGTGCACGGCAGTTCTCATTATAACATAAGTTATCGCGAGAACTGCAGTGGACGAGGGACTTCCGGCGGTGGGACAGGTGAGCCGGCAGACATGCGTAGTAAGCTGCGTGTATGCAGTTTCTACGCATGTGACTAATCATTAGATGCGATTTCATGAAATCCCCTCCACTATGCTGGCTGTAACATCTGGAAGCTGCGTGTTTGACGCTGCAGCTCTACGCAGCGTCAAACACGCAGCGTTTCCTGAACGTGGAAACATACCCTTAAAAGGAGATTTTTTTTGCATAAAGTTACCATTAAAAAGAAAAGTGCAAAACAAATACAATAAACAATTGTTTTAGAATAACATCACAAATCAGTAAAAAATGCCAGCAGATTTGGTAATTTGAAGAACCTGCACTACACATTTTTTTTGCACTATTTACCATTCATCATAAAATATACTCATATTTTATGATGAATGGTAAATAGTGCAAAAAAAATGGCAGTTCTGTGCAGCATACATATTTCATGGGTGTTTAGACACACACACACAAATAAATTAAATAAAATAGAATGTTATTTGGAAGCTAAGATTCGTTAATCGTTATACATGTATTTCATTCTTTATATGTCACATCATCTTTGTGCAATCATTATATCATATGTGGGAATTAGTAGAACCCAACCCAGCTGCATATCAAATGCTAAGAGAATGGGGCACCTATGGTGGCCCACCCTAAAAAAGCTACACCAACTCCAAAAAACATGGCAAATAGGAGAAAAAGGAGTAACAGGAGATAATTGTACTAAAAAACAGTATAAATCTTTATTTAATATCAAAAAGAGCAAATAAACCACATTAAATAAAGTAACCCATACTCTACAGAGGTACAGACAGGAAGAGAGGTAACCACCTCAGCAGTGCAAGGTATCAGGCATTATATTAGTCATGATGCAAAAACAAGACCACGGAAAAAGGATGCCCCCATATTAATTCAGTAAACACACATCACACAGGATAATACCTAAAAAGTGCAATGAGACAAGCTTACCCAGGTCTGTGAGATAGAGAGGTGGTTACCCCAAGGACGGATGTCAGCCCCGACGCGCGTTTCGTTGGCACAAACGAACGCAGTTTTCTCAAGGGGATGGTTACAATGTAAAAATAGGACCTTCAAATAGCCCTTGTGATCGGTCACATGGTCCAAACAGACCAATCAGAATGGCGTCAGCAGCGCATGCTCAGTGAGTACCCCAGGTCCTGCAGCAGCCAGAGCATCATATACTACAGCACTAGTGCCGAGAATATGGAGATGATCGGCGGCATAGGTAACCAATGAACCGCACCGCCAAGATGGAGTATACAAAAGAGACTGTGACGTACTCATCATAATTACAATGTAAACATCTGACAAAAAAAAAGTCCAAATGATCATACCTGACCATGAGCACCACAATCATTATTATAAGGAAAAAAATATAAACAAAAAAATTAATAAATAATTGCTAAAAGATATATAAGAAAAATAAATATAAAAACAGAAATAGAAAAAATAAATAAAGTAAAGCTCAGTTAATTACCCACAATACAAAACATCAACATCTGGAAGAAGCACATCTAGAGCCACCAAAAAGTAGGAATAAAATGGAAAATGTATCAATTACAGTATATCACAATAGTCCATGTATATTCACATGGTGGTGCCAACTCCATTATTGCTTGATTGTAAGGTGCCAGTGTCTAGGTTCCATATATCTGTCCAATGAGTATCAATCTAAGATGCCGATAAAGAGACGATCCAAGGGTGAGATGAAGGCCAAATGAGCACAGAATCACAAAATCACTTATTTTTCTTATATTTCTTTTCGCAATTATTTATGAATTTTTTTATTTATATTTTTTTCCTTAGAATAATGATCGCGGTGCTCATGGTCAGGTATGATCATTTGGACTTTGTTTTTGTCAGATGCATACATTGTAATTATGATGAGTACTTCACAGTCTCTTTTGTATACTCCATCTTGGCTTTGCACATGCGCGGTGCGGTTCATTGGTTCCCTATGATGCCGATCATCTCCATATTCTTGGCACTGGCACTGTAGTATATGATGCTCTGGCTGCTGCAGGACCTGAGGTACGCACTGAGCATGCGCCGCTGACGCCATTCTGATTGGTCTATTTGGACCATGTGATCGATCACAATGGCTATTTGAAGGTCCTATTTGCACATTGTAACCATCCCCTTGAGAAAGCTGCGTCTGTGCCAGCAAAACGTGCGTCAGGGCTAACATCTGTCCTTGGGGTAACCACCTCTCTATCTCACAGACCTGGGTAAGCTTGTCTCCTTGCACTTTTTAAGCATTATCCTGTGTGATGTGTGTTTACTGAATTAATATGGGGGCATCCTTTTCCATGGTCTTATTTTTGCATCATTACTATAATATAATGCCTGATACCTTGCACTGCTGAGGTGGCTACCTCTCTTCCTGTCTGTACCTCCGTGAGTATGGGTTACCTTATTTAATGTGGTTTATTTGTTCTTTTTGATATTAAATAAAGATTTATACTGTTTTTTAGTAAAATTATTGCCTGGTACTCCATTTACTCCTATTTGCCATACGTGGGGATTGAAGCTCCTGAGGACCCTTGATAAGGAGGAGAAACGTGTGTACTATAATTGTTCTTGGGACACATTTTTTCTCTCTTATTTTTCTTTTTCACTTTGACACATCACTGTTTTATATTTTTATCACCAATGAATTTTATTAATATGTTGGCTAATTTAATATACCCTGGTTGCCAACTATGTGGGCATGTTTGTATTTTCTATTGGAGTGTGGCGCCCTGAAAAGTCAGACGTCACAAATGTCAGTGAATTCTGATGGTGTAATAAGCCAGATCTTCAGCCATTAGTGTAAGAGCTGTTGTGAGGTCTGGTGGGTATCAACCCCCACAGGAGAACGACCGAGCAACCCTGAACCCCTGGGATTGAGTGGTGCTGGAGATCTAGGAGGCCAGCTAGTGCCTTTGCTGTGGTCACTGTTGGAAAAGGAAGGAAAATCTGTGCAGCCACATGGGACATACTGTTCTTCGTGGTTTAAGGAGTGACCAACTGCCAGACGACATCAGTTAGGGATTAGAAGAGAGATGTCTTCGTACAATCCTTATTTGTCAGGGGTGGGAAGAGAGCTGAGGTACTTTCCTGTAAACCTGAGGTGCCGTGAATATCAAGGTCCAGGCTGAGATGAGACGTTTTAGTGCTATATGCGGCGGGAGTGAGGAGATCTGCTGTACATTGCCGTAAAAGAGCAGGGTCATCACACCATGAGGGACTGTTGGCTCGGCGTACCGAATAACTGTAATCATCATCATCAACTGGTCCAGTAAAAGGGAGTTGTTCCTTTTGCACCTAAAGTCTGGATGTTGCTTATTGAGATGGGCAATCTGCATCCTTTCCACAACTTCTCCCTTTGTATTATGCTGCCAGCCGGCAAGACCACCGTGACCATTGGCCGCTATTACGCGCTGACTCAGTGACAGGAGTGCGCCTAAAATAGCATTCTTAGCAAGCACATATAATATAGGATTGCATATCTTTTTTTTAATCATTGTGTCTGAGGAAAATATTTTTTTTATCACATGAGATATTATCAGTGACATATCTGCTAATTCTGTCATTTTGTGCACTAGGTTTTCTGACAGCAGCTACGATATTAATATTTATAACATTTTAGCTGTAAGAAGTGGTATTAAAGGTGTTGTCCGGCCTTAGGCTACAAGTCTGCAGTCACTACACGTGACTGCAGACTTGGGAATCCTCACATTGCGCACACTGTGAGCTGTGAGGATTCTCCAGAGCCAAGAGCACTTGACATGGCTGCATGTCTTGCGGCTTTTCAACAGCAGCAAACCATAAATAGATTTCCTTCATTGCCTTTGTTTGTTTGTTAGACAATCCCTTCATGTGTTGCAGCTGTCGAACAGCCGGGAAACAAGCAGTTACTGGGACTTGGACATATTTTTTCGAGAACGCCGAAGACACTCGGTTAGCACACGAGCATGCTCCGATAACACCTTATCCCAGCATGTCCGCTCATCATTAGTTGTTATTAGTGTTGAGCATTCCGATACCGCAAGTATCAGGTATCGGCCGGTACTTGCGGTATCGGAATTCCGATACCGAGTTCCGATATTTTTGTAATATCGGAAATCGGAATCGGAAGTTCCCAGTGTATGGTTCCCAGGGTCTGGAGGAGAGGAGACTCTCCTTCAGGCCCTGGGATCCATATTCATGTAAAAAATAAAGAATTAAAATAAAAAATATGGATATACTCACCCCTACGGAGGCCCCTGGACCTTACCGATGTAACCGGCAGCCTCCGTTCCTAAGAATGAGGAGTTTAGGACCTGCGATGACGTCGCAGCTTGTGATTGGTCGCGTGAGTGGTCACGAGTTGTCACGCGACCAATCACAAGCCGCCACGTCATCGAAGGTCCTAAACTTCTCATTCTTAGGAACGGAGGCTGCCGGTTACATCGGTAAGGTCCAGGGGCCGCCGGACGGGTGAGTATATCCATATTTTTTATTTTAATTCTTTATTTTTTACATGAATATGGATCCCAGGGCCTGAAGGAGAGTTTCCTCTCCTTCAGACCCTGGGAACCATCCAGGATACCTTCCGATACTTGTGTCCCATTGACTTGTATTGGTATCGGGTATCGGCGATATCCGATATTTTTCGGGTATCGGCCGATACTATCCGATACCGATACTTTCAAGTATCGGAAGGTATCGCTCAACAGTGGCTGTTATACTTGTTTTTTTGACCGCTCGGGAAGTATAGGGTCATCAGGGACAGAAGATGAAGAGTGGAGGCGCCATACACGAATATTCCAAGGTGCCAACTCCTTGGAAGATTCCTTTGGATTTCTGGTGAGATCTTAGTGCATTTTATACATGTAGTGTCTCGTCACATTTCAGGAATTATTTTTTAATGATTAATGATGTTATTTTAAGGGATATATTATTCGTGTAAGCAGTGATTTAAGTCCCAATCTCATTATACGTTAGCTCATTTATATTTCAAGCCTCCAATTTTCGATAGAAATGTCTAAATAAGCTTATAAAGAAAAGAAACAATCGAAAGAGGGCTTCAGGTTTAATTTTCCAATATACCTGTGTATCAATTCATCACAGTTTTAAAGATCTCTGCTTGCTGACATTCAATAGAAACCTTCATTGTGTTCTCACAGGGCCCTGGACATCTGTCCCGGTCTGTGATGGACACTCGGTGCAAGGTTCCTCACATTCATTCATGGATTGCACTTATTTTCTTGAGTTTTCTAAAACCATAAATGTTATAGTAGAAACCCAGAAACAACCTCGCACTCTGCAGTAGATAAATGGTCGTGTTTCCTTTAGCGTCTTTTTATCTGTTCCTTAATCCTCTTTATAACATCAGTTCCATCACCTTTCAGAGCAGCTCTCCTCTCCTTCACCCAGGACTGGCTTTCCCCCTAATCCTGTAGGATTTCTGTGTTCATGTGAGGTCAAGTGACTTCCACTACAGTAATTTGAGACATCTTAAGTGTTTTCCGAGAAATCCAGTCATCCCAAGCTGAGAAGAAAATAACTGTGACATAATATTTTGAGAGCAGGTATTAAGGGTATTAAGAGCAGGCAGATGTACAGTACGCACTATATGGGAATCCATGGCTGGAAAAGGGCGACGCTCAGAGAAATAGATATTATTTAGATCAAATATTATGCCTGATAATAAAAAGATTGAAAGGAGAGGGACAGGTATGCATGGCTAGATGATGATAGATACATGATAGATAGATAGATAGATAGATAGATAGATAGATAGATAGATAAAATATTTGTTGGATATAATTATCAGCAAGGCATCCAGTGACACTTCACCTACATACATAGATATATGTTAGAAAGATAGATAATATATAGATATTTAGATGGTAAATAGATAATAGATAGATAATAGAGGATATATAATAGATAGATGATAGATAGATAATAGATATATAGATGATAGATAGATAATAGATATATAGATAGATAAATAGATAATAGAGAATAGATAGAGAATAGATAGATAGATGATAGATAGATAGAAAATAGATAGATGACAGATAATAGATAGCTAGATAGATAGAAATGGAGTGCTGCCTCTTTTTTGAATCTTTTTGAATCTTTATTGTTAGATAGATTTCAGTCACCCATGCTAACATGTATCTATTTCATATTGTATCATGCAGTGGTTGATTAAATTCTGTTTTCTTACCATCTAAATTTTGAGCCCTGCCCCATATTTTGGAGATAGATGGACAGAGAGATAGATGTGGATTAGAATTGATAGATACAAATATTATCTTTACCTTTGTAAACACATATTTTCTCTTTCAGGATAAGGCAGTGATGTGGAGACGTCCCTGAGGATTGATCGTAGGCGTCTGATGTACAAGAAGTTTCACTTATAAGGAGAGAAATGCCATTTGTTTACACATTAAAATTTACACTCATCATCCAGTTTTGCTAGCTCCAATCTCGCCCCGACACTTTGCACAGACTATAAAATAATCTTTCATCTCAAGCCTTCTCGGATCCTCTCCTCCTAACAATACATTGCAGCATAAAGAGAGAATTTTCTACAAATTGTTTTACTTCATTATCTCCTATATTGGAATGTGAAGATTAGCATGGCAGGGATCCAGAGTATTTAAATCAGTCAAATGTTGCATTTTTCTGGATATAATTGAAAAGCTTCCGTTGATTCATAAAGACAAGTGAATTATGGCAAAGGATTTAGAAAATAAAAGTTTATTTGACGCAATCATTAAATAGCTGTTGGGGGAGGGGTAGATGCATATTGGAGCTTTAAATGTTTGTGAGAATTTCTACTGCTGGAGGAATATGTGTGAAATCTGAAGCCGGTAGGGAGAGAATGACAGATTTTAGGTTGTTTAAAGAATAAACAAAAAAGGAAGGATATGAGATCAGGAAGCGGATTCCCCCAAACTCAAATAAAAGTGTCTTCTATTTAGTGACCAGATGTGAGTGTCAGTGACACAAAAGGCCCATCAGATCTTGTAAATATTGCAGACTTTTAGCCAGCTATAAACCCCTGGTATAAAAAGAATTCTCAAATTAACAGATCCTGCAGGAAGTTCACTGATGCGGAACATTGAGAAGAGTCTAAGGAAAATAAAGAAGATTCGACAGACACCCAACATTCTTTAAAACGACCATAAATTCCAAAGGGGAAAACAATCAAGGACGATCAGGAATAAAGAAAATCATACAAACATTAACCCTTCTTCATTGGTTGATACCTTTTAATGGCGAACTAAAAAGATGCTAACAAATTGCATTAATGCCTGATGAAGGGACCTAAGTATTCTAAAAAGCTTGCAATTAGTTATCGACTTTATAGCTAGCCAACAACTGACAACTCTCAAATCTTAATATTTTTCCATCTACTGGTACAAAGATATATATTTTTCCTGTACCCTTCTTCATCGGCCATCTTTAAGATATTGAATAAGTTATCTATTGATTGAATTGGGGCGGGGAGGAAAAGGCTGGAGAAGATGTCACGAAATCAATGGAAGCGAAAACTAAAATCAATGTCAACAACTGGATGCAAATTGGATGATAAGATGAAAGGAGACACGACTGAATGCATCACCTACTATATAGCGCGTATCGTTACATGGATATAGGAAAACTTTAGAAAGTTTTAGAGGTGAAACAGAAGGGGAAGGGAACAATAGTAATGGCGTCCTGCAAATTTTAAAACTTTGTTAAGTTAAAGGTAAATCAATTATAATCAGGACAGAGGAGGTAAATTAAAAGGAATTTCACAATTTGTAAAATATGTTCACAGTCACATAAATTCTATGATACAATCTGATTCCCCTACACGAGATCACAGCAGAAATATAAAGCCTACATGACCAATTAGTAGTTCTTAGCTTAAACAAATGCAAATGATAGGATAAAGGGAATCTGTCAGCAGGTTTTTGCTATTTAATCTGAAAGCAGCATGGTGTAGGGGCAGAGACCCTGATTCCAGTGATGTGTCACTTACTAGGCTGCTTGGTGCAGTTTTGATAAAGTCAGTGTTCTCTGTTGTACATGTAGCAGTGCTCAGAATGCGGAGCTCTGAATAACCCTGCCCACACCACTAATTAGCAGCTTCTTGTACAGTAGTGTGGGTGGAGTTACACAGATTAGCTGAGCTTCCTTGCATGAAGCACTTAGTCCAGTAGTGATAATTTACTGGTAATAAAACACTGATTATATAGAAAATACAGCAAGCTGCTGAGCGAGTTACACATCCCTGGAATCAGGGTCTCTTGCACTATATTACGCTGGTTAGGCCTCTTTCATATCACAAATGGGGGGTCTATTCTTCCAATGTATAGGCTCTTTAATGGAAATCTGTCAACAGATTTTTGGTATTTAATATGAGAGTGGCATAACATAAGGCAAGATAGCCTGATTTCAGTGATGTGCCACTAATTAAGCTGTGTGATACAGTTTCAATACAACTTGTATTTTATCAGCAGGAGTTTATCGCTGCAGGACTAGATGTCATGTGCAGGTGAGTCAGACTACCCTGCATAACCACACCCCCACCTCTGATTGGCAGACTTTTTACAGTGCACAGTGGAATCTGCCAATCAGGTATGGGGGTGGGGTTATACAGAGCTCAGCATTTGAGCATGGCTGCATCTACAGAAGAGAAAAGAGGGATTCTCCCCAAACCGCACCAAGCAGTTCTGTAAGGAACTCACCACTGGAATCCGGCTCTCTGTCCCTACATTGTGCAGCTCTCAGATTACAATAGTTATACAATAGTTAGGATTGTAGTGGTCAGGAGCCATGCCATCGGATGCCGACAGTCTAATGTGTTTGAGGGTCCCCGTGCTCTCCTTAGGTGATGTTGGGGGAGATAAGGATTTAGCATGTCCGATTTTGGACTGATCCTTTTGATCTCGGTGAGAGGGGTCTGTCAGCAGTTCTTATAGAGAATGTAGGAGCACTTTACAGTGTAAGGAATAGAAACCATCCTCCAGTAAAGGTTTTCCTCCCTCCATCTGCATGGATTTGTTCCTAATACGGTAGAAAAAAAATATATGGAAGAATGCACTTAAAGGGGTTGTTCAGTGTAGGACTCTTATTGTCAAAGGCTCCATTAGGAAATTCTGAGCTAATAAAAGGAGGGGGTGTCTTGTTAAGAAATAACTTGCCCACCGTGTCCTAAATCATACAGAAACTCCATGTAGTTTAATGATAAATGTGTGATGCTTTTTTAACCCCTTTTAAAAAAAGACAGAGTTTCATCTAATATTTGGATCACATTCAGCCATGCAAGTCAATGAGTCTGTGGAAAACATCAGACTGCACTCAGATGACATCTGAGTGCAGTCCATTTTTTGAACACCGACAATGGATAAGATGGAGAAATTATTTTCTCCATCTCCTCCTCATCCAAGAGTATCAGTGCACTCTGTGATCACTCGATGATTAGAGTTTCATCTCTATATGGCCGTCTGACTGTAGCCTTAGTACAATTACTTGTCTGAGGCTGCCCCTAGTTTTCTTAAATCAAAAGGACTCATCTGTGTGTCTCTAAAGCAACGGGCAGCCACAGACAGATGATTTTACTAATTATATCCGATTTGGAAAATAAAAATGACACCATCATTCGAAAAGTTGGGATTGAAAAAAAAAAAAATATATATATATATACGGTGTATATATATATATATATATATATATATATATATATATATATATATATATATATATATATATATATATATATATATATATATATATATATATATATATATATATAGCCATATCCTCCTTCTTCACCTCTCGCTTCCTAAAACTCAATGTAGACAAAACCGAATTCATCATCTTTCCCCCACCTCACGTATCCCCCCTACCCAATCTATTATGGTAAACGGCATCACGCTCTCTCCCGCTCCTGAAATCCGCTGCCTCGGGGTAACTCTTGACTCTGCCCTGTCCATCAAACCGCATGTCCAAACTCTTGCCACCTCCTGTCGCCTCCAACTCAAAAATATTGCCAGAATCCGTTCCTTCCTCAGTCCACAATCTACTAAAACTCTTGTGCATGCTCTCATCATCTCCCGCCTCGATTACTGCAACACCCTCCTCTGTGGCCTCCCCGCTAACTCTCTTGCACCACTCCAGTCTGTCCTCAACTCTAATCCACCTCTCTCCTCGCTACTCCCCTGCTTCTCCCCTCTGCAAATCCCTCCACTGGCTCCCAATCCCCCAACGAATCCAGTTCAAACTACTAACACTGATCTACAAAGCCATCCACAACCTGTCCCCTCCCTATATCTCTGAACTAATCTCCCACTATCTGCCCTCACGTAACCTTCGATCCTCCCAAGACCTCCTACTCTCCTCCACACTTATTCGTTCCTCCCACAACCGCCTCCAAGATTTCTCCCGAATATCCCCCATCCTCTGGATTTCCATGCCTCAACACGTCCGATTATCCACCACCCTCGGATCCTTCAGACGGAACCTGAAAACCCATCTCTTCAGGAAAGCCTACAACCTACAGTAACCGAGCCGCCGCCTCACCACCGCCAGAGCCGCCGCCGCCTCACCCCTACCTTCTGACTCTTCCCCACTATCCCATAGAATGTAAGTCCGCAAGGACCGGGTCCTCTCCCCTCTGTACCAGTCTGTCACTGTAAACCTGTTTACTGTAAATGATATCTATAACCCTGTATGTAACCCCTTTCTCATGTACAGCACCATGGAATTAATGATGCTATATAAATAATAATAATTACATATATATATATTTTGTTCAAAAGTCCTGCATAAGTGTCAAGAAAACTATATGTTTCATACTTCTGCATCTCTACAGTGAAACTGGTGGAACATATATGTTTTTGTAATCCCTCATTGTATGCCATACTCATTTTTGAATGTCCCAAGTGTATAAATTGTTAAGGTATGCGCATTTTTGATAATTTTTTTTACAGCATAACCATACCTCCACCAGTACAGTGTGTAGAATGGTGAACAGGTTTCTAAGTTCATTGACTTCCAATGCAAGTTCACACAGACTTAAATTTTACTTTGTAAGATTTATTATTTTTTATTTAATTCAGAGTCCTGAAAAGGGCCTTTAGAGTGCATCTTTAGCTTCTAATACTTTATTGGCCAGCCTTTGCTCTTGAGCACCAGCTTGCATCTCTGTGGCATTGAGTGAACAAGCTTCTGCAGATGTTCACGAGTGATGATGTGGTTCCAGGCCTGTATCAGAGCCTCAATCAACTCACTCTTGGTCCTCGGCTGTTTTCTAGATATGTCTAATGATACCTTGTGCCACAAATTTTCAATTGGATTGAGGTCCGGGGACTGAGCTGGCCAGTCAATAGTAGCCACCTTGTTCTTCCAACACCATTGGCTGCCATACAGCCCCAAACCATTACTTTCATCGGATGTTTCACAGAGAAGCTCAAACACTCTGGCTTGTACTCTTCATGTGGGAACCTTCTCACATAAGACTTGCCATCATTTCCTAAAATGCAAAAAGTGCTTTCATCACTACTGTAAATAGCACTTTTTCCCACTCCTCCTTCCTCCATTTTAAATATTTCAATGCCCACAGTTTTCGCCTTTGTCTTTGTATGGCTGTCATCAATGGCTTCTTTCGGGCCTTGCACCCTCTCAATCCTGCTTCCAAACATCTCTTCCTAACAGTTGATGTTGCTACCTCAATATTGCACTTTTCTTGCCATTCTCGCAGAAGCTGAGGAGAGGTGAGCTTTCGATTGGCAAGGGATGTTCTTATCAGTACTCTATCCTCCCTTTTAGTTGACTTTCTGGGCCGACCAGATCTGGGCCTGTCCTAGGTAATTCCAAGCTGCTTATATTTCTGCAAAATTCTTACTACTGTACTCTGATTACAGCCGACCTTCCTTGCCATCTGGGGGCCAGTATAACCCTCTTCATGTAGCATCACAACTCGCACACGATCCTCCGCTGACAAGAATCTGAAGGCTCCCATCATACAACTCTACAGTATGATTCACTAGATAGACCAGCAGATAAAACAAACAAAGCAGCAGATGTGATGCAATGTAATGCAATGTGATTGGCTAATTTTGGATCTGAAGCTGTACAGTATTTAGTTGTGCTTTCAATTCCCATATTGTTGCAATAATTTCAGGCAAAACTGCTTCAAAAGCTAAAAATATTACAGGGAGACAATGCAAAATTGTATTCTGAACAAAACCATATATAATATGTCATATTAGCATCGAAGATATTCGACAGAAAACGTTCAAAACTTGAAAAAAAAAAAAATATATATATATATATATATCCCCCCAGAGAGGTGGACAAGTCCATTAAGGCCTATTCAGACCTGGTCATTGAGGGCTTTATTAAAACTATGCTGCCTGAATAATTTAACCATGAAAAAGGACAACTGTGGATATTCCACACTGATGATGGTGGTAAGGCAAACCCAAGTACACACAGGATGGGTAAATATATATATTTTTTTTATTGTCGATAAGTTTTGAAGTGACCTTCTTCTTCAGGAAAATAAACCATATATTATATCTGTATAGATTGTCCTGAGGAAGTAGTAAGTAACTTAAACACACAGACAATAAAAACCAGTTTACCCATCCTGTATGTACCTGGGTTTGCCTTACGACCTCATCAGCAATGTGGGATATCTACATTACCCATTTTTCATGATTGCATCTGTTCTGAAGACCCGTGGACCTGCAGCAGCTGGAATTAGATGTGCTTCACTGTTGTGTGATCACAGCTTAATCAGGATAGCATAATCTTTAATTTAATTGTTCTTAAAAAATTTTTAACCAAATAAAACTATTTGCTTCCCAGTAATTTATGTCTTCCTAATTTACGAGAAAGTTACCAATCCGTTTCATCATTATAGCGGTTAGCAATTGGTCACGGAATTGCAAATAGTGCACCGCCCGGTAAAAAAAAAAAAATCTCTTGTATGATCCTTCCTTGGATCCTACAACCTGGAAGAATGACTTGACTGAAAATTTTCATAAATAAAAAGAGGCAGCCACATACAATATGTTCTTTTACTGCAAATCCAAAATAAAAATATTTGAAAAAAAATAAAATATAAATATCTAGAACTTGGATTTTGGTTGCCTATAGTTGAACAGCAGCCCTTTAAGAATCAGATTATCTTTGGACATGTTACTACTGCCAGTCGGTGTGGGATACAGATGGTGCGTATTGGTTTATGTGAGTCATCTATTTGCATTGACCACTGTTCCTTCCAGCTGTTTACACCAAACCCTAACTGGTTGAATCTCATGAATGTGGAAATGGAATCTGGACTTGGGGACTACCTGGAAGAAAGATCAAATCATCTGCCGGGTGTTGACTATAGCCAATAATTGTTAAAAACGGCTAAATTATTGTAGAAAGTTTTTATATTTTGTAATTAACTATAGATGAGTGAATACATTTGGTATCGGACGGAATTCTGCTCAAATTTTACAAAATTTTGAACTCAAAGTGTGGAATCTTTTGATTAATATTTGCCAAATGGCAGCCACCATTTTTCTAAATGGTGAAAGGTTATGAATAATCTTTGTACTCACCTTTGTAGACCCTAAAGTCTCCAGTTCGGTCAGCGTCATATCTTCTGGGCGTAGAAAGCATTAATATCACCGGGTACTGGCTGTGATGAGATCTTGGACAGTTCTCTGTATCCTCGTACAAGATCACAGCCTATGTTGTGACATGATATTTCATGCTTTTTGGAAGGATCGGAGCAGGCGATTAGATGGATGTTTGATTGGGCTAGAAAGGCGAGTGTTGAGGGGAGATACATTTTTTGTCTTATTTTTCATATATTGAGAGATCCCAGAACATTATAATCATAGAGGAAAAACTTCTCTGCTCATCAAAGTTGTAGGAGGGGAGACCGTGAGGAAAAAAAAAAAGGGAGACAATAAAGGCAATGGGACAATTTTGAACGTTGCCTGATCAGTTCTTTTTTATAAGAAAGACAAGCACCGTTTTCTATTTCCTCTGACAAAAAAAAGGCTAGAAATGTAAATATGGAATATTTAAATGGAGTCCAATCATATTATCACAGAGCGTGGATTTGGCTGATACATAGCGAGCAAACCTCAAGGCAATGTACGGTTTCAGCTAAATAAAATCCAAATATAATTTCTTATTTTAACCAATAAAAGTAGAGCATTGTAGTTTCACCTAGAGGAAAACGGTAACTGATCGAGGACTCCTACTAAGGCCAGTCTCACACGTCCACATAATTCCGGTACCGGAAAAATCAGTACCGGAGTTATCCGTGTCTGTGTGCACATGTGGCACATCAGTGTGGCACACATGTGGCAGGCGTGTGCCGTCTGGAGTACCACACGAACCGTGCAGGAGACAACGCTACAGTAAGCGCTGTCCCCTGCTTTGGGTGCTGAAGCCGGAATTCATTCCTTCTTCCCAGCAGCGTTCGCTGGAGAGAAGGAATGAAAAATTGTTTTTTGTGGTTAAAATAAAGTTCCCGGTAACCTCCCCTCCCACCCCCCCGCTGGAAATAAAATACTCACCCAGCTCCCTCGATGCTTCCTCTCAGCGCCGCAGCTTGTCCTGTATGAGCGGTCATGTGGTGCTGCTCATTACAGTGATGAATATGCGGCTCCACGCCTATGGGAGGTGGAGCCGCATATTCATCCCTGTAATGAGCGGCACCACGTGACCGCTCATACAGGACAAGCTGCTGCGCTGAGAGGAAGCATCGAGGGAGCTGGGTGAGTATTTTAATGCCAGCAGGCGGGCGCTCAGGGGGTGCGAGGTGGCAGGTGACAAGGATCTTTATTTTAAACACAAAAATAATAAAAAAAACATTGATTTTTCATTCCTTCTCTCCAGCGAACTCTGCTGGGGAGAAGAAATGAATGGCGGCTTCAGCGCCACATGCTGGGGGGACAGCGCTTACTGTAGCGCTGTCTCCTGCACGGCACACGGACAGCATCCATGTGTGGTACGTGTTTACACGGACCCATTGACTTTAATGGGTCCGTGTGATCCGTGCGCTCCCACGAACACTGACATGTCTCCGTGTTTTTCACATGGACACGGTCCGTGAAAACACGCTGACATGTGCAGAGACACATTGATTTTAATGTGTCTACGTGAGTCAGTGTCTCCGGTACGTGAGAAAACTGTCACCACACGTACCGGAGGCATTGACGTGTGAAACAGGCCTCACCAGACTTCACCAGGTCTTTCTAATCACCACATTACTAAAGATGTTGTCCCATGAATAAATATTGATTAAAACTTTTGAAATTAAAATTAAGCCAATGCAAATTTTTCCAAATAAACTAGATGTGCCACAAATTGCAAATACTCCAGTTTACCGTTAAAGTGTTTAGCACCCTGAGATCTCTTAGGACTGTATCCACCCATTTCAAGATCTTCACTGCATTCACATCCTTAGAAATATCAAAAAGTGACCTCAACATATAAGGCTATGTGAAAAAAAAAATTATCAGTTCTGATTCAAACTATATGAGGATTTTTATTCCTTGGTTCATGGCTTTCTCTGTGGCATATTTTCACTATCCAGATTCACCCTAAAATGGATTATGAATTTCCTGCCTCGGCTTTTATACAGGCTTCCAACTCTTAGTTCTTTCCGATTGGTTATTCTATGTCATATGATGTGATACTTGTATGGAATAATAGGGAATAATAGGGAAGCCCACCCTGCTTCACCCAGGGACATGTCATGGACTTTCTTTGGCATCCATTTTATATGATTTTTGTTAGTAAATTTGAGCAATTTGATTAGGTTCTATTAATTCACAAAAATCCAACATTGATTTGACCCACATCAAATCAGTTGTCTCCATCTATAAATCTAGAAAAGTGTCCCCAAAGATGGACAACTCCTTTAGGTCCCATTCAGGCCTGGTCATTAAGGACTTAAAGCAATGCTCTCTGCCTAATTTACACAGAGGTTAAATGATCAGTAATCATTTTAATATGTGAATGAGGAAAACACTTTTTACACGCTACAGCTCGTTGAAAAAAAAAAAGTTTTTCTTTTTAAATTTCTTACTTTTCTGTCTACAAACCTGGGTGAGGGATTGTTTTCTTTCATGGATAAATTATAATTTTGAATGAGCTTTATTGCAAAAATTCCTAATTTTTTTTTTATTATTATTATTTTTAAACACCAAGAGTATGTTTGGAAAGCCCCATTTATTGGTAACGTATATGTACTACAAATTTGATGCTGAAAATTTTGTCTATCCGAACTTGTACAGTAAGGGTAGAGGACTTTATTTCTAATGGGTAATTTCAAAACTTTTTTGGTTCACCGCCTAATTTTTTCTTTGTCGTCAACTATTTGTGGCTCCTGTAACCAGTCACTTCCATTTAACATAAAAAGGTTTATACCCAGTTCATAAAATACGGTATCAAGACTGCCTCTTCTACAGGTCCTTCTCAAAAAAATTAGCATATAGTGTTAAATTTCATTATTTACCATAATGTAATGATTACAATTAAACTTTCATATATTATAGATTCATTATCCACCAACTGAAATTTGTCAGGTCTTTTATTGTTTTAATACTGATGATTTTGGCCTACAACTCCTGATAACCCAAAAAACCTGTCTCAATAAATTAGCATATTTCAACCGTCCAATCAAATAAGTGTTTTTTAATAACAAACAAAAAAACCATCAAATAATAATGTTCAGTTATGCACTCAATACTTGGTCGGGAATCCTTTGGCAGAAATGACTGCTTCGATGCGGCGTGGCATGGAGGCAATCAGCCTGTGACACTGCTGAGATGTTATGGAGGCCCAGGATGCTTCAATAGCGGCCTTAAGCTCATCCAGAGTGTTGGGTCTTGCGTCTCTCAACTTTCTCTTCACAATATCCCACAGATTCTCTATGGGGTTCAGGTCAGGAGAGTTGGCAGGCCAATTGAGCACATTAATACCATGGTCAGTAAACCATTTACCAGTGGTTTTGGCACTGTGAGCAGGTGCCAGGAAGCATGAAGTGCTCCAAAATCTCCTGATAGCTAGCTGCATTGACCCTGCCCTTGATGAAACACAGTGGACCAACACCAGCAGCTGACATGGCACCCCACACCATCACTGACTGGGTACTTGACACTGGACTTCAGGCATTATGGCATTTCCTTCTCCCCAGTCTTCCTCCAGACTCTGGCACCTTGATTTCCGAATGACATGCAAAATTTGCTTTCATCAGAAAAAAGTACTTGGGACCACTTAGCAACAGTCCAGTGCTGCTTCTCTGTAGCCCAGGTCAGGCGCTTCTGCCGCTGTTTATGGTTCAAAAGTGGCTTTACCTGGGGAATGCGGCACCTGTAGCCCATTTCCTGCACACGCCTGTGCACGGTGGCTCTGGATGTTTCCACACCAGACTCAGTCCACTGCTTCCTCAGGTTCCCCAAGGTCTGGAATCGGTCCTTCTCCACAATCTTCCTCAGGGTCCGGTCACCTCTTCTCGTTGTACAGCGTTTTCTGCCACATTGTTTCCTTCCAACAGACTTACCATTGAGGTGCCTTGATACAGCACTCTGGGAACAGCCTATTTGTTGAGAAATTTCTTTCTGGGTCTTACCCTCTTGCTTGAGGGTGTCAATGATGGCCTTCTTGACATCTGTCAGGTTGCTAGTCTTACCCATGATGGGGGTTTTGAGTAATGAACCAGGCAGGGAGTTTTTAAAAGCCTCAGGTATCTTTTGCATGTGTTTAGAGTTAATTAGTTGATTCAGAAGATTAGGGTAATAGGTCGTTTAGAGAACCTTTTCTTGATATGCTAATTTATTGAGACAGGTTTTTTGGGTTATCAGGAGTTTTAGGCCAAAATCATCAGTATTAAAACAATAAAAGACCTGACAAATTTCAGTTGGTGGATAATGAATCTATAATATATGAAAGTTTAATTGTAATCATCACATTATGGTAAATAATGAAATTTAACACTATATGCTAATTTTTTGAGAAGGACCTGTATAAGAACAGACCAACCAACATTTACCCGACTGTTGACCATGCTGCGCCAACACTTGCTCTCCACCGGTATGCAGTCACCAAATCCAGTGGGGACCAAGTAACAGAGGCGGTGGCTGAGCAAAAAATAAATAAAAATTGAAAATTCAATAGGATACCCCCTTTAATGCTCAAACTCAATGCAAATGTATGAAAAGGACTATGGGGTCTACACCCCTTAAAATCTAAAACCTTACAGTTTTAATCTTTCATGTTTTCAAGGCAGATTGCATTAGCCTCAAATTAGTTAACTAAACAAATACATAAAAATCTAATTTAAAGCCTTTGAAAGTCAGTTTGACGCATTCTATTTATTGACATTCCTTTTTTTTTTTTTATCATATGATCAAGACGTCATGTAGCCGTTCCGGCTATTTGGAAAAGAACGTAAATTAATATGCACGGATTGGATGCAGATATTAGTACTCATCAGAACCTATACATTCTATGTAACCAGCATTTCTGGGGAGGATGTTCTAATAATGAATCCCACTGATGGGTATTACACACTCCACCTGCTCGTCCTCGGGGAACAGCCAAGCAAGGAAGAGCAAAGCTTTTGTCAATACCTCATCTAGGACTCTCATTATTTAGAAAACTAAACAGCTGACCACACAAGAGAAGAAAAAAAAAAAAAAACGTAGGGGGATTTTTTTTTCCCAGAATGTGTTTTTTTTTTTTTTTTTTTTTTTATACAAGTATATGGATTTTACGAAATATATCAACATAGGGACTTTATTCTTTATTCCACTTGCACCAGAATTTTGGCCTTTTGTGCCTTATTTGTCTGTATATGCAATTTTTTTCCCCCACCATTCTAGACAGTTTGGCATTTCCATTTGTTTTTATCAGATTGATCATTTGTGAAAAGTTGCAACATTTTTCACAAAAATGTCACTCACCAAGAAATTCTATGCATGTCATATTTTAGCGCATTTTTTGTGCACAACATTCATTCTCTGCACTAAAAAGGTAAAAGACAAAAAAAAAATAAAATGAGAAAAAGAACATTTTTGACTTTGTGCAAAAATTTATGAACTGTGAATAAAAAAAAAAAAAAAAAAAAAAAAAAAAAGGAATGACAACAAATTAAAGGATTTCAAGGTTTCAAAACATCTGCAAATTATAAAATCAGTCACTTATTGTTGATCCTAGAAATTATGGGTGACCAAGGCACATGCATGAAGTCAGGTATGGCAGCACAGCTTAATATTCTGGATAATTATGGTCATGAAATACAATTAAATATTAATCATGAAGTCACAATAGAGACCCTAATTACAAAGAGACATTTTCAAGGGCGAGATTATACAAGGAGATACGTTTCCTTCAACAAGTGCTAATTGACGATGCAGAAAACTGATCAACGCTCATTTAAAAACTTTAAAGGTTTTAACTTCCCAGGGTTTTTTTTTTTTTTTAGAAGAACAATCATGAAACTATCTACATGGTCTGCGGCACAACTTCTGCTTAAACATATGGATCAGCCAACCAACAAGGACTTCAGGCTTGCCATGAAAGATTAAAGGGACTCTGTCACCTGAATTTGGAGGGAACAATTTTCAGTCATATGGGCGGGCTTTTCGGGTGTTTGATTCACCCTTTCCTTACCCGCTGGCTGCAATATTGGATTGAAGTTCATTCTCTGTCCTCCGTAGTACACGCCTGCGCAAGGCAAGATTGCCTTGTGCAGGCATGTACTACGGAGGACAGAGAATGAACTTCAATCCCATATTGCAGCCAGCGGGTAAGGAAAGGGTGAATCAAACACCCGAAAACCCCGCCCATATGACTGAAAATTGTTCCCTCCAAATTCAGGTGACAGTCCCTTTAAAAGCTCACTGAACTTTTTTTTTTTTTTTTTTTTAAGTGATCGTTCTAGAAATCATTGTGTTGTGTGAATGCAAATTTAGTAGCATTTGAAAGAAATGGTCTTAAGGTGAGTCGGGGAAAAAAAAAATAGCTCCATCTGGCTTTGTTTGGTTAACAGGTTTCTCATGGCATGCTTCAATAGCCTCCATGGGAGACTAGATGCTGGCACAACTCGATTGCCTCTGCTACATAGAGGTGATGCTCAGATCGCCTCTATGTAAGAGAATTGCAGCATTGCCATGAGCGCTGACCACAAGGTGGCGCTCACAGCAATCTGGCTTCAACAACCATAGAGGTCTGCAGGAGACCTCCGGTTGTTATGCCGATGCACCGGTGACCCTGATCATGTGACCGGGGGGGGGGGGGGGGGGGGGGGGGGGGGGTCACCGGTGAGCGCATTTCTGGCTGGATGGCCGGAAGCGCTTGTTAAATGCCACTGTCAAGAGTTTGACAGTGGCATTTAACTAGTTAACAGGTGCAGGTGGATCGCGATTCTGCCTGCGCCTATTGCGGGCACATGTCAGCTGTTCAAAACAGCTGACATGTCCCGGCTTTGATGCGGGCTCACTGCCGGAGCCCGCATCAAAGCAGAGGTTCTGCAATCGGATGCACTATTCCATCCAATAGCAGAAACGGGTTAAAAAGGGACAATTTGCTCAACAATCATCTAGAGGGGGTTACATCTGCCTGTGCTAAGCCATGAGGTCTATGCTTCAGCATTTCAGAGTCAAACAAAACTTTCTAATAAGTACCTCCCTCTAGATTTAACGATACCAGTGGTCAAGACAATAACATCCATTACTTGGCCAAAAGTACATTTTCACGTGATACAAGTACAACCATAGTTTGCAGGTGCTGACCTTATTAAAGATCTAGGAGTAATAAATGTTTAGTTGCAAGTCACAATATCAGACAAGGCAATGTAGAGATGGTCTGTACAAAGTATGGATCCATTTGTATGGACTGATCTATGGCACATTATGACTGCTGGTCTGTAGGCATTTACCAATCAATGGTCATTTTTATGCATGCAGACCAAAATAAAAGATACGCACTGACAGATCTATACTAGATCACTCGCTGAAAATAGTCTACCGTCGGTCTTGACACCACAAGTTCTGTTTACACAGGAAGTTGCTTTGCTAAGAATTATAAATCATCCAATGAACGAGTTTTACTCATTCATCCGGTGATCGTCAGCCTGTTTACATGGCAAGAAAATCATGACATGAGCATTCAACAATCCTCGTTCACCATTAAGCGCAACTTATCACATAAAACATTTTTTTGCACTAATTAGGTCAATTTGAAAAGCTAAATTGACAGCAGGGCCGGCGTTAGGGGCAGGCAGACCAGGCAGCTGCCTTGGGCCCCCAGCTAGCGGCAAGTCACGCAGCTGCTATGGGGCCCCTGTGAAGCAGGGGGGCCCGCCTGCCGCCAGCGCCGACTCCCCCGCCGGCCGCCGCATTGAACTGTACCGACGTCTGCCGGTACAGTTCAATGCAATGATGGAGGAGAGAGCGTCACCTGACGACGCCCCCTCTCCCATCATTCCCCGCTCTGCCTCTGACACAGCGGGTGCGCGCGCACTCACTGTGTCCCAGGCAGAGCAGCGGCAGCCACTGACACAGGAGCAGGAAGCAGCGCGGGCACGTGCGGAGAGGTGAGGAGCTTGTGTTTGTTTGTTTTTTTTTTGTTTTACTGGACTGTGCGGCCATTCTCGGGAGGGGAGAGGGGGGGGATGGACATGCTGTATACTACTATGGGCTCTGCTGTATACTACTGTGGGCAGTGCTGTATTATACTACTATGGGTTCTGCTGTACACTATTGCGGGCTCTGCTGTACACCACTGCGGGCTCTGCTGTACACCACTGTGGGCTCTGCTGTACACCACTGTGGGCTCTGCTGTATACTACCGTGGGCTCTGCTGTACACTACCGTGGGCTCTGCTGTACACTACTGTGGGCTCTGCTGTACACTACTGTGGGCTCTGCTGTACACTACTGTGGGCTCTGCTGTATACCACTGTGGGCAGTGCTGTATAGTACTACTGTTGGCTGTGCTGTATACTATATGGAGGACTGTGGTGCACATTATATTATATGGAGGACTATGGGGTGTATTATACTAAACCAGCAAAATGCTGCATATTCATTGGGTGATTGGATTGTTTATGCTCGAATAAAAATCCCTGTTCTCAGCAGCACATCGCCAGTGTAAACTGTAGATGTGCTGCTGATAACATGATACTGTATGGTGATCTGTTAGTGATCTATTAGTGATCGTTCTGTCCCCTTCATTCTTTCTCAGATGGTGGAAAGATGTCGGGAAGCAAGCGTCCAACGACTTCAGTATTGTCAATCACGCTCGTTTAGCGGCCTGAGATCAGCGCATGTAAATACAACCGAAATGCTTCTGTATGATGTGCAATATGTTAGTATTTGGGGCCCCATTTTAAACCTTGCCTAGGGCCCCACTTTGCCTAAAACCGGCCCTGATTGACAGACAAGTGTGTCCACCAAATATTCTAATCTGGTAGGGTAGGAGGATAGGATCATAGGAGACCGTAACTCTTCCAAACATTTTTTTTCAAGAATCTAAGGAAGTTATGCAAGAAAAGTAAAAATGATTCAAGATCACAAATGCTTTTGGATTCAAAACTTTAAAATTACATCAGTAATGTAACCAGGTAGTATGACGGAGTCAAAGCAGCTAGTCTATGAAGACATCTCACGACTAGGTCAATAGGTGACTTTACCAAATTTTTCTGAAGCAAAGCCATCAGCAGATTATTGTGCAGGTCACTTTATACAATAGCGTGTGGCCATGTTCACACGTTCAGTATTTTACATCAGTATTTGTAAGCTAAAAGCAGGAGTGGAACAATCAAAGGATGATTATAATAGAAACACGTCACCACTTTTCACCCACTCTAGGTTTCGGCTTACAAATATTGATGCAACAAACTGACCAAATACTGAATGTGTGAATTTGGCCTTCGGATGAGATTTGCCAAAATCTCTATGCTGAGAATTTACCAACTGCATTTCAAAAAAAGTGTCACTAATGGCGTTTCATAAAGGGAATCAAATCTTAAATTTGGATTAAGCCAGTGAGCTAAACAGGTTTTAGCTCAGATGTAAACCGCCTGCGCCGTGCGGCTTTTCAGGAATATTGAAGTATATTCCATCATGTGGAATAAACCATAGCCCACCATTACGCACAAATCTTAAGCACACACCACATTTGGAAAATTCTTGTATTTGAGTACTTGATTAAAATTACAGTATTCTATTCATCAATGAAACAATAAATTGAGCTGGACGTCCAACTTTCCAAAAGAAAGCACATAAAAGTCCACTTCCCACAACAACAAAAAAAAATAAACAATCATGAACAATCACTTTATCCTTTCCATTAATGAACAGAAAGGTGGACATCCTTGTGCTCCTAACCCCTTGAGGGCAGGAGAACCAGACAAGTCCCCTCCTCTGCCCTTCCATGCCCCACCCCCAAGGACCACTTTAGAGCAAAGGATTCATAAAGTTATTTACACTAAAAAGTGAATATTTTCTCATTTATATATTTATATATGTACATATACACAAGCATCTACATTTTTTATTTATTTTTTTTTCCATGGAAGTTTGTTCCAGATGCTATACTTAGCAGCAATTGTGAAATTCCAGCACATTCTATTATAACTACCTAATAAAAAAGGGGGGAAAAAAAAAAACAAAAACAAAAAGTCAACTGCCACGTGAAATAATTAAAAACTCTTGCATTCTATCTGGACTGATGTGGTTGTCACTGTACACAAGTCTATACGCTGAAAAAAAAAAGAAATGTATAGAACATCTACTAGTGGATAAGAAAAACCTTTTAAAAAAAAATTCCATTGGGTAAAGAGTAACGCTGTACAGTCTTATATCATTCAATGTCATACAACTGACCCTCCCATCCCAGAATAATAAAACAAAGAAAAATCTTCCCTTAAAATGTGCATTCACGTACAAAGTCATACTCCCAAATTGCCTTATGCATTAACACCAGGGACCAAATGTTAAAATCGAATATATAAAATAAGTTAATGCCAAAAAAGATCAACCGTCAAGACTTGCAAGTTGCCATAAATGTTACAGCCGGTTCCCAACTCTAGTCTATTAGTATTTAGTTCCAAATACAAAAAGGCCAGAGTTAACGCTTGCATTGGTATGCAGAGCCAAAAAGGTTTTAAATCACTAATAAATACACTCACTTAAAACTCTGGAAGATGAACATGATACAAAAAGTCTCATTGGTGCAGTTCTTGGAAAGAAAAAAAATAAAATAAAAATTGAAGCATGGCAACCTCTGGCTGCATGAATGTCCTGGAGACTGTGGGCTAGTTGGTGGCAATCTCTTTGCTGTCCTCCACAAAACGCATAAACTTGAAGGAAGTCCCATTCTCACTGTTTGCTAGTTTCTCCAGACCAGCTAGAGGTGCATTTGGTTCGGAGTTTTGCAGTTTTTCTAAGTTCCCAGTGAGGCCACTGATAGGGGAGCTCCCACCATTCCCCAAGCTTCCAGTCATTGGGGTAATTCCACCATTTTGGATAACCGAAATTTCATTGGTCTTCATGGCCAAGCCATTTGACAAAGCTGCAGCATACTGGTTCCAGAAACTAGACGGGTCCCCATTTCCTGTCCTGGCAACAAAGTCTTTCTGGAATATTTCTGGAAATTTGACAGGGTTCCCTCCTAAAAAAGCCATAGGCCCATCCACAGAAAGTCGCCTTCCTCGCCTTGCAGGTGTACTGTTCCACATGTGAGTGCCCATATGAACCTGCAAGAAAAATATATAAAATACATTTTACCAATATTGCCACTTCTGACTCCAACGGTAACATTATCTAAACACCTCCAAGGCCAAAATAAACTTCGACCTAAAGCCCACCCATACACAAGAGATAAAGATCGGATGACAACCATCTCCTGATGTTTCCCAGAGAACAAAAAGATCAGATGTTTGAAATCCAACATGCCAGATCCTTTAGAGATAATGTTGGGAGAGTCAGGATGCCCTATACATAGACTGTCCTTCGACAAAGCCGATATCGGCGAGTTTGGCCAACTTTTGTCATATCATATGTAGGCCTTTAAATCCAAATAGCTTAGAGAAAAAAAATTAAATTAAAAAAAAAAAAAGCAAAAAAGGATACTTCAAAGCATGAATGTGCACAAAAGTGTTAAATATTGTAAAAAAAAAAAAAAAGTATACTAAAAATAAAATTATGTCAACACCATGTGTATAAAATAAAGACAATGGCTTTCCTACTGTTAGGGGGCCAAGTCGTACCTGCTTCAGATGGATAAAGGGCATCTTGGTTAAACACTTAAGGGTTTCAGAAGATAAGCTGTGTCATTCAAAAAGTCAATATACTCAACCTTTGTATAAAAACACCATTCTAGATGGCTCACAAGACAGAAAAAAAATAAATCTGGGATCTATTTTGCGTCATCTTGGCCAAGATTATAGAATCCTGGATTTTAACGTGTTTACAGGAACCCACATGGCAATCAAGTCAACATAAGGAAACCAACTCCGAGCAGAAAACCAGACTTAATAAACAGCACTACTTTTAATGTCTCATGATAAAAGAGCCTATGCATACCAAAGTGATACATTCAAAGTAAAACCAAGATAGATGACCCTGTCTGCAAACCTTCAACCATTTCCAAATACCCATGTCATGTTTTACAGTTCTTTAACCTACAGCAGGGATTCTGGGTAATGATATGTAAATGGACACAGCATTGGGATGTGAACTGCAGAACAACCGCCATGCAAGGAGACAAAAAAAACAAAAAAAAAAAAAACACCTTTCCATGATAAAAAAAAGTAAAAATAGAAATTAAATATTAAAGCATTTAGCCTAAGGATGAACACTGCCGAATGGAAGAAAAAAAAAGCATACATATGCTATGCTCAAGTGATAGAGACTTCTAATTAAAGATATGAACATGTGAACAAAATACATGCACAGAGTGAGTGATAGTGTACATACATACCAAAGGAAACTATGCAGAGACACATTCAATACGATAAATAAAAAATAATTGAATACTAATATAGGGGAATAGGAAGCACATGAATGCTGCAAAGTATAAAATATATATATATATATATATATATATATATATATATATATCTCTCTATCTTAGTGTACTATTTGAGTATGCAACCATTTACCATTGCATACATATAATAGGAAAGCAACAAGTTGTTATGACATACTGTAAAGTGAAAAAGAAACAATATTTAAAGCACTACTGTTGCGGGGAAATTTATGATCTGAAGAAAAAAAAGGGATAAATATATATATATATCTATCACATGGAGCCCTGTCTCCAATTAAGTTTATATTTTCACTCACACCCATTTACCATCATGTGACAAATAATTTGTGGAACCTTGCACACTCCGGTTCTTATGGCTTCTGTCAAAACATTGTGTGACTTAAAAATGAATGTATGTATGTATGTATGTATGTATGTATGTATGTATGTATGTATGTATGTATGTATGTATGTATGTATGTATGTATATATTTTTTATTATACCATTATCCGTTTCGTCTGCAGGGAACAGGAGGGAGGCTGGGTTTGGGGAAGAGGCCTCAGGAAGTCCTTACGAACTCTCAGTACATTGATACAATTTATAGATAAAAAGTCAATTAGTTCTGATCTAATGCATTGGATAGACAAGTGTCAAATAATGGTATTGCATGTACAGATTGTCAAAAAGGTAGGGCTGCGATTGACATTTCCCAGGGGAAAAAAAAATAGGCTGCCTATTTTTTTTTTTTTTACTTGGGCATCATAATACTCAAAGTATCTCCATATTGGATGCAATATATTTCACGCCTAAATTGGTTGACTACCTCTTGCAATTAACCATTTCTATGTTTCCAAGATGAAAGATGGAGGACTTACCTTAAGATTGCCTTTTGTTGTAAACGCTCTTCCACATATAGTGCAGGCAAATGGTTTTTCACCAGTATGGGTTCTCTCGTGGATTTGTAAAGCACTGGAGGATGAAAAAGACTTGCCACAGGCATGGCAGTAATGCTGTTTTGGAGTCCTTCTGGCCAAAGATGGAAGGAGAACAGGTGATGTAGCAGACGATGACAGTGATCCTGAAGAGGAAATACTTGAAGGCTGTTCTTTATTGTCCTGAGTTGAGCCATGCATAAAACCATTAAACTCAGTCTTTATTAAGGTTGCCAGTGGATTTGGAGTTGGGATTGGAGTTGGATGTGCATTAGCTGTCAAGTTAGGAGTAGGCTCAAAAAGTTGTGATGGTAGGTCTCGCATCTGGTGGGTAAGCATGTGCTGTTTCAAATTGCCTTTAGTGGAAAAGCCACGATTGCAGACTGTACATATAAATGGCCTCTCTTTGGTATGGCTTCTGTAATGAATGTCCAAGGCACTCTGACATGCAAATGTCTTACCACAAATATCACATATTGTATTTTTAAACTTGCTTCGGTCTCTGAATGGGAAGAGCACACCCATGGGTTCCTCTTTAATTAATTTATCTGTGTTGGTAGAAGTCAAGTCTAAAGCACCTCCATTGGCAGGGGTTGGTGACATCCCATTGGGCATTTCAGGTGGTAGAGCTCGAGGCGGCTTTTCTTCAGCATTCGGAAACTTCAAAATGTCATTTGTGCTATTAGGTGACAAAGCGTTCATTGAGAATGTAGACTCAGAGGCAGCTGGGCTCCCAGCACTGTGACTTTCAATATCACCACCAAAAGAGGACGAGTCATTAGTCATACAATCACCTTCAATAGAGCCATTTTCAGCTGATTTCAGACTGGCCTGGAGCTGCTCAACCAGTCCAGCACTGATCATCTTCATTTGATTCTCTAAAGCAGTAATACTTGAGACTTCAGGGGGCAGCGGAGAGGAAGACAAACTATCTTGAGATGCATCTGCAGATTTAGGTGTATCAGGGACACTGCTATCAGGACAGTCCTCCATGTTCTCATCGGAGAAGTTGTCAAGGTCATCCATAGTTTTTTCATCAAAGGACCCAGTATCAGATTCCATAGAGTCCGGATAATTCTCAGCGACTGGGGTGTTAGGAATTTGCCCTCCCATATGCATCCTAATATGTTGCTGAAGCACAACAGCATTTGTGAATTTCTTTTGACAAATGGGGCAGGAATGTTGAACCCTAAGTGGTGGCATGGCACGATGAACACTGTAATGAGTCTTTAGGTTACCCTTTGTGGTAAAAGCCCGTCCACATACTTTACATTTGAAGGGTCTTTCTCCTGTGTGTGTTCGGTAATGCATTTTAAGGGCGCTCTGGCAGCTTAGTACCCGATGACATATTACACATTCGTTTGGGTCACTTGACTTTTTGTCAATATTTTCTACAAGTTGCTGCAGTTTCGAAGTCTCTGATGCAGGAACGGTATCCAAAAGGCCCCCAAAAGGAAATTTTGCCTTGAATTGTTCAGAAATCATTGGTAGAATGGGGTTAGAAAAAGTTGTGTGGTTAGCAGTTACAGAGTCACCAGATGGAGAACACGTAGTACTGTCAAAATTTTGAAAATTTGAATGTTGAGAATTTTCTTCACCTTTGTCATCAGGGTTGGACAACTCCATAGATTCTGGCTCCTCTGAAGGACTGTTAGTTTTTTTAAAAGATGGTGTTATAGCTGGCAAGTCACTTTTTACAGATTCAGATGGACTTGCCATTGGATGACTGATCGCTATAAGCTGCGGTTCTTCGGTCTTAATAAATGGGGTCAAACTAGGAATTGTTGGCGGGAGTGGCATTCCCACAGATGATGTCAGGGTTGGTAAAACAGGCTTGGTGTCAAGCCAATTTGTCACAGGTTTTTCAGGTGGTATAGACATTCCATATGGAATTCCAGTACTCGTTGGTATGTTGTCCAAATGCTCCGGCACCGGGTATGGATTCATCTGAATGTGTGGATATTTGTCTTTATGACGCTGAAAGTGAACTTTTAGATTCCCTTTAGTGGAAAAACGGTTTCCGCAAATGTTGCATTTAAATGGCCTCTCACCTGTATGAGACCTAAGATGGATCTGCAAGGCACTATCGCTACCAAAGACCTTTGCACAGAACCTACATTTGTGTTTGAAGAATGATTCATCGGAGGAGCTCTTTGCTTCGAATGGAGACGCGCTGGCTGGTTTGCTTTTCCTCAGCGGGTCCTCTGCAGTTGTTCCAATGATGGGTAAAGTGCTGGGGAATATGGTGGTACTTGTTGCAGTCTGAGGTAGTGGTGGGTTAGAAGCAGGACTTAATAGACTGCTTATTGCAAAAGCTGGTGAAGACATTATAGGAGCTGGTGGGTTACTAACCTGTGACCCACCAGTGCTTGAAGGTACTCTGTCTACAGAAGGAGTTTTAGCTGCTGCCATTTGATTTATAGAAGGAGAACTAGTATTGGATGGAATAGTGGTACCAGGGTTGCTCTGAGGTAGTTGTACTGAGGGTATTTGCTTGATACCAGTTATGCTGGCTGATTGGCTAGCAAGACTTTGTGCCAAGCCAGCCGCTGCCGCAAGCTGTTGGGACAAGTGAGAACTCAATGTAGTCAACGGTGTAGCAGATACCCTCAGTCCCCCTTGAGAACCGCTTGACGTAGGCATTTCTGCACTTTGTGAGGCCAACAATAATATTTGGTGACGAATTTGCTCAATTAGATGTAACTGGTGGATCTGCTGCTGCTGTAAAGCCAGGAGCTGCTCCATTAGTGCCGGCACTGCCATTTTATTGTTACTTGCTCCTTTAGACTTTGCTTCTTGAGAAAACTGTGCTACCGCCACTTTTGTACTCTGAAGGTTTTCAATAATAACATTGCTGTTAATAACAGAAAAATTTCCCAAAGCTGCCAGATCCCTTACTTGAGGTAGTGCGGTTGTGATAGCTGAGGTACCCACTGTGGAATTACTACTACTAGGAACACCATTTTCCACTTTGTTGGAACCACTGCTGCTATTGCTAGCTTCGATCTCCACCTCCATGGATCCTTCTTTGTCAGGCTTGTCATGCTCTGAAAGGTCACTACAGTCAGCTTGATCTGCGTTATTAACTGTGTCATTCATGTGCTCGTCAGGATTATCTGAGGGGGGACTTGGAGAGGTTGTTTCAGCAGGAGGTGGTGGATTTTCATTCACAATTAGAACCAATTGATTTTTAGTGCAGTTCTTCTTGTGCTGCAACAAATCTGATAGTTCAAAGAACTCCGCGCAACATCTGCTGCAGACGTGAGCATCCTTGCTCTTGGGTGTCCGATGAGCTTGAACCTTCTCTTTAACTCCTAAAAACCAAGAATTGAGAATTAGAAAAAAAAATGGCTCCCAAACTTGTTTCTTTATAACATTTCTATTCCAACGAAAAGATTTTATGATCATTAGGACACAAATTTTGCTCAACTTTCTCAACACTTTCCACTCCTGACTTGACTATGAGGATCTTAAATAATCATTTGCTTGAAACAATCCATCAAAATATAAAATACTGTGTGCAGGAGGCATTTGGTAATAATGAAATTTCATAGATGGAATTGATTTCCAATATTTCACGCGTTTGTTCGAATGGGCAAAGAACAACTTGAAGGCCTTGTTAAACATTTTAGTTCCCGTCAACCTCATTTATTAATTTTGGTGAAGTCTTCATTCTAACAGAGACACAGGTGTATCCACACGTAGTGGAAAAAGTCGGATAGAAATTGCGTCTAGAAAAAGCGAGTGGGTTTTAAAAACAGGTGAATCACGTAAGATAAGTGTAAAAACTATGCAATCAATTAAAAAGAAAAAAATCATAACTAGGCAAGGTTACTTTGTGTTAAATTGATCCAATGCAGTTTATATGTGTGAATGCACTCTAACCTATCAAGGAAAATATCAGCACTATCGGATGCAGTGACCAAGTTTAGGACATTTAAAGGTCTTTTACATAGAGGATGTTATATAAATTGTCACAATACATTGGCCAGTGGAATATAAAAATGTAGTGAGTGAACGATCAGGCACTTATTGTAGCTAATCGAATCTTTTACGATGACCTAAAAATTACTATTTGTCAGCGTTACATCCCTTCTCGCGTAAACAGGCATCTGCTATTCGTTAGCAGGGAGGAAAGAAAAAAAAAAAAACTAATACATTAACGTCTTTCGAACATTTAAGAACTACATTGCCATTTATTTTTATTTTTGAAACATATGTGTCTTCGCAAGTAACAAGTCTGCAGCTAAGGTGCATCTAGCAGAAGGAAACTTGTTGGAATCTTTCTCAAGTGTTTCGTATTCTTTTTTATTTTTGATACAATTAATGAAATACACCATCAATGTCAATGAAAATATTTGCAAAGTGTGGGAATGATTTCTATAAATTCCCATTATTTTTATTCCCTATGTTTACACAGGAGTGTCTGGATAGCAAAACATTGGATTGATGCACAGATGGAGTCAACCTCAACGGGAAAAACGATAGATATATAACCTTGTAACATAAGCAGCCAAGGTGAATATTATGGATAGATTTTATGGGTATTCAGACCTACAGATTTCTGACAAGAAATTATTTATATTTTTTTGCACTTGCAATTAAAAAAAAATAAAATAATAAAAAAGTATAGGAATTGTGATATCTAAAACCTTTCTGCATGCAATACATTGCAACCCCCTACAGATAAAATATAATCAACGTGCACTTCAGATTTCATACTTCTATAAATCATATAAAAACTAAATATTATATTATAATGTATTTATAAATATATATTAAATACATAATATATTTATTTTTAAAAAATATAAGGTTTATAGAAGTGTGAAATCTGAAGTGCTATATACTCACACATATGCATATTCTCCCTTTTTGGCACAAGTGTGAATCTGAATTTTATTATATATTAAATTATACATATCCCTGTGCCAAATAGGGAGAGTGTGCCCCAGACTCCTGACAATTAAATATAAATATATATATATATATATATATATATATATATATATATATATATATATATATATATATATATATATATATATATATATATTTATTACATACATACACTGAAATTCAGATTCGTACATGTGCCAAAAAGGGAGAATGTTCCCCAAAAAAGTAATAACAAACCCCCAACTCATTCCCCATGTTTGCGCTTACACACATTTCAATTAGCTTATGGGGAAGGCTTCCCAGTTTGCTCTTCCCACTAGTTGCTCGCATTTCTTATCACACCCAAGACCATTTGCAAATTAAAAGTAAGTCTGACTCCAAAACTAACTGATCCTATTGAAAAAACAGGATGGTTTCCTATTGTTCACCCAGCGTGAAGACAGAAACTTCTGTTGTTTAAAAATGGTGTGTGGTTATCTTACAAGGCTGTGAAAAAAAAAAAAACCTGTTTAATTCAGAGATTACCTCCCTGCATGTTTTACTGCAATCCTTAAAAAAAAAAAAAAAAAAAAAAAAAAAAAATCACATAATGAGAAGTTTCCATGACACCACCATTGAATTTGGCCAAAGACCTTTTTTTTGTGTGCGCGCACGTCTTTCAACATGATAAAATACCCAGGCCTGTAATAACTTATTAGGAACAGTGAAATTAACATTTTTAGGAGCTAAACAAATAGGATTGGGGTTGAAAAATATAAATGTATCTATATCTATATATCAAAAAGTTTTTAAAGGTGTAAAAATAAATATTTATTTATATTGAATTTTAGATTACTACTTTTTTTGGGTGAGAAAATAAAATATGATAATAGTGCAAGATTAGGGTGCAGTTGGGATGGTAGCGTGTTGACAAGCAATGTATGTGCATTTTAGTTGCCTCTGTTTCCCATGAAAATTCAGCATCTAATATATTCAACAGAAATGCTGCACATTTCCATATGTAATGGTTATGTCCCCATCTACTTTTACAGCCAATTATGAGCGAACAAAAAGCCATTCTGTTTGTGCACACATTTTGAACAAAATGCATTAAAACTATTATGTCAGCATGTTCATTTAAGCTCTACATTCAGTGGAAAAATACGTTTCGACCAGATCACATTTATCAAAACATAATGCCACTTTAAAACACAGTTTTGCTTGGTCAGCTGTGCTTAGGCAAATAATAGCAAGTTCAGGACTAAACAGCTTGCAGAGGGGGCAGAGACTTTCTCTCCATTAACATACAACATTTTTGTATCATATTCATAATATCTGCACTAATAATCCCAAAATATCACAAGACCATTGTGAATTAAAACAAAACAATTAGCAAAAAAAAGAAGTTGACATACTTTCATTTTTAAATAGAAGTTTTCCTTCATCTACTTCAGATTTCATTTCTTCTGACTCTCTGGCAATCTTCATCTGCATTAGATCCAGTGTACCTACAATTGTAAGACATTTATTGGGGTGAAAAAATATTTTGCTGAGAGGCAAGGAGGGTCTGAAACAGAAACTGCACTTTTATATAGGAATCGATACAGATAATCTTATTTTTCAAACACTAATCTGCACAGATACACATTATATATAGATTGTATTTTTTTTTTTTTTACATAGTGTTCTAAGCAAAGTACCTAAAGTGTAATTATGACTGAAGAGGCAATTTGCATATAAAGCATAATTAGGGTGAGAAATATATATACGTGTAAGAAAATACAAAAATGAAATCCACAGAGAAATAAAAAAAAAAAAATTTATGAAGCATCAGTTGATCAAACCAGTTTGATTCATTTGCACAAAGGAAAAAGCAGCCAAAAGTTTTAAAAAGTATAATACATAAGCCTATAGAGAATTAAAAAACATACAATATATAAATAAACTGTATTTATTAAATAATGTGCGCATACACACAATGTGATACAAATCTGAATAAGCGGTTTCTCTAATAGGTATATTATATGAGAGAGATCTAGGAATATACACTATGAGAATATATATATGTATATTGACATGTTCTGAAGGAGATCATTTGTAGTCCAATACTAAAGAGGAACAGCTAGTTTCAGATATTAACTGTTGAAATATTCTCACTTCAATAAATGGATCACACTTTACAATAGTGAACACTAGGTGGGGATCCAGAAGCAATGCTTTGAATAGGAAGAAAGGAGACAAACAAAAAAAAAAAAAAAACAGAACACATAATATGACAATTCCAGTGTGAGTTGAGTGAAATAAAAAAAGGAAGAAAAAAAAGGTTCCTGGAGTCTCCATCTACACTCTGCCTACGTAAATATTGGCATTCAGACAAGAAACTAAATCCCAGTTGTTTTGGAGAGCACTTCTCTATGGGAAGCACTTGTCAATCCCAGTGTTGGGTGAGGGCAGGAAAGGGTTAGTGGAGGAGAAGTGCAGCTCCTGATAAGGTGGAAGAGTTAACTCCCTGCTAGGAAGGACTGGATGTGGAGTCATTGAGAGAGGATCCAAAAACATATTGGATGCTGAACTTTGTCACCTTTTTAAGAGAGGAGGCCAGCAGAGGTTAACAAAGCAGAGGGATTTAGATTGATGTACAAGATACAGGACACAGGACAGTAAACACAACAATTCACAAGGTTTGTGCCATAGTGCCTATGCAAAGAAAAAATGAGCCACAGAAAATAGTAATTCCTACACAAATATATCTGCACACTCAACAAGTAGCCAACAGAATGAGTCTACCTTCCCTCAGCTCCATCACCACCTCACAAATTCAACAAAACCATCACCTCCCGAATTCCAGGTTTGTTTTATAGTTTCCCCGCACCATAAATAAGGAGTATTTCTATTTTTACATTTCCACTAAAGCAAACACAAATTTATCTCAAACTCCTCCTAGACTCTCTACAAAGAGGACTTGTTGAATTTCTCAGAAAGATAACAATGTTTACAAACACTGAGAAAAAAAACAAACAAAAAGAATTAAAAACTCCAGGGAGGAATCTCTCCATACAATCTATCGCAGCGACTTTGTAACAAGATTGTGCGAGTTTACACAAAGTGCGACTTTTATTACTGAGGGATGAAAGCAAGTCGTTCTAATCTTTGGATGCAAATTGAGATATTATTTCGTTTCGTTTTCGTCGTGTTCGTTTTGTTTGAGGAAGATTTGTGGCTTTATCGAAGTGCTAATATTATTACAAGATAATCCTCTGAATTATTACAATACATGTCCTGCGGGCAGGGCTGCTGGAAAACCAAGATTTACCGGTAATAAAACTTTTTTTTTTTTAAGCTTTAGACTATGAGCATCACAATTAAGCAGTAAACTCCCACCTCAACCAATTGTTAATTACTTTGGTTTAATTAATAGCCTCAAATTTAATACTGAAAACTATATATAGTGTATGTTTCTAATTTTTATGTTGATACTAGATGTTACTTAGTGAGAAAATATATATATATATATATATATATATATATATATATATATATATATATATATTTTCTCACAAACACTAAGTGAAATTATACCATATTTAGAACTATATTGTCTTAGGCATTTACACCATATCAGGAGGCAAACAAGTTACCCATGGAAAGTTTCTATATACTTCTACTATAAAATAGTTAGATTGGGGTTTAGCTTTTGTTAAACTTGAATTTTACTTGAATCTTACACGAATAATTAAAGCAATTTACTAAAGATCAGATAAAGTAAGTAGATTTTTGCATGTCCATAGAGAGAAAAAATATAAGTGCAGACTTTAAACAGTTAATGCAAATTAAAATTGAAAATCCTATTGTTTTGCAAAGATGGTGGGAACCGATAAAACACAACAAATAATGGCTTTGGAGGGGGCTTATTAGCATTGACCAAAGACAGGATCTGGTTACACTAAATAGTTGGGGGTTTTTTTTTTCGTTTCTGGTCGGAAACCTAGAGAGTGACCATATTTTTGGGATTAATAAGTAACCATCATCATGCTGGATGTGGTTAATCTTTTAGCAGGATAGGAGTCCACGAGGAGGGGGTCACCTCTATGTGAATGACTCACTGGGACAAAGCAGACAGTCCCCCCCCCCCCCCCAACTCTTATTAGGTTGTTATGGGGGGCTCTAGCCAAGAGTTAAGCCCTTCGAGCAGCACTTCTTAAGACGTTATCTAAAGAAGAAGTCAAAAGGTGCTTTACTAGGTGTGCAGTGCAACACATTGATATCTCAAAAATGGGGGTCTGCAAAATATGGTAGGGGGATTGAATTAGTCTTTTTCCCAAATTTCTCCCATGTGGAGAGCATTGTTTGTTAGTGAATAGCTTGAAAGATTTGACCCTAAATGTTGCACTGTCTTCACAATGAGACACGGGGAGCTGCCTACTATGCCTGGGAGATGTTTAGCAAGAGGGGACAAATCACTTTTCAATGGGGGTCTAGGAAAGGGGGGGGGGGGGTTGTCAGATCATACAAGGTGCATGTATGAGATCTATTTTAGGAGAGGACTTTAAAAAGGGAATAGATGGGAACTTCAGAATATTAAAAAAAAAATGAAAAAAAAGAAAAGTGGAAAAAAGTTAATTTTTGCAAAGACTAGTTATATACAAAATATAGATCTATCTATAATTAAAGGACTATGTTTTTAATATCCTTTCTGCGGATAATACTGGATTTCGGCATAGGATTGAATTGAAACGAGCTCCCATAAGGAACTGCCTGTGGAACAGATAAAACCACATCCAGGGTTCGGAAAGTTTGAGGAGTTTCACAGGAGGGTCTTGTGAAGGGGTAGGGAGCAGCAGGGCTCACTAGTCGGGGGGCTCAGGGCTAGTGATGGGGGCTCAGGGCTAGTGATGGGGGCTCGCGCTTACCATGACTTCCAGGCAGGGCCAGCCCAGGGTCCGATTGGAAATGCTGGGGTTTCGCCTGCTTCCTCCGAGACATGCTGGCTCACACATCAGCTGGGGCAGAAGACAAATAATTTACTCCCAAAATGTGCTCCCAATTCCGGGCAGGGAGCCCCATCCAGCGCGCATGTGTCCTGCCATAATTATGATGATCAATAATGCATTGCGATTAATCATAGGAGAGGAGGAGGAGGGGGGCCTGGCACATGTCCAGCTCTATTCAAACCCGCTCTGCCTAATCAATGAGCCTGTGATTCGCTGGAGGCTCCTGTCCCTCTCAGCTGCCACCCAATAATAAGGGGGCCGGCTCAGGCGGAGGGAGGGAGGGGGCAGGGACGCCAGGTTAACCCTCTCAGCCCCTCGCTCTGCATCTGCAGGAATGTGTATGGGATGTGGAGGATGGAGATCGCCAGCTCTGCGGCCAAGCACTATGGATGCGGCTTGTTCACGCTGCTCACACTGACACTATGGATGCGGCTTGTTCACACTGACACTATGGATGCGGCTTGTTCACACTGCTCACACTGACACTATGGATGCGGCTTGTTCACACTGCTCACACTGACACTATGGATGCGGCTTGTTCACACTGCTCACACTGACACTATGGATGCGGCTTGTTCACACTGACACTATGGATGCGGCTTGTTCACACTGCTCACACTGACACTATGGATGCGGCTTGTTCACACTGCTCACACTGACACTATGGATGCGGCTTGTTCACACTGCTCACACTGACACTATGGATGCGGCTTGTTCACACTGCTCACACTGACACTATGGATGCGGCTTGTTCACGCTGCTCACACTGACACTATGGATGCGGCTTGTTCACACTGCTCACACTGACCTGGGCGCTTTCTCTCTGCAGTCAGTGCCGCACACATGGGACCTGTTCACACAGTGGCCAGCTCTCACACACTTGTGCTCCGAGGACAAGACATTGTGCTTCCTCCCCTTGGATAGGAGACGACCCGCAGAGTGTCAATATGTATCTTTGGAACTTGTCTATATTGACAGATACGGAATCAACGCTGAAACATTCCGCATCCATCGATCAGAGGGGCTGTAGAGATGCGCTGAGACTTGTAGTTCCACCCTCTCATCATCTCACCAAACTCTGCATCGTATGTAAAAGCCAAGAAAAAAAAAGTTATGCTGGAGCTCCAGCCCTGCCCTGATTGGTTGCGCCTGCTGTCAATCAAGCGAGCTGTAGTACAGTGTGGGTGGAGGAGAGGTGGGCGGGACCTCCGAGAGGAGAAGGGGGGCTGGGACTGTGTGTGTGAGACCCCCTGGGTCTAGCACAGTGCGAGGGGGGCTGAGGATGATGGCAGCAGGTCCTGGAGAGAGCTGAGGACTAGATCACCTTGGAGGCGGCAGCTCCCTGTATGTGTCCCTGGAATACTAGAGCCAGACCTGACCCCAACACTGCAGCCCCGATGACTGACTGTACAGACCAGCTGCAGCTCTATTAATGGCCAGGCATGACTTCTGCACATTATTATAATTATCTGAAATCAAGTCAAATATTATAGAATATATATATATATATATATATATATATATATATATATATATATATATATATATATATATATATATATATATATATATATATATACTGTATATATATATATATTCACTATATATATATATATATACACATAATATATATATATATATATATATATATATATATATATATATATATATATATATATATGCATGTGTGTATATTATATGTATACTATATATATAATACATATTATATATGTATATAATACACACATATATATATATATAATATATACCTGCACACACATATATATATATGTATTTATATATCTAGTTTATTATGTTTTGAACATAAGCTGAATGTATACATACACATATTATGTATACATATATATATATATATATATATACATATTTACGTTTATACATATATAAAGGATTTATTCTATTTTGCTCATAAGCTGAATCTATATATATATATATATATATATATATATATATATATATATATATATATATATATATATATATATTTTATATATATATATTATTAGTAAGATGTTTTGTGCAAATGAGCCTGATTTTGCAGGAGACCAGCGAGCAGGAGACAGGGACTATGTGGCTGATGGAACATGGAGCTCAGTTGGGGGCTGAGTTTGAAGGATGAACATAATAATCTTCCTATAGGTGACACTGAACAAGTCATTATTTTTCTCTGAATATTTAAACACCTCCTTTGGCAGAGATTGATATATGGCTGATGGAGAGGAGCTGGCGCAGGCTACATGTGTGCTGCTTCTATGTGTCCTTATCACACAACGTTTCTACATCTAGTCATAATATAGATGTATATAATGCAACATGCATCATGTGATTCATGGTGTAATCATAAAATACAACCTATAGAATGTAGTGTTTTATTTCTATTACATTGCTGACACTTTTCTCCTACAGTTCATTCAGAGTAAAATAAAGTAGTAATAATGCACAAATAAAAGTTAACACTTTCTTGTGTCCTGTTTTATATTTCTTTATGGCAATATCACCAGTACCTATGAGCAATATCTCTACATCCATTATCCTCATCCTTTATAGGGCCTCAAAATATATATATATTTTTTAATTTTATGATTATTCTTTAAGAGTAAGTCTGTACAAATATCCCTTTTTAAATAAAACCATATTCTCCCACATGTACTGCTGTTTCACATTTATACTACAATAAAGTAGTAGTTTAGAAGTAAATTAGGGTATTTTAGTAGCAAGAAGGGGTTAACGGTTATGTAAGACATTAACCGTTTGGCAGCTGAAAAATAGTTTTTTTTTAACCCCCCTCCATTTTAAACCTCTGGCTAAAAACAGTGAAAAGGAGGCATGCTACTATGAGAAGTGCTTAATCATTGGCGCACATCTGTTATTTAATAACCGCCATCACTTTTGGGTGTGAGATATACAGCATAGCCAAAATTGTGACATATGAAATAAAAATTACTCAAAGTGGTAAAATAAAAAAAAAAGACATTAATTTCCAATATGTATCAAGTTTATATGAGACTATTCATTTTCTGCATAAGTCATTAAGGACGGGGATTTCACATTGATTGCTCTTTGTCTTTAAATACAGTCGTCCATCCACCCCACATATTACCCCTCTGGATAACATGAAGCCCTTGTGGTCTTTGCACTTTTTTTCTCTAGACAAAAGGGACCCATCAACTCTCTAGTTTAGATTTATTTCCTCATGATCAATACCCAGCATAGATGTCCCAAATTTAATCCCCTTCCATTATTCCTGACAGCAGATAATTGATCAGAGGCCAAACAAATGCACATAATTGAATCATAAGTAATATGGGGTGGCTCAAGGCAACATGATAGGGGAAAGGAATCATCCCATTCATTTGTGCATTGTTGGCCATTGCTGTGATTGACCACACATACAACTGTTTTTTCTCACTCTTTGGATGTTCCTTTACTTTCACACATGGAATGAAGAATATAAAGTTGCATTTACTATAAAAAATAAATATTTATTTAAAGGTAACAAGAAACTAACGGTGCACAGAAAAGTTAGGATCTAAGGAATCTCCAAAGTCTTCAAAATGATTCAGAGCATTTTAGGGGAAGTATTCAGCTTCTTATCAAATTAAATGATTACATTGTTAAATTATCTATCTATCTATCTATCTATCTATCTATCTATCTATCTATCTATTATGTATCTATCAATCTATTATCTATCTATCTATCTATCTATCTATCTATCTATCTATCTATCTATCTATCTATCTGTCTATCTATTATCTATCTAACTATGTATTATCAATCAATTTATCTATTATCTATCCATCTATTATCTATCTATCTATCTATCTATCTATCTATCTATCTATCTATCTAGTATCTATCTATCTATCTATCTATCTATCTATCTATCTATCTATCTATCTATTATCTATCTATCTACCTACCTATCATCTATCTATCTACCTATCATCTATCTATCTATCTATCTATCTATCTATCTATCTATCTATCTATCCATCTATTATTTATCTATCTATCTATCTATCTATCTATCTATCTATCTATCTATCTATCTATCTATCTATCATCTATCTGTCTATCTACTATCTATCTATCTATCTATCTATCTATCTATCTATCTATCTATCTATCTATCTATCTATCTATCTATCCCTTATCTATCTGTCCATCCATTATCTATCTATCTATCTATCTATCTATCTATCTATCTATCTATCTATCTATCTATCTATCCTGTATCCTATATTTTTCTCTTTTTTCATCAAACACATACACACATGCACATTTTTGGATACTTATAAGCTCCTCTTGATAGCAGGTTGCAATAATAATAATAATAATAATAATAATAATAATTAATATAGCTTGTCATTTCAATAAAAGTCAGCATATTTTCCTCCATAGTATGAATGCAGCCAGGCGAGCAGAAACTACTGGAGATAATCTAAGCTCCTATATAGTTCAGGAAACTACAAGAAGGAAAAGTACAGTATATACTGTACATTACTCAGAAAAACTAGAACTGAATAAGACTATGAACCAGTCACTATTTTGTAGGGCAAGTGTCTGCTTTGATTTCCTTCGCTGTATCTGTAGAACTGCAGGACTTTTCTTGAAGACATCTACAAAGGCTGTTGAATGTCTGCACATTATAAATGAGACTGCCTTTGAGAAATCCAGATTTTATAAAAAAGATGAGACCGTCCGATTCCTCAGTGTCGCGCTTCGGTTTTGTGTTTTTGCATTCAATCATTTCGAATTTCCACCTCCTTGGAATGGAAATGATTGCGAGGAAGCTGTTGCACAGACATGGCATATGTTCCTTTAGGCATAGAGGAGGCAACATTATGCTACAATTAAATTAGCTCTGGCTTTTAACATTGAATAATTGGGTAATTTCAATTAAAGTCAGGCTAACACCTTCGGTTATAAACTTTAAAGCATCCTGGCATTTGGTTTGGTGTCACCATAATTACAGAGGTAAATATTTTAGAGTTAGGGGAAGTGAAAAAGAAATGTATATATTTGTATTTTTGTATATATATATATAACTATATGTATTTAATATTTTAGGCAACATTTATAATAAACTAGTAGAATTACCCGTCTATTTTGTTTTACGGTCTTTGTGTGGGGTTAAAAATATTTTGTTTGCCACTGATATAATGCCAAAATACCTGAATTAAAATGGGCAAAAATTTTCCATCTCTACTGGTGTCCCTAATGCTACGCTCCTAGTATCAATTTTTGGTGAGTTTTTCACGCTGCGTATTAAAAAAAATAAAATAAAAAAAAAATAAGTGCAGAAATGCTGCAGAAAACATGCAACTTCAAAAACTCACCCAAAGCTCATCGTGGGAAGAAGTTCTAATTAGTATTTGCTTTTGTCATTTTTTGCTTTACGAATGTTTGGTGAATGGCGTGTCCTAGAGAGCTGAAACCAGGTTGGTTTTGCCTTCTGTTCCCCCTCCTTCCCCGAATATGTCGAGAACAGTAGGTCCTAGAGAGTTAAAACCTGGTGTAAAACTTTTGAAAGTGCCCGATTTGCCTTTTTTGGAAATCTTGGGTAGATTGGTCCAGTCGTTTGGACGCAAATTAATATTTGCTTTTGAATTCTGTTTTCTTATGAATATATTGAGAATGGAAGGTCGTAAAGAGCAGAAACGGTGTAAAGCCTTCCAAAGTGGCAAACTTGGCGCAGATTGGTCCAGTTCTTTGGCCGTAAAATAATATTTGTTTTGAAATCCGATTTTTGTGAATATATCGAGAATGATAGGTCCTAGTGAGCTAAACCGGTGTAAAACCTTCTAAAGAGGCAAATTTAGGGCAGATTGGTCCAGTTCTTTGGCCGTAAAATAATATTTGTTTTTTAATCTGATTTTTGGTGAATATATCAAGAGCGATAGGTCCTAGTGAGCTAAACCAGTGTAAAACCTTCTAAAGTGCCTGTCATGCTCGTGCCCAGACTGGTTGGCGCGGGTGTGTGGGGGTGTGGCCCCACTGTGCCAAAGACCAGACTACCCTGGAAGGGGCGTAACTAAGTAGCTTCCTTGGTATTCCCTGGAGCCTCTGATGGTGAGGTCAGACTTGTGCTGCAGGAAGCTACCAGGTGCCACTCAAGGGTGGAGTCTGGCTGTGGCTGCTGATCCCACTGGAGAACGGAACATAGACAGGCAAGCGGGCATGGCTGGCACTCTGGCAGACAGGCGGGCACAGCTGGGACACAGGCAGGCAGACGGGTACAACAGAGACGCAGGCAGGCGGACACGGCTGGCTCTCTGGTAGGCAGGCAGGTACGGCTGGCTCTCTGGCAGGACAGGCGGACAAGGCTGGTACACTGGAAGAACCAGTAGGGACCGGTCTGCAGGCAGGTATGTAAAACAGGTAAGAACCTGTTCAGACTGGAGGACTTAAGAATAGGTAGAAAAAGACCGCAAGAGCGGATGCAGAGCGAAAGCACAGGAGCTAGAGCCAAGAACAGAGACACACGAGGCGGAGCCAGGAGGAGCCAAGTGCAGAAACGCAGGAGGCGGAGCCAAGAGCAGGAGGCGGAGCCAAGTGCAGAAATGCAGGAGGCGGAGCCAAGAGCAGGAGGCGGAGCCACAAGCAGAAAAGCAGGAGGCGGAGCCAAGAGCAGGAGGTGGAGAACCGCAAGGAGCGGCGACGCAGAGCAAAGCCACAGAGTGCAGAGCAAGGTCAGAGTGCAGAGCAAAGTTACTGAGAGCAGAGCTAGAGCAAAGCCACAGAGTGCAGAGCTGAGAGCAGAACAAAGTCAGAGTGCAGAGAAAGACACAGAGTGCAGAGCTGAGAGAAAAGCCACAGAGTGCAGAACTGGGAGCAGAGCAAAGTCAGAGTGCAGAGCAAGACACAGAGTGCAGAGCCCAGAGCAAAACCACAGAGAGAAGAGCAAGGTCACAGAATGCAGAGCAAGGAGCAAAGCAAGGTCGCAGAGAGCAGAGCCAAAAGCAAAGGAAGACACAGAGTACGCACAGCAGGTAAAGAAAACCAAGGCAGGGATATAAACGGATACAGGAACAGGACTAGGCTAAGACAAATTCAGAAACAGGACAAGGCACAGAGACATGGACACAAGCCAGGGTACGACGCCCCTCTGGGTGGTGGACATAGGCCAGAGTACGAAGCCCCACTGGATGGCAAACACTGGACACAGACCAGGGTACAACGCCCCCCTGGGTGGCGGACATAAGATTAACAGAGACAGGGCCTGGCACCTCAGCAGCTAAGAACTGACTGAGGGAGTAAGTTGCACAGGCCCCCACCAATGGGTGGAATGTCTTAAAGACAGGAAGCCTCATGGCAATTGGCCGGGGACACCTTAGCAAGGTGCACACAGACTCAATAAGACACAGGAGTTGCCGGCGCCGCCCCCCTATGCACACAGACAGAGCATGCACAGAGCAAACAGCAGATATGAAGCACACAGCATGGAGCTGGCAGCAGAGAGAAGTCACAACAAGGCCCAGAGAAGTAAGTGAGTTTGAGTGTAATGCAGGTGGGGGATGGGAGGCCATGCAGTGATGCCAGCAGGGTTGTTACAGTGCCACATTTGGGACAGATTGGTTTAGTCGTTTGGATATAAATCGATATTTGCTTTTCTTTCGACTGTATTGAGAACGTAGGTCCTAGGGCATTAGATGGTGTAAAACCTTCCAAGATGCCAAATTTGGGGCAGATTGGTCCGTTGGCCACAAAATAATATTTGTTGCTCTCATATTCTTATTTTTGGTGAATATGTCATGAACCTATAGGTCTGAGAGAACTGAAATCCAGTCTAAACCCTTCCCAAGTGTCTTATTTACCAATGTGTTAAATTTGGTCCTGTTTAACCGTGGATAAAGAACAGACATCAGAAATTAATTTCTCTATAAAAGTTTTGGGGTCTTTATACAAGATTATTTGTCATTTTGATCATTGTTTGATTCTCTTTTTCTCACTTAAGCTACATTTACAAGCACTAATTTCTGACTTATCAGCCAAATCTTCTAGAGTACAAAATTTTTCTGACTTATGGAGCAGTAAAACCAGTAGATCCTCATGGAATGGCGTTTATAGCAATGCTCTTTCCTGATTATCCTACGGTGTAAACATACCAACGATCACCCAATGAATAAACAAAATGCTTGTTCCAACAGGTCATTAGATTGTATGTGCCATCAAAAATAACAATTGATATCAGCAGAACATTGTCCATGAAAACAAGTGGACTACTGTGGATAATATGGTACTGAACATGATCTGATTAGTGATTGTTCTGTCCCCACCATGGTTTGTCAGCTTATATTGATAGGCTGAAATCTGTAACATCTTAATGGACCATTAACCGGTTACACCAACAGATATCCGAAGATATCCGATGTCCGACGACTGATGGCCAGTTTGGGCACTATGGTCCATCACAGACCGTGTTACTCCCACGTCTGAATGAGACATCTAAGACTTCTCCTTTGAGTATAGTCAAGGACAAGGATCGCAAAGCAATGTTCTGACTGGCTGTTGACAATCCAGACAGGAGCGTGACAGCTTGTATTTCTATGCAGCTTTCACGTTCGGGTTGGGAGAGCTGATGGCGAGTCCGAACACTGCGTTGCAATCCTTGTTGAGTTATGACTCTACACTTAGACAAGCACTAGCACGATCATAGACCAAATAATGGTATATCAGGACAATTACCAAGCCATTCTTGAACAAATTGCTAAGCTAAATCTCTTTTTACATTTATTAGACAACTCATACTTTCCTTATCTTTGGATTTTATGTCATGTTTGTAAGACTCACCCGTAGGGTCAAACTGGGCATCAAAAGTTCTCCTGCTAGCCATAGAAGCCATTAAATGCTCGTATACTCACATGGCCCATAATTTTGCACTTCTGACAACATTTCCATGTTCAAATCTGCATCAAACTCCCTATGGATTTACTAGAGGTCTAAAATAATAGCACATGTAAATCTACCCTACATTGGAGGGACACGTTCAGTATTTATGGTGTTCCATGTTATTTGCTGGTTGGGTCCATTTAATGAATATTTCTCGTCTACTTTTAGTGGTGTTTTTGGTAACATTTTGAACTTGTTTTTTGACTGTTTTTAAAGCCCCTTTCTTATGATTTACAATAAAACAATATAGTGTGGCAGGGTATGTTCCCACGGTCAGGAACCAAGAGCGCTTTGGACGCAGCACATGTTCGCTCCATTCAAAGCGCTGCCGGCTTTTGAACGCAGGTGATTCCGCATGTGTTCATTGAACTGTGTGGAACCACCGTGCCAAATACATCTCAGTCTCTGCAAGAAAAATTGACATGCTGTGGTCTGGAAAGATGCGCCGCATGTGCGTCTCCGCAGGGAATCCGCAGGTGTCGGTGCACGCATAGTGGAGATGGGATTTCTTCAAATCCCATCCACTATGCTGTAACATCTTGCCGCTACGGGTTGGACGCTGCAGATGTACGCAGCATCCAACCTGCAGCGTTTACTGACCGTGGGAGCATACGTGTACTGTGTTGGTCAGAAAAATCAATGTAAAAAAATGTATGCTCAAAAAGAAAAAAAGTACTCTTAGAATACTTTTATCATTTTGGGCATTAAAACATTTTTATAGAGCCCCTTAGAGAAGCCTAAAGGAAAATGCATTACGATTAAAAAAAAAAAAAGCTACTAAAAACTCAAACAACGCTATAAATCAAAATGATTTGTATGCAGATTTTTCAATAACTTGTGATAATAGCAATGCTGATGAAATGCTCCAAATGCTGACCATGGTCAGTATGGATTCAGCGTCTAAAGGAGAATCTTCATTATAGCATGGCTCATTTAGTTCACACTGGAGCACATTACCTTTAACTTACACAACTTAAATAAATCCATAGATAACCATTTGATCACCACACTGCTAGCAAGCAAAGATTTTGCACCTGATCTTCCTTTACCAAACGCACTCATCATTATTATTATTATTATTATTTATTTCTATAGCACCATTAATTCCATGGTGCTGTACATGAGACGGGGTTACATCAAAATACAGATATTACTTACAGTAAACAAACTAACAATGACAGACTGGTACAGAGGGAAGAGGACCCTGCCCTTGCGGGCTTACATTCTACAGGATTATGGGGAAGGAGACAGTAGGTTGAGGGTCGCAGTAGCTCCGATGGTGTTGAGGTGGCCATGTGGTCATTACAGGTTGTAAGCTTCTTTGAAGAGGTGGGTTTTCAGGTTTCTTTTGAAGGATCCAAATGTTGTGGATAACTGGACTCATCCATGCAGTCTCTTTATTTACAGACATCATCATCACTGTCCCCGTTGGGGCTCACAATCTAGATTCCCTATCACTATGTCTTTGGAGTGTGGGAGGAAACTGGAGAACCAGGAGGAAACCCACACAAACACCAGGAGAACATACAAACTCCTTGCAGATGTGGTCCTTGGTGGGATTTGTACCCAGGATCAAGTCTACAGTGCTAACCACTGGCTTTTTATATTTATTGACTGTTCATTTCTACTTATGATGTAGTTTAAAGGACATTTTGTTGCTGGCAGTCAGAAGAATGGTTATGATGTTTCCATATCAATTAAATCCATGAATCAAAGAGTACAAAGTGTTTAGAGATAACATCTATTTAGTAAAGAATAGGGTTGGCATCAATCATTTTGTAGAACCAACTTAAACGGCCAAGTCAGTAATCTGTCACAGTCGGGTGGAAGCCCTGAGAACTACCTTCTACCTGCCGGCATTTGTGGCTTGTCTTTTGATTAGCTGGCCTTGCATGATGTCCTGTGAGTATCTCACCACAACCATGATGTTTTACCAAACCGGCTAGGATAAAGAAGGATGTGACAGGTAGGAGTTGGTTCTCAGGGCTCCCATTCAGTGATCAAAGTTGAAAATCAAAGTATTGATGTGACTGCTGGATGGCATCTTAAGAATCAATATGCACCAACTTTAGTAAAGTCTATACTTAAAGGGATGGAGCAGAACTGACAAATCTAATTTTAGGTGCCCTGTGCACAATAAATACCTGTCTGCTAACCGATGGTTCGGCTTGCAGCTATCTCTCCTGAATCTTCCATACACAAGAGCATTGGCTCTACCACCTCAGGAGGTGGCATATCTTGGTGGGAAAGAAAACATGGGCATCAGAAGTCTGAAATTGGACATGTCAAATCATTATCTCCCCGACAAATATTGTCACCTATACACATTAGACATTTTGTCGAGCTTGACAATTTCGGCAGGTGCAGTCGATGTGGATGCAAAGCATTACAAGATTGATAGAACCTGTTTATCGTATGTAGTGACTGTCCAATGAAGTTGTATCCATATGTTTGACCCTGGGTAGCTTTCGAAACTCCGTGTTCTCAATACATGCTTTTGTACACACAATCCACATTGAGAAACTTAAGGCTACAAACAGGAGGCAAAACAATTTAGAAAAATATGTGGCTACCAGAAGATAAAGAGAATGTTTAATCAGAAGATTAAATATTATTTAAAGAGGATCTGTCAGCAGGTTTTTGCTAGGTTACCTGAAGACAACATGCTGTAGGGGTTAAAACACAGATTTCAGTGATGCCTCTCTCATCAATCTCCATGGTTTTGTTTATTTCAATGATTGTTTTAGCACCAGGAGCTTATCATTCCTGGGACACAGCAGTGAAAGCATGTTAGTCCAGCTCCGCCCCCTCCTGTGATAAGCAGCTCACTGTCTATAGACATTGTATATACATAGCCTGGTGTGGGCGGGGTTAGGTTTTTCAGCTCTGCTGCATTGCTAAATGTAAAAACTATGATTGTATCAGAACCGCCGCACCCAGTAAACTACATCACTGAACAGTGTCTCTTTGCCTACATCAGGCTGTTGTCAGAGGTAGCAAATTCCTGTTGACAGATTCCCTTTAAAATGTTTTTTTTTTAAGAATAGTTAAAGCAAGCTAACTTGTTCTATTTTCTCAGGTTTGCATTGTATTCTGGAACAGAATGAGCAGTGGCATTTCATTATTAGAATTGATCAGTAATGTCCACTCGTTCTTTAAGAGATAAACTGCGGCCAGGTATTTTGGCAGTGTCTTTCTCCTATTTTCCCATAGAGAAAACATAAATGTTTTATATACCTTAGATAGCTGTTGGCCGTGTGTCCATTAAGCTAACAGTTATATTTTCTGACTCTCCACACGCAAAACTGAGCGTTAATGTACAGAAAACAGCTGTCTAAGGTGTATGAAAACCTTAAAGGGATATGTCAGCAAGATTTAACCCCCCAAAATATATTTATATGTGCATGTAGCTTTCAAAGACAAATCCAGCAATAACTTTACATCACCAGTCCTTCCTTCATTACTGACAAATCAGCGTTTGAACATTGGTATGCAAATGGCTATGGTAGATTTGAAGCTTCTGTCACTCCAGCTCTATTCACCGCCCAACTCCACCTCTGGCTATGGTAGATTTAAAGCTTGTATCACTCCAGCTCTATTCGCCACCCAGCTCCGCCTTCTCCTGCTTGACTGACAGCCTCTATGCTGTGTGACTTCAGGAAAATAAGCCATCAGTCAAGTAGGAGGTGGTGCTGGGCGGGGAATAGAGCTGGAGTGACCGAGGATTCTGATTTACCATTTGCAGATCAATTTAAAAGCTGATTTCTCAGTAGTGGAAAAGTGGACTGGTCACGTTAAAGCATTGCCACTGCTGCCAGTGATTGCATGCAGTGGTCACATATCAGGCTGGAACAGAGTGTACAAAGACCAGAAAGGAGCCATGACAGCAAAGAGAGAAAGGGAACAGTAAGGTGGGCATACATTGTTATAGTATACTCCATCATACCGGGTAATGAAAAAACATACAGTCCCCATTGGGGCTCACAATCTACATTCCCTATCAGTATGTCTTCGGAGTGTGGGAGGAAACCAGAGAACTTGGAGGAAACCCAAGAAAACATGAGAAGAACATGCAAACTTCTGGCAGATGTTGTCCTTGTGGGATTTGAACCCAAGACCCCATAAGGATGAGTTTTGGGGAGCTTTTGATTCTGCATATTTTCCTTGCTAAAAATTTATAGAAATAATGTTTTTTTTTTAAATTCAAAATCCGAAACAACTACATCTCTTCTCAACTACATCTCTTTTCTGAACGGATTTTCACTCTAAAATTGCATTTGATTTGGAAAATCCACAGGTAAAAAATAATCTCACATTATTAGTGAATTAAATACACTAAAAACTCATGTAATCCGCAAATGACTATATTAATATGGTTTTGTCAAAGCCGAATACCAGGAAGTATCAACAAGAGACAAAAAATGCAGCATGAAAAACGTAATAAAAAATGCAATAAAAAAGCAATGAAAAATGCAATGTAAATAATAGGTGCAAAATTCTGCAGCATCAAAAACTCAAGAAGTTAATAAGTGATGAAATTCATTATTATTCTTATACACTTATATTCTTGGGTTCTTCCATTCTCTTTTTATTTCTGTCCATTGAAACAACGTATCAGATTCTCCACAACATTACTTGTGTCTTTCAATTAAGAACTCACTTTCCAAAGCCCACCTCTCCCCTCCGAGGGTGTAATCCATTCTGCAGGGAAACATTACGATATAACTAATTCTTCTGTCATGTAATGAAATATTTATCAGTGTAGCCTGCAGGAATTTGCATAGGGATGGCTTGAGTTACACACACTGTCGGACATGTGAACCACATCCACTGTGTCCACCCAAGGAGCTACACAGAAAGGCACAGTTATTTTGTGTTCACTTTATGCACCAAACAAAAGGCTCCTTTGGAACCCGGAGGAATATACGACACTTTAAAAAAAAACTTCTTCCTTACGCTCAATACAGAACTGTAAATCCTTATTTATTGGCGTGAGATATAACCGTCTAGAATGTTTGAACATGTTTCATTTATTTCACTATTATTAATAAAAAATATTTGCTAAATTGAAGTTGACTTATCACATAGCACAAGGCTATGTCCGCACTTTGCATTTTTTAGGCAAATTTTCAGCCATGTTTTACAGTAACAGCAAAGACTATGACATTTCAGAAATCTTATGCACACACATTGTTTTTTTTTTTTTTCCTGACGGATTTGGAAAACCGCCGCATTTTTTCACCATTTTTCACCCATAGAAAGTAATGGGTGAGTGCAAAACCGCCGAAAAAAAGGCAGGTTTGGGGTTTTGTTGCGTTTTTAGGTGCAAAAACTTTAAGGAAGTTGCATCATGATTTTTTGTGGTGCTAAAGTTTATCAGCATGCGCAGGAAACGATAAAAACTCAGCAGAAAAAGAGGTAAATACACAGCAAAATTTGCTTCTAAACTGCCAAGAGAGAGGGTTTTGCTTTCCAAAGAAAATGCAGCAAAAAGGGAATGTGTGAACGTAGCCTTAATGATACATTTTTTGTGTGCAGAAAATCCTCCACTTTTTAGGTTTGGAGTTTTTGATGCCGCATATCTTTGAAAAAATGCAAGTAACCTATTTTTCTTAATGGGTGCCGAAAATCTGTAACCTCAAAAACTCACCAACGATGAGGATCTGGTGAGTTTTTGGATGTTGCAGATATTCTGCACCATTTCTGACCCCATAAAGAAAAATTGGGTACTTGCATTTTTTTGATAATCTGCGACGTCAAAAACTCCTCAAATATTGAGCCCTAGGGTTCGTTCATGCAACCGTATTTTAGGTCGAAGGGCTGTACAAAAACCTTGGACCAATGTTATTCAATGGGGCAGCTCAAACGAGCGATTTTCTTCGCAAACTATATCTTTGGCAAATCGGATGGGACTTTTTCTTTCAAATCTATGAGTGCACCAAAAAAAATTCAGATGCCATACGGAGCGGAGCCACAGTTTAGCACCCGATTTTTGCGGATACATTGTATCATAGGAAACTGTAAATGGTAAAAGGTTAAGAACTGCTGAGTAAAAAAGCGGATTGTACATGGATGACAAATGGGGGAAGAAAAAGGGTCTGAGTTTCCTGGATAAAACTCTGACGGTTTTTTTATACGGTCGTGTGAACTTATGGGAGCTTAGAAAAGGCACATGTAAAATTTCACTTGTGATTTGGAACCAAATAATTTCTGCACTAAAAATGCATCAAATCTGCACCAATAAGTATCAAAAAAGGAAAAACGGAAATGGATGAGTTGCAAATAGGAACATGACCATATAGAATGAGACTGGTGACCAAATACCGACCAAATAGTTGGGAATTGGTAAGACGGGTGAGAGAAGTCGTTGGTGGAGTAAGAACTGTCTAGACTTCCATGGGGAAAGAGGGCAAGTATAAAGAAAAAAACTGTCCAATTTTCGTGTGTTTCTCTGTATTAACAAAAACACTAAACAGGAAAGATGCAACGGAGAACAATGCTGATCTGTAGGGATCGCAGGTTGTGGGAGCTTTCTGTGACCGCAGCCTTGGACATCAGAAGAGCTTGCTCTGCTCCTGTTTTTCTGGTAAGTCCCTGGCCTTTACAAGAACACTGACTCTTTTACAGTCTGGTTTCACGGGATAGTCCCATAATATGTATGCCACTGGTTATTGGAGAAACTAATGATGTTGTATTCTACTCATAGATGTCCATGGAGTCTACGACATAGGTGTGTCATTCGGCTTCTATGGAGGACGGAAATTAATTATCGATTTCTCATTTGAAGCCCCAAGGATTAGTTGATCAGTTATTATGCTAAATAAAGAATATCTGAGCTAGGATTACTGTTTCATATTGCCCATATATTACAGCGCAACCTAATGTTACCTTTTGGAAAATTTCAGTCTTTTAGGATTTTTTTTCACATTATTTTCTGTATATAATGACGAAAATCAGAAACAGCATGTGTCCATTTTATCTATGTATTTATAAAAAAAATAGCATAATTTTATTCTGGGCCTAAATCCAAAAACATTTTGGAAATATATTTCATGTAATATACTTTAGGGGTCAATGTATCCCATTCATTTCTATAACACTGGAATATAAAATAGTAACCAAAACAAAAATAAATTATTGAAAAACAAATACAATTATAATAATATAAATATATCTATATTTATATATATATGCATATATATATATATATATATATATATATATATATATATACATATATATATATATATATATATATATATATATATATATATATATATATATATATATATATATATATGTATATACAGATAGATAGATAGATTGATATAGATATGAAACCAAACTGCTAAATTAATTAGATTGGTGTAAAAAAAATAAATAATGATAATATAAAATGAAAAAAAAAAGAAAAATTTTATATATATATATATATATATATATATATATATATATATATATATATATATATATATATATAAAACCAAACTGCTAAATTAATCAGTTTGGTTTAAAAAAATAAATAAATAAAAATTAATAATAATAAAAAATATATATTTTATTTTATTTTTATTTGTGTAGATCAAACTGATAAATTAGGCCTAAACATATATATTGATGGTCATCATAAAATCTCATCAGCCGAAGAGTCCACTACCCCCCAGGAAACTGGTAATAGAGAAGATTGTGTCTTGTGTTTGCGTACTTTGCATAGACACAATGGAGATGTGAGAATTTACTATTTACAGTAGGTTTCTATACATATAATAGGCCTCACAATGAGTAGTGAAAATCACACAATGCCTCCGTGTGTGATTTATGTGCAGCTTTAATCTAACTTGTAGTTTCCATCATCTGCATAAAAATAAATTGCAGCAACTGGTAGCTGTGACATCTCGGTTATTTGTGTGCTGTTTATTTTCTCCACGCCTTGGTTGCTTTCATTACTACTCTTTGTTTTTTGAAAGTAGCTACATTTTATGCAGTTTTATTTGCTCCTATTATGTATTTTCTAGATTATTTACACACTTTTTATACAATGTAATATTGTTTGCGCTATAAACTTCTAATGACAGTTTTAAATGCAGTTTTTTTCCTCCCTCTGGGGCTTTTTCCTTGGACAAAAAAAAGCATTATCCAGTTCCCACTTTGAAGTGCATTTTTGTTTTGTTGCATTTTTAGGGTCAGCTACATTTATTTTAATAAGTTTTGTATTGCTTTTTTAACATTTTTTTTCTTCATAGGCTTTTCTGTTGGAGTTGAAGAACAACTGAAAAAAATTCTTCATGTATAAATGCAATAAATCTGTGACGAGGGATCAAGCGGGGACCCCCTTTATTTTATCCATAAGGTCTATTACTGCTTGTAGAAAAGGGTTATCTCATGTGTTTTTACACAGACACATGGTCTATGTAGAAACCCGGACATGTTAGTAGCACCATAGGATCTAATGGGTACGTGTGGTATCCGCATAAAAAACAGATGTCTGAATGAGGCCTTTTGCATTAATTCGAAGAAAAAAAGCCCAGAGTGCTAAACTATAAAAAGTATACAAATAAAAACTGGAATGACAATAAGCGCAATAGGGTCTTTTCCAGATTACAAAGGAAATGGTAAAACGGGATTTGTTCACCTGGGAGGGTTTTGACAGTCACAACCCCTTAGTTAGCTTGTATGAAAATGGCTGCTGCAGATCCACCAAATGATAAGGTCAGAACTTGGAGGATCCAATATATGATAAAAGACAAGATGATCATTGTGGTTGGCCCTGATGAAGCGGTATGATTACCTCGAAACGCTTTGACAAATAGAACCGCATCTGGCCTCTTATCGTATATTGGATCCTCGGTAGCGCAGGTTTACACCACTTTTTCCAGATGCGGTTTATCTTTGTCAAAGCGTTTCGAGGTAATCATATCGCTTCATCAGGGCCAACCACAAGTTTGTCTTTTATCGTATATTAGATCCTCGGCAGAGCGGGTTTGCACCACTTTTACCTCCAAGTTTGTAAAATATAAAAAGAATATTCTCTTCCCACTAAAACATGTCACTTCTTTTTCAAAGATGTCCCGACGGTCCTAGTTGCTCCTCTTCTAGTGTCCATGAAGAGCAGTAGGATACCTAGACAGCTCTGGAGGAGCGACTGGGATCAGGAAGGTGAATATACATTGTTTTTTTATTTTTCAGCATACTGGTCCTTTTTTATCTTAAATTTGGCCCGGATGACCCCTTTAATATGCAGTTCTATGACAATATGTAACCGAACGGTATTTGCTATGGAAGACTAAGGCTATGTGCACACTTTGCGGCTTTTGCTGCGGATCCGCAGCGTTTTTGGACGCTGCGGATCCGCAGCAGTTTTCCATGTGGTGTACCGTACAATGTTAACCTATGGAAAACAAAAAACGCTGTGCACATGCTGCGGAAAAAAACGCGCGGAAACGCAGCGGTTTTCATTCCGCAGCATATCAATTCTTTGTGCGGAATCCGCAGCAGTTTGGCACCTGCTCCATGTTAAAAACCCGCAGGTGTCTAAAACTGCAGTGGAAACCGCACAAAAAAATGCGATAAATCCGCAGTACTTTTTGCACTGCGGATTTCATCAAATCCGCTGCGGAAAAATCCACAGCAGAATCCGCAAAGTGTGCACATAGCCTAAAAGGAGCAAGTGTCAGCAGATTTGTCTTATCTAGGGCAAACTGCTCCTTTAGGATTGTTTATGGCAGTTTGTGCAAGAGGTGAGGGGATTGTCAGTTCAGTTGTTGCCTTAGGCACCGGAACAAAGAGAACAGGCTTGTGTGATTGGTTGTCATTAGTTACAGTACAACATTCCTCCGCTCTATGAGTACAATATTAGCAGCGACACTACTAATTAATCAGACGAGTTTTAGGATTACTACTGGAGCCTCAAACAAAAATTTGAAAATTTTAGATTAGACATCAGTTAAGTCCAATATTTTACCCCTCCATTCTCATCCTTAAGCTATTTTCTTAAGGTTAAGGTCACACAACAGTTTTTTCTCTCATCCGAGAGTATCGGGCTGATCGTGCTAATCAGAGTGTGATCGGATTTTCTCGTATGAGTAGAAGATGGAAATAATGTCTCCATCTTCTCCAGTCTGTCAGACAATTGAAATCTTTCCATAAAAATCAGCTGCTTTATAGTTGATCCATCTTTTTTTCACACCAATAGAATTGAACAGGTGAGTATCATCCAAAATACCGAAGAGAATAGTGCACTCTGTGATTTTTTTCCCAATAGTCTTCCGAGATTCGACCCGTGAAAATAAAACATCTGAACAGCCTTATTGAATAACAACTGTCAGGTTTTTTTTCACTTGGACTGAAATTTGGTCATGCAGACATAGCCTAATATAGGTCCACGAAGCGACGATATGGATTTTGGTTAATCCGGGTCCTCGCAGTGAAAAGTTGGTGGTCACTGGTGAGCCACAATGAAGCGGATTTCACCCTTTTCGTAGCACACTTACAGCATAAATTAACATTATTTGTGGCGACTGTAAATTTGCCCTGCAGATTTTCTTTGTATCACGTACATGAAATGTTGTAAAGTCTCAACCATAATCATGATACTGTGATATGTAGCATTTATATCCCATGAGAACATCCTATATATTGTACAGTCGAACGTACTGCCTCATTGCCTTATTATGGAACTCTGGTAGAAACATTTGCTCAATCCACATAGTAAACAAATTCCATTACATCCAATATATAGTTTTTTAACTCGCACCATGAAATTCAATTCAAGGAAAACTTGCTCCGTAAAACCACACTGAGAGGCCACAATACAGAAATTGTAATAGCTGAGGTTGTCCGATATTGGATAGGTTGATAATATCAGCTGTGGACAACTCCTTTAAGAAACTGTAAGATGATTGATAAGTAAGGGGCTGATGTATAGATGTTACGAAGATGGGAGTTGGAGAGGGTGGTTAATGAGTGGTCGGCTTCTGTTCCTTTTTGTCATCTAAGCCAGCCCATGAATCTGTATGATAATAACATGAGTAGATTATCAAATAAATGATGAGATGCACGCTTCCTCTGTTTGTACATTGTGATTCCAGTATACTAAGCCAAACTAAGGATTGGAGGTCCACTCCTGCACAGGGGTCCACCAAGGAATTCATCTGCTCCCCCCATGGGCCAGTCTGTGCTTGTGTTTTCGTGAAGTTGTCCTAAGCTTGCATACATGATACAAGAGGAAAGATCAATGTATGACACAATCTAAAAACCTCATCAATTCAAAGACGTCTTAATCTGCTGATTTTGGCAGGACAATTTAACCATGTCTTGTGTATGGTGGTACCCCAACTCTCCAACGAGTGAGGATAAGCGAACTGGGGTCTAAGGGTCTGGGGTTTAAGGCCTCGCAACACAAAAGATAAACATTGGCTAAGCCTTCAGATTTCTCAGATTTAAAAAAGAACAGTCTACCATCTGACATATGGGAGCCTTCCATCTCTACCCCAAAAAATGATGTTGGAGGAGAGAAGGACTTGGCAGTAGGAATTTCGATGGCTAATGCTTTTGTTTTCAGGTAAAATACGCCTCTGTCTGTGGAGTCTGGAAGTGGCTTTCTCCTCTCTTTCTATGGAAAGCAGTTGAACTCTCCGATGAACACTCATATGTATGGATAAGTTGGGAGAGAGAGCTGTCAGCCAAACGAACATTCAGGCAAGAGCTAGCTCGTGTTAATGACCAGCTTTCCTTACTTTGGCTGAACGTTCATGTGTGCATCATAAGTTTTCCCAGGGATAAGTATTTTTTTGATGGTCCAAACAAAAGAATGCAAATTGAACATGAGCCAATCGGGCCTCTTTACAATATAGAGGTGTTTAGTTTTTGTTTTCAAGGTTTAAGGTCCATCGAGTTCAACCTCTATATCCTAAAATGTTGATCCAGAAGATGGCAAAAACCCCATGGGGCAGACACTAATTGCTCTATATTAGGGGAAAAATTCCTTCCCGACTCCACATACAGTACGGCAATCAGACTAGTTCCCTGGATAAATGTCTCGTCATCACCTAATCTAGTTCTCTTAACCTGTAATATTACATTTTTTGAAGAAAGGCATCCATTATTTTCTTTAATTATAATAGTGAATCAACAATTACTAATTCATTGCTTATATAGTTTTCGAAGTTTAGAAAAAAATTGGTCAATTGGGGAAATAGCCTAAAATGATAAATGATTAGTGACCCGATAACCAACCACTCTCCTGTTTTGTTGCCCGCAGGTCTCTGTTTGCTGTACCGCAGCCGCAGTCACTTGGGTAGTCAAGCGCCATAAACACAGAGCATCGGGCGGTGGTGACAGGCAAATATGGAATCTTTATTATTTTAAGTTCTTTCGCCTCTGTGGCTAAATTTTTTCAAAAAGTGCAAAAATGTTTCAAGCCATGAAAAATAAATGCCCATAAAACTGATTAAAAGTCCACATAGACATAAAAAAAGAAGCACAAATTACACACTACTAGGAAATCAATGAAAAACCCCATAAATAATATTTAAATGTATCGGTACATATTTGGCATACTAGTATGTGATGTTACATATGATCTCTGTCATATGGAACACTTAATATGCCAGATAGATAACTATGATCTACTGAATATAAATGGAATAAAAACTCACCCATTCACCAAGGTGCGGGCTGAGGTCTACAGACGAATATTCGTAAACCACACAGGATGGGTTATGGATTTAGCTCATGGAATCGGAGCTGTACGGCCAAGTGTTCAGTGCACGAGCAGCCAGTCTGATTGAACGTGGCACGCAACAAATACTGTGAGCGATCCTTTACTTTCGTCGAGATTATTCTAGTCCTGGCACAGATTTACAGAAAGCCATCATCGTGTTTATTGTGAATGGACTTGTCGAATGTCCCCCCCCCCCCCCCCCCGTAAACCCAGACTGAGCCAATGTATGTAGTTTATTTAATTCGAGTCTCAGAGCTGACAATTGAATTCATTCATTTTATGTGCCCCTGTTAAACCACTTTGAGGATCTCACCTCTTACATGTTGTTTGCTTGTTGCATAGCCGGGAAGGGGTTAATTACATTACATGAGTATGATATTTTTTACACCATGATACGACCTACTCTCAGGATTCTCCCAGACATGATGTCCACCGCTATTTGAGTATTTTTGCAGGAAACATCACAGACATTTACAAGATATAATTATCCCTATGGTGCTGTGAATGGGATTTCTGTCTGTCTTTTTTTTTAACGAATCAATGGTAATATCGCAGCGTCTGATGCTTTTAAAATTGCTGATAAGCCTGGAGCTTGGATGTGTGGCTTCCTGTCTATGTATTACACCCTGTGGCCTAATGACACTGATTTAACAAATATCAACACAGCTTTGTTAAGACCCCCATACACATGACTGTTGGCTGAGCATATATTAGGCCTTCAGACTCCCCTCATACATATGAATGTTCAGTTTGCCCAAAAATTCACTTTTTTCTAAAGGGAGAGCGAAGAAAGCCACTATTAGACAGTAGCAATGGGTGGATCGATTTGTGGGAATCTGTTCCATTGACCAATTCTGTAGTCTTTGAAACGCTTGATGGGATCCTTGTGAATCTCTTACCTTCTGGGATCCCCAACGCGGCTTTTCATTCATTCATTTATTCATTCATTCATTCATTGTCCAAGGCTGGCGAAATGCACAGATAACATCGGATCAGCTTTGTACAATGGAATCCTGCACATGGGATCCCAGAAGGTAATCGTTTCATGAGCCTCACGTTCAAGCAGTCTGAGACTACTGACCTGACAGATGGACCAGAGTCTCGCAAAGCGATTGTCCCATTTCTTCCTGACAACTTTCTCAGCGACTTAGCTCCTGAGCAACAAAAAGGTTAGACATTAAAAAGGTTTTTGCTATGTAATCTTAGGGCTGCATGAGGTCAGGGGCTCAGATACTGATTTCAGTGATGTGTCACTTACTAGGCTGTGTTCTGTTGTTTCAATACAGCAAGTGTTTTAACAGCAGGAGATTATAATTGATGGACTAGGTTGTCACGTGCATCCTGGTCCAACCACACCTCCAGTACTGACTAGCAGCTTACTGTCTATATACAATGTACACAGAGAGCTGTGATGTGGGCGGGGTCCACTTTCTGAGCTTATCTATGTAGGGGACAGGGACCTGGTGAGCTGTGCAGACGGGTGGAACCATTGTTGCCGGGAGTCGGGGTTCCGGGGGACGGATTTGAGGGGTGCATGGGAAGCCAGGCTCATGTGACAGGAGGAAGAGTGACGCAGGGAGAGGAGAGGATAAAAAGCAAAATGCGCGAAAGCAGGGACAGAGAAGCGCGGGAAATCTCTGAGGAGAGGAAACTGCAGCGCAGTTGTTGTGAGTGTGCAGGCCGCAGTGAGACTTGCTGGAAGCAGGGGGAAAACGTGCAACAGATACTGCGGGCAACTACCAGAGCCCCCCAAAAGAGGCGCATTCGTCGTCAGCGACCCCCCAGGCAGAGGGGTAGTGCTGACCAGCTCAGGGACAGTATTACCGCGCTCCCTGAGAGCACCTTGCCAGAGAGTGCTACGGACTCGCATGGTTTCGTCTCAGCTGTGACTGATACTGATTATTCTCCTAATCCTCCTCAAAAAGACTCTTCTCTGGACTGGGAGGCTGTTACCTCGGATCAACGTCCGCCTGCAGGAGGGAACGCAGCACCGCAAAAGACATTCTGGACTCGACTCTACGCCTGGGCCCGTCGCCAGAAGACACCTCCTTCCTCCGCCATCAGGACTACGGCGTTGTCGGAGCCTCACCGTCAGGACTACATCGCTGAACCAGCACTGATAAGTGACCGTTGTTGACTTTATCTTAGTAGGGAGTCACTAGTGAGGCGCTGCCGCGTTCTACGGGTATAGTTCAGGGCGGTCATATAGTAATTAGGATTTACTGCGAGATTGTGTTCTTGTATATAAGTTCCCTGCGTGGAAAAACGTTTGTCATCTTTTTGGTTGGAAGTTAAAAAGAAAGTTAAAAAACGCTATTTGCTTTCTGGCTCCTATTTGTCCCTGCATCCTTCTTTACCTGCGGTCCCTACATTTGGCGTAGTCGGCAGGATGCAGGATCCAAAGAAGGAGCCAGAAGATACGGAGGATGGGGCTGGGCCTAGAGCTTCTCTCTCATTGGGGGCCATGTTAAACAATTTGCCCAAGTTTAATGGGAGCAACATGTTGTTGTGGAGCTGGACTGAAAGGATGAGGGGGCTGTTGAGAATGCATCCTATGACCCCAGCCCTGGAAGCAGAGGTGGCCATTATGGCCTTAGACGGAGAGGCTCGGGATTCAGTGATGTTGAGACCCCCCACAGAGCGGAATACTTTTACCGGGGTGTTACATGTGTTAGAGGGGACGCACGGGGATCCCACCGACGTGGGAGAGCTGCGGGCCCGGTTGTTTGGACGGCGACAAAAAGAGGGCGAGACTGTCACTCAGTACATGAATGCTCTGCAAGAGCTAAACATTGCAATCGTGCGGAAAGATGGTATGGGGATGGGACATGTTGACGTGACCCTGCGCGACCAACTGGTGACGGGACTGCGGGATGAGTTGACCAAACAGGCTCTACGTGAACGAGTGCGGGTCGACCCGCGCCTGATTTTCTCCGACATAGGCAATGAGGCCCGCACCCGGGAGCAAGAGAGGGGGGTGACGGTCCTGACAGGAGAGGCTCGGGTTATCCAGACCGCTGCACCAGGAGGGGGTAAGCCGTCGTGGGTTCAGGAGATGCGGCAGGAGCTCAAACAAATCCGAGAGGAACTGGCCGAAGTTAAAAAAAATGCGCGAAGCCCAAGGGAGCTACCCCGGGGGCAAGGGTCTGGGAGTCCAGCTCGTGGCGCTCGTTCAGGATATTATCCGGTCCCCGGTGCTTGCTATGGTTGCGGGGAGGCAGGACATTTCGCACGGGAGTGCCCCCGGAGAGGGAGGGCCTCGTCACGGCGGCCGTTAAACTAGAGGACTCCGAGCTAAGGGGACGACGCTCGGAGTCAGAATCCCCGCGGATGGGTGGTGAAAGTCCCGAAAATTTGGTTGCCAGCTGCCCCCTGGTTTGGGCAGAGTTTGAAGGGCGGGCTGTACGTTGTCTGGTGGACACCGGATCTCAAGTCACGACGATGCCCGAGGCCTATTTTAGAAAACACTTCCCTGTGTCAGTCAGACCCCAATGGGGCCCCGTAATCCGGTTGCAGGCCGCCAATCAGCTGCCCATCCCAGTGGAAGGGGTCACCTGGATGCAAATATCTTTATGTGGGAAAGACCTGGGCCGCCGGGGGGTTGTGTTGACGCGGGGGGATCCCAGCCCACAACATATCGTGACTTTGGGGATGAATGTATTGAAGGACTTTGGCAGTTTGCTGTTAGGGGAGACCACACAAGAGACACTCAATCAGTGGGGGACCAGTACACCTCAAGGCTCCGTGTTCAGACAGTTAGTGAGGGAAGTCCGTGTGCAAGAGACCTTTCAGGAGGGAGACATACTAGGGAAAGTAATCACCTCCCCGACAGCAGAAGTGACGTTTCCCCCAGGACAGACTGTTATATCCCTGCCCATCCGAGCTCGCATCCCTCTGGAAGGAGTGCAAGTGCAGGTTGAGCCCACCTTTACGTCCCCTTTGCCCACAGGACTGCTGGTGGCCCGATCTCTGGCTACTGTTAAAAATGGGGCCGTACCAGTGCGATGTGTGAATGTGGACGAACACGATGTCGTGCTACGGGTCCGAAGTGAGATGGCCAAAGTGTTACGACCGTTAGAAGTGATGCCTCCTCCAGATACTTTACAGTTAAAGGTGGATTCCCCTGATCCCTGGATGGTCAGTGTCCGGTCTACACAGGATCCTGAGCTGATAGCGTTCCGAAAAGGTCAAACTATTCTGGAACATATGCGAGCAGAATTACCGGGTCTGGATCCATCACAAGTCTCGCGAGTGCAGCGGCTCCTTGGACACTATGCTGAAGTGTTTGCGCAACATGAAGATGATTTTGGCTGTACCACGGCCATCGAACATGGAATTCCGACCGGAGATACAGTGCCCATCAGGGAGCGGTACAGACAGATTCCCCCGCAGATGTACCAGGAAGTAAAGATGTTGTTAGGCCAGATGCTACAAAAGGGAGTGATCCGCGAGAGTCAGAGCCCGTGGGCTGCCCCGATCGTGCTGGTGCGGAAAAAGGACGGCGCGCTCCGGTTCTGTGTGGACTATCGTAAGCTAAATGCATGCACCGTCCGAGACTCTTATCCACTTCCCCGTATCGAGGAGTCTCTCTCCGTGCTGGGTCGGGCCAAATATTTTTCCACCTTAGACCTAGCCAGCGGATACTGGCAGGTCCCGATGACAGAAGCAGATCGTCCTAAGACAGCGTTCATCCTTCCCATGGGACTATTTGAGTTCAATCGAATGCCGTTTGGGCTGGCCAACGCTCCAGGCAACTTCCAACGATTAATGGAGCGGTGTCTGGGGGATTTGAACTTCGAGGCCACTCTCATTTATCTGGATGACATCATCATCTACGCCCCAACATTCGAGGAACATCTGTGCCGACTGGAACAGGTACTAGACCGGTTGCTGAAATACGGGCTTAAGGTGAAGCCCCAGAAGTGTCACTTGTTCCGGGAACAGATCGAGTACCTGGGGCATGTGGTGTCCGCCGAAGGAGTCCGGCCATCGCAGGAGAAGATTGCTGCAATCCAGGAGTGGCCCACACCGGAGACCGCTAAGGATGTACGGGCGTTCTTGGGCCTCGCTGGGTACTACCGGCGCTTCGTGAAGAATTTTGCTCGCCGTTCTCACAATCTACAAGTCCTGCTGAAAGGAAGCTCCCCCAAGGAACGGGGAAAGAAGATACAATGGCAGGAGTCACAAGAAGCAGCGTTCCGGGACTTGAAGACAGCTCTCATGGAGCCGCCGGTGTTGGCTTATGCGGACTTTTCGCAACCGTTCATCCTACACACCGACGGCAGCTCTCAGGGATTTGGGGCTGTGTTGTCTCAGGTTCAGGATGGGCGGGAGAGAGTGATCGCCTATGCGAGTCGGTCTCTTCATGACTCTGAGTTGAACCCAGACAATTACAGTTCTTTCAAGGTGGAGCTGCTGGCCGTTGTGTGGGCTATGACGGAGCGGTTCGCTGAGTACCTGGCCGGTTCCGAGGTGCTGATACGCATGGATAACAACCCATTGGCACATCTGGAAAATGCAAAATTGGGTGCCCTAGAACAGCGCTGGGTAGCCCGGATGGCCAAGTACAGATACCGTATCCTTTACAAGCGAGGAGCGGAGAATGTTTATGCTGACGCATTATCTCGTCTGCGGAAGAATCCCCCAAGGACTAACCGAGATGAGGAGCTGGAGGGAGAAAAAATCCCCTACGCCATCGGGGGCGCTACTCGGACGGCTGTGAGCCGGGAACAGACCGGGAACGGAACGGCTACAGGACTGTTGGTTCAGAGTCGGGACGAATGGATACGGCTGCAACAGGAAGACCAGGAACTAGCTCCATTGCGACAGTGGATAACGAATGGTCTATTGCCCGTGAGAAGCCCTGGACAAACTCTCCCGTCAGACCTGAACCTTCTTCTGCGGCAGTGGGAGCGCCTAACTCTTCAGGACGGGCTCTTATGCCACTTAACCATGGCTCAGGCAGATTCCGAGCCGACCTGGCAGATGGTCTTACCAGGGCCCGTGGTGGCCGCAGTTGCTAAAGAAGCTCATGAGTCCGGGGCACACTTCGGAGTGAAGAGGACGTTTAAGTGGCTGCAAACTCGGTTCTATCATCCTCGGCTGCTTGCGGAAGTACAAACTGCCTGTAGACAATGTCGACAATGTGAGCTAACCAAGTCACCGGAGGAAAGGGCGCCTGTGCAGAGCATCACGACGTCTGCCCCTTTTGAAGTATTAATGATAGACTACATTACCATTGGAGCAGCGCATCAAGGCTACGAACACTGCCTCGTTATGGTAGATCATTTTTCAAAATTCGCGGTAGTCACCCCTACCCGTGATCAGACAGCTGAGTCGGCGGCGAGCGCTATCTGTAAGAACTTTATTCAAGTTTACGGCTGTCCGAGGCGAATACATTCGGATCAAGGCGCCTGTTTCTTGGGCAAAGTCATGGAAGAGCTGCATCGCCTCTACGGCATTGATAAGTCACGCACCACACCGTATCATCCCCAGGGAAATGGGGCTTGTGAGCGGTTTAACCGGACTTTGCTTCAAATGCTGCGTGCGCTAGAACAAGATCAGAAGGCCCGCTGGCCGGAGTATGTGTCGGACCTAGTGTGGGTCTACAACAATAGAGTTCATCAAGTCACAGAATGCACCCCGTATGAAGTGGTCTTTGGGCGCCCAGGAAAAGGCATGACAGATCTGGAACTGTCTTCGGAGGAAGAAGGCCCCCGAACAGGGATGGCTTCGTGGGTGCGTGATCATCGGCATCGGCTGCAGACCTTACACCGACTGGTACACACTCGAATTCGGGAAGTGGAGCATCGGAGCACCCCTACAGCAAAACCCCCAGAGTTCCGGCCAGGTGATCGAGTACTCGTTCGAGAGCAAAGACCGCAAAACAAGTTAGACCTTCGTTGGGAAAAAACACCCTATCGGGTGCTTCGCCGTATAGACCCGCATGGACCTGTATATGAAGTGCAGTCTGAGGCCCTCGGAAGTACAGGTACTCGCATTCTTCATCGCAACATGCTCCGGTTGTGTCGCTCTGTTGACTCGGACACCCCGGAATCCGCAATCAGGGAAGAGCCACCTACGACTGAATCCCCCAACAACCATTGGTGGGATGAAGAAGATGATGAAGAAGAAGAACGGCGTCAAAATACTCCCCCTATCTCGACTACTACACTACCCCTGACCAGTCACTCTTCCGCTGACGACATTTCCCCAACACCCCCTATACAAGGACCCGAGCCACGACGTTCTGAACGTTCTACTGCCGGTAGACCCCCAACTCGCTACAGTCCTGACTTACACACCAGACAGACCCAAGTGTGGAACAATCCGTCAGGTGGGCGACCTGTCAGTGCGAAGGCCTCGCCCAGGGACTGGCGAGCATACAGGGTGGGGGAATGTAGGGGACAGGGACCTGGTGAGCTGTGCAGACGGGTGGAACCATTGTTGCCGGGAGTCGGGGTTCCGGGGGACGGATTTGAGGGGTGCATGGGAAGCCAGGCTCATGTGACAGGAGGAAGAGTGACGCAGGGAGAGGAGAGGATAAAAAGCAAAACGCGCGAAAGCAGGGGCAGAGAAGCGCGGGAAATCTCTGAGGAGAGGAAACTGCAGCGCAGTTGTTGTGAGTGTGCAGGCCGCAGTGAGACTTGCTGGAAGCAGGGGGAAAACGTGCAACAGACACTGCGGGCAACTACCAGAGCCCCCAAAAAGAGGCGCATTCGTCGTCAGCGACCCCCCAGGTAGAGGGGTAGTGCTGACCAGCTCAGGGACAGTATTACCGCGCTCCCTGAGAGCACCTTGCCAGAGAGTGCTACGGACTCGCATGGTTTCATCTCAGCTGTGACTGATACTGATTATTCTCCTAATCCTCCTCAAAAAGACTCTTCTCTGGACTGGGAGGCTGTTACCTCGGATCAACGTCCGCCTGCAGGAGGGAACGCAGCACCGCAAAAGACATTCTGGACTCGACTCTACGCCTGGATCCGTCGCCAGAAGACACCTCCTTCCTCCGCCATCAGGACTACGGCGTTGTCGGAGCCTCACCGTCAGGACTACATCGCTGAACCAGCACTGATAAGTGACCGTTGTTGACTTTATCTTAGTAGGGAGTCACTAGTGAGGCGCTGCCGCGTTCTACGGGTATAGTTCAGGGCGGTCATATAGTAATTAGGATTTACTGCGAGATTGTGTTCTTGTATATAAGTTCCCTGCGTGGAAAAACGTTTGTCATCTTTTTGGTTGGAAGTTAAAAAGAAAGTTAAAAAACGCTATTTGCTTTCTGGCTCCTATTTGTCCCTGCATCCTTCTTTACCTGCGGTCCCTACATCTACATGCTACATCTAATAACCCTTATTGTATAACAACTACTGCACCCAGTAAACTAAGTGATACATCACTGGAATCAGGGTTCCTTTCTCTATATTATTCTGCTCTCAGATGAGGTTGCAAAAGCCTGGTGACAAATTCCCCTTAAGACCCCTCATTGATAGGTTGAGGCTTTATGCATTTGGTCGCATTACAGATCTTTGTTCAGGGGCAGACAATCCATTGGCGAAACTTGTGCAGACTCACAGGGGCCCAATAGAAAAGGGGGCAACTACTACCTAAATTGAAGTGAATTTGTGCATTATGATGAGATTTTTGGACTGGTAAGGGCCCAGCTATAGTTCTTGTACAGGGCCCTCTTCTGTCTGTGTCTCGGTTACATGCCTCCTATAATCTGCTTTCAGCCCATGCTAAACCTTAGTGAAGAGCGGAGTTTAAACCTTAACACATTTAGTTTTTTAACCCTCACAAATTAAAAAAAAAGTAAAATAGTTCATGCTATGCAACATCACATGTGAAGGCATCATACAGGAGAACAGAGTGATTATGGGTCTGAATTACCATTGTTGTTGCCAAAAGCACATAACATCTAATGCTCTGTTGACTTGGAGTAAGGTCATCCAAAACATTAGTCCTTGCATGGACTCCATTGTTTCGGATTTCTAAAATATAGTTTTTAGATTCATCATCAAGATAATATATTCAGCCAGTTGGATGGTCATTTAAATCTATCAAATCCGAAGGAGGTACAAAGAGAAGCATTGAGGGCAGCAGGTGGCTCCAAAAAGAAAAGTTTACCCTGTAAGCTACGGGCAGTATAGAACAGCTGTCCTTAACACACCATGTGTATGGCCTTAGAATGACCACAATACTTGATAATGATTTTAGCAGGATCAATAAAATCATCATCAGCAGTGTCAAGAGTCTTGGTTATTGCATTGGAAGGATGAAGGCAACTGTTGTGTGTTCATCTTTCCATTAAATCATGAAGGCTGAGTGATGCTAGAAATAATCTGCGGTACGACCAATACCGGGCTACGTGTAGGTGTAAGTCAGATATATGCTTGTATATTTTGTGAATGCACAGGTCAAATTGTTAACATTAAATACTACATCTAGTTCATCGTAGCGTGTATCTAAGACATTTCTGCCATCAATTTGCATAAATTGAAATATTATCATCTCGTCTCTTTCTTCTGCATTTTACCCAAATGTTTTGCTTATAGTTAGGGCTAATTCTCAAGTCCAATTTGTACCCTTACAAAAAAAACAGGCCGATTATTCTGATCAGACTTTGATCTGACTGTCGTCAGTTTTTCTCGTAAGTGGAGAAATAAAAAATTTAAGTTTCTCCACCTTCTCCATTCTGACAGTCCGTGAAAATTGCCCCAAGAGTCATCTGAGAGTGATCCGATATTTTCACAGACCCATTGACTTGAATTGGCAATTTTGATCCCCGAATCAATATCAGATATATCCCTGTCACTTTCCGTGGATTTCTCAGTCCACGAAAAATCACTGACATGTGAATGGTCCCATCGACTCCCACAGGTACGAGTGCTAGATAGCACTCAAATGAGAAAATCAGAGCCATTTACAGATGATGGAATCTTTTGAAATTCAAAATTCCTAGCTTCACCAAATTTTCGCAATAAATCATGGTGAATCGTTGTACGTCACTTTGAAAAAACTCCAAAGCCTCCAATTGCCCTGAAAAGACATTTGTGGCACCCCAGGAGTCCGGTTGCCACAGTGGCATTGCCTCCCTCACAGGGGGTGATGTCATGCCTGGAAGAAAGGAGGGATCCCCTTTCCAGGTATATCAGCATGCAACACCTTTTCAGACTCCAGACCAGAAGGGGAGCTCTAACACCTGTTTTAGGGGAGCTTCCCTATAAGTTCTGGCTAGAGGAAGGGTTAGTTGGATAGGCTTAGTGTTTGAGTCTGAGAGGAAGGAAGAGTAGGCAAGTGAGGAGAACCTGAGGGATTGGAGCTGCAACTGAGCTCACCACAGGTCTGAGCACCAAAGACCAGACACCGGAGTCCATTATTGTGTAGGAACTGCAGGCCCATCAACTAAAACTGGAGGGCAGAAGATTGCAGGTCTCCTGGCCCCAGCTGACACTCTGAGGCACAGCAGCATACGAGAGCCCGGAGTCACCATGAGAGAGTGACACCTGGAACAGGCGCAAGCTGCCTGCCATGCGGGGAATGTTCTATTTCATGGACATACAGCAATAGGGACTTGTGGAGAGCTTAAGGGATCAAAGACCTAGTGAGCAGTGCAGAGAAATCTCTCCAAATCCATCTGACTAGGTGGATCCTGAAATACTTCCAGGCTGCTCAGACATCCATGATCACCTGTCACCAGTGCCCTGGACTGCACCTGCAATTAAAGGTAAAGAAACTGCAGTCCTCGTGTCCTCCAATCATTTCCTGCACCCTCATTCTCGCACTCCAACATCCACCATCCATCATAAACTGTTCTGGTAGCCCTGGGGCCCCACTCCACCTTTGGGGAGCCGAATCATATTAGCTGCAACACCACCGGCCCCAGTGGTCCCCTTAAGCAGCGTTGGCCATCTATAGCCGAACACCACAGGTGGCGTCAAGTGACATCCCATACAAACATTCCCTCATCACTTTTAGTGCATGCCCAGGGCCACGGACTGGGTCAGTGCTGCCGTGACCACCCCTTTAAGAATTGTCGGACCCGGTTCCGAGTACCCCAGGGCCCTAGTGGGTATCTCACATTCATGACACTCTGTGGTCTCCTATGACTGGATTGAACCCTTTTCATGCTTTTTAACACAATTACAGTCTTAGTAATGTTAAAGTGAACTCAGCACATATGTCTGTGGGTGAACAGATGGTAACTGTTCTTTATTGGTGTTTTGTCACACATTATCAGTACAGTTTATCCTGTTATTATGGCATCCTTTCCTTATCGCTATTGCTACACTGTAAGTTGTGATTTTTTATCACTATCCAGATTCAGCACAAATGGTTGCTGCATTCCCTGCTTCTGCTTTTAAACAGACTCTGATATTCCTTTCTTTCGGCAGTGCTATATTATGTGATGTGATGGCTGCAAATCATTGTGGGATAGGTTGCCCATAACAGTCATATGGCTGATACAATTTTTTTTGCAATGTTTAAAACATTTTTTTAGGCATTTGAAGCAAAGGGAATCACAAATTGTTATAATTTACAGAGTTCAGTGAATTCCTAACAATACTTAAGAATTTGCTTTTCCTGAAATCATTCACTCATCTCAACTTATGTTTAGCACATGACTCTCATCAAATATGGAAGGATAAAAGGGGTGATCCATAAGTAGAAAAAAAGGTCCGACGTTTTTTTTTGCAGAATGTATAGCACACTTTTGTCCATACTTCCAGGACACCTATAGCAGCAGCATTTAAATTCACACTCACAAGTGATAGCACGCACTGGCTCCCAAAAGCCCCCAGTGACTTGATCAAGGAGGACCAATGGGGTGACAGCAAAGGATCTACTGACGATCCTTGTCGCTGTCATCTCAATCTTCCTTTGAAGCTCAGCCTATGCCGAGTTCCATAAAGACCAAGATTTGTACTATATAATGCATGTACACTAACAGGATTAAAAAACGTAAAAAAAGGGTTTAAAAAAATTAAAACATTTAAATATATTCAAATTACTTGTTTTCCCCCCTGATTAAAATTAAAGAAAGAAAAAACAAAACAAAAAACATTTGATATAGCCACTTTTTATATATGGCTCATCAATTAAAATATAAAATTAATTTGCCAAATCATAAGATGTTGCAAAGAAAAAACAAATCAAAACGCCAGAATTGTGATATTTTTCAGTCACCTTACCTACTGTTAGGGTTGGCGGAACGCACTGAGTATATATATATATGTATTATTAGGTGCGCTCGCAACCCGGGGTCGACCGTGCAGGAGAGGAACCTGCTGCTGGCAAATGGCGGCACTATATGGTGGTATAAGTGAACTCTGTTAACTCCACAGAGTCGCTAGGAACAAGATGCTGTGCCCTGTTAACCTCACAGAGGTACACAGCTACCAACCAGAGCAAACTGCGGTCTTGCAGTCAGAGAAAACAGACAAACAACTCCTCTCCAGAGGTGCCGGTATTCTAGCAGCTTATTTCAGCCAAGGCCCTGAATACACCCATACAAACTCCTCACCGGAGGTGCCGGTATTCTAGGGGCTTATTTCAGCCAAACCCTAACCGCATCCAGACTTGACCACACTGGTGCTGAGCTCATATACATTAGTTTGATACTAGCACATGGCCGTGCGGCCATGCAAACCTTTTATAGCTGCAGCAACTTCAGGACCTTCCTAGAGGACCAATGGGAGCTGCTACAGTACCTGAGCAAATTCAGGACCTTCCTAGAGGACCAGTGGGAGCTGCTGCAGTATCTGAGCATGTGACCCCTGACCTCCAATGAGAGGTCTTACCCTGGGCATGCTCAGAAGGGGAAAAGCAGGACTTAGTCCCAGAGACGTCTGCTCGCCGCTGAACAGTACTGGCTACAAATGCAGAGCCTGGAAGGACAGTAGTAGCCAGTCACCCAGTATCAGCCTGAGCCAGACGCTGGGCCCAAAGTCTTTGCTGAGCAGGCCCCACTGTGGCTGGAGAAGAATGGGAGACCGCAGCAGAGGTGGTTCGAGATTTCCCCTGTGCAGAGGTGGGAACCTGACACCTACCCCCAAAAAATAATAGTAAGAAGAAATCAGAGCATAATATACTGTATACACAAAATTGGTATCTAAAAAAGCATCAGCTCTCTGAGAAAAAATAACAAGCTGTAACTCCATCACATCAACAAAAAAGAATAAAAATGGAGAAACTATGGAAGCATTTTTTACACAATTTTCAGAAATGTTTTTAATCACTTAAAAAGAAGGAAATCTATGCATGTTTGGTATCACCTCAATTGGACTGACCCAGACAATTAAGTGTCCAGGTCTTTATTTCCACATAATGTGTTAGGTCAAAGCAAAATCCAAAAAACAATGTGAAATTGCCTTTTTTTCACCATTTCCTCACACTTGGAATATTGGTAGAATGATTGGTGCCATTCCAAACTACAGACATGTCGATAGAAAAAGAAAAAAACTATGGCTCTTAGTAAAAGGAGTGAGAAAAAAATGAAAGTCCCATCCTTAAACGGATAAATGTTTTCTATAGAATCAATAGAAACTAATCTATTTTCTATGGAAATTTTTTTGGACAGGTTTAAACATTGGACAGCACTTTGACAGATCATTTGCCATAACTGTTGGCACATTGAACCTACTGGCTGTGCTATTTCCGGTAGATATCCAAGAGTATCCAACACATTGACACCATAGCTAGATCCACTAATTTCTGAATCCAGTTGACTTCTGAGTTTGAATCCATCCAGGAGAACATCAACAGAGTTTGAATCCATCCAGGAGAACATCAACAGAGCTTGAATGCATCCAGTAGAACCTCAAAAGGGAGATGAAATTGTCGTCTTGTACTTGCTCCAGTTTCCTTCCAGACTGTAAAGAAAATGTACTGGAGATCCTATTAAACTGTTTCAAGATATATGTGAGACTAAAATAGCAAAATTAGATTACGAGACCTACGGGGGACAGAGACTGATGGGAATAATCCCAATGCGTCCAATGTTGCAGAGTATATTGTGCTATGTAAGCACTGAGAGATAAAAATTGCTTGTATTTTTATTTAGTTTTTATTTATGTTAAATGTCATTCTTTCTTTTTTTTTTGCTATTCTTAGATTGCCGAATTCTGTTCACACTTCACCCTTTCTGGGAGAGAAGGAGTCAATGCAGCTCTTTAGCATCAGTGCCCATCTTGAGAAATGATTCTGCTGCAGGCGACTGTTCAAGACATTGTATTGATCTAAAGCTTTTCTGAGTCTCCCTGGAGCTACAGAAAGGATGGATAAAATGGATGGAACGAGTGTGCCACATCAGGAACTATTCAGCAATATATCTCCCACAATTACTACAGAGAGGGGACAAGCGTGTGTACGTGAATAAATATTACTGATATTCAACAGTTGTAATGAGTGTAAATCATGGGTTCTTCTAGCATATCCCTGATATAAATCACTCCTCTGGATTATTTTCTGCTTTATGTTACACGCCTGAATATTCTTGTCATAAGGAAGATAGACTTTAAATGGATCCATTGCAATGTCATCAAGATAATGTCATGTTCTCCTCTGTTTTGACTTGAGTCATCATTGACATACGGTGGCAGGTGGAGCATACCGTGTCACTCAGAGACTCACTCAGGTCCATCATCTGTTCACTGATAAACATGGATATGTCAATCTGCATGCTGAACCTTATCTCCTATGTCTCCTTTTGAAAGTCCACCAGAGATGCCACCAGTTTCTGCAGTATGATCAGTGACCTCATTAGCACTTAATGAATTAATAGTCAAGAATAGGCTCGTGTCTCAGAAGAGATATTCCTCTCTACAAACAGCATGCTCTTTCATTTTATTGATTTAATTTTTATGTCCAATGATCCCACCAAATTAACGGGACATGCACCTTACTTACAAGGTGGTATTATGGGAACTCCAGTAGCTCAAGTTTATAGAGCATTTTAATTTTTATTTCATAAATCAATACTACAAGTGATAATAATAAACTTTGGCATACATCTTATCAGAGAAATCTGCTTCTTTCTCTTCCTGGACTGATCATTCATTTTCAAAATTTTCAATTCAAGAATAAAATCTGTATTCAGTAAATACAGACTTATACATTACTGTTTTAATCAAAAAAGCATAAAAGTCATCCCACCGCGACAAGGTGACCCCTATAAGGTTCTATGCAGCAATATTAAACGCTTCTTCGTATGCACGGGTGTCAACCATTTCTCTAATCAAGGGAGAAGCATCGGTCACACTGTTACCTGGAACAACAAAGTGAGGTGCTCTATAAGAGTTAGGCGCCATCCCGATAGGGTACACCTTGTCGTGGTGGGATGGCTTTTACACTTTTTTGATCAAAACAGTGCTAAGTAACCCTTGTTATTTACATATACTGTCACTATTGATTTATGTATATACTTACTACAGGATATTTGCTCATCTTGCTTTATCTTAGATTCTGTCTCTAAAATGGCCACAGTGTCAATGCACACCTATGCATTCGCCCTTACACCAACATATGCTCCGTCTCCATTTTTTTTTGTTCTTGTTTTATTTTTTTGTACTTTGTACAAACAGGGTGTAGCTCCCCAGTTTTGTTCTGTTCTTTTCTTTATATATATAGCTTTCCATGGCCAGCTGCTTGAACAGTCGGACCCAGGTCCTGCTTGTCTTTTATTTATTTTTACATCTGCTGGCACATACTGAGGTGAACTGTAAGACTTAAGTACAATCCCGATTGGGTACACGTTGTCACTTACCGTATATACTCGAGTATAAGCCGACCCGAGTATAAGCCAAGACCCCTAATTTTGTCAGAAAAAAACTAGGAAAACTTAATGACTCGAGTATAAGCCTAGGGTGGAAAATGCAGCAGCTACTGGTAAATTTCAAAAATAAAAATAGATACCAATAAAAGTAAAATTAATTGAGACATTAGTAGGTTAAGTGTTTTTGAATATCCATATTGAATCAGGAGCCCCATATAATGCTCTATACAGTTAATGATGGGCCCCATAGGATGCTCCATATTAAAATATGCCCCATATAATCCTGCACAAATGTTGATTATGACCCCATAAGATGCTCCATACAGACATTCGCCCCATATAATGCTGCACAAATGCTGATTATGACCCCATAAGATGCTCCATACAGACATTTGCCCCATATAATGCTCCACAAATGCTAATTATGGCACCATAAGATGCTCCATGCAGATATTTGCCCCATATAATGTTGTACATGGCCCCATACAGATAATTGCCCCATATAATGCTGCACATGGCCCCATAAGATGCTCCATATAGACCTTTGCCCCATATGCTGTTGCTGCGATTAAAAAAAAAAAAAGGACATACTCACCTCTCAGGCCCCCGGCACTTGCTATATTCACCTGATCCCCGTTCCACCGACGACCGCCGCTGTGTCTTCCCCGTCCTCTGCACTGATGCTCAGGCAGAGGGCAGCGCGCACACACTAATCGTGTCACCACGCCCTCTGACCTGAGCATCACTGCAGAGGATGGGGAAGACGCAGCGGTGGCAATTGGTGGAACGGGGAACAGGTGAATATCATGCACTGCCTTATACTCACCTGCCCCTTGCGCGGTGCAGTCCCTGGTTCTCCGGCGCCGGCAGCTTCTTCCTGTATTGAGCGATCACATGTTACCGCTCATTACAGTAATGAATATGCAGCTCCACCCCTATGGGAGTGGAGCCGGGTCCATATTCATTACTGTAATGAGCAGTACCATGTGACCGCTCACTACAGGAAGAAGCTGCAGGCAGCTGGAGAACCAGGGACGTGCAGGGACCACGCCAGGAGCAGGTGAGTATTATTACACAGCTCCGCTCCCCCTCCCCTGCCGACCCCTGGGTATGACTCGAGTATAAGCTGAGAGGGGCAATTTCAGCCTAAATAAATGGGCTGAAATTCTCGGTTTATACTCGAGTATATGCGGTATCTTGTTTTTATCATAACAGTAGTAGCTAGCATCTCCTATCTCAGTAATATAATATTCTGTTTTCACTGAATACATATTTTACCCCTGAATTGAGAATTTTGAAACTGAGTGATCAGTTCCGGCTAAGAAAGGAGCAGATTTCTTGCATAAGATATGTTACAAAGTTCCTTATTTTTACGTGTATTATTGTTTTATGACATAAAAATTAAAATGGCGGTTACTCTATCATTTACAATTGCTTTCTGGTCTAAAGCTTGACAAACACATGAGATATATCAAATTTTTCTATGGTTATCTTTATATATAAGCAAATTTTTCTGGAGATGAGGATATCTGACTACATTCAAGTTTACCAAATTGCGCAGATTTTACTAGGAAATTTGCTTCACAGCAAAATTATTTTCCACAAATTAAATATCCCTTATTATGCACTAGGGTTTGAAGAGACTCCAGGGCATATTAAACATAAAATGTATAAAAGGAAGAAAAAAATCAACTAACACTCACCTCACTGCTCAACTTCACTGCTCACTGCTCCTGATAAGGTCCTCTGAGGCTCTTCTTACCACTATGCAAATTGTCTCTTCAGAGAGGAAAAGGACTAGAACTCTAGTGCCACCTATAGGAAGTGGCAATCCTAAAAGTGAATATCGACAGTGTGTCGGGGTACTGCCCCTCATCAGTGCAAAGTGTGAGATATGGTTTGGCTGGGTCAGAGGCATCGGCATGCTTGACATGTCACTCTCCACAAGTGAAACGTTTCTTCTTACCACTGTTACTTGCTTAAACCATGGGCATTTTCTCCCTAGGCTAGGACTTTTGGCAGTGACCAAGCCCGGGACATCCCTTCCCGTGCACAAGGGTGTCTTGAGCCTATTTGAGGCCTAAAGTCCCAGCCTAGATTGTTCATTAAAAAGTCATGGTGCATGTGGTGTCACGGCACAGAGACTCTTGCTCAGGCTTTACCCCTTCGTCTAACTAAGATAAACTTAACATACATCTTTATATGGAAGTCTAAAGGAATTTTTGTAAAAAAATTGGAGAAGGCCTTCCAGAAAGCTGAACTAGGGCCAATTTAATGAAGCAGTTGAATGGAAACAATCCCAAAATCTATTTAATCCATTATGGCACCAGTTTCCTTCCAGAATGGGACAAAACAATGGACAGTTTTATAAACGAAATGGCCCTAACCAAAAATATCATAACTCATTTTGAAAACCTTCTCTTTTAGAGAGGCTGGAAAAATATTGGAAAGAGCTTCTCAAGAGGATGCAATTTGTAAATGTTCATTTCAAAGGATATTCCAATAACAGACATTCATGACATAATGTGGAAAAGGTTCTCCCGTGGGGTCAGGAAATAAAACATTAAAAGGACATGTAGTGGATACACTTGGAAGCCCAGGATGGCTAGCAACTGGCGCATGACGCGTGAGGTCTTTATCATGGTCTCACGGTCGAAACGCGTCGGTCCCTAGCCATCCTGGGCTTCCAAGTGTATCCACTACATGTCCTTTTAATGTTTCTACAATAAACATGAAGTTTTATTTCCAAACCACGCTGGAGAACCTTTTTCACATTGTTTGGATTTGCATGCCTAAAGCCGGGGTGACTTCTTGTGTGGACTCTATCTTCATCTGAAGAATTGATATATGGTGAGCTCACTCTCCTATTCCCTGTCCCTCTATATATACATTCATGACATAGGTTATCAAATATTTCGTAGATCAAGATCCCATGACTCTTTCTGCAATTTTCTTTAGGTGGGAAATGTCTGTGGTTTTCTCTTTTCTACTCCATGGAACACACAACTTTGTCAAGAATATGAGCCCACTGTGTTTTATCATAACACTTCTCACAAAAAAAACATCCATCGTGTACAATATTTTCCATTCATTTGTATTTTTCCCACCTTTTTCAGGCATACAAGAACAATTAGAAATTTAGGTTTCCCAATAGAGTAAATTGGGATGAACTTCCAGCGACGAAAGAGTTACCGTCTTTGTTCTCCTACAGAAAGAACCCTTGAATATTGCTTGCTTCTTGTCAGGTCCTAAAGGTGATTTCTGTTCTTCGTTGCCAGAAAAACTTTGCACTGATCAAAACACAGCTGCATAGATGTGCTTGATCCTATAATAGGTGCCAGTGTGCCTGGCTGTATCTGACTGCACCTATGAAAATAGATACATATAATTAGTACGACAGATATCATATGCATGCTAATTCAGCTTCGTGTAAAATGAATTATAATGCGGCAAGGTTTTATTTTGTTAAACCTTGATATTAATAAGACGAATATATTTCACCTTTGCAATTGTGTCTTTTCCAAAACAAATGCTTCCATTGAAATTGCTACAGAATGTTCTAATTATTTCTATACAAGGGTTCTTTCAAGACGATTTCGCCTTTGTAACTGTTAAACTAATGCATTCTCTTTTAATTTCCCTTTTAAATACCCATTTTTTCTGGATATTAATATATTTTATTACCATGCATATTTTTAGAATAGCTTACATTAGCTCGACAAGAAACAAGAGAGAGGTAAAAAGCCCTTCATTTCGTATATCTTGGTGAAACGCAGCTAATTTTCTCCCTGGTAAATAAGCAAAATGTAGAATCGCAATGGAGTAATTTGCATGTGAGATGTCAAATATTGCCAAACTGCAAGGCTATGATCTTCTGACCTGGAGAACACCATAAAGTAAATATCTGCTGTAATCTGAGGTTTTTTTTGTTGAAAATGTATTAGAATTAGAAATGCTAAAAAATGATAGAATTAGAAATGCTAAAAATATTGCAAATTGTTACATTTCATTTTTGGGCAGTGTATCTATTAAATTTGACATCTTGGAACATGATGTAATTTTATTTCCCATGGAATTCATGTGAAGGTACCGTAAGAACCTGAAGCAATGTATGGGCATTGAATCACATATCAGTACCACAAGGATCCATGTTGAACTCATGTGCATAGGCATAGGAAAGACAGCATAATTCATGCCCGTAAATGCAAGACAATTATTACTATGACTATACCACTACATATACAGTATATACTCTTAAACTCTTATTAACTCTCATTTTGTGCAAATACCGTATATACTCGAGTATAAGCCGAGATTTTCAGCCCAAATTTTTGGGCTGAAAGTGCCCCTCTCGGCTTATACTCGAGTCATGATTGGTGGTGGGGTCGGCGGGTGAGGACTGTTATATACTCACCTAGTCCCGGCGTTCCTGTCGCTCCCCCTGCCCGTCCCACGGTCTCCAGGTGCCGCAGCCTCTTCCCCTGAGCAGTCACGTGGGACCGCTCATTAGCGAAATGAATAGGCTGCTCCACCTCCCATAGGGGCGGAGCCGCCTATTCATTTCTCTAATGAAGCGGTGCCGGTGACCGCTGATAGAGGAAGAGGCTGCGGCACCGAAGACCAGCTGTCCGGGGGAAGGAGCGGGACGCCGGGAGCAGGTAAGTATTACATATTTACCTTCCCTCGTTCCACACGCCGGGCGCCGCTCTGTCTTCCCGGCGTCTCTCCGCACTGACTGTGCAGGTCAGAGGGCGCGATGACGAATATAGTGTGCGCGCCGCCCTCTGCCTGATCAGTCAGTGCGGAGAGACGCCGGGACGGGACGCCGAGGAGCTGCAAGCAAGAGAGGTGAGTATGTGTTTTTTTTATTGCAGCAGCAGCAGCAATGGCACAGATTTATGTGGAGTATCTATGGGGCAACGGTGCAGAGCACTATATGGCACAGCTATGGGGCAACGGTGCAGAGCACTATATATATGGCACAGCTATGGGGCAACGGTACAGAGCACTATATGGCACAGCTATGGGGCAATGGTGCAGAGCATTATATATATGGCACAGCTATGGGGCAACGGTGCAGAGCACTATATGGCACAGCTATGGGGCAACGGTGCAGAGCACTATATGGCACAGCTATGGGGCAACGGTGCAGAGCACTATATATATGGCACAGCTATGGGGCAACGGTGCAGAGCACTATATATATGGCACAGCTATGGGGCAACGGTGCAGAGCATTATATATATGGCACAGCTATGGGGCAATGGTGCAGAGCACTATATATATGGCACAGCTATGGGGCAACGGTGCAGAGCACTATATGGCACAGCTATGGGGCAACGGTGCAGAGCACTATATATATGGCACAGCTATGGGGCAACGGTGCAGAGCACTATATGGCACAGCTATGGGGCAACGGTGCAGAGCACTATATATATGGCACAGCTATGGGGCAACGGTGCAGAGCACTATATATATGGCACAGCTATGGGGCAACGGTGCAGAGCATTATATATATGGCACAGCTATGGGGCAATGGTGCAGAGCACTATATATATGGCACAGCTATGGGGCAACGGTGCAGAGCACTATATGGCACAGCTATGGGGCAACGGTGCAGAGCACTATATATATGGCACAGCTATGGGGCAACGGTGCAGAGCACTATATATATGGCAAAGCTATCTATGGGGCAACGGTGCAGAGCATTATATATATGGCACAGCTATCTATGGGGCAACGGTGCAGAGCATTGTATATATGGCACAGCTTTATGTGGAGCATCTATGGGGCCATAATGAACGGTGCAGAGCATTATATGTGGCACAGCTTTATGTGGAGCATCTATGGGGCCATAATGAACGGTATGGAGCATCTATTTTTATTTTTGAAATTCACCGGTACCTGCTGCATTTTCCACCCTAGGCTTATACTCGAGTCAATAAGTTTTCCCAGTTTTTTGTGGCAAAATTAGGGGGGTCGGCTTATACTCGGGTCGGCTTATACTCGAGTATATACGGTAAGTAGATTAGGAGATGATCTACAGTATTCAGTGGCAGCCACTAAACAATCTGACGGAGAGATGTCATTCCACTCTGCACTGGTTTCATCTGGCCAATCCTAAGGATAGGTAATCTCTGATGGATGGGGATGTGACACCCGGCACCCTCACCAATTGGCTGTTCCTGACGCTGGTGCAGGCCTGATGTGTTCATTTGTGGAGCAGAACTACACAACTCCATTAATTACATAGTGGTCAAGGCTAGGTACTGCATATCCACCACATATTAATTCAAATATTGTCACGGGGTTACCACGACAGTGTGGAGCCAGAAGATCGCAGTGTCTGATTGCTCCTACTCCGGCGCTGTGAAGAAGCACTTCTCCCTCATTTTAAATGTGTTTATTTCTTCTAGCAGATCACGGGTTAATTGGCCATGTTGGAAATCCCTGTGCTCACAGCTGTGCTCAGTTAGCCACTCCATTTCCCTTTATAATCTGGGCTCTGTTACTAATCCTCGTCATCGCTAGCATTTGCTGCATGGCTAATGGTGGGAGAGGAGTACACATGAGAAGGAGAGTTGAAGGAGTTATCTGTGACTGTTGCTTGGTTTGTATGTGTGGTAATTCCTTAACCCTCTTTGTTTTTGTTTATTCCCCTACCTTCACACCCCAGTGCATTCCTCTATTACATGTGAGTGAATATTTTGTATGCCTGGAGTTTTCTGTTAACCCTTGTCTGTGTTGCCTTGTTTGTCGTTTGGTGTACTACAGTGCAGAGTAGTGTCCCCTGTTCCCTGGGTGGGGGAAGAGAACAGACGGAGAGCTAATTCAGGAGATAAAGCAAGGGTTGAGGCTCTGGCCTTTTCACCATCAGAAGTAATCCAGGGAACAGGGCGAACTAGGGCGCCCCTTAGTGTTAGGGACAGGGAAGGAGTCCCTGGTTCTGGTTCACCCGACAGCTGTGTCATGACAAATATGCAGTACCCAGCTGTTTCCACTATACAGGTGATCGAGCTGTGCAGTTCTGCAACTTAGCACATTTGGCGTCTGACAGCAATGGGAATAAATAATCAGCTGATTTCATATTGATGATCTATTCTAACGATAACAAAAAAGCCCCAGACAATCCTTTTAACCACAGATCATTAGAGGTGTTAGAGGTTGGACCCCAACTGATCTTGAATTAATGACCAATTCAAAGTATGTATCATCAATATCAACATAGTGAAAATTCTTTTAAGGCCGGGGTCACACTTGCAAGTGCAATGCGAGAAACTTGCACGAGTCTCTGGCATCAATACCTGGCACAGCCGCCGGCACTCGGGACCGGATCATGTGGCTGCATGTATTTCTATGCAGCTGAACGCTCCGGTCCTGAGTGCCGGCGGCTGTGTCGGGTAATGATGCGAGAGACTCGTGTGAGGTTCTCGCATTGCACTCACAAGTGTGACCCTGGCCTAAGACACATTACTGTGTATTTTGCCACATGAGGTGTAGCATCCAACCTTTTTATGTAGGATATACCCATGGAATTTCACAGCTTGGCAGAAAATTCCAAGGAAATTCTATTTACTTTGGATCAAAAGTACTCCAATGCCTCCAATTGCCCTAAAAAGATGCATTTCACATCTCCTTTCTCTCTCCACATTACATGAACCAGTATTAATTTCTTACTTCATGCACAAATACACTTCACTGTTGTGCCATCACACATATCTGTACAATTTTGTCATTCTTTATGGCTTTCTCACCCAATTTTTATGGCTATCTTTAACTTTGAGCTGTGATGTCCTCTTACTATCCAGATTCACCATGTATGGCTGCTGCATTCCCTGACTCTGCTTTTATATTGGCTCTGATAGATCCTCCTGATTGGCTGTGCTATACCAAGTGATGACATAGCTTTGAAGCATTATTGGGAAGCCTACCCGGCTGCACTTGAAGTCATGTGATCCTTATTTGCCTGATGTAATGTATAAAATGGTGATGGCCATTTTAGGAGATTTGTCCTAAGTGATTTGCAATTTTCACAGATTCGTCAGGTTCAGTGAATTCCTAAAAATTTGACATGAATTCGATTATCATTGAATCGACTTGTTCATCTTCATAGGACACCATTATTTCCCATTGAAATGAGCAGCTCCAGAAATGCTTATCTCCCCTTATTCAATTGAAAGACCCTCTATCTGCAGACACAGAGAGCATGCTTACGAGTCTGATATCTCTCATCCAAAGCTGACATCAATCTTAATTTATGGTTGCCTTAAATCCATGTGGCCACTATTATTACCAGGGATCTCTGAATTTTCATTTGTAAAAAGTCATTTTTCCTTCTCTAACAGAAACATTGATTGTACTTTTGTATTCAGTTTGCAAAAGATCTATACAATCATTGTAATATGCATCAGTAGACACTGCCCCAACCTGATGTGAACATCAAAGGCTTTTGTCAGCTGGAACATCTTCAAATAGTCAAAGACTACTTACATCTGGAATATTTGCCTAATTTCTCTATCATTAACTCTCATTTTGGCTTATATGTGGTTTCTCACTAATGTAGTAAATAACTTCTTTTCCCTGCGGTGGCTGGTATAGTATGGTTTCATACGTGCTACATCCACATATGAGTCAAGAGGTAATTCTAGATTGTCTTGAGCTATGAAGTCTTCTGTTTTGCTTCCTGCGTTGTATCCAGAAGGGCTGCGCTTTTCTGCTTCGAGTGTAAGTAGGCATAGACAATCAATTTTAGGTTAACTGCTTTGTCTATGTGAATGCTTTGAAAAGTCATTCTACCATCAACTGCTATGAAGAGCGCTTAAAAGGAAAATGTTCTTCTAATTACTGAGAGCCACAGGTGAATCTCTAAGGTTCCCTCGAGAAATATTGTAATTCTCTTACCCGCCATCATGTAACTTTCCCTATTGTTTCATCACAATAATTCATATAATTATATTTTGTTTCAAAGAATACCTTCTAAACCATATTGCTTTTCGTAAAGCTGTCACTATGTGCACATCGCATACATACAGTATATACATACAGAGGCATCAAGCTTCAAGTGCTATATAACCTCTACTGTATATCTATGATTTAACATTGTCATTTCTGTCTAGGCTGTCCATTTGCCAATGATCTGAATTCTAATTAGAACTTCCCATTTCAATTTCCAACATTTTTCTCATGCTGCACCAAGTCACTGGAATGCACTACCTTGGACAATCAGTATAGTTCCCAATATCCATAGCCGTAGAACCACATTTTATTAGAAAAACTTATCACATTTACTAATCTATTCCTTCCTTTTTCACAACCCAATGTCTATATCTAACTGTAAAACCACATTTTTTGCACCCTAATGTATTTCATATTTGTGCATACACCTGTAGTTGCTGATGACTGGTTCATATATGTTTGTATGAGCTATTTTATTTAGTATAAGAGATGTGTATATCATTGTGAAAGACACGCACTTTTACCTTTTGTGTCACATCTTTCCAAAACTTTTCTCATGCTGCACTGGTTCACTGGAATGCTCTACCTTGGGCAATCACTTTAATTCCTGATATCCATTTCCCTAAAACCACATTTCCTTAAGAAGACCTGTCACATTTACTAATCTATTCTTTCCTTTTTTAAAACCTGTTCCCTACACCCAATGCTTAACATGTCACTCTCTGCAAAGAGAAACGTTACCCCTTGGATCTACATCCAATTGTAACCCCCACACTTCTTGCACCCTAATATTCATACAAAGGTTCTGATTGGTGACTGGTTTATACAGCTTTATGAAGGTTTCGAATAAAAACAAGTCTAGCCCATTGTACAAAACATGCACTTTTACCTTTTATGTCACACCTTCCTCCTCATAGATTGTAAGCTCTTGAGATAAGTGCCTTCATTCCTACCGTTTGGATTGTTAAATAGTTGGTTACTCCATGATATGTGACTTTGTTTGTAAAGGTACCGTCTGGATTGTAAAGTGCTTTTATGTTGGCTCCATATAATTACATTTTTATAATGGAATCTTTAACTATTGTACATCTGCTAAGACTTTTGTTTTAATTTCACCAATTTTTGACTATTTTTTCACTTTCAGCTTCCAAGATGATGTCTATGTTTGCAATTCGCAAACCTTACATGAAGTGAGTGTAACTTTAAAAGTGCAATAGTAAATGTTTGGATACCACTGATTGTGACTTGCTTTGCACTGGTTTCCTTGTTTGCTCTGTGGTTTGCTTTGGACGGACTTTAAATGGTTGCATATGATTAGGTCTATGAACGGAAGGTGTTTATCATACTAGACTGGGCACACTTCCTTTGCTTCGATAACAAACAATCCAAGCACACATTGTATGTCCATTATACATAATTAGCTTTTTGATTAGACCAATTCTCGTATGAAAATGATGCTCTACTTCACATTATCGTTTCCTTTGCTGTCTACTGTCTGGGCTATTATGATTTTTCCAAATGACTCGGATGTATTCCCTTAGTTCTGCGGTTGGGGGGCATATATCTTGCAAACTTGACATCATTAACTATGACCAGATGTTTTGGTTCATCATCTTCTAGTCATTTGGTGATCTTCAAAAAAAGTGTAGTGATAAAAGTCCCTGAAAGATAGAAAAAACTAATGGTTTGAATGGTTTGAATAAATTGAATAAAAAGTTGTTAAGTCAAGAGGTTTTTTTACCGAGTATCGTTCCATTATGGCATCTGCACTTGTGCAACCAAGATTGTATTGTTCAGCTCTGATGAATTCGATGAAGTGGCATAAATTAATAAAGCTAATCAAAATAAAAGGATGAAGTTAAATAGGTTGGTCACATTGGTTAGAGGATGGCCTCATTTCATGCTACTGCCTCCCAGCATGGAACATGGGAGCAACCAAATGTCTAAAGATCTTCCTCAATGCTGTTCTGAACAAAGCCCAAAATGTCGGCACAGTCTTCTCAATGGGGAGATGCTAGCGATGTTTATTTTTTTAAAAGGAAGGTGCCATCAAAAAAGTAAATTTTCATCAATCGAAAAAATGTAAGATGGGATTAGATACACTGGTCAGGGGCGTATCTCACATGATTAGGTTAGATACACAGGTCTAGTGTGCATCACCCATGGCAATGATGGGATTATATATACGGGTCTGGGGCGTATCACGCAGGATGGGGATTAGATACACAGGTTGGGGCATATCACGCAGGATGAGGATTAGAAACACAGGTATGGGGCATATCACACAGGATGGGGATTAGATACATGGGTCTGGGGCGTATCACACAGGATGCGGATTAGATACATGGGTCTGAGGTATATCATGCAGGATGCGTATTAGATTCATGGGTCTGAGGCATATCATGCAGGATGCGGATTAGATACATGGGTCTGAGGCATATCACACAGGATAGGGATTAGATACATGGGTCTGGGCGGTATCATGCAGGATGCAAATTACATACACAAGTCTGGGGTATATCACGCAGGATGGGGATTAGATACACAGGTCTGGGGCATATCATGCAGGATGGGGATTAGATATACGCTTTTGGGGCGTATCACACAGGATGAGCATTCTGGAGCTTCGCATTCTCTCTTCCCGATTGCCTCGGTGCGGTGGCAATTGGGGTAATGGTAGTTGGGATTGATGACAGCTGCAGTTGCCAAAAATGACTGCTGGCATCAAGCCCTGGGGTTAGCAATGGAGAGGCATCTATCAAACACCCCTATTACTAACCCACTACTATTATTGTGTTTTATATAATACAAAAAAGGACCTCAAAGCTTGCAAATACTTGATGGATCAAAATATATTACATTTTGTCAGCCCCCACAGAAAAGCTGCAGCTATATATTTGCCAAATAACTGCACAGGCCTAATTCCTGTCTACAGACTGGATTCTGTCACCCCCCTGCTCCTGCGACTCTCTCTCCCTCCCTACACTAAGTGTAGAATCCCTCCAATACAAAGTGTCACAGAACTGTGCAATGGCGTCACTGTACCGAGCCGGCCTGTGCCTGTCCTTTTATAATCCTTAATGATGCCAGACAGACAGTTAATCCTAGTAATGCCACAACCAAGATGGCTATGGCATTACAGTGACTCACAGGCAATCACCGCATGCTTATTGGCTACATAACAGGTGCCAAAGACAGGAAGGGATTCGATTTTTAACTCAAGCACCATCCATTGCTTGCTGAGTAACATCCAAGCACCATGATACTTGAATCATAACCAAGTATCGCAGAGCACGTTCGCTTGTCCCTAGCAGAAAATCAAATTTTCTGGGAAAATTCAGTGAAACCGGCAAAATTGAATTTCAAAAGTTCCCCTCATCTCTAATTTTCATAGATCTATATTCACAAAGGTTCATGATAAAATACAGTTTCCTACTTTAATAATGGAAATATATCCATAATAATCTGACACTGTATGACTGTTCTGTGTGGGACCAGATTATTTTTTATGACAAATGACTGACTGGCACTTCCAAGCTAGTGTGAACAGGTGCATACTTGGAGCAGCCATCTCCATATACAATAAACAAAAAAAGTTGCACTCTGTAGTGCTAAAGCATGTCTATATGAAATACTGCTTCTGGATACTAGGAATAAATGATACGCTTAGCACATAATTTGGCCAATTCATGCATGCCCAGCAACCAACAACAAGGTGGTCTCAAACCTGCTGAGTTCTAACGTGTCTAGTGTGAATACTTCTCTAAAACTGAGGTCTGAATTCCTGGGTAGATGTGAATACCTCTCTTCAAAGTCTGATTTTATGGGACCCTGTTGCAAATATAATCCACCACTTTCTGAAGGGTGGAGTGCTTGGTTAGAGAGCTAATATACAAATGACAAAAGGCTGACTGGCACTTCCAAGCTAATGTGAACAGGTGCATAATAGGAGCAGCCACCTTCATATACAATAAACAATAAAAGTTGCACTCTGTAGTGCTAAAACATGTGAATATGAAATATATGAAATATGAATAGCAATACTGCTTCTGGATACTAGGAAAAAAATGAGACGCTTAGCACATAATTTGGCCAATTCATGCATGCCCAGCAACCAACGACAGGGTGGTCTCAAATCTGTTGGGTCCCAACATGTCTAGTGTGAATACATCTCTAAGACTGAAGTTGGGTAGATGTCAATACCTCTCTTCAAAGTCTAACTTTATGGGTAGGTAAGACTTTTTTTAGATTATTTTTTACATGCTTGTAGACTTGAATAGGTAAATCTCATCAAAGTAAGAGAAAAGTGTATGGTTCGATTTTATTCTCACGGAAGATCAAACTGAAAGGCGTTATTGAATAACGTGGATCAGTGTGCGGTACATGTTCTGGCTGATGAATCGTCTGATTCATATTCTCAGCTGTATGAGCCCTCACATCGATGTATGGATCCCACTTTACTCCTATACCTAGCGCTATTATTGCAAACTATAACTGTACAAAAATAAGTTCTCACACCTCCCACATTCTGAATTTTGCACATATTTAAAAGATCTGCAATGACGTTTTTTTTGTCAGTTCCAAAAGTAATATTGCATTAATTCTTAATTGACTAGTTGCTGAAGCTCAATTTGCAGGTGTGAATTCGATGTGGTTACATATATTGATATCGGGACTCCAATGTGTCCTATTTTCACATAATAAACTGTCACGCTTTTTGCTTCGGATGGCAGCCGTTTCATGGGTGATACAAAAACATGTAAATACATATTCCAAAGTGCAGATGAATTTTAATATTGCAGCAACAGATGGCTGAGTAATTACAGCTCAAATTACCAGCCGATAATTAAATGTTACCTGTGTGATTTAAATACATGGTTTGTAGGTGCTATTTTGGTTGTGTAAATTATTTTTCTAGAGAGATATCTCAGTTTACTTGGCGAACGCTTTGAAGTTGCACGTTAAGACTTTTCCGAGAACAGCCACAGAATGAAAAGAACGGGAAGTGGGGGGGATGGGAGGGGTTACTAATTATTGAAAGTTAATAATGTGTAAAAATATGTGCAAAAGGCACAAAACATATTTCTTTAAGGAAACATGACACTTTTGAAAAAAATATGGCACCTGAAGCGGAAAGCAAAGAAGTCTATTTTCTTTACAGGCTTAGTTACTATAGTCATATTTATAGACCCATCAGCAATATTACAAAGATAATTAGAAGAAAACTTTTAGACTGATTTGATTATGATCCTATTGAAAAAGACTAATTGAAAATTGACATTTGATTATGGGTAAAATGAGTATTTTATTTTTGGTGTTAAGATTCCCAAATAATTTTCATTAGTGATGAGCGAGTATACTCGGGTGTTCTCCGAGTATTTGTTAGTGTTCGGAGATTTAGTTTTCATCGCAGCAACTGAATGATTTACAGCTACTAGCCAGCTTGAATACATGTGGGGATTCCCTAGCAACCAGGCAACCCCTACATGTACTCAGGCTGGCTAGTAGCTGTAAATCATTCAGCTGAGGCGATGAAAACGAAATCTCCGAACACTAACAAATACTCGGAGACCACCGAGCGTGCTCGGGAAAACCCGAGCAACGAGTATATTCGCTCATCACTAGTGTTGAGCGATACCTTCCGATATCGGAAAGTATCGGTATCGGAAAGTATCGGCCGATACCATCAAAGTATCGGATCTAATCCGATACCGATACCCGATCCCAATGCAAGTCAATGGGACGAAAATATCGGAATTAAAATAAACCCTTTCTTTCCTTGTAGGTAAATTCTACATGAAGGAAAACAGCTAAGAATAATGTAGGATGTATTGGGGGAGGTGGCGGAGACATTAAAGGCACAGAGGTTTAGCCCAAACAAATAGAATAGCAGGTTTTTATAGTTTTTTTTTTATGACGTTCGGCGTTAGAAAGATTTTGACTATGTTATTTTTTTTTTCAGATATTGATGTTTCACTACTTCCACGTCCTTCACCTTCTTTTTTACTTCTCCCACTTTCTTCTTCATTATCCTCATCATCAGCTTCTTTGACATCAACTATCTTCACCTTATTCATCTTCTTCTTCTTCTACCTATATATATTTTTTTTTACATTGTTCATATTCTTTTTATTTAACTATTATCTTTTTCATATTCAACTTCTTCATCATATTCTTATTTGTGACAGGCATTCCCGTAGTTGTTATCTATAAAAGTTTGAAGATTACACCTTCCGTTCTGCCTGTCACAAAAGAGTTACATTTGTCCGCGTTCAGTTTGGCCTGCAGCATCAGGCTTTATCCAGGGGCACCACAAGGAGGAACGGACTCACCCCCATACACTGCTTAGTCTTCTTCTGCTTATAATTTAGATAATATCTTTTGCTCTGATATTTAGTCTTATGCTTAATGTTCTTCTGCTCTTTGTTCTGCAGCCTCTTGTTCTTCTGCTTCTCGGTCTCCAATGTCGTCGTCGTCTCCAGGGTCGTCGTCTCCAGGGTCGTTGTCTCCGGGGTCGTCGTCATCGGGGTGGTCTTCAGGGTCATCGTCTCCAGGGTCGTCGTCATCTCAGTGGTCGTCGTCTCTGGTGTCGTCATCTTAGGGGTGGTCTTCCAGGTCGTCGTCTTTAGGGTCTTGAACTTGGAAATGTAGCAGAAGGAACAAGAAGGCTGAGAAAATGCCGAGAAACAGCTGATGGAACTGGAACTTGGATGGCTACCCGAAGGTCCAAGAGCCAATGGAACTACCGAGGACCAGCTGACGTTACTGGAACCCGGTTACTAAGCAGGAGGTACCCGTGCCTGAAAGCACTACCAAGGACCACCTGACGTTGGTGGAACTCGGATACCCAGAGGGAGGCACCTAAGCCAAAGGCTCTGCCCGGAACCAGCTGACGGTACTGGAACCAGGATGGGGAGCAGAAGGTACAAGAGCAAAAGACACTGCCGAGAACCAGCTGACGGTACTGGAACCCGGATGGGTAGCCGAAGGTCCAAGAGCCAATGGAACTACCGAGGACCAGCTGACGTTACTGGAACCCAGTTACTAAGCAGGAGGTACCCGTGCTGAAAGCACTACCAAGGACCACCTGACGTTGGAGGAACTCAGATACCCAGAGGGAGGCACCTAAGCCAAAGGCTCTGCCCGGAACCAGCTGACGGTACTGGAACCAGGATGGGGAGCAGAAGGTACAAGAGCAAAAGACACTGCCGAGAACCAGCTGACGGTGCTGGAACCAGGATGGGGACCTATTCAAGCTTGTCTTCCTAGAGCCCCAACTAGCAGTGTTGGAGCAAAGGGTCAGCAGGAGGAGGAGAGGGAGCAGAGTGTAGGCCGAAGCCTGCACTGGCGGCAGCTTTGGGTCTGTTGTGCCTGCGTGGCTGTTGCAGGACACGATGCCGGCTACACAGCAGGGGAACAGCTGGCGGTGCTGAACCCCACTGACACATTGGCTGGTGTTTTTCTCTGTGCAGCTAGCAGTATCGGGCCCCAACTGGCGGTGTTAGAGCCCAGGCTCTGCAGGGGGAGCAGAGTGTAGGCCGAAGCCTAATTGAACCAATTTTAAAGGTAACCTTTAACCCCCCCTCAGGTGTTACAAAGTAGAAGAGCCACAGCTTATGCAGCAGTAGTGCTGCACAAGTCAAAGGTTGCTCTTTTAATTTTTCTCCTTGCACACGCTGAATGAAACACGTATAACATTTAGCCCTTTATACAGTCAAACTGTGTTGGAGGCGGGAGTTCCCTTCGTAATGAGACGCAGCACAGATGTCAAGAATCCCACCTTGGTGCTGGGCGCAGCCTCCTGAGCGTTGTTATTTGCTGTACAGGAGTCTGCGCTGTCGTTTTATCCCTTGGCCTTGCGCTGTTAGCGCTGCCCATCTTCTGGCATCATTTAATGTCGGCCGGTGCGGTTCGCGATGACCATGAATCCCAGCCCCGCAGTGTCTTTACATAGTTAAAACACTGCGGGGCTGGGATTCATGGCCTGGCGCAGTACATATGTTGGCCTCTCACACTCGGGTCCTTACACCCGCTTCAGACTGTGCGGCGTCAGCTGATCTCTTATCGCATGCCGCGGCCATGAAGCCGCACAGTCTGAGGAAGGCGGAAGGAGATGAGGGACAGGCGAATATATGCACTGCTCATGCCCATCAATCACACCCTCGCAGTCCAAATAAATAAGACACCGAGGGGCGTTGTGTGGGGCAGGGCGGCCGCAGAGGCGCAGGCAACCAAACAATGATGCCAGAAGACGGGCAGCGCTACCAAGGGGGTTGCAGCGTGTCATTACAAAGGAAAGTCACACCTCCGGGATGGTTAAATGGTCACAGAGGACACATTTTAGACGTGTTCAGTTCCACATGGGCAAGGAGAATAAGTTTATGAGCCACCTTGCACACATGCAGCATTACTGCTGTACAAGGTGGCTGTAAAACATACAAACACCTTGGGGAGGGGGGACAGGTTCCCTTCAATTTCAGTTCTTGTGTCTGCGTGGCTTTTGCAGGACACGATGCCGGCTACACAGCAGGGGAACAGCTGGCGGTGCTGAACCCCACTGACACATTGGCTGGTGTTTTGCTCTGTGCAGCTAGCAGTATCGGGCCCCAACTGGCAGTGTTAGAGCCCAGAGTCAGCAGGAGGAGGAGAGGGAGCAGAGTGTAGGCCGAAGCCTGCACTGGTGGCAGCTTTGTGTCTGCGTGGCTGTTGCAGGACACGATGCCGGCTACACAGCAGGGGAACAGCTGGCGGTGCTGAACCCCACTGACTCATTGGCTGGTGTTTTTCTCTGTGCAGCTAGCAGTACCGGGCCCCAACTGGCGGTGTTAGAGCCCAGGCTCTGCAGGGGGAGCAGAGTGTAGGCCGAAGCCTAATTGAACCAATTTTAAAGGTAACCTTTAACCCCCCCTCAGGGGTTACAAACTAGAAGAGCCACACCTTATGCAGCAGTAGTGCTGCACAAGTCAAAGGTTGCTCTTTTAATTTTTCTCCTTGCACACGCTGAATGAAACACGTATAACATTTAGCCCTTTATACAGTCAAACTGTGTTGGAGGCGAGAGTTCCCTTCGTAATGAGACGCAGCACAGATGTCAAAAATCCCACCTTGTTGCTGGGTGCAGCCTCCTGAGCGTTGTTATTTGCTGTACAGGAGTCTGCGCTGTCGTGTTATCCCTTGGCCATGCGCTGCCCGTCTTCTGACATCATTTCATGTCGGCTGGTGCGGTTCGCGATGCCCATGAATCCCAGCCCCGCTTTGTCTTTACAGTGTTTCACACTGCGGGGCTGGGATTCATGGCCTGGCGCAGTACATATGTTCGCCTCTCGCTCGGGTCCTTACACCTGCTACAGACTGTGCGGCGTCAGCTGATCCCTTATCGCATGCCACGGCCATGAAGCCGCACAGTCTGAAGAAGACGGAAGGAGATGAGTGACAACAGGCGAAGATATGCACTGCTCATGCCCGTCAATCACACCCTCGCAGTCCAAATAAATAAGACACCGAGGGGCGTTGTGTCGGGCAGGGCTGCCGCAGAGGCGCAGCCAGCCAAACAATGATGTCAGAAGACGGGCAGTGCTACCAAGGGGGTTGCTGCGTGTCATTACAAAGGAAAGTCACACCTCAGGGACGTTTTAATGGTCACACAGAGGACACATTTTAGACGTGTTTTCAGTTCCACATGTGCGAGGAGAATAAGTTTATGAGCCACCTTGCACACATGCAGCATTACCACTGTACAAGGTGGCTGTAAAACATACAAACGCCTGGCGGAGGGGGGACAGGTTCCCTTCAATTTCAGTTCTTGTGTCTGCGTGGCTTTTGCAGGACACGATGCCGGCTACACAGCAGGGGAACAGCTGGCGGTGCTGAACCCCACTGACACATTGGCTGGTGTTTTGCTCTGTGCAGCTAGCAGTACCGGGCCCCAACTGGCGGTGTTAGAGCCCAGAGTCAGCAGGAGGAGGAGAGGGAGCAGAGTGTAGGCCGAAGCCTGCACTGGCGGCAGCTTTGGGTCTGTTGTGCCTGCGTGGCTGTTGCAGGACACGTTGCCGGCTACACAGCAGGGGAACAGCTGGCGGTGCTGAACCCCACTGACACATTGGCTGGTGTTTTTCTCTGTGCAGCTAGCAGTACCGGGCCCCAACTGGCGGTGTTACAGCCCAGGGACAGCAGGAGGAGGAGAGGGAGCAGAGTGTAGGCCGAAGCCTAATTGAACAAATTTCAAAGGTAACCTTTAACCCCCCCTCAGGGGTTACAAACTAGAAGAGCCACAGCTTATGCAGCAGTAATGCTGCACAAGTCAAAGGTTGCTCTTTTAATTTTGCTCCTTGCACACGCTGAAAGGAACACGTATAACATTTAGGCCCTTACACAGTCAAACTGATTTTGAGGCGTGAGTTCCCTTCGTAAAGAGACGCAGTACAGCTGGCAAAAATGCCACCTTGGTGCTTTGCGCGGCCTCCTGAGCATCGTTATTTGTTGCACAGGAGTCTGCGCTTTTGTGTTATCCCTTGGCCTTGCGCTGTTAGCGCTGCCCATCCTCTGACATCATGTAATGTCGGCCGTTGCGGTTTGCGATGACCATGAATCCCAGCCCCGCAGTGTCTTAACATTGTTAAAACACTGCGGGGCTGGGATTCATGGCCTGGCGCAGTACATATGTTCGCCTCTCGCTTGGGTTCTTACACCCACTTCAGACTATGCGGCGTCAGCTGATCCCTTATCGCATGCCACGGCCATGAAGACGCACAGTCCGAAGAAGGCGGAAGGAGATGAGGGATAGGCGAAGAAATGCACTGTTCATGCCCATCAATCACACCCTCGCAGTCCAAATAAATAAGACACCGAGGGGCGTTGTGTGGGGCAAGGCGGCCGCAGAGGCGCAGGCAGCCAAACAATGATGCCAGAAGACGGGCAGCGCTACCAAGGAGCTTGTTGCGTGTCAATACAAAGGAAAATCACACCTGAGGGACGTTTTAATGGTCGCAGAGGACTCATTTTAGACGTGTTCAGTTCAACCTGGGCAAGGAGAATAAGTTTCTGAGCCAGCTTGCACACATGCAGCATTACTGTCGTACAAGGTGGCTGTAAAACGTAGAAACGCCTGGGGGAGGGGGGACAGGTTTCCTTCAATTTCAGTTCTTGTGCCTGCGTGGCTGTTGCAGGACATGTTGCCGGCTACACAGCAGGGGAACAGCTGGCGGTGCTGAACCCCACTGACACATTGGCTGGTGTTTGGCTCTGTGCAGCCAGCACATCTGGGCCCCAACTGGCGGTGTTAGAGCCCAGGGTCAGCAGGAGGAGGAGAGGGATTAGAGTGTAGGCCGAAGCCTGCACTGGAGCAAGTTGAAAGGGAAACTTTAACCCCCCCCCCAAGCGTTTGTAGCTGAAAGAGCCATCGTGTACAGCACTAATGCTGGAAAAGGTAAACTTAGCTCTTTTAATTATGGTCCTTGCACATGCTGAACCTAACACTTATGAAAAGTGTCCCCTCCTACCGTGATACCGTCCGGTTGGTGGAACTTTCCTTTGTGATGTGACGCAGCACAGCCGTCATTCTTACCCCCTTGGCGCCGTGCGCCACCTCCTCAGCGTTGTTTGAATCAGTCCCGGAGCCTGCGCTGTTAGGTTAGCCCTTGGCCATGCACACATTTTGCGCTGCCCGTCTTCTGACCTCATTTGGTGTCAGACTGGCTGCGCCTGTGCGGCTGCGCTGGCCGAGAGCCCGCCTCGCAGTGTCGTCTAATGTAATCCCACCACGGGGGCCTGGGATCCGTGGCCATGCGCAGTGCATATCCTCACCTCTCACTCCCCTCCCTACGGCTTCTTCAGACTGTGCGGTGTCACGGCCGTGGCATGCTATTAGGGACCAGCTGACACCGCTCTGTCTGAAGAAGCCGTAGGGAGATGAGTGAGAGGTGGAGGTTCAGATATGCACTGCGCATGTCCATGGATCTCAGGCCCCCAGTGGGATTAAATCAGAAGACAGTACGAGGCGGGATCTCATCCAGCGCGGCCGCACAGGCGCAGCCAGCCTGACACCAAATGATGTCAGAAGACGGGCAGCGCAAAATGTGTGCATGGCCAAGGGCTAACCTAACAGCGCAGGCTCCGGGACTGATTCAAACAACGCTGAGGAGGCGGCGCACTGCGCCAAGGGGGTAAGAATGACGGCTGTGCTGCGTCACATCACAAAGGAAAGTTCCACCAACCGGACGGTATCACGGTAGGAGGGGACACTTTTCATAAGTGTTAGGTTCAGCATGTGCAAGGAGCACCACGAAAAGAGGCACTTTTTCCCTTTGCATCATTACTGCTGCACAAGGTGGCTCCTTCAGTAACAAACGCCTGGGGGGGGGGGGGACAGGTTCCCTTAAATTTAACTTGTTGTGCCTGCGTGGCGGTCGCAGTACACGTTGCCGTATACACAGCAGGGGAACAGCTGGCGGTGCTGAACCCCACTAACACATTGGCGAGGTGTTTGGCTCTGTGCGGACAGCACTTCTGGACAACAACTAGCGGTGTTGGAGCCCAGGAACAGGAGGGGGAGGTGGAGGTGGAGGAGATAGGAGGGATTGCCACACACACAGCAGGGGAACAGCTGACGTTACTGAACCCCAATAACAGAGGAGGGACTGTTGGGACTGTGCGGACAGCACTTCTGGACGGCAACTAGCGGTGTTGGAGCCCAGGGACAGGAGGAGGAGGAGGAGGTGGAGGAGATAGGAAGGATTGCCACACACACAGCTGGGGAACAGCTGACGTTACTGAACCCCAATAACAGAGGAGGGACTGTTGGGACTGTGCGGACAGCACTTCTGGACGGCAACTAGCGGTGTTGGAGCCCAGGGACAGGAGGGGGAGGTGGAGGTGGAGGAGATAGGAGGGATTGCCACACACACAGCAGGGGAACAGCTGACGTTACTGAACCCCAATAACAGAGGAGGGACTGTTGGGACTGTGCGGACAGCACTTCTGGATGGCAACTAGCGGTGTTGGAGCCCAGGGACAGGAGGGGGAGGAGGAGGTGGAGGAGATAGGAGGGATTGCCACACACACAGCAGGGGAACAGCTGACGTTACTGAACCCCAATAACAGAGGAGCGACTGTTGGGACTGTGCGTACAGCACTACCAGGCAACAACTAGCGGTGTTGGAGCCCAGGGACAGCAGGAGAAGCAGAGGAACACAATGTAGGCTGAAGCCTGATTGGAGAAAGTCGAAAGGGAACCTTTAACCCCCCCCCAAGGCGTTTGTAGCTGAAAGAGCCAGCTTGTGCAGCACAAAAGATGCAAAAGGAAAAGGTGGCTCTTTTCATGATGCTCCTTGCAAACACAGAACTAAACACTTATAAAATGTGTCCCCTGAAACCGTGAGACCATCCCGGAGGTGGGACTTTCCTTCATAATATGACGCAGCACAGCTGTCATTCCTACCTCCTTGGCGCCGTTCCCCGGCTCCTCAGCGTTGTTTGATTCCGTCCCGGAGCATGCGCTGTTATGTTATCCCTTGGCCAGGCACACTTAGCGCTGCCCATCTTCTGACATCATTTGGTGTCAGGCTGGCTGCGCCTGTGCGGCCGCGCTGGCCGAGAGCCCGCCTCGCAGTGTCGTCTAATGTAATCCCACCGCGGGCCTGGGATCCGTGGCCATGCGCAGTGCATATCCTCGCCTCTCACTCCCCTCCCTACGGCTTCTTCAGACTGTGTGGCGTCACGGCCGTGGCATGCTATTAGGGATCAGCTGACGGCGCACAGTCTGAAGAAGGCGTAGGGAGATGAGTGAGAGGCGGAGGTTCAGATATGCACTGCGCATGTCCATGGATCTCAGGCCCCCAGTGGGATTAAATCAGAAGACACTGCGAGGCGGGCTCTCGGCCAGCGCGGACGCACAGGCGCAGCCAGCCTGACACCAAATGATGTCAGAAGATGGGCAGCGTTAAGTGTGCCTGGCCAAGGGATAACATAACAGCACAGGCTCCGGGACGGAATCAAACAACACTGAGGAGCCGGGGCACGGCGCCAAGGGGGTAGGAATGACGGCTGTGCTGCGTCATATTACGAAGGAAAGTCCCACCTCCGGGACGGTTTTACGGTATCAGTGGACACATTTTATAAGTGTTAAGTTCTGCGTGTGCAAGGAGCTAAACAAAAATAGCTACCTTTTCCTTGTGCAGCATTACTGCTGCACAAGAGGGCTCTTTCAGTAACAAACGCCTTGGGGGGGGGGGACAGGTTCCCTTACATTTCAGTTGTTGTGTCAGCGTGGCGGTCGCAGGACACATTGCTGGCTACACAGCTGGGGATCAGCTGACGTTACTGAAACCCAATAACACTGGGTCGTATGTTTTGACTGTGCAGACGGCACTTCTGAGCCTCAACTGGCGGTGTAGGAGCCCAGGAATTAAAGTTCAGGTGGTAGAAAGATGAACACAACAGGAGACCTGGATACTGTAGACAGTCACCTAATTATTTAATCAGGAAGAGGAGTGGCAAATTCCTGCGAGATCCAGGCCTTGTTCATTTACAGGAAAGTAAGCCGGTCAACGTTATCGGAGGATAGTCGCATGCGACGGTCAGTTAGTACACCACCTGCAGCACTAAAGACATGTTCCGATAATACACTGGCCGCAGGGCAAGACAGCACCTCCAATGCATACTGGCTTAGCTCTGGCCATGTATCCAGCTTTGAGACCCAAAACTTGAAAGGTGAAGAGCCGTCTGGGAGTACAGCAAGAGGGCAAGACATGTAGTCTGTCACCATCTGACGGAACCGTTGCCTCCTGCTGACTGGAGCCGTCTGTGATGGTGTAGACTTTTGTGGCGGGCACAGAAAACTGTGCCACAGTTGGGCCATACTGGTCTTGCCTTGGGCAGAGGCACTGCTTCTGCTCCCTCTTTGTGCAGAGCCTCCACCACTGCCTGGACGCACTGAGCTGCTTTGGAATGCACTAGCAGCACTTCTCTCAGTTGGAATGGAGAAGATGATGGAATTCACCAGTGTGTCTTGGTACTCCCGCATTTTTCGCTCCCGGTTCAACGGTGTGATGAGGCTTTCTACGTTGTCCCGGTAGCGAGGATCGAGGAGGGTGAACACCCAATAATCAGACATGTTGAGAATGTGGGCGATGCGGCGGTCGTTTCTCAGGCACTGCAGCATGTAATCCACCATGTGCTGCAGACTGCCAACTGCCCAAGAAACGCTGTCCCCTGCTGGAGGCATGATCTCTGCCCGCTCGTCATCACCCCACCCTCGCTGTACACACTGAGTACTGGACAATTGTGTAACTCCCTCCTCTGGACGGATGTCTTCCTCCTCCATTGACTCCTCCTCATCCTCCTCACAAACTGTCCCCTGCCTACGCGTTTGTGAGGAACCACGTGGCGCTGACTGTCCAGAAGATGATGGAAATGCTGAATCCTCATCCTCCACCTCTTCCACAACATCATCCCTTAGCGCTTGCAGTGATTTTTCAAGCAGGCAGATAAGGGGGACAGTCATGCTGACTAGTGCATCATCTGCACTCGCCATCCGCGTGGAATAATCAAAGGGACGCAAAACCTGGCAGACGTCATTCATAGTGGCCCACTCTGTGGTTGTGAAGTCTGTACGGCACGGAGTGCGACTTCTTTGCGCCTGATGCAGCTGGTACTCCATTACAGCTTGCTGCTGCTCACACAACCGCTCCAACATATGTAACGTGGAATTCCACCTGGTAGGTAGGTCACATATGATGCGATGTTCCGGCAGGCGGTGTCGGCGCTGCAGAGCCGCAATGCGCGCTTTTGCCGTGCTGGAACGCCGCAAGTGAGCACACTCTAGGCGGACCTTGTGCAGCAGTGCATCAAGATCCGGATAGTCCCTCAAAAAACTCTGCACTACCAAATTGAGCACATGTGCCAGACATGGGATGTGAGTGAGGTTGCCGAGGCCCAGAGCTGCCACCAGATTTCGGCCATTATCACACACTACCATGCCTGGCTGGAGATTCGCTGGCACAAACCACACATCGCTCTCCTGCTTGATGGCATTCCAGAGCTCCTGCGCTGTGTGGCTTCGATTCCCCAAATAAATTAATTTCAAGACGGCCTGTTGACGTTTGGCCACGGCTGTGCTCATGTCGGTCGTAACAGGTAAACGTTCATCATGGGTTTATGTGGAGGTGGACTGTGACGGCTCCTGCAGCGATGATTCTGAGGAACTGGTGTAAGAGGAGGAGTCAATGCGTACAGAATGGATTCCTGCAATCCTTGGAGTGGGCAGGACACGTCCTGCGCCACTCGCACGATCTGTACCCGGCTCAACGACATTAACCCAATGGGCAGTGAGGGAAAGGTATCGCCCCTGTCCATGTTGACTGGTCCATGCATCGGTGGTGAGGTGGACCTTGCTACTGACGGCGTTCAGTAGCGCGTGTTTTATGTGTCCCTCCACATGCTTGTGCAGGGCAGGGACGGCTTGCCTGCTGAAGTAAAAGCGGCTGGGCACATTGTACTGTGGGACTGCCAATGACATCAAGTCACGGAAGCTGTCAGTCTCCACCAGCCTGAATGACAGCATTTCCAGTGACAGAAGTTTGGCAATGCCTGCAGTCAGAGCCTGTGCTCGTGGGTGGTTTGACGAGAAAGGCCGCCTTTTCTCCCATGCCTGTACTACCGATGGCTGTAGACTGGGCTGGGAGTGTGTGGATGACTGGGAAAGTGGTGCTGCGGGTGGAATTACAGCGGGTCTCTGGACAACATTGCCAGAGGTTCTTCCACGGCGATCCTGGGAGGAAGCCGAACCAGCTGCGTGTGAGCTGGAGGAAGAGGCAACACGAGCTGAAGAGGTGGTAGCTGCCGCTGTTGGTTGGCCTAGCTCTTCAGTGCGTTTCTGTAACTCCGCCACGTGCCTTGTGCGCACATGTTTCCACATATTTGTGGTATTGAGGTTGCTGACACTTTTCCCTCTGTTCACTTTGTGATGACACACCTTGCATTTGACATAGCAAATGTCATCTGCAACTGTGTCAAAAAAGGACCAGGCACTGCAAGTCTTGGGAGCACCCTTTTTGGCTTTTGGAAGATACATGCTTCTAACGGGTGCCAAAGCGGAGGCTGCAGGATCCGCAGTCTTCCCCCTCCCTCTCCCTCTTTGGGCCGTACGGGGAATCTCTTCCTCAGAGCTGCTCCCACCACCTTCCTGTCCCTCACGCCAAGATGGGTCAAGGACCTCATCATCTACACTACCCTCTGCCCCCAACTGCTCCTCCTGGGTAGTCTCAGCAGCAGAGCACGCACCAGTAAGTGGCACCTGAGTGTCATCATCAGCTGATGCGGCCTGTGATGTGGTGACCGGAGCCACTGGCCCACCCGCCTCTTCAGACTCAGAGAGAAAAAGCTGTTGGGCATCACTGCACCCTGCCTCTTCTTCCATTTCTCCAATGCTGCTTGGCTGGCCCCCTGTTTCCAAGCCAAGAGATTCAGAGAACAGAAGTAGAGACGGCTCCTGTCCTGGGCTCTCTGTCTGCCTGGGCAATTTGGCAGGTGGTGAAGAGACAGATGGCTGCTCTCCAGTGCTCTGTGTCTGAGAGGATGTGGCACTAATTGAAGTTGATGCATTAGTTGCCATCCATCTGACAACGGCTTCAATTTGTTCTTCACGCAGCAGCGGTGTACGGCGCTCTGCGACAAAGCTGCGCATGAATGACTGTTCCCTGGTGAAAGTGGGTGCTGATGAGTCACCGGTGCCCGCAGCAGGCACAGAATCCCCACGTCCCCTCCCTGCTCCGCGCCCACGCCCACGCCCACGTGCCTTACTCACTGCCTTCTTCATCTTGGTTGACTGATAAAGATAAGCAGAAAAGTACTAACGGCTTTGTGTGCTTATTCCTGAACAACTCCTAACAGGTATAAGAAACACTAATTTTCTAAAGTGTGGACTAGACTTTAATATGAGCTAATGTGGCCTACACAAATGTAAAGTCGTGTCACTGGTGTGTTTGGTGAACTTTATTTTTTATTTATTTTTTGGGGGCTGAACTGACAACAGATAGAGCTGCAGTCACACGGAGACCGTGCAGACAGCCGTAAACGGCGCTGCAAGGCCCAAAAACCCTCCTCTACGTTATCCTATGTAGTGTTTTTCCACAAATTAGCTGGAGACGGGTGGAAAGACACTAATAGGAATTTTTTGAAAAAATGTGCAGCAGCCTGCACTACTTAAAACAAAATGAAAATTGATTTTGCGGTATGACGCAGTGAAGAACCCTGAGCTGGAGACAACCAGGCTATGGCTGCTCACAGACTACAGGGCGAGCTGCAGTCACACGGAGACCGTGCAGACAGCCGTAAACGGTGCTGCAAGGCCCAAAAACCCTCCTCTACGTTATCCTATGTAGTGTTTTTCCACAAATTAGCTGGAGACGGGTGGAAAGACACTAATAGGAATTTTTTTAAAAAATGTGCAGCAGCCTGCACTACTTAAAACAAAATGAAAATTGATTTTGCGGTATGACGCAGTGAAGAACCCTGAGCTGGAGACAACCAGGCTATGGCTGCTCACAGACTACAGGGCGAGCTGCAGTCACACGGAGACCGTGCAGACAGCCGTAAACGGCGCTGCAAGGCCCAAAAACCCTCCTCTACGTTATCCTATGTAGTGTTTTTCCACAAATTAGCTGGAGACGGGTGGAAAGACACTAATAGAATTTTTTTGAAAAAATTAGCAGCAGACTACACTACTTGGAAAAAAAAAAAAAGAACAGTATGAGGCAATGAACCACCCTCCCTGAACTGAATACAACCAGCTATGGATGGCCTATGTGGCTGCACTCAGACTAGAGAGTGGGCTGCACTCACACACACACAGACCTTGCAGATCGCTGTGAAAACAGCGCTACAAGGCAAAGGCAAGGTGATTAGTAGGTGAACACAGCGGTTGCTAAATTAGCCTTGGAAAAGCACAAAGAAGCAAATCGCTATCTCTAAACTGGCCCTCAGTCAGCAAACAGCGTCCTGTCACTAACTGAATTCACAGCAGAGTGAGCGCAAAATGGCGCCAGCGACTTTTAAACTGCATCATGACATCATTTCAGCAGCCAATCACAGCCTTGCCAGTAGTTTCATTCCCTCCATGCTGAACAGGATGTGCCCACACTTGGAATCATTCTCATTGGCTGAATTTGTGCAGTTTGAATCTGGGAACTTCCGATTCCGGTATCCGATACGCGGCAAGTATCGGAATCCCGGTATCGGAATTCCGATACCGCAAGTATCGGCCGATACCCGATACTTGCGGTATCGGAATGCTCAACACTACTCATCACTAATTATCATCCTTATTTACAGGTCGTTCTCAAAAAATTAGCATATAGTGTTAAATTTCATTATTTACCATAATGTAATGATTACAATTAAACTTTCATATATTATAGATTCATTATCCACCAACTGAAATTTGTCAGGTCTTTTATTGTTTTAATACTGATAATTTTGGCATACAACTCCTGATAACCCAAAAAACCTGTCTCAATAAATTAGCATATTTCACCCGACCAATCAAATAAAAGTGTCTTTTAATACCAAACAAAAAAGCCATCAAATAATAATGTTCAGTTATGCACTCAATACTTGGTCGGGAATCCTTTGGCAGAAATGACTGCTTCAATGCGGCGTGGCATGGAGGCAATCAGCCTGTGACACTGCTGAGATGTTATGGAGGCCCAGGATGCTTCAATAGCGGCCTTAAGCTCATCCAGAGTGTTGGGTCTTGCGTCTCTCAACTTTCTCTTCACAATATCCCACAGATTCTCTATGGGGTTCAGGTCAGGAGAGTTGGCAGGCCAATTGAGCACAGTAATACCATGGTCAGTAAACCATTTACCAGTGGTTTTGGCACTGTGAGCAGGTGCCAGGTCGTGCTGAAAAATGAAATCTTCATCTCCATAAAGCATTTCAGCCGAGGGAAGCATGAAGTGCTCCAAAATCTCCTGATAGCTAGCTGCATTGACCCTGCCCTTGATGAAACACAGTGGACCAACACCAGCAGCTGACATGGCACCCCACACCATCACTGACTGTGGGTACTTGACACTGGACTTCAGGCATTTTGGCATTTCCTTCTCCCCAGTCTTCCTCCAGACTCTGGCACCTTGATTTCCGAATGACATGCAAAATTTGCTTTCATCAGAAAAAAGTACTTGGGACCACTTAGCAACAGTCCAGTGCTGCTTCTCTGTAGCCCAGGTCAGGCGCTTCTGCCGCTGTTTATGGTTCAAAAGTGGCTTTACCTGGGGAATGCGGCACCTGTAGCCCATTTCCTGCACACGCCTGTGCACGGTGGCTCTCGATGTTTCCACACCAGACTCAGTCCACTGCTTCCTCAGGTTCCCCAAGGTCTGGAATCGGTCCTTCTCCACAATCTTCCTCAGGGTCCGGTCACCTCTTCTCGTTGTACAGCGTTTTCTGCCACATTGTTTCCTTCCAACAGACTTACCATTGAGGTGCCTTGATACAGCACTCTGGGAACAGCCTATTTGTTGAGAAATTTCTTTCTGGGTCTTACCCTCTTGCTTGAGGGTGTCAATGATGGCCTTCTTGACATCTGTCAGGTTGCTAGTCTTACCAATGATGGGGGTTTTGAGTAATGAACCAGGCAGGGAGTTTTTAAAAGCCTCAGGTATCTTTTGCATGTGTTTAGAGTTAATTAGTTGATTCAGAAGATTAGGGTAATAGGTCATTTAGAGAACCTTTTCTTGATATGCTAATTTATTGAGACAGGTTTTTTGGGTTATCAGGAGTTGTATGCCAAAATCATCAGTATTAAAACAATAAAAGACCTGACAAATTTCAGTTGGTGGATAATGAATCTATAATATATGAAAGTTTAATTGTAATCATTACATTATGGTAAATAATGAAATTTAACACTATATGCTAATTTTTTGAGAAGGACCTGTATTATCAGATGCCACACTGAAGGTCCGTATGGCATACAATTTTTTTTTTTGCACTGTCCGATTTCGGAGTGAATTTTCTGCATGTTGCAATTTTAATCTCATGATGAATACAGCTGAGAAAAATATGCAGATCGGCATGACCTCATTAAATAACATTGGTGCAATCTGATTTTTTAGCGGATTGCACTAGTCCGATTTATACTCTAGAGTGAGCATACCCGTAGTATAAAGCTACATTCATACATTTAATGCAGTGTTTGATGCAGTTTCATGAGCCAAGCATAATAGTGGAAACAAAATAGAGAAGATTTTTAATAGTGATCATACACATTAGATGAAAATGGGATTAGATTTTGTTTTGTGTTGAGGTGGATTCGCTAAGGTGGGTAGCATGGACAGAAGCGTTGATGAAGTGTAGCTGGACTTGCCGGACAACTCATGGAACAGTAACGACTTATGAAGCTGGATATGGACGGCAGGTGGATCAATTGAGCTGGAAGTACTAGGTAAAGCACGACCAAATATCACGGTGCTTGAATGTGCTTGTTACTCAGCAAGTAATGGGTGGTGCTCGATGTAAAACTCAAATCCCTGCTGCGCATCTTTGGTGCTTGTTTTGCAGCCAGTAAGCAAGTGGGGATTGCCTGTGAGTCACTATAATGCCGTAACCATTCTGGTTGTGGCATTACTATAACCGGCGGGCTGTGTAACATTATCAGGTATTATAAAAGGATAGGCACCGCCTGGCTCAGCACACTCATGCCATTGAACATCACTGTGACACTTCGTATTGGAGGGAGAGAGTGCTTGTCGAGGCCTGTGTGTGCACAATATAATGAATCAGAGGCCTGTAGTGTTGACACGGGTGCTGAAGCTGAGCCATCATACCAACATCAATTCCAAGGGCTTAACATTTGTATCACACACAATCTGCATTTAGCCTAGGGAGGGAGAGTGGTAGGAGCAGGGAGAGTGACAGGATCCAGTCTGTAGACAAGGATAAGGCCTGTGCAGCCTGTTGGCAAATATATAGCTGCAGTTTTTTGTGGGGGCTGAAAAATTGAATATATTTTGATCCATCAAGTATTACGTGCTTTGAGGTCCATTGTTGTGTTGTATAAGACACCCAAAAATTATTGAAAAATTTTCCTGGGCTAAATTATTGAGCCACACAATATTCCGTAGTGTGGAGTAAATTTTTGTGATATCTAAAACTAAGAAAAATCTTTTAAATATGTTGTAGGCTTCCATTTCTCAGACATACAGTGTTGCGTGGTCTGTGAACATTTCTTAGAAGTACCCAAAACGCTACAATATTACTTGGTAGTAATAGGTTTGATATACACTGTTCACTGTTATATGGTCTGTAAAAATTTCTGTGATCTCTAAAACTGAGAAAAAGTATTGAAACATTTTTCTAGGTTGAATTTGATTGCAATCCATTCACTTTAGCGTTCTTTCTGTTACATTACGGTGGAGCAAACTAAAAAAAAATATTTGATTGCTAAAGGTGAACAATTTTTTTTCTTTTATTAAACATAAACTTGGTTTCAAGAGACATAGCAATTACAAAAAGTGTAAGGCGTGCTTGAAGGGACAGGGAAGTGGAAGTACTGATGATGGTGCACGCAGATGCCAAGGACGAGGGGCAGGAGCACAAGAAATATGCGCATCCACGGCACATAGGTACCTATACCACTTTTCAGTGAGGCACAGTACACCACTTCTGAAGCCAGAGCAGTGCAAACAGTTGGATGGTTGAATAGCAAATAATGCTTCTAGCAGGCTTGGCAGCACCACATAGTCTTCTACTTAATCCTTACCCTGATCCTCCTTCCCCACACCATATTGAGCCCCATGAGACTAGTGATACCACACTAGGACACTCCAAGGAGTGCTTTGCCACATAATTCCTTATTTGTGGACTCTCAATCTGCATGCTCCAAAAGGGACATGAGGACATGCTGTTTAGTGATGCACAAACCTTAGAGCAGCCATGGCCACAAAAACATGGTGGTGGGGAATGGCAAATTTGGGATAAGGAGGAAGATGGTGATGAGACCCGGTTGCTGCTAAGCCTTGTTGTTAAGTCACAAAGTTAGGAGGACCAGGGTACGGTGGTGGAAGATGAGGTGGTGTATGACAAAGTCACTGACTCAACCTCTGAAGCTGGCAAGCAGAACAATGCAAATAGCACTGAGTTGGAGAGATCAGCAGCACTAAAAGAGACAGGAAGAGGCAGTGGAGTGACCAGAGGAAGAAGGTGGGTAACTGTTCCGCTTAGCACTGACACTCCTGAATTTCTCCGTCAAAAAGACAGGTGTTCCCCAGTCTGACACTTTTTTTTAAAACAGTTCTCAGACAAACAAAATGGCCATTTGCAACCTGTGCCATGCAAAGATCAGCAGGCGCCTGACCACTAAGAATCTAACCACCACCAGCATGATAATTTTAATGCTCATGCCCAGTCTGGTTGGCATGAGCGAGGATTGTGGCCCCATTGTGCCACAAACTAGACTTACCCCGGAGTGGTGTGACTAAGCAGCTACCTTGGTGTTTGCTGGTGCCTTTAGTAGTGTGTTCAGGCTGGTGCAGCAGGTAGCTGCCAGGTACCACTATAGTGCAGTGTCTAGTAGTAGCAGTAGACCCCCAAGAGGACAGGAAACTGTAATGACAGGTGCAGGCAAGTACTTTAGATATACTGACTGGCTCAGTTGATGTAAATGTGGCACCCCTGAAGGTCCATTCGCCACAGAGGTACTGCATCTCATTCAGAGGTGTGGTGCCCCAACTCTCTGGTAAGGAGGGGACACTGCACAGAACCCTAACACTTGCACCCTTCAATAGACCTCTCCAAGCCAGGGAGGGATTAGGTAAAAGGTGTGGGTTGAGAAAGTGGACAAGGGGAGAAGAGAGTTAGTAAGTCAGGGAGTTGTTGAGGAGAAGTGAAGCAGAGCAGATGTGTGGGTGTGAAACTCCTGACAGTCTGAAGAGAGAGAGAGAAAGGAGAGAAGCTCCCAGGAGAAACAAAGGAGTCCTAGGGGCATGGGAAGTGTGGAAACCACCCGTGTGGCCCACATGCATGCTGACCATCGCCAGGTGGAGGGACCAGGTCACACAGTAGGGGAACCGACCCCTGATCTAGTGAAGGAACTACAAGTCCCAGCTAGGAACCCGGAGTCTGTTGTGTCTGCATGTGCGACATCAACATACACATCTATTTCGCTGAAAAGGTAGACACAGAGGATCAAGGAGACAGTGAAGAGGTCACCCAACATGACCCACAACTACCGGCTTGGGACACTGGGTGTGAAGCGCAGGACAGGAGAGGCGAGTACCAGTGCAGTGAGCCAGCCAGGAAAGGTACATACTAAGTGGATCCTGGATGAGTGCCCCAAATTACTGGAGAGTTGACTGGACTACTAACCTGGAGGACACAGCACCCAGCTGGATATTGTGCTCAAACTGTGAATAAAACGTGAAGACTGCACCCTGCTGTGTCCTCTCCATTCTTTACTGCATCACCTGCCTTGCACCACAACATCCTCTATTTCAATTAACACCTTTAACTGCCCTGGGGTCAAGCTCTGCATGTGGAGAGCTGTAACAACTTTGCTGCCTCCCCATCTGCCCCAGAGGACCTGAACTGCAGCGTCGGGTATTTCTGGCTGAATACCACAGGTGGCATCATGAACAATCCCCTTTTCTATAAAAACTTTAACTCCCTACCATTATTTAACACCCCATTAATTACACGCCCAGGGCCATGGACCAGGTCACTGCTGCCGTGACCACCCCTTTAAGAATCGTCTGACCCATTTCCGAGTACCCCACGGCCCTAGCGGGTGTCGCATTCTGGTGTCACGAACAGGATGGACCGACCCAGCAAACTGGGTCTTGTGCGCCATGGACTTTATTGAACTATTCAGTTGCAGCCATTGTTGCGCCACGTAGCATGTGGAAAATGGAGGAGATGAGCTGTCATGGGCAGAGCCCAAGAGGGGACGCAAAAACTGTACCCGCCCACTGTAGAGACTGCCAAGGGAAAAGAACTTGTCCGTCAGTGAGATGGATCTGCCTCCTGATATGGCTGGCGGGAAAGAGAAAAAGGAACTGCGCACGAAAGGGAGCGCAAGAGAAGCGTGCGGGAAAGCATGGTACCAGCATGGCAAAATGCTACCCGGTGGACGAAATGGCGGATGGAGGTCAAAAGCTGCGAGAGTGTACAGAGGGAGAAGTGGATATCCCCAGCCAGTGAGATGAAGCCCAGCTGCAAGCGGTGGATCCGGAGCTCCTCGGCGATGAGATGGAGGAGCTGACGCGCCAACTTCTGCGGTCATGGCTGGCCACGAAGACAGCATGGAAGGAGGCTCTGCTGAAAAGGGTGTCTGCACAGAAGATCTTGCGACCAGCATCCTCAACCCCAGCGGTGATGGAGGAGGAGACCGGCATTGGAGGAGCAGGTATGAACATTGCCCTGGTAGCGGAGTAGACCCTGGTGGGACCTTTAAGATCCCCGCTGACCCTAGAATCCTACCAGGTAGTGAAGGATATAAACTAGGTCTGGATTGCTGACATAGAGGGTATGCTGGTGGAGCCACTGCTACCTGAACCCTTGCCCCGGGAGGTGCATGGTAAATGGGGGGCAATCCACTAGAAGCACCTGGAGACAGACTTAATGAGGTTTCTGGAGGAGGCCCGAGCAGGGGCCAACCATGTGGAGACCATGAGCGGGGAGGAATTCTGCTGGCGGCAGGTGCTGAAGATAGTGGCGGAGGAGTGGGAGCGCAGGGCCCGGTGGGAGGCCATGAAGAAGCACAACATGCAGGTCAAGGCCCGGATCCACAAGGTCAGATGGGGGCCCGCTAAGGCAGGGAACTGTGGTCTCTTTCAATCTGAACAAGGGCTGGGGATTCATCAGGGAGACAGGAGAATCCTTGGAACTCTTTGTAAACCGCTGGGACATGGAGTCACATCTTTTAAAGGGACACCCGTACCGTGACCTTTGCCTGGGAGATAAGGTGACATTCAACCGGCACAAGGGTGAAAGGGGGTGGCACGACCTCACGGTAAAAAGATGCACTGGACAGCGTGCTGCTTCAGCTGCTGCCTCCCCATCTGCCCTAGAGGACCTGAACTGCAGCATCGGCTATTTGTGGCCGAATACCACAGGTGACATCACGAACAATCCCCTTTTCTATATAAACTTTAACTTCCCACCATTATTTAACACCCCTTTAATTGCGTGCCCAGGGCCTTGGACTGGGTCAAGCTGCTGTGACTACCCCTTTAAGAATCATCCGACCCAGTTCCAAGTACCCGATGGCCCTAGTGGGTGTCGCATATAGACAGGTAAGTACTGGCAGACATTGGTAATGTACAGGCGGACAGGTGCAGACGGCCACAGTTGACACTCTAGCAGTCTGGCCGGTTTCTCCGCAAGGAGAAAAGTTACTACTTGGATCACGATCATACGCCTCTCACACAGCCAAACCAGATCTCACACTTTGCACTGACCAGGGGCAGTACCCGAAACACAGTGTCTGCAAATTGAGATTCTGGTTTTGGCCTTTATCCTGCCATGTGACATGGCTGGTTAAAGGGTCAACATTGACTTTTAGGATTGCTACTTCCAGTAGGTGGCACTAGAGCTCTAGTCCTCTTCCTCTCTGAAAAGGATATTTGCATATTTCCCAGAGTAGCATTGCGGCTTTAAGTCTCCTCATCTCAGCATGCTTAACATGTCACTCTCCACAAGGAGAAACGTTACTACTTGGATTATGTAAAATACAAGTAAAATACAAGTAAAATTTGATTCCAATTGAATTTATTTGTTCATTTCAAGTGATCATATATGATGAATCAGCAGAACCGAGGATAAGAAGGCACAAGGAATAGAAGTGATAAGTTGATTATCAAGTAGCTTGAGAGTTTAGACAGCACCAACAGGGCTGAGCTGTTAGTTATTAGACAACAATGTGGAGAAGCTGAGAAGAAATTAGGCATCTTGCTGGAGGGAAGGCAAGTGAAAAGTGTGGCTTGACCCCTGAGGAGCACATGGTAGCAGAATGCTCTATTACCTGAATTCTCAGGTAGTGCATAGCCTCTTGAGCTGGCCTTAAAAGATATTGGATGAGAACATCAGAAGTGCATTCCCGGTTACAATAGTAACTCAGTGTGGATTAGCACAGAGGGAACTGGCCATAGGGGAAGGAAGCAGAGCCCAGCTCTTGAGCTGGGACAGGTGAGTAATAGATTTTGCTGGGATCACAAACCATTGATGGCCGAAAACAAGGAAAATAAGTATTTGACATTTTGAATTTCCAAGAAGGAAACAAGATTTCAGCATATATGTCACTAACTGAGTTGCTTTCATCAACAGAAGATTATAACTAGAGGACTAGTACACCTGCTGCCAAGTAGTCTTGTATTCTTGAACTTGGTATAACCCTGTCCCCATCACTGATTGTCACCTTTATGCCTAAGCACAGTGTACAAAGAATACTACCAGCCATTGGTTTGGGTGGGGTTATAGAGGGCTCAGCATTCAGAGAGCTGGGAGATCTCTTACAGAGAAAAGTCATAGTTACTCACCGATAATGGTGTTTCTCGGAGCCCATGACAGCACTACGGAGAGAGAGGGGATCCGCCCTTCAGGGACAGGAAACCTACAGATAAAAGGGCGGTACCTCTCCCTCACATCAGTTGGTTTACAGAGCATCGGAGGACCTCCAGGTTAGTTACAACAGATAAAATGTATTATAGCATTGCTTATTAGAGGAACACTGTGCCTATATTATGTTAGATAAGTTATATGTAAGTGCTCACCGCACTCGTGATGGGAGGGAATAAGTGGGTGCTGTCATGGGCACCGAGAAACACTGTTATCGGTAAGTAACTATGACTTTCTCGGTCTCCCATGACAGCACTATGGAGAGAATTGCAGAGATTAAGCTTAGATTAAGCTCAAGAACCCTTCGCCCGAAGGTCAAGTCAGACACAGAGGCTAGATCTAATCTATAGTGTCTAAAAAAGGTTGATGGTGATGACCAGGTGGCCGCTTTGCAGATTTGCTCAATTGATACCTCTGACCTCTCAGCCCATGAGGTAGCTACCCCTCTTGTGGAATGTGCTCTTATACCATCCGGGATCGTATTCCCCGTGGATGAATATGCCAAGGCTATTTCCTCCTTTATCCACCTTGCCAAGGTGCCTTTGGATGCCCGGAATCCTTTTCTGGGACCCTGAAAACAGATAAACAAAGAGCCTTCCTTCCTATACTTGCGGCGCCCCAGTGTCCTGGTCGTCGCAGTGATGTCATTATCCTTTCAGGGGAGAAGTGATGTCATGTCTGAAGGCAATGAAAGACAACCACATTCAGGTATCACACACATGCAACATGTTCACACTCCAGACCAGAAGGGGGAGCTCTAAGCCTGTTTAGGGTGAGCTCCTCTAATTACATCCTGATTTGGAGGGAAAGGGGTTTCAGTTCCTGTCAGGCAGAGAGAAGGAGAGGAGTTCTGCTGGCATGACGTGCTGCAACTCCTGGGAAAGACACTAAAAGGTGGACATACAGCGGAGAGTGTGCAGGAAAGCAGAGCACAGGAGAGGAATATCAGAGGGAGATCAGCCAGGAACAAGCTGCTCCTTTCTGAGGCGCAGAAGCCGGTAGCCAGGAACACCGTTGGCTGTCCGACCTTAATACCTAAGAAGACTCAGTGGCAACTGTGGGGGCCGGGGCGTCTCTAGGGTCCCTATAAAAAGCCTCAGGCCATCAGTCATGTGGGTTTGTCCTATCCACACCATCTGGGGGACAGAGAGAGGAAGACATACCACTAAGAACATCTGCAAGAGTTGTGAGGACCTTAGCGGGAAGCTCAACAGGGAGGTACTACAACACCCAGGTGCTAGTAGGAAGGCTACTGATTTCCACCTGGATAGGGGGACTCTGGAATTGCCTTCAGACCGACCGGACTCTGCCTGCCCTGTCATCTGGTGCTCCGGGCTGAGGATACCATCTGAAGTCATCAGTAAACAAGGTAAAAGACTGCAAACCTGTCTCCTCGTTCTTTACTGCACCTTGCCCATATATAAACTCTTTTACTGGATGCCCCGGAGGGCCACGGACCGGTTCAGCCACCATGATACCCCCCGAATTGCAGGACCCGGTACCGAGCACCCCATTGCCCTACTCTGGGGGCGATCCATTTTGGCGTCACGAACAGGATGTACTTAAGCCTGAAAAATCAGGTCATGTGCGCCTAAGAACTGTGCCAGAACTGTATGTGAACTGCACTTTGCTTAAAGACTGTGTGTTGCAAATTGCCGCCAAAATTCGCCATTGCCGCGCTGTCTGGAGCGCGAGGGGGGGGAGCCATAGCCTCGTGGGCTGAGCCAGCCAAAAAGAGCACGAAGCAAGAAGACGGGTACCATGCTGCTGCCTGGGAAAGCTGGAAGTGGAGACGCCATGCAGCAGAGCCGCCAGAAGAGATGCTGCAAAGTGCCGATTCCGGAGAGGAGCCCCGACTTCTACCAGGTTAGCAGAGGGGAGGAGCGGCCATGTCCGATCCAGGGAGGGAAGTAGCGGCGGTCGCAGCCGCAGACCTGGAAGCACCTCCAGACCCCGCAATAGGCGCACCACCTTTGACACCCGCACCGCTACAGAAATTAAATTGACGTTCTATGGGTGCAAGCAGAGGCCGCAGGATAGCTTACGGGACTATGCCCTTAATCTCCAGGAGGCACTGCGGGCAATCAAGCAGGATGATCCAAACAGCATGCAAGGTGAGGATAAACTCTTAAAGGAGCGGTTCATCGAGGGGCTCCTGTGCAGTCACCAAAGGGCCCAACTGCACCTCCTGGCCATGCAGAATCCTGACCTGACCTTTGCGCAATTTAAAGACAAGGCCATCCAAGTGCTATAGGAGTGACAGCCCAGACGTGCAGTACCTCCCAGGTGTCAAGCCCTCACGTACCACCAGGAGGTGGCGCCAGATGCTCAAGTTTCTGCCGAGGCCGATGCCCAGATCCTGGAAGACGATTCCCCTGCAGGACTACGCCTCCAGATGCAGGAGCTGACCAAGAGCGTTGCTGCCTTAGCTCGGACCGTGCAGTCCCTACAGGAGGCCCCCAAGGAGAAGATCAAGCTGGCTTCCAGACCAGAGGATGTTCCCTGGCAACGACAGAGGAGGATTCCGCTGACCAGAGGCAGAGATGACTATCGCTTCCATCAGGACGGATGACCCATCTGCCACCGCTGCAACCAGGTGGGCCACATTGCAAGGTACTGTCATTTAAACGAGCAACCCCTGGGGCAGAGGGCCAACCCCCAGGAGTAGGACGACCAGGCCCGCAAAACTGGAGAGCCAAGTACATTGGAGGACGACCTGTTCTCCCCATTGTGATCGACGGTATTCCCATGAATAGGGTTGAGCGAAACGGAACGTTCATTTTCATAAATCTCCGACTTTTGGCAAAGTTGGGTTTTGTGAAACCCGACCCGATCCCAGTGTGGGGTCGGCCATGCGGTCGGCGATCTTCGCGCCAAAGTTACGTTTCCTATGACACTTTCAGCGCCTTTTCTCAGCCAATGAAGGTGGACACAGAGTGTGGGCAGCGTGATGACATAGGTCTCGGTCCCCACCATCTTAGAGAAGGGCATGGCAGTGATTGGCTTGCTCTCTGCGGTGTCACAGGGGCTATAAAGGGGCGTGCACGCCGACTGCCATCTTACTGCTGCCGATCTGAGCATAGGGAGAGGTTGCTGCCGCTTCATCAGAAGCAGGGATAGCGTTAGGCAGGGTACATTAACCCCCAAACCGCTTGTGCTGTAGCGATTTCCACTGTCCAACACCACCTTTTGTTTGCAGGGACAGTGGAGGCTAGATTTTTCTTCATCAGCTCTGTAGCTTATTGGGCTGCCCTAGAAGGCTCCCTGATAGCTGCATTGCTGTTTGTACGCCGCTGTGCAAACCAACTGCTATTTTAAAAGCACAAATCCTGTTGCTCCTTCCTTTCTGCACAGCTATCTTGTTGGTTTGTCCACACTTTTGTGTGCAGCAGTCCTTTTTATTGCTGCCTGCCATACTTTTCAGAGATTATTGTAGGAAGATAGTAATTGTAGTACAGTCCCTTTTTTTATATACTGTATATATATATATCTTACAGCCACTTTCTGCCCCTGAAACTGTGTAGTGTAAAACAGTGGGCCTGTATTTTTCTGCACTGTCCCACACCTGAAAAGGGAGATTTATATTGCCAATCAGTGCATCTGCGCCAGTCTTGTCTGTGGTATGTGTGTCAGTTATTTTCTGCCACAGAAACTATACTGTCATACAGTGGGCCTGATTTATTCACTAGTCTCCCATATAAAAAAAAAGGGAGAATAACATTGCCAAATCTGTGCATCTGTGCCAGTCCTGTCTCTGGTATCTCTGTCAGTCATTTTCTGCCACAGAAACTATACCGTAAAACAGTGGGCCTGATTTATTCACTAGTCTCCCATATAAAAAAAAGGGAGAATAACATTGCCAAATCTGTGCATCTGTGCCAGTCCTGTCTGTGGTATCTCTGTCAGTCATTTTCTGCCACAGAAACTATACTGTAAAACAGTGGGCCTGATTTATTCACTAGCCTCCAAAAAAAATAAAAATAAAGGGAGATTAATATTGCCAAATCTGTGCATCTGTGCCAGTCCTGTCTGTGGTATCTCTGTCAGTCATTTTCTGCCACAGAAACTATACTGTAAAACAGAGGGCCTGATTTATTCACTAGTCTCCCATATAAAAAAAGGGAGAATAACATTGCCAAATCTGTGCATCTGTGCCAGTCCTGTCTGTGGTATCTCTGTCAGTCATTTTCTGCATACAAAAAAAAAGAAATGTTCCAGCTTCCATTTTCTGCCACAGAAACTATACTGTAAAACAGTGGGCTTGATTTATTCACTAGTCTCCCATATTAAAAAAAAAGAGAGTAACATTGCCAAATCTGTGCATTTGTGCCAGTCCTATCTGTGCCAGTCCTGTCCAGTCATTTTCTGCCACAGAAACTATACTGTAAAACAGTGGGCCTGATTTATTCACTAGTCTCCCATATTAAAAAAGGGAGAATAACATTGCCAAATCTGTGCATCTGTGCCAGTCCTGTCTGTGGTATCTCTGTCAGTCATTTTCTGCCACAGAAACTATACTGTAAAACAGTGGGCCTGATTTATTCACTAGTCTCCAAAAAATAAAAATAAAGGGAGATTAATATTGCCAAATCTGTGCATCTGTGCCAGTCCTGTCTGTGGTGTCTATGTCAGTCATTTTCTGCCACAGAAACTATACTGTCATACAGTGGGCCTGATTTATTCACTAGTCTCCAAAAAAGATAAAAATAAAGGGAGATTAATATTGCCAAATCTGTGCATCTGTGCCAGTCCTGTCTGTGGTATCTCTGTCAGTCATTTTCTGCCACAGAAACTATACTGTCATACAGTGGGCCTGATTTATTCACTGGTCTCCCATATTAAAAAAAAGGGAGAATAACATTGCCAAATCTGTGCATCTGTGCCAGTCCTGTCTGTGGTATCTCTGTCAGTCATTTTCTGCCACAGAAAATATACTGTAAAACAGTGGGCCTGATTTATTAACTAGTCTCAAAAAAATAAAAAAAATAAAGGGAGATTAATATTGCCAAATCTGTGCATCTGTGCCAGTCCTGTCTGTGGTATCTCTGTCAGTCATTTTCTGCCACAGAAACTATACTGTCATACAGTGGGCCTGATTTATTAAGAAGTCACCCACACATAAAAAGGGAGATTTATATTCACAACAAGTTAACATACACCTTCTACCTTGTTTTTCAGTATCATATAACGGTTGTTAGTTTATTTACATTTTCCCAAGAATGCGGAAGGCTGGTGGAAGAGGTCGTGGCCGTGGGCGGTCATTGCCATCTGGTAATGCTGATGGTGGTGGTGGTGGTGCTGGTGGAGCATCGGGTGGTAGAGAGAAAATCAAAATAGCACCTAAGTCTCGAGTTGTTGAGCCAGCGTCATCGTTCGGCTACACAAGGCCTCGAACGCTACCTTTTCTGGGAGTAGGAAAACCGCTGTTAAAGCCGGAGCAGAAGGAAAAAGTTTTGGCTTTCCTTGCTGACTCTGCCTCTAGCTCTTTCGCCTCCTCGTCGGATAGTTCAAAATTGAAAAGTAGCCAGTCGTCGGTGGATGCTCCCGGTCAGGAACAAGTTGATTCCTTGTGTCCTTCCCCCAAAACAACAGTGAAGGATGCGTCAGGCGACACAACAGGTTACTCCATGGAGCTCTTTACACATACTGTGCCTGGGTTAGAAAGGGAAATTGTTAACAGGCCATGCCCATTGCAAGATGAATCGGACATGGAGTGCACAGATGCACAGCCACAGCTAGATAATTATGCTGTTCCATTGACTCTGATCACAACATTGCCCTCGCAGTGTACCGAGCCAGAATCTGACCCTGATGAGACTATGGTGCCCCATCCCGAACGCTATAGCACCGGCTTACACGGTGACACAGAGGAAGGTGCACAGGACATAGAAGAGGAGGTGATAGATGACCCAGTTGTTGACCCCGATTGGCAGCCATTGGGGGAACAGGGTGCCGCTGGCAGTAGCTCTGAAGCGGAGGAGGAGGAGCCGCAGCAGGCATCAACATCGCAACAGCTTTCATCTGGCAGGCCCGTATCTGGCCAAAAACGTGTGTCAAAACCAAAAACTATTGTAGGACAGCGTGGCCATCCGGTTAAAGTAGCACAGTGTGCAATGCCTGAAAAGGTATTCAATAGCAGGAAGAGTGCAGTCTGGCAATTTTTTAACTAAGATCTGAATGATCAGTGCAAAGTGATCTGTAAGAAATGCTCAAGGACCTTTAGCAGAGGTCAGAATGTCAAAAGTTTAAATACAACTTGCATGCGTAGACATTTAACCACCATGCACTTGCAAGCCTGGACTAGCTACCAAACGTCCCGTAACGTTGTTGCACCCACTCAGAATGAAGCTAGTCAGCAATGCTACATTGCTTCCCTCACTGTATGCCCACCGGTTAGGACACCACCAGCAGCAAATGTGGAGGTATCGTCGCAAGGCCAAAGCTGTCAGGCAATCAACAGGTTCTTGGTAGAAAACACTGTATGTAGGCCAACAGCAAGAATAACATCACCAACCCTCTCTCAGTCTGCCATGTCGACCACCACCCCCGCTAGTTCCACCATATGCAGCTCTCCAGTCCAGCACACCCTACAAGAGACTCTCGTTAGGAAAAGGAAGTGCTCATCCTCTCATCCGCGTACACAGGTTTTGAACACCCACATTGCTAGACTAATCTTGTTAGAGATGATGCCCTACCGGTTGGTTGAAAGCGAAGCTTTCAAAGCCCTGATGGCCTATGCAGTGCCACGCTATGACCTACCCAGTCGCCACTTCTTTGCGAGAAAAGACATCCCAGCCCTCCACCAGCATGTCAAAGACCGCATTGTCCATGCACTCAGGCAATCTGTCAGTAGAAAGGTGCACCTCACAACAGATGCATGGACCAGTAGGCATGGCCAGGGACGTTACGTGTCCATCACGGCACACTGGGTTAATGTGCTGGATGCAGGGTCCACAGGGGACAGCCATATTGGGACAGTTCTGCCTAGCCCACGGTCTAGGAAACAGTTGGCTGTAGACATTCGCCACCCCTCCTCCTCCTCCTCCAGCAGAAGCGAGAGCTCGTCCACAGACCACAGTCGCACGACCACTCCATCCGCAGCTGCCAGTGTTGCACATGAGGTGTCCCATTATGGAACAACTAGCGGTAAGCGTCAGCAGGCTGTGTTGAAAATGAAGTGTTTGGGCGACAACAGACACACCGCGGAAGTTGTGGCCGAGTTCTTGCAGCAAGAAACTCAGTCATGGCTGGGCAGTGTACATCTTGAGGCATGCAAGGTAGTCAGTGATAACGGAAGGAATTTTATGGCTGCTATAGCCCTTTCACAACTGAAACACATTCCTTGCCTGGCTCACACCTTGAACCTAGTGGTGCAGTGCTTCCTGAAAAGTTATCCAGAGTTACCCGCCTTGCTCCTGAAGGTGCGAAGACTTTGCTCGCACATCTGCCATTCACCCGTACACTCCAGCTGTATGCAGAACCATCAGCGATCTTTGAAGCTTCCCTAGCACCGCCTAATAATTGACGTTGCAACAAGGTGGAACTCCACACTGCACATGCTTCAGAGGCTGTGCGAACAGAGGCGTGCTGTTATGTATTTGTGGGAGGATACACATACACGGGCAGGCAGTTGGATGGCAGACATGGAGTTGTCAGGTGTGCAGTGGTCGAAGCTACAAGACCTGTGTCAAGTCCTTCAGTGTTTTGAGGAATGCACATGCCTGGTTAGTGCAGATGATGCCATCATAAGCATGAGCATCCCCCTAATGCGTCTGCTGATGCAAAGTTTGATGCACATAAAGGAGCAGGCGTCTGCAGCCGAGGACAAGGGAAGCCTTGATGACAGTCAGCCATTGTCTGCTCAGGGAAGTCTCCTGGACGAGGTGGCGGACAAAGAGGAGGAGGACGAGGAGGATGATGGGGATGAATATTTATGGGAGGAGGAAGCTTCTCAGGGGGCAATAGAAACTGGTGGCGTTGCAAGGTCAGGTACAGGGTTTTTGAGGGAGACAAGTGATGTTGATTTGCCAGAAAGTGCTCCTCAACCCAGCACAAGCAGTGACTTGTTACCTGGAACATTGGCCCACATGGCGGATTATGCCTTGCGTGTCCTAAAAAGGGACCCCCGCATTATCAAAATGATGACCGATGACGATTACTGGTTGGCCTGCCCCCTGGATCCACGATATAAAGGAAAATTACAAAAAAAATCATGCCACATGAGAACCTTGAGCAAATATTGGCTACCAGACAAGCAACTCTTGTAGACCGCTTGGTTCAGGCATTCCCAGCACACAGCGGCGGTGATGGTTCTCACACGAGCTGCAGGGGGCAACATGGCAGAGGTGTTAGAGGTGCACAAATCAGAAGTGGCGTTGGACAGAGGGGTTTTATGACCAGGTTGTGGAGTGATTTCGCAATGACCGCAGATATGACAAGTACTGCAGCATCAATTCAAAGTGACAGGAGACAACATTTGTCCAGTATGGTTACTAACTATTTTTCCTCCCTTATCGATGTTCTACCTCACACGTCATTCCCATTTGAATACTGGACATCCAAAATAGACACCTGGCCTGAATTGGCAAAATATGCTTTACAGGAGCTTGCTTGCCCAGCTGCTAGTGTGCTATCAGAAAGAGTATTCAGTGCTGCTGGTTCAATACTGACCGAAAAAAGGACTTGTCTGACTACCCAAAATGTTGATGATCTAACCTTCATTAAAATGAACCAATCATGGATTTCTAATTATTTTGCCCAACCTTTCCCTGCTGACACCTAGCTTTCCTGTAAAAGGTCTTGCTTTTGGTCTCGTCTTACTGACTGCTCCAATTTCTCCATTTGCAGCTGCTTTTTTACACCTCCCTAAATGGGCTGATTTGCCCCACGGGGGCGTGGTCAGCACTTGGCGCAAGCACCCGTGCGAGTGCCGTTTGGCTGAACAGGTGGGTGTGCCCACTTTTGGGCAACGGCACTGGCACAGGGTCCCTCGTAGTACAATGAAGTGTCTCTGGCGGTGGTGGTGCACACCCAAAGTCAGACACACCGTCGTAACATGAGGGGCCCTGGGCCAGTACCGCCGCCCATGAGAGAGTATTCCCCCCAGCTCAAACAGTGCTCTACCACTTGCAAAATTACCTCTCACTGCTCCACCACTGTTTAGTCTGTGCTGTTAAATCCTTCAATGGCACTGCCAATACCTATTTCTTGACATGATTGATGCTATTAAAAATATTCAGGGGCCCTGTCCTACATTTACACCAGTTAATACTTTGCGCCAACTACCACTGTCTGGAAGTCAGCAGAGGAGCCCACCCCTGTACCTAGGTATGCCACCTGTTTATTTGTGAAATTTTTTTGTTGCAACACATTGACCTCACTTTATAATTTTGGCCTACTAACTGTGTCAGACACTCCTTACAGTTGTCCTCCACTGAACAAAGCTAGGCCGCCTGCGTACTCCTGTAACCGATTTTTAACTGCATTTTGCCTATTACTTTTTTGGCCCTACTAACTGTGTCTGCCCCTCGGTGCAATCCTGGCCTATTTAAACCTGCATAGAGCCTGCTTTTTTATTTTAGGCGTAGGAAGTCTGTCTGCGGTCCCTATTTGCAATCGTCCTCCGCTGACCACACCAATGCTGCCTGTGTACCCCTGTAGCCTATTTAAAACTGCATAGAGCCTGCTATTTTATTTTAGGCCTAGGAAGTCTGTCTGCGGTCCCTCCTTGCAATCGTCCTCCGCTGACCACACCAATGCTGCCTGTGTACCCCTGTAGCCTATTAAACCTGCATAGAGCCTGCTTTTTTATTTTAGGCCTAGGAAGTCTGTCTGCGGTCCCTCCTTGCAATCGTACTCCGCTGACCACACCAATGCTGCCTGTGTACCCCTGTAGCCTATTTAAAACTGCATAGAGCCTGCTTTTTTATTTTAGGCCTAGGAAGTCTGTCTGCGGTCCCTCCTTGCAATCGTCCTCCGCTGACCACACCAATGCTGCCTGTGTACCCCTGTAGCCTATTTAAACCTGCATAGAGCCTGCTTTTTTATTTTAGGCCTAGGAAGTCTGTCTGCGGTACCTCCTTGCAATCGTCCTCCGCTGACCACACCAATGCTGCCTGTGTACCCCTGTAGACTATTTTAAACCCGCATAGAGCCTGCTTTTTTATTTTAGGCCTAGGAAGTCTGTCTACCGTCCCTCCTTGCAATCGTCCTCCGTTGACCACACCAATGCTGCCTGTGTACCCCTGTAGCCTATTTAAACCTGCATAGAGCCTGCTTTTTTGTTTTAGGCCTAGGAAGTCTGTCTGCGGTCCCTCCTTGCAATCGTCCTCTGCTGACCACACCAATGCTGCCTGTGTACCCCTGCAGCCTATTTAAACCTGCATAGAGCCTGCTTTTTTATTTTAGGCCTAGGAAGTCTGTCTGCGGTCCCTCTTTGCAATCGTCCTCCGCTGACCACACCAATGCTGCCTGTGTACCCCTGTAGCCTATTTAAAACTGCATATAGCCTGCTTTTCTACTTTAGGCCTAGGAAGTCTTTCTGCGGTCCCTCTTTGCAATCGTCCTCCGCTGACCACACCAATGCTGCCTATGTACCCCTGTAGCCTATTTAAACCTGCATAGAGCCTGCTTTTTTATTTTAGGCCTAGGAAGTCTGTCTGCGGTCCCTCCTTGCAATCGTCCTCCGCTGACCACACCAATGCTGCCTGTTTACCCCTGTAACCAATTTAAAACTGCATAGAGCCAACTTTTTTATTTAACACATACTACCTTTGTCTGTCTGCGCCACTCAATACAGCTGTCCTCCACTGAAAAAGCTGAGCTTTAATCTTCAGGCTTTCGGCCTGTATTTAGAATTTTAAACTGCATTTGGGCTACTAGTTTGGGTGAGCCTAGTAACGGTGTCTGCCGCACCTTGGTATTGTCCTCCACGGAAAAAAGCTGAGCTTCAATCTTCAGGCTTTCGGCCTGTATTTAGAATTTTAAACTGCATTTGGCCTACTAGTTTGGGTGGGCCTAGCAACGGTGTCTGCCGCACCTTGGTATTGTCCTGTGTTGGTTTTCCTGAGCTTCAATCTTCAGGCTTTCGCCCTACATTTTAAATATTAAACTGCATTTGGGCTACTAGTTTGGGTGGGCCTAGTAACGGTGTCTGCCGCACCTTGGTGTTGTCCTGTGTTGGTTTTCCTGAGCTTCAATCTTCATGCTTTCGGCTTACATTTTAAATATTAAACTGCGTTTGGCCTACTACATTGGTTGGGCCTAGTAACGGTGTCTGCCGCTCCTGGGTTTTCTCCTGTTTGGTTTTCTTGAGCTTCAATCTTCAGGCTTTCGGCCTGTATTTAGAATTTTAAACTGCATTTGGCCTACTAGTTTGGGTGGGCCTAGTAACGGTGTCTGCCGCTCCTGGGTTTTCTCCTGTTTGGTTTTCCTGAGCTTCAATCTTCAGGCTTTCGGCCTACATTTTAAATATTAAACTGCATTTGGCTTACTCGTTTGGTTGGGCCCTAGTAACGGTGTCTGCCGCACCTTGGTGTTGTCCTGTGTTGGTTTTCCTGAGCTTCAATCTTCAGGCTTTCGGCCTGTATTTAGAATTTTAAACTGCATTTGGCCTACTAGTTTGGGTGGGCCTAGTAACGGTGTCTGCCGCTCTAGGGTTTTCTCCTGTTTGGTTTTCCTGAGCTTCAATCTTCAGGCTTTTGGCCTACATTTTAAATATTAAACTGCATTTGGGCTACTAGTTTGGGTGGGCCTAGTAACGGTGTCTGCCGCACCTTGGGGTTGTCCGGTGTTGGTTTTCCTGAGCTTCAATCTTCATGCTTTCGGCCTACATTTTAAATATTAAACTGCATTTGGCCTACTACTTTGGTTGGGCCTAGTAACGGTGTCTGCTGCCCCTTGCTTGTCTCCTCCACTGAATAAAGCTGAGCTTCAATCTTCAGGCTTTCGCCCTAGATCAGATATTAAACTGCAATTGGGCTACTTGTTTGGTTGGACCCTAGTAACGGTGTCTGCTGCCCCTCGCTTGTCTCCTCCACTGAATAAAGTTAAGCTTCAATCTTCAGGCTTTCGGCCTAGATCAGATATTAAACTGCATTTGGCCTACTAGTTTGGTTGGGCCCTAGTAACGGAGTCTGCTGCCCCTTGCTTGTCTCCTCCACTGAATAAAGCTGAGCTTCAATCTTCAGGCTTTTGCCCTAGATCAGATATTAAACTGCATTTGGGCTACTTGTTTGGTTGGACCCTAGCAACGGTGTCTGCTGCCTGTTATGGACCTGGTGGTTAGGAGCACCCGGAATGACCTGATGAGTAAATTCAAAAAATGGGACTAGCTCTGGGTAAGTGGGAACTCTGCTGACCGCAAACCCTACTCCTATCACACAACACTAGAAATAGCCGTGGAGCGTACCTAACTCTCCCTAGACGCCTCTTCACAGCCTAAGAGCTAACTACATCTATAGATAGAAATAGAAACCTTACCTTGCCTCAGAGAAATTCCCCAAAGGTAAAGGCAGACCCCCACATATATTAACTGTGAGTTAAGAGGAAAGTCACAAACACAGGAATGAAACAGGTTTTAGCAAAGGAGGCCAGATTTCACTAAATAGTCAGAGGATAGAAAAGGGAACTATGTGGTCAGCACAAAAGACTACAAAAACCACGCAGAGTAAGCAAAAAGACTCCCCACACCGACTCACGGTGTGGAGGTGCCACTCTGCACCCCAGAGCTTCCAGCTAGCAAGGGAATATCATGATAGCGAGCTGGACTAGAAATTAGCATTAACAACAAATGAACTAGCAAAGACTTAGCTTCTGCTGGAGTCGACAGGTCCTCAGAGAAGTCCAAGAGAGATCTGAACCAATACTGACACATTGACAGCTGGCATGAAGTAACGATCTGAGTGGAGTTAAATAGGGAAGCAGCATAGCAATAAACGAGAGCAGCTGATAAAGCCAACCTCAGTGACCAGCAGTTCCGCTCGAAGCCACCAGAGGGAGTCCAAGAGCAGAACCAACCAAGGTACCATTCATGACCACAGGAGGGAGTCCGAGAACGGAATTCACAACAGCTGCCCCTCACTTGTCTCCTCCACTGAATAAAGCTCAACTTTAATCTTCAGGCTTTCGCCCTAGATCAGATATGAAACTGCAGTTGGCCTACTTGTTTGGTTGGGCCTACTAACGGTGTCTGCCGCTGCTTGTTGTTCTCCTCCACTGAACAAAGCAGTGCCGCCTGTTTACTCCTATTACCAATTTTGAACTGCATTTGGCCCACTTTATTACTTGGGCCTACTAACTGTGTCTGCCACTCATTACAGTTGTCCTACACTGAACAAAGCAATGCCACCTGTTTAGTCCTGTTACCAATTTTGAACTGCATTTAGCCTACTTTATTATTTGGGCCTACTAACTGTGTCTGCCACTCATTACAGTTGTCCTCCACTAAACAAAGCAATGCCACCTGTTTATTCCTGTTACCAATTTTGAACTGCATTTAGCCTACTTTATTATTTGGGCCTACTAACTGTTTCCTTCTCATCCTGCCCATTGCCCATCCACTGCTAGATGAGTCTGCTGGTACATTGACCCAGACCACTGCATTCTCCTTGCACTCTACACAGCCAGAATCTGACCCTGCTGAAAGTCAGTTTCCCCTTCCCGCATCCTATACCACCTTACACGGGGACAAAGAGGAAGGTGCAGATGAAAGTGCAGGTTCCTTCGTCAGGTGGGGGGGGCATACTCATTGGCGACGTCACAGGCACAGGGCCCATCAGAGTACACAAAAGTGTCGCTGCCGGTGGGAGGCGCCCCCGCCGTGCAAACGCACCACCGTACTTTGAGGGGCCCTGTGCCAGTGCCAATGTGAACGAGTGGGCCCCCCCTGCTTGATCAGGATCACAGCATTTGCAAAGTTGAAATACTTACCTCTCCCTGCTCCACCGCCATGACGTAGTCCGCGTTTCCTGGGCCCACGAAAAACTTGAGCCAGCCCTACCCCCCCATAACTTTAGCCAAATGACCCCCAATTTTCAATGCCTAGCTATTATTATAAGGTAAATTAAGATTGACAAGCTTAAGTGACAAGAATTTATGTTTTTGACATTAAAATGGGCACTGTAGGTGTTTTCCTGTCCTCCACTCACTGCCGACTTTGATTCCCCATTGACTTACATTGGGTTTCGTGTTTCGGTCGATCCCTGACTTTGCGCGATAATCGGCCGATTTCACTCGACTCGACTTTTGACAAAGTAGGGTTTCTCGAAACCCGACTCGATCCTAAAAAAGCAAAAGTCGCTCAACCCTACCCATGAACGCTCTGTTGGACACCGGTTCTCAGGTGACAACTATGCCTTACATCCTTTATAAACGTTACTGGGAGGACACCGACAATACTCGTGGCCCTGATGATGATTTCACCATAATAGCCAGTAATGGTCAGCCATTGCCACAAGTGGGGTACAAAAAGGTCACCATTAAAGTGGAGCGGGTAGAATTGAAGGCCCAAGGAATTTTAATTGTTAATATTGACCGACGTGAATGTAACACCATGATGACCATTGGTACTAATGTCATGGAAAATTGTCTTGCAGAGGTTATTGTCTTGTTACAGCAGGTGGCAGAAACAGCTGGTAATAGTGAACAACGTGCCCTGCAGAAAGAAATCAGAGCTCTGATGCTGAGACAGCAGGTAGAACTGACTGGTGGTGAAATTGGCCGTGTCACAGTGAGTGATTCAATACCCCCAGGAGTGAAATGTTAATTAGGTGTCGGGCAGCAATAGGCCTCAGAGGTAAAGACTACCAGGCCCTGGTAGAACCTGTGTATTCAGATAGTAGGCCCACCCTCCTGACAGCTAGAGGGGTGCTTGAAGTCCGCAAGGGGAGGGTGCCAGTACGTGTCCTTAACTGTGGGGAGGAAGAGGTCCACCTAACCAAATATGCCACACTTGCCAAACTGTTTACTGTTGATAATAATGTGATACAGGCACCAGAACCCTTGGTCCTGTCCAACCAGGCGGAGGACAATGGCTCTGCAGTGCAAATGGAAGATTGGTGTCAGAAATTACACGTGGGCACTGACTCTACCCCATCACACCAGAAACAAGGGGCTTACAGAGTGGTTCATGAGTATGAGCGGGTATTCAGCAAGCACCCTCTAGATTTTGGGCAGGTAAAAGGGATTCAACATCATATCCCCACGGGAGATCATCCACCCATTAAAGAGAGATACCGTCCTGTACCCCAGCTCATTATCAGTGTGCCAAAGACATGTTGCGAGAGATGAAGGAGGCTGGGGTAGTGAGAGGCAGTTGTAGCCTCTGGGCAGCTCCATTAGTCCTCGTCAGGAAGAAGGATGGCATGATGAGGATGTGTGTTGTTGATTATAGGCAGATAAACTGCATTACACATAAAGATGCATACCCACTGCCCAGAATAGAAAAGTCCTTGGCTGCTTTAAAATCTGCTAACTACTTCTCTACCTTGGATCTCACTAGTGGGTACTGGCAGATTCCCGTAGCAGAGGCGGACAAGGAAGAGACGGCCTTCACCACACCGATGGGTCTTTGTGAATTCAACTACATGCCATTTGGACTGTGCAACGCACCAGGAACGTTCCAGAGGATGATGGAGTGCTGTCTTGGACACAAGAACTTTGAAACCGTGTTGCTATACCTGGATGATGTCATTGTCTTCTCCAAGACTTATGAGGACCATCTGAAGCACCTGGCCAAGGTGTTCGAAGCCCTGTCCAACTTTGGCCTAAAGGTAAAACCATCCAAATACCATCTGATAAAGCCCACAGTGCAGTACCTGGGCCATGTAGTGAGTGCTGAAGGGGTGGCCCCAGACCCTGACAAGGTCACTGTGATCAGAGACTGGCTGAAGCCTACCCTGAATATGACCAACCGTTTGTGCTGTATACGGATGCCAGCAACATGGGACTGGGAGCCGTATTGTCCCAGGTCCAGAAAGGCAAAGAGAGGGTAATTGCCTACACCAGCAGAAAACTTCGTCCCACTGAAAGGAACCCTGACAACTACAGTTCGTTTAAGCTGGAGTTCCTCGCCATCGTTTGGGCGGTGACGGAGAGGTTCAAGCACTACCTGGCCTCAGCAAAATTCACCATCTTCACGGACAACAATCCACTGACACACTTGGACACAGCGAAACTTGGTGTCCTGGAGCAACGGTGGATGGCCCGGTTGTCCAATTATGATTTCACCATCAAGTACCGGGCAGGGCACAAGAATGCGAATGCCGATGAGTTGTCCAGGATGCCCAACTTGCCTGAAACGGGAGAGGACTCCGAAGCACTCAAAGAAATAGAGTTGCCAGCTTTCCATCGCCCCAAGTCCACTCAGTATTCCCATTATGTGAGGAACGGGCGCAGGAACAAGCAGGATGCCACACTGAACCCCCTGCCTCACCATGGATGGGCAGAGACTCAGGACAGTGACCCCGCGGTCCGTAGGGTGAAAGAGCTCCTGATGCAGGCAGGATCACACCCTGGCCCGGAGGATCCACAGGAGACGCAACAGCTGTGGAAGGTGAGAGGCAAGCTGTTTATTTACGATGGTACGCTGTGCCGAAGAAGCATTGACCCACACACCCATGAGTTGGTATGTCAGATCGTAGTCCCAAAGCAGGATGCACCAATGGTTCTGGAAGCATACCACGATGGAGCAGGACACTTCGGATGGAGGAAGTTGGAGAGTCTGCTTCATGGAAGGTTCTACTGGATTGGCATGAAGAAAGCCATCGAAAAGTGGTGCCGAGAGTGTGGCCCATGTAGCCTACGCATGAAGGACCGTGACAGCCAAAGGTCTCCACTACAGCCCATCATCACCAGACAACCGCTCGAACTGGTCGCGCTAGATCATGTGAAGCTAACACCCAGCCAGAAAGGCTATGTCTACGCCCTCACCATAGTAGATCACTACTCTAGGTTTCTGGTCGTTGTGCCTGTCAAAGATCTGACAGCGAGGACAGCAGTCAAAGCCTTCCAGCAGTACTTCTGCAGACCGCACGGGTACCCGGAAAAGGTACTGACTGATCAAGGGCCAGCCTTTGAAGCAGAAGTGTTCCAGGAATTCTGCAACTTATACGGGTGTAAAAAGATCAGAACGACACCGTATCACCCCCAAACCAACGGGATGTGTGAAAAGATGAACCAAGTGGTAATTGACTTATTGAAGACTTTGCCTGTGGAGGAACGGAACTTATGGCCAGCAAAGTTGCCCGACTTGGTAGATATGTTCAACCACATCCCAGTGAATTCCACCAACTGTACCCCAGCATATCTGATGAGAGGAAGATCCAGCAAGTTACCTGTTGATCTAGACATGGGGGTCCTAACCCAAGAAGATACCTCGCCAGATGCAGATTGGGATACAGAAAGGCAGCAAAGGTACCTCAAAGTACAGGAATGCGTGGAAAGAAGTCTAGCCCAAGCCAGACAAAAACAAGAAAGGGACTACAACCAGCATGCTCCTGCAACTCCCTTGTCGCCAGGTGAACAAGTACTCAAACGGAAGAGGAGACTACATAAATTTGACGACCAATGGGAAGCGGAACCATATACCATCCTGCCATCTGACTTTGACAATACGAAGGTCTGTCTCATCAGCAAAGATAGAGGAGAAACTTCGACAGCCGTATCCAGAGACCACCTCAAAATATGCCCTGATAAGTTGAGAGATAGGGAAACAGATCCAGGAACATCTCCACCTGTAGAAGAGGAGAAGATGATACACACTGTTCTTGGCGATTTTCCCCAGTCTTGGACTCAAATAAATCAGGCCATCGTGGTACCTGTTTTAACGTTTCATCAGCCGAAGCCGCTGGAACCAAATGTGATGCCAGATCATCTGGAGCCAAAAGAGACTGCACCAACAGACTCCCATAGCCGACGCGATCCCGGCTGTAACTCAACCACAGCAGACTCCAACAGAGGATGCCATGCCAACAGTTGAATTGGCAAGTCCTCCCTCTGCTGTCGGTGAATCTGCCATGCCCACAATTAGTAGCAGCAGTCCTGTGAGTTCCAGCATGCCAGTGCTACCTAGACTCACTAGAAGTGTAGCCAGAAGACAGTGCGCCACACCAGCGATAGCGAGCACAGCGGACCCTGTTAGGTCACTAGCAACCCCTGCATTGCAGAGGTCTACACGTAGCACTAAAAATCAGACCCCAATTCACTACAAAACGTGGAAATATTAACGGGTGCTGCTGTTTGGTTGGAAATGTTTGTATATATATCTTTGTTACAGATTTAAAATGGACAATGGAGTAATGGACAGTGAATTGCTCCAAAACTTTCATTATACTTTTAAAAGGGATCCTGTTGTGAATTTGGATTCTGGGCTCCCCCGGTGGCTACTGGTGGAATTGAACTGGTGTCTTCATCTTCTCTGTTCACCTGTTCCCATCAAGATATGGGAGTCGCTATATAACCTTGCTGCTCTGTTAGTTGCTTGCCGGTCAACAATGTTATCAGAAGCCTCTCTGTGCTTGTTCCTGCTCCTAGACAACTACTAGATAAGTTGGACTCTTGTCCATGTTTGTTTTTGCATTTTGTTCCAGTTCACAGCTGTAGTTTCGTTACTGTGTCTGGAAAGCTCTTGTGAACGGGAATTGCCACTCTGGTGTTATGAGTTAATGCCAGAGTTTTAAAGTAATTTCTGGATGGTGTTTTTGATAGGGTTTTCAGCTGACCATGAAAGTGTTCTTTCTGTCTTCTGCTATGTAGTAAGTGGACCTCAAATTTGCTAAACCTATTTTCATACTACGTTTGTTATTTCATCTCAACTCACCGCCAATACATGTGGGGGGCCTCTGTCTCCTTTCGGGGTATTTCTCTAGAGGTGAGCTAGGACTAATATTTTCCTCTGCTAGCGTTATTTAGTCCTCCGGCTGGGCTGGGCATCTAGAATCAACGTAGGCATGCTACCCGGCCACTGCTAGTTGTGCGTTAGGTTTAGTTCATGGTCAGCTCAGTTCCCATCTTCCAAGAGCTAGTTCCTATATATGCTTATGCTATGTTCTCTTGCCATTGAGATCATGACAGTTTGACCGGCCCGCAAAGTGTTAATTGTTTGGGCTGAAGCAGGAGAAAAAGAAGTGTTGAAGGGAAATTTTTTTTTTTTTCTCCTCAGAGTTTTGCTGCCTAGCCCTTAATTGCTGTCTAGCTGCTTCTTACCTCCTCTTAACCCTTGAATGGCTCTGTGTCCACCTGTTTGTAATGGATCTTCAGAGTGTAACTGCAGGTTTGAATAATCTCGCCACGAAGGTACAAAACTTGCAAGATTTTGTTTGTCATGCACCTGTATCTGAGCCGAGAATTCCTTTGCCGGAATTTTTCTCGGGGAATAGATCCGGGTTTCAGAATTTTCGAAATAATTGCAAATTATTTTTGTCTCTGAAATCTCGCTCTGCCGGAGACCCTGCACAGCAGGTCAGGATTGTGATTTCCTTGCTCCGGGGCGACCCTCAAGACTGGGCTTTTTCATTGACACCAGGGGATCCTGCGTTGCTCAATGTGGATGCGTTTTTTCTGGCCTTGGGGTTGCTTTATGACGAACCTCATTTGGAGCTTCAGGCAGAAAAAACTTTGATGTCCCTATCTCAGGGGCAAGATGAAGCGGAAATTTACTGCCAAAGATTCCGTAAATGGTCTGTGCTTACTCAGTGGAATGAGTGCGCCCTGGCGGCGACTTTCAGAGAGGGTCTCTCTGATGCCATTAAGGATGTTATGGTGGGGTTCCCTGTGCCTGCGGGTCTGAATGAGTCCATGACAATGGCTATTCAGATCGATAGGCGTTTGCGGGAGCGCAAACCAGTGCACCATCTGGCGGTGTCCACTGAGAAGTCGCCAGAGAGTATGCAGTGTGATAGAATTCTGTCCCGAAGCGAGCGGCAGAATTTTAGACGGAAAAATGGGTTGTGTTTCTATTGTGGTGATTCTACTCATGTTATATCAGCATGCTCTAAGCGCACTAAAAAGCTTGGTAAATCTGTTTCCATTTGCACCTTACCGTCTAAATTTATTCTATCTGTGACCCTGATTTGCTCTTTGTCATCTATTACCACGGACGCCTATGTCGACTCTGGCGCCGCTTTGAGTCTTATGGATTGGTCCTTTGCCAAATGCTGTGGGTATGATTTAGAGCCTTTGGAGACTCCTATTCCTCTGAAGGGGATTGACTCCACCCCATTGGCTAATAATAAACCACAATACTGGACACAAGTAACTATGCGTATTAATCCGGATCACCAGGAGATTATTCGCTTTCTGGTGCTGTATAATCTACATGATGATTTGGTGCTAGGATTGCCTTGGCTGCAATCTCACAACCCAGTCCTCGACTGGAGAGCTATGTCTGTGTTGAGCTGGGGATGTAAGGGGGCTCATGGGGATGTACCTGTGGTTTCCATTTCATCATCCATTCCCTCTGAAATTCCTGAGTTCCTGTCTGACTATCGTGACGTCTTTGAAGAATCCAAGCTTGGTTCGTTACCTCCGCACCGAGAGTGCGATTGTGCCATAGATTTAATCCCGGGTAGTAAATACCCAAAGGGTCGTTTATTTAATCTGTCTGTGCCTGAACATGCTGCTATGCGAGAATATATAAAGGAGTCCTTGGAAAAGGGACATATTCGTCCATCGTCATCTCCCTTAGGAGCCGGTTTTTTCTTTGTGTCAAAAAAAGACGGCTCTTTGAGACCATGTATTGATTATCGGCTTTTGAATAAAATCACTGTTAAATATCAATACCCATTGCCGTTGCTGACTGATTTGTTTGCTCGCATAAAGGGGGCCAAGTGGTTCTCTAAGATTGACCTTCGTGGGGCGTATAATTTGGTGCGAATCAGGCAGGGGGATGAGTGGAAAACCGCATTTAATACGCCCGAGGGCCACTTTGAGTATTTAGTGATGCCTTTTGGTCTTTCTAATGCTCCGTCAGTTTTCCAGTCCTTTATGCATGATATTTTTCGCGATTATTTGGATAAATTTATGATTGTGTATCTGGATGATATTCTGATTTTTTCGGATGACTGGGACTCTCATGTCCAGCAAGTCAGGAGGGTTTTTCAGGTTTTGCGGTCTAATTCTTTGTGTGTGAAGGGTTCTAAGTGTGTTTTTGGGGTACAGAGGATTTCCTTTTTGGGATATATTTTTTCCCCCTCTTCCATTGAAATGGATCCTGTCAAGGTTCAAGCTATTTGTGATTGGACGCAGCCCTCTTCTCTTAAGAGTCTTCAGAAATTTTTGGGCTTTGCTAACTTTTATCGTCGATTTATTGCTGGTTTTTCGGATATTGCTAGGCCATTGACCGATTTGACTAAGAAGGGTGCTGATGTTGCTGATTGGTCCCCTGATGCTGTGGAGGCCTTTCGGGAGCTTAAGCGCCGTTTTTCCTCTGCCCCTGTGTTGCGTCAGCCTGATGTTGCTCTACCTTTTCAGGTTGAGGTCGACGCTTCTGAGATCGGAGCTGGGGCAGTGTTGTCGCAGAAAAGTTCTGACTGCTCCGTGATGAGGCCTTGTGCCTTCTTTTCCCGTAAATTTTCGCCCGCTGAGCGGAATTATGATGTTGGGAATCGGGAGCTTTTGGCCATGAAGTGGGCTTTTGAGGAGTGGCGCCATTGGCTTGAGGGGGCCAGACATCAGGTGGTGGTATTGACTGACCACAAAAATTTGATTTATCTTGAGACCGCCAGGCGCCTGAATCCTAGACAGGCGCGCTGGTCATTATTTTTCTCTCGGTTTAATTTTGTGGTGTCATACCTACCGGGTTCTAAGAATGTTAAGGCGGATGCCCTTTCTAGGAGTTTTGAGCCTGACTCGCCTGGTAACTCTGAGCCCACAGGTATCCTTAAGGATGGAGTGGTATTGTCAGCCGTTTCTCCAGACCTGCGGCGGGCCTTGCAGGAGTTTCAGGCGGAGAGACCTGATCGTTGCCCACCTGATAAACTGTTTGTTCCTGATGATTGGACCAGTAGAGTCATCTCTGAGGTTCATTCTTCTGCGTTGGCAGGTCATCCTGGCATTTTTGGTACCAGGGATTTGGTGGCAAGGTCCTTCTGGTGGCCTTCCCTGTCACGAGATGTGCGAGGCTTTGTGCAGTCTTGTGACGTTTGTGCTCGGGCCAAGCCTTGTTGTTCTCGGGCTAGTGGATTATTGTTGCCCTTGCCTATTCCTAAGAGGCCTTGGACGCACATCTCGATGGATTTTATTTCAGATCTGCCTGTTTCTCAGAAGATGTCTGTCATCTGGGTGGTGTGTGACCGTTTTTCTAAGATGGTCCATTTGGTTCCTCTGCCCAAGTTACCTTCTTCTTCCGAGTTGGTTCCTCTGTTTTTTCAAAATGTTGTTCGTTTGCATGGTATTCCTGAGAATATCGTTTCTGACAGAGGGACCCAATTCGTGTCTAGATTTTGGCGGGCATTCTGTGCTAGGATGGGCATAGATTTATCTTTTTCGTCCGCTTTCCATCCTCAGACGAATGGCCAGACCGAGCGGATTAATCAGACCCTGGAGACATATCTGAGGTGTTTTGTGTCTGCTGACCAGGATGATTGGGTTGCTTTTTTGCCATTGGCGGAGTTCGCTCTCAATAATCGGGCCAGCTCTGCCACTTTGGTGTCCCCGTTTTTCTGTAATTCGGGGTTTCATCCTCGATTTTCCTCTGGTCAGGTGGAATCTTCGGATTGTCCTGGAGTGGATGCTGTGGTGGAGAGATTGCATCAGATCTGGGGGCAGGTGGTGGACAATTTGAGGTTGTCCCAGGAGAAGACTCAGCTTTTTGCCAACCGCCACCGTCGTGTTGGTCCTCGGCTTTCTGTTGGGGATTTGGTGTGGTTGTCTTCTCGTTTTGTCCCTATGAGGGTCTCTTCTCCTAAGTTTAAGCCTCGGTTTATCGGCCCGTATAAGATATTGGAGATTCTTAACCCTGTTTCCTTCCGTTTGGACCTCCCTGCATCCTTTTCTATTCATAACGTTTTTCATCGGTCATTATTGCGCAGGTATGAGGTACCGGTTGTGCCTTCCGTTGAGCCTTCTGCTCCGGTGTTGGTTGAGGGTGAGTTGGAGTACGTTGTGGAGAAAATCTTGGACTCTCGTGTTTCCAGACGGAGACTCCAGTATCTGGTCAAGTGGAAGGGATACGGCCAGGAGGATAATTCTTGGGTGAATGCATCTGATGTTCATGCCTCCGATCTGGTTCGTGCCTTTCATAGGGCCCATCCTGATCGCCCTGGTGGTTCTGGTGAGGGTTCGGTGCCCCCTCCTTGAGGGGGGGGTACTGTTGTGAATTTGGATTCTGGGCTCCCCCGGTGGCTACTGGTGGAATTGAACTGGTGTCTTCATCTTCTCTGTTCACCTGTTCCCATCAAGATATGGGAGTCGCTATATAACCTTGCTGCTCTGTTAGTTGCTTGCCGGTCAACAATGTTATCAGAAGCCTCTCTGTGCTTGTTCCTGCTCCTAGACAACTACTAGATAAGTTGGACTCTTGTCCATGTTTGTTTTTGCATTTTGTTCCAGTTCACAGCTGTAGTTTCGTTACTGTGTCTGGAAAGCTCTTGTGAACGGGAATTGCCACTCTGGTGTTATGAGTTAATGCCAGAGTTTTAAAGTAATTTCTGGATGGTGTTTTTGATAGGGTTTTCAGCTGACCATGAAAGTGTTCTTTCTGTCTTCTGCTATGTAGTAAGTGGACCTCAAATTTGCTAAACCTATTTTCATACTACGTTTGTTATTTCATCTCAACTCACTGCCAATACATGTGGGGGGCCTCTGTCTCCTTTCGGGGTATTTCTCTAGAGGTGAGCTAGGACTAATATTTTCCTCTGCTAGCGTTATTTAGTCCTCCGGCTGGGCTGGGCATCTAGAATCAACGTAGGCATGCTACCCGGCCACTGCTAGTTGTGCGTTAGGTTTAGTTCATGGTCAGCTCAGTTCCCATCTTCCAAGAGCTAGTTCCTATATATGCTTATGCTATGTTCTCTTGCCATTGAGATCATGACAGGATCCCTTTGTTTACCCGGGATCCCTGCTGTTTCAAGTTTGCACTCACTGAACTGGGAGTCATGAACTGTGCATGACCGAGACTTTCGCAACGTTCAAGTGTCCTCACCTCCCATAAAGGGAAGCACTACTTTTGTATAAGTTGCTCATAGCATTTCAAAATTTTATGTCTTTTGCTAATATGTATTGTTGTTCTTCTTTTCCCAGTCCCGGAGTACTGGATTTAACAGGGGGTTAGTGCGGCGCCCCAGTGTCCCGGTCATCACAGTGATATCATTATCCTTTCAGGGGATAAGGGATGTCATGTCTGAAGGCAATGAAAGACAACCACATTCAGGTATCACACACATGCAACATGTTCACACTCCAGACCAGAAGGGGGAGCTCTAAGCCTGTTTAGGGTGAGCTCCCCTAATTACATCCTGATTTGGAGGGAAAAAGGTTTCAGTTCCTGTCAGGCAGAGAGAAGGAGAGGAGCTCTGCTGGCATGACGTGCTGCAACTCCTGGGAAAGACACTAAAAGGTGGACGTACAGCGGAGAGTGTGCAGGAAAGCAGAGCACAGGAGAGGAATATCAGAGGGAGATCAGCCAGGAACAAGCTGCTCCTTTCTGAGGCGCAGAAGCCGGTAGCCAGGAACACCGAGGGAGCAACTGTCTCTAAGCCTTGCTCCAGAGACCGGCAGGACAGTCAATTGGAATTGCCTTCAGACCGACCGTACTCTGCCTGCCCTGTCATCTGGCGCTCCGGGCTGAGGATACCATCTGAAGTCTTCAGTAAACAAGGTAAAAGACTGCAAACCTGTCTCCTCGTTTTTTACTGCACCTTGCCCATATATAAACTCTTTTACTGGACACCCCTGAGGGCCACGGACCGGGTCAGCCACCGTGATACCCCCCGAATCGCAGGACCCAGTACCGAGTACCCCTTTGCCCTACTCTGGGGGCGATCCATACTCCCGGGTGGAGTCTAAGTATTGGACTAGGCATCTCCTGACATCAAAATTTTGGAATTTTTGCTCCTTCTCATTTTTTGGGTTTGGGAAAAAGGACGGCAGGGATACTTCTTGTGACCTATGAAATTTGGATGCCACTTTTGGCAAATAGGCCGGGTCAGGTCTAAGAGTGACTCTGTCATCTAATTTTTTTGTAAAGGCTGGGTTAGAAGACAGGGCTTGAATGTCACTTATTCTGCGCACAGATGTTAAAGCTACCAGAAGAATGGTCTTAAGTGATAGTGTTTTTATGGGAATTGTGTCTATGGGTTCGAATGGAGGACCCGTTAGTGCAGAGAGAACTAAGTTTAGGTCCCACGAGGGTATTTTTTGAGTAACTATAGGTTTTGACCTTGTTACCGCTTTAATAAATCTTACTACCCATGGATTAGCTGCAATATTTTGATTATAGAGTGCTCCCAGAGCTGCTATCTGTACCTTTAGAGTACTGACCGCCAACCCCTGCTCCAGACCTTTTTGTAGGAATTCAAGTATTTTATCAATTGAAGGCCCATCCTGGACTTTCACCTTTGAGACGGATAAGAATTTTCTCCATGTTTTCCCATATGCTTTAGTAGTAATAGGTTTTCTACTTTTTAACAACGTAGCTACTAAGTTGTGTGAAAAACCCCTGTCTTTTAATAGTCTCCGTTCAAAATCCAGGCTGTTAAATGTAAGTTCGACTCCTGTGGGTGAAAGATCGGCCCTTGCTGTAGTAGGTCTGGTATATTTGGTAGGATCCATGGGTCTGAGACCGATAGCATCCTTAGCCAGGAAAACTATGTCCTTTTTGGCCAGAATGGGGCTATAAGGATCATTTTTGTTTTGTCCTCTCTGACTTTCCGAATGACTGCCGGGATCAGAACAATTGGAGGAAAAGCATATGTTAGTTTGTGGGTCCATGGAATCAGAAAGGCATCCAGAGCCTGGGGGTTCCCTTCCGGGTTTAGTGAGCAAAACATGTTTACTTTTTTGTTTTTTGAATTGGCGAATAAATCTATTGTTGGGGTCCCCCACATTTCTGTAATCTGGTTGTAGATAGATTGGTTTAGGGACCACTCACCTTGTTTTAACTGAGTCCGACTCAAATAATCTGCTTTTTCATTGTTTGACCCCTGAATATGTAGTGCATAAAGGGATAGTAGATTTTTCTCTGCAAGACTGATAATTTCGGCGGAGGAACTCATCAGTGATCGAGACCTTGGTCCTCCCTGGTGATTTATATACGCTACTGTCACTTTGTTGTCCGAAAAAATTCGGACATGATGTCCTCGAATGTAAGTTAGAAAAAATAGAAGAGCTTGATGCACCGCCCAAAGTTCTTTTTGGTTTGAGGATAGTTCCTGAACTGACCAGTTTCCCTGAGCCACTCTGCTTTCCATGTGAGCCCCGCACCCCCTGGGACTCGCATCGGTTGTTATTACCCAATATATTTTTGCTATCCAGGGATTCCCTTTGAAAGGTTTTGGTTCTTTCCCCACCAGAGAAGGGAATGAATAACTGAGGAATTTAGAATGATGCGACCTTCTAAATTGTTTTTTAGTATTGACTGCAATTCTAGTATAAGCCATTGAAGTTCTCTCGTGTGGAATTGTGCGAAAGGTACTGCTGGCAGACATGAAGAGAGAGAGCCCAGTAGAGACATCGCCCTCCTTAGAGTCATGGAGGGGTTGTGTAGAGTTCGTGCTATCATAGCCATTATATTGTCCTTTTTGGAAACTGGGAGCCGGCATTCTTGAACCTGGGAGTCTAATGTTAGTCCCAGAAACTCCTAAATTTGACAGGGTTCCAACTTTGATTTTTTTATATTTATGAGCCAACCCATGTCCGTCAGAATAGATATCACTTGGTCCCGCTGTTCCCTGCAACTTTGAGCCAAGTCGCTTGCAATAAGGAAATCATCCAAGTAAGGGACTATTAATATATTTTGTTCCCTCATGTGGGCCATCATTTCCGCTACTCTTTTTGTGAATACTCGTGGAGCAATTGAGAATCCAAACAGCAGGGCTCTGTATTGGAAATTTCTTACTTGTCCCTCTATGGAGACCGCCATCCTGAGAAATTTTTGGGATTGTTTGTGGATGGGCACATGGTAATATGCGTCGGTTAAGTCTATCATAACCATGTAGCAGTTCGGGAAGAGGATTTTTATGGTAGATTTTATTGTTTCCATTTTGAATTTTTGATTTTTTACGTATTTGTTCAGGTTTTTAGATTTATTATCATTCGAAAAGAGCCATCGGGTTTTGGCACTAGAAATAGTGGGGAGTAAAAACCCTTCCCTATTTCTTGAGGGGAGATCTCCTGAATTACAGATTTCTGTAACAGGGAAATAATTTCCTTTTCTAGTGCGGCTTGCTCTGCTGCTGAGGACCTTGTTCTTGTTACTACATAATTTTGGGGCGGTAAAGAGAGAAAATCTATTTTTAGACCAGAGTGAATCAGATTTAGAATCCAGGTATTGTTGGATATTTTCTTCCAGGCGGGAAGGAACGAAGTGAGTCTTCCCCCCACCGTAGGAAAAATGTCATTTAGAGGGTTTTTTGTCACAGGAGGTGTTGCCAAAAAGGTAACCCCTATCCCTTCTTCTTCCTTCGTCCCATTTATTCTGCTCTCTGGGGGGCCTTCGGCGAAAAAATCTCCGGCTTCGAAAGGACTGTCTGAATGGAGCTGGTCCCAGGTTTGGAAAACCTTTCTTTTTATCCCCAGCTTTCTGGAGGATGTCATCCAAGGTCTCCCCAAGCAAGAAATTCCCCTCACATGGAATAGAACATAATTTTAGTTTCGTCTGGAGATCCCCAGGCCAACTTTTAAGCCATAATGTTCTTCTGGCTGGGTTGGAGAGGGCGGCGGCCTTGGATGTTAAGCGCACGGAGTCCGATGAGGAATCTGATAGGAACGCTGCTGCTGCTCTAATCACGGGGATTGAATCTAGCATCTTACTCCTGGGTGACCCATCTTTAATCTGTTTTTCTAATTGGTCAATCCATATCATTAAAGATCTGGAGGTGCATGTCGCAGCAACCGCAGGTCTCAAGCTACCCCCAGCCGATTCCCACGCCCCCTTAAGAAAAGTATCGGCTTTTTTGTCTAAAGGGTCTTTAAGGGTACCCATATCCTCAAACGGGAGCGCGTATTTTTTCGAGGCCTTGGCTACCGCGACGTCATATTTAGGTGCCTTGTCCCAAGAAGTAGATGCCTCGTCTTTGAAAGGATACTTCCTTTTAAGAGAGGGTACTGAGGAATTTCTCCTATCAGGTTTCTCCCACTCTTTTTTAATCAATGTTTGGACATTGGAATTTAGGGGAAATGTTCTCCGCTTTTTTTGCCCCAGGCCACCGAACATTATGTCTTGAGCCGTTCTATCAGGACGGGGATCCTCTACCCCCATAGTGGCTCTAACCGCTTTTACTAGAGCATCTACCTCCTCTAGTGGGAAGCAGTGACGGCCTGAATCTTCGTCGGAGGAGGATAAGGGGGAATCAGATTTGTTGGAATCCGTGTCCTCAGATGGAGACTGATCAGAGTGGGAATATACCACCTCTTTTTTCTTATCTTTCACTTTTTTGAAAGATGTGAGGGCATTCTGAACCTCAGATCTGATTATCGTGTTCAGCTCAGATGTGAAATCGGGGGTCTCTTCACATAATAAACGTTGTATACATGATTTACAAAGCTTTTTGTTCCAGGCTACCGGCAAAGCTTTGTTACAGGTGGGGCAGAATCTATTTTTCTTTTTCTCCAACCTCTTCTTTCCCTAATAAGGGAGAAGAAGGAACCCCATTACAAAATATGAACTTTCTCGGAGATCACTCACCATTCAGACGTGGACGTAGGTACCGGTTCTGGAGGAGGGCCCGGGTCTGGTAGAGGAAACTCTTGAGAAGGAGAATTGGTCACTGCAGCAGATCTGCTGCGCTGTGTTGAATGACTGCTGGATCCACTTCTCCTGGTACCCTTAGGGTGCTGGTGCTGCTGTCTCGGCTGCTGCTCCGGCTCTTGCTGTACGTCGCAGTCCTCCATGCTTCCAGGGAGTTAGTGCAACAACCATGTGCGCACTATGTCCCTATTTGAATCTGGTGCCACCTCCCAGCGTCCAGCGCTCTTCCGGCTCCTACTTCACGTGCCCCGGGGAGAAAATGCTACAGCGCATGCGCGCGGCGATGACCTGGAAGTCCTGTTGCATTTCCGGAGCGGCGGCCATCTTTGTACACCCAGAGCATGCGCTTGTCGGCTACTTCTGGAGTTTGGGGTTCTGTTTCCATGTCCTCTGCGGTGTGGAGCTTAGAAGCAGAGTCTGGAAGCTAAGTGTGGTGTTTTTGAACAGGATAATAATATGGGTTTTTTGTATCGAAGTCCTGAGAAAAATTAACTCTTTCAGAGTCTGGCAATACTTCAGAGCTAAGATCTTGCAGTGCAATCAATGACACTTGTTCTTTGAAATCCATATGTGAAAATTCATTTTCTGCTCTGTGTGGAACAGTGATCTCCTCCTGGTTTTGTTCCTCTTCTAAACTTTCCCCATACCGAAAATGCTTCTTAATAGTCAAATTTCTTATAAATTTATTTGTATCCATAATGGCTGTAAATAGATCAAAATTCTGGTCCGGAACAAAATTTAAACCCAGAGATAGAACTTGGGTCTGTTCAGATGTCAAGGATTTAGATGATAAGTTCAGCACATTAGTATATTTATTTATTTCTTCTGTAACTTCTTGTTGCGCGTTATCATCCCTCCTTGTCTGTGCCTTCTCCCCCCCCGCCTCCTGGGTTTTTTGTCTGGCGGTAATCATTTCTTGGGGCAGCCGCCCTGTTCTCATTGAGGGAAACATCTGATACACTGCCTTGATTATCTGACGAATCCGGGTCTGAGGACGTGAAGTAAACGTGCGGTTTGGTTACTTTCTTTCTATGGCTTTTACGCCTTTGGTGAAACTGGCTCTGCTTAAGTATAGATTTAGGGGTTTTGTTCTCATTATTCCACCTTCCCCAATCGTAAACCTTGTTAGCATAATAATCATTAGAGTCTCTGGTAATTTTTCTTTTCTTGCACTCCATAATTTGATCCTCTAAAGCTGCCACTTTTTCATTAATCTTTACCATTGACACATCATATTGTGCATCTGTTTTGTGCTCTGCCAACAAGGAGTTCACTTCATCCATCTCTTGCTGAATATTCTTTAATTTTTTATCCTCATATTTGATAATGAGTTTCATCAGGTTATGTGAGCAGTTACTTAAAACAGAATTCCATTCCTCAGTAAACTCCTCTGAATATACAGTTGTGGGCAGTTTTTTAATCCGCAATCCCCTCGGGATCATATCTTTAGCCACATAGTTAATTAATGTGGTCTGATCCCACCACACTTTGGTTTCCTGCATCATAAGGGTTTCCAATTTACTCAAATTTTCATTAAAAATAATTGTGCTCGTGTCATCTTCTTGTTGAGTGGAAAACACCTGTGCAGCTTTTCGTAATCTGTCTCTACACAGATCCGTAGCCATGCCGATATAAGAAGTGAATAAAAACCCTCCCGCTCAGGGCACCTTCACCAGTTTAATATAGTTTTGATATAACAAAGTCACTTATTGGGGAGCAATATTGGGAGCACGGCAGTCCAGCAATACAAATATAACAGAAAAAAAGTTTTGTAGCCAGCTCACCAGTAACCACCGCAGGTGCACGGACCTCCGTTGCAGGAAAACGAATTGGTCATAAAGAAAGAAAAAAAAGTTGTGTTCCAGCTCCTTAAAAATTAAAATTGTTTAATAGTGTCCAAAATATTAAAAAAGATACATACAGGTGGATAGGCTCCCTCCGGTGGGTGCCCCAAAGCATGAGGGACTATATGGCAACGCGTTTCGATCAAGCGATCTTTCTCAAAGCCATAACTTAATCTGGTTGTGCTGCTCTATATGAGGAAACTCGCCCAACCAGTGGTGTTTTTACCTTGTCTGTCTCGTGTTTGTCACCACCCCCTGTGTTGCACCATCTGCAGTGGGGAGGTTAGCGCCCTTGCCGGCCAGTGCACTAACCAGGGCAATGCAAGGTGACAGCAAGGGTCAAGATTTGTGATGGCAGCAGGGAGAAGGAACCACTTAGGGCATAGGAGAGTGCAGGGACAGGCTCAGGTTGGAGCTCAGGAGGTGTCCCGTCCATCATTCCCTATCGGTAGGGCCTTTCTCTCCCCATTTCCATCACGTGTGTGTGTCGTGCCATTTAATTACTGACGCCCTTGTGGGATCGTGACAATTATGGTGACAGACTCCACTCTAATTATCTTTCTTGATAATCAAATTATTTTAAATGTTGGGCAGTTCTCCTGCAATAAGAAAAGGACTTTTCCCTTTTAATTTTTTTTTTCGAAATTTGTGCTAGCTATGAAAAAATAATAAATGTCGCAGATATTCACCTTCTACAAAGCCAGCAGTTTGTCTCCAATGCTGCTCCAGTGATTGTGTACAGGTTGCAGCTCTGATGTCATATCTAAAGAGCTGCAACCGATCTGGGAGCTCAGCGGTTCTGCTGATGTAGATGACATGATCTCAGTGATTGGCTGCAGCCAAATTTGTATACAACCAGATTGTGTAGAAATGAAATGAAATTAACCTTTGGTGAGCATTGAAGTTTCTTATACACATGAGACAGTGGTTGGAAGAACGTCAGCTATCTCTTCTGACTACCCCATTCAGCTGCAGCCTGGACTTCCTCTTCATGACCGATTTGCCCAAGGCAGGAAAAGTGACGCCAGCACTGATTGGTCGCTGGCATCACGTGTCACAACACCGCACGAGAGACCGGGGTAGAGCGAATGCCGACACCACCGGGAACGGCATCGGTATGATAGGTGAGTATAGGCTTTATTATGTTATTTATGGGAGTCGAACATTTTGATCAAGATTAGGTTGTCCTAATGGTGGATACATCTTTAAGTTTTTTAATTCTATATATATATCCAAAATGGTAAATTTAAGAACTCAACAATAATTGCAGTGGACTATAAGTTTTTATTATTTCACCTGAAATCAAAGTAGGACCGAAGATTTGTAACAAGGTCATATAACTTTACAGGATTCAGGAACACATCTCCACTTTTATGACCAGTCCACATTGTTCTGTAATTTTATTTAGCATTCAACATTAATGTGCCGTTTGAAGTATGTAAGATTTCGGTAAGAAAGGCTTACATTATGATTTAATAGCAGGCGTGAGATAATTGAGAACGATGCTGGTCCAGTCTACCAGGCAGGCTCTTTAAACAAACCACGTTTATTGTAATGTCATAAAACTTGCATTTGCCCTAAAACAATCCCATTTGGTTTTCAGATGTAAGATGTAGAACATGTAGAATTCGGACCCCACTGGTCTATAAAATGGTCCCGTCATCATGAGGTACACTCATATAATTAGTAAAAGGCTCCTATAATTAACAAGGAAAGAAAGAAAGAGAGAAAAGAAAGAAAGAGAGAAAAGAAAGAAAGAAAGAAAGAAAGAAAGAAAGAAAGAAAGAAAGAAAGAAAGAAAGAAAGAAAGAAAGAAAGAAAGAAAGAAAGAAAAGTCAAAACAAAATAATGGGAGAAAAAAATCAGAATGGACATTACACATAAATGCAGCAATCACATTCCACCTATAAATTGGTATAGGAACTCTGCCATAGCCAACATATCCTCCTTCATCTTTGTCTACCACTCTACCTACGCTCTCCTCTATAATCTGATCCTCCCATTCTTGTCTCCAAGATTTTACTTGTGCTGGGCCCATTTTTTTGGAATATTTTAACCCACACAGTCCAGTTACGTCTCAATATTCACAATTTTAAGCATGTTCTAAACCACATTTTTAGATTTACCTGTCACATCAATTCACTAATCTAACTCTACTCTGTTATCCCTTCCTATTTTTTCTTCAGAACCTGGTCCCTCCTAGCATCTGTTACCAGACAATCCATGCACTCTACAGCGCTTTGAATCCTATACCTATACAGATAATGGCTGATTACTAGTTCACTTAGCATTATTTTTTGGCCCTGTTTACTATATTGCTGGCTGGACCGTAGAACATAAACATTTTTTTCCTTCTGTATCACTCCTATTTACCCATAGACCCTACTTCAAAGGGAGGTTCCTTTGATATTAAGAAAGTTTCAGGGCACCCAAAAAGCCCATCAGCGCCAAGGATTTAGCTACAGGATCAGTGCAGTGCTTGCTCTGACATGGCAACAAGCAGGTGTTAGTGCAACTGCATATACATTGAGGATAATACTTTTGCTAACTGGACTTGTGTCATGAAGGGCAGCGAAAGAGTTACTTCTCTCCAAGTAAAACATCAAGGACAAACTGATTTTCTGAAGGAAGCACATGGATTGTACTGCAGAGGACTGGGATAAAGTTGTTTTCTCTGATGAAGCCCACTCCAGACTGATTGAAACATTTGGAAGAATGATTGCCTTGAGAAGAAAAGATGAACACTTCCACGAGTCCTATGTCATGCCAACAGTAAAGCACTCTGAGCCCATTCTCGAGTGGGGTTACTTTTCTTCCAAAGGAGTAAGCTGATTCACAATTTTGCCTAAGAACCCTGCCATGAAAAATAAATGGGATCTAAACATCCTCCAAGAGCAGCTTCTCCCAATGATCCTGGAATAATTTGGTGATGATTAATTATTTTTCCAGCATGGAAGATAACCGTGTCACAAGGCAAAAGTGAAAACTAACTGACTTAGTGAACAAAATAGTAAAATGGGTCCATAGCCAGGAAAAATCTCATATCTCAATCCAATTAAGAACCCGCGATCAAATTTCGAAAGGCAGAAGGACAAACCAAAACACAGAGATTATGTTAAACTCCAATCACTGATTAGTGAACAAAGGGTGGTCCATCCGTTAGTATTTGGCCAGAAACTGATATCGAGCATGTCAAGGCGAATTGCAGAAGTCTTCAAAAATAAGGGTCAATGTGGTAAATATTAAGTCTTTGCATAAACCTGATGTATTTGTCATTAAGATTGTAAAAAAACTTATGAGATGCTGATAATTGGATTTCAGTAATCAAAGAAGCAAAAGACTGAAGAAGCAGAAAATGGTGCAAAATTAATGTCATTCTCAAAACTTCTCCACATAAGTCTTAATAAAGGGTTCAATGGATCACAGTGTGTCCACATTCATAAAGTGGTGCATGCCACTTAATGAATTTGATGCATCCTCTCTGTGACATGCGCCTCCATGTGTCTTGCAAGAAAGGTACTTTTAGTAGGATTTCTGTGTATGAATTGTAATGAATTTTCTGCGTAGGCATGGCCACACCTGTCTAGCACTGGCTCTTTCCAAGCTCCACTCATTTTGGCGAAACTTGACCAAATCTGGCTTTGAAAGTTGCAAAATGTTGAGCAACAAGTTTCACAACTTTTCACAATGGCGTGCACAGTGTAAGTAATTTGACTCATAAAGTTTTCAATTTTTATGTCCCGCTTTAGCTAGGTCTTAGGCAATGCTATAATATTCTGTATACTTTCTGCTGATTCTGTCCCAATCCACACAGTAAAGTTAAGAGAGAGCTGCAAAAATGATATCCTCAGCTTATTGTGGCCAGTGTAAAAAAATGTGGATAGTTAAATAAAAATGTATTACAAAAACTAACAATAAAATATATTTTTGATAATAAATGTTTGGAGGCTTTTTGGCTGGTTGCTTGCGAAATGCTGCATCCACAATATTAAGACTGTTTTTCTATTTTTCCTTGTTAAATAAATTAATGGATTTAAAACATAATTTTTCATTGATATTTTCCATTTAATGTTCATGGTTTTTAATTAACATTCTCATTTCATTGCTACTAAGAATAAGGGAATATTTGATGCATTGTTGTACAGAGACAGCTGGTAGGACTGTCTTTTATATGTATTTTTCATATTCACCTGCTGTCAGCAGTGTCATATTGCAAAATGGTATCATTCGGAGCGTGTCATGCCTGGAAACACTAAACTTATTGTTGTCACTTATTGTTAGGATGACGATGACACTATCGGGAAAACCTTGGGGAATTGTAACCAACTAGCTAGGCAACTAATTAACTTACTATTTAATGGTAGTTACTACAGCAGCAGCACAGTAATAAAAAACTCCACATTTATGCCTAATATAAACTTTAAATGCTGGAAAACTAGAGGACTTTTCTAATAATAAACTGTTAATAATAGTTAATAAATGTAAATAAATTATACAATTGGAAATCAGTGACCTATGACAATTTATTTGACTGCGACTTTGTTTAAATTCAAATCCACCTAAACCCTATGTCCCAACGTTGCGGCCGCATTAGCAACAAGGTCACCAGTGTTGCAGCTGAAAAACTGTGCTGACATGTGCAAATCAATACTAGCAAAATTTTTGGACACATAATGACAGTGATGCAGCCTCAGTGTCCAAAAACTGACATAAATTATAGTCCTTTATTACGTTTGACTGCTTTACATATCAAGCAAGTATAGACATACTGTTCAGATATTGAATAGCTATGAGTGAGTGAATTCTGTAGATTTGTTTGTTATCTACCTTTAGATGTGAGCAGGCACGGGGCTGAGGAAAAAAATATCTGATATACACCTCATTGCAGACCTCTCTTGACACTCAGTTGTTGTCCATCCAGTTGTCTTTTTTCTGTCATAGTGTGTCAGATCTCTGGCCTTTTCACTATAGGCCAGGATTTCTGGTCGTGTCCTGGCCTTAAAAGTTATTGCACTTCATAAGGTTGCAGCAGACATCTTGATGTCATGACGCCATGACCTAAAAACACACAGTGACCTCTGAATCCTAAACGAGGCCAGAAGTCCTGGCCAATAGTGAAGATACGCTTTGCTACGGCAGAAAGAAGAAGACCAGACGTTGGGCAGCGAGCACTTGAGCAATTAGGCTTTTCTTTAACATCTTATGTGCGTAACTAGAAATCATTTGCAAGTCAGATCTCCATAAGCAGGGGACTGTCTATATACTGTTTCTTTAAAAGATATCCTTTCTTAAATCACAAATATAGACTATATCATTAAATGCTCTGGTTAATATTGAGAGCAGTTCACAGTGTTTTCATATAATAATGCACAAAATGAGTAAAAGAGGTTAGCCACTAATACCTTTCTCAGTCAATGTGTTCCACCCTTTGTAAAATAATAACACCTATGTTCACTGTCGGTGACGGCTCCGTTCCAACAGTGTTGATATTGACTTTCCCATTGCTCATGTGATATTGATATGTCATTTAACGGCTGTGGCCAATCAGCAGCTCCTTCACTCTCCCCTCCTTTAGACATAACGGACATCTGGAGCAAGTCAGAGCTTTGGCTACTTTCTCACTTCTTCCGGATGTCTGATTTTTGCTTATGAGGGAGTCAGTGAAGCAACCACTGATTGGCTGCCAAGATCGCATAACCCCAGTATACATAATTGGAACAGTACGGGCACCAGAACTGAGTATGAGTGTGGCAGCATGGTGGCTCAGTGGTTAGCACTGCTGCTTTCCAGTGCTCGGTTCCTGGGTTCAAATCCCACCAAGGACAACATCTGCAAGGAGTTTGTATGTTCTCATTTGTGTGGATTTCCTCTGTTTACTCTAGTTTCCTTCCACACTCCAAAAACATACTGATAGGGAATTTAGACTGTGAGCTACCATGGGGACAGAGATGATAATGACTGTATAGCGCTGTAGAATTAATGGCCCTATATAAGTTAGTGAAATAAGTGTTATTATTTTATAAGAGAGGAATACAGTGATTGAGGTGATTGAGAAGAGGTTGTCCGAGTATTAGACATCCCATTTTAGTCTTCCATATCCTGTAGATACAGTAGAGCTGGCAGCTTACCTCTTACTGAACAAAAAGTTCTGAAGTCCAAAATTGGACTTGCCGGATGCTTTTGTCCCCTGATATCGAAAGTTGAGGGCGAGTCGGAGTACCCCATACACATTTGGCTGTCGACTGAACATGTTGATATTGGCTGGCTCGACCGATGTTAGTCTATCATGAATGAGGCCTTTAGACACTATGTTTATGTCTACTGTCGGCTGCACAGATTCAGTGACCACTGTCCAAGTGTCTATCCAACATTAGGATTCATTGCAAAAAAATGTATACTGCATGGTATACGTCCTGTTGAGGAGACCCTCTGCATATGAGAATGCAGTCTGCTATGCTTTCCTATGCAGTAAAACTAATGGTATGCAGACACATACTTGCCAGAAGAAGGCCAAAAGAACACATTTTGCCTCAATGAGTATACTCTCCCATCACTACTCGTTATACTGGCATGTCAGACGTGCCCCTCTCTTCTGAGAAAAACATTACTCCTTAGGCTTCTTTCACACTTCAGTTGTTTGGCGTCAGTCACTTCTGACATAGTGACGGATCGACGGATCCGTCACAATTGTTGAGAAAACGGTTCCAACGGATCCGTTTTTTTGACGGATCCGTTACTTGGGGGTTGTCTGGGAAAATTATCTACTTTTTGGAGCATGCGCAATTGAAAAAACGGATTGGGGCGACGGATCCGCCGAAATGACGGTCGCGACGGATCTGTCGCCCATAGGCGGCCATTCTATGGAATGACGGATGCGACGGATCCGCTGCGAACCGTCATTTTGGCGTTGACAAAAAACGTTTCAATGTCCATCTATATCTAGACAACGTCCGCCAAATTTCGACGGATCCGTCGCATGACGGATGGAACTGACGACCATCCGTCACAATCCGTCGCCAATGCAAGTCTATGGGAAAATAACGGATCCGCCAAAAAAAATGACGGATCCGTTATTTGAGGAAACTGGCGGTTTTAGACTGACGCCAAAAAACTGAAGTGTGAAAGAGGCCTTAGCCACCTGGAAAAAAACACCGGACCGTTGGCAGCATATCTATCAAAGTGAGCAAGCAAAGTTGTCATAAAAGGGTAAATGTGCAGCAACCAAGAACCAAACTCTTCTGTCTCTAATGGTACAGGGTATGGTGATATTACCTAGCACAAGGGTTAAGGTACCGTCACACTAGGCGATATCGCCAGCGATCCGTGATGTTGCAGCGACCTGGATAGCGATATCGCTGTATTTGACACGCAGCAGCGATCTGGATCCCGCTGTGAAATTGCTGGTCGCTGCTAGAAGGTCTGCACTTTATTTGGTCGCTAGGTCGCCGTGTATCGCCGTGTTTGACAGCAAAAGCAAGGATACCAGCGATATTTTACACTGGTAACCAGGGTAAACATCGGGTTACTAAGCGCAGGGCCGCGCTTAGTAACCCGATGTTTACCCTGGTTACCAGCGTAAAAGTTAAAAAAACAAACAGCACATACTCACCAGCGCGTCCCCCAGCCTCTGCTTCCTGACACTGACTGAGCGCCGGCCCTAAACTGAAAGTGAAAGCGCTGTGCTGTTAGGGCCGGAGCTCAGTCAGTGTCAGGAAGCAGAGGCTGGGGGACGCGCTGGTGAGTATGTACTGTTTGTTTTTTTAACTTTTACGCTGGTAACCAGGGTAAACATCGGGTTACTAAGCGCGGCCCTGCGCTTAGCAACCCGATGCTTACCCTGGTTACCCGGGGACCTCGGCATCGTTGGTCGCTGGAGAGCGGTCTGTGTGACAGCTCTCCAGCGACCAAACAGCGACGCTGCAGCGATCGGCATCGCTGTCGCTATCGCTGCAGCGTCGCTTAATGTGACGGTACCTTTAGACTATGCTGGGTAAAATCCCTTAAATCCATATAAGTCATTCATGACAAATGGAAATGTTGTTTGGCTAGTTAAAAAAAAAAAAGTTCTGCTAAACTTTTGCAAACCTTTACAGTAATTTTATATGAAGCAGCCTGGATTTTGCTGTTGTGGTCCTATAAATTCAGAAACAGCGATCCCTGTCGCTTTCTATAAATGTCAGACTGTGTTTTGTACAGTTTGTCAGGTTACAATGTCCTTTCATCTCATCAAAGGAAACCATTATCTTTCATAATTGTTTCAGTCTGCTTTTTCTTGTTTTGTCACTGGATTTGGAATACCTTCTCATATGAGGATTTGGCAATGTAAGTACGCAATTTTATAAAATAACTTACATTAACTATTTCCTTTCGAAAACATAACAGGTGCTGCACGAAGAATTACTTTTGGACTTTTCCATCTTTATAGTTGTCATAGGGACAGTTTTATATTGATCCAGTCACCGCTTGCTATGTCTCAGAAATAATATCTGCAGTGAAGACATAATCTTGAGTGATGGCTGTAGTGGACTCCTAGACAGATACATCAATCAAGATCAGAAGGTAAAAGTTGTGCTGTCCTTTAGGCCAGTTTCACATGTCCACGTTCACAGTCCGAGTATGGACAGTGATGAATGGACTGGTTGAGAAACTCTTGACCAAAACTCAACAGCCTCATATATGTCTATGAGGCTGTTGAATTTGTTTTAGAAGACCCTTGGTTGGTCTGGTCATCATAGTCCATACTTGGACTGTGAATGTTGGATGTGTGAAGCCTGACTTATACAAAGATTTAATTGTACTTTAGACTAAGGAAAATTATTGGAAGCAGAGTACATTGGAATAAATCTTTATTTTTTTTTTATTAATGCAGCTGTCAAGCTCACAGTAAGGTATGTATGAACACTTCTTACCTCAATTTTCTAAATCTGACAGGAAGTTTGCATGGTCAAAATTCTGACTCCTTTTTAGTCCCATTCACACTGTCAGTTTGCTTGAGCATGTCCTGGGAAAGGGATTCTTGAGAACAAAAGGATGGACATGTTGAAAGTCAACAAAACTAATCCACTTTTCCTGAATAGTTTGAATGACTACTGACAAAACATAAAAAAACAGTTTAGGTGGTGGGTGGAATAAAGGCCCCGTCTCACTTAGCGATTTACCAACGATCACGACCAGCGATATGACCTGGCCGTGATCGTTGGTAAGTCGCTGTGTGGTCGCTGGGGAGCTGTCACACAGACCGCTCTCCCCAGCGACCAACGATCAGGGGAACGAGTTCGGCATCGTTGAAACTGTCTTCAACGATGCCGAAGTCCCCCTGCAGCACCCGGGTAACCAGGGTAAACATCGGGTTACTAAGCGCAGGGCCGCGCTTAGTAACCCGACGTTTACCCTGGTTACCAAAAAAAACAAACAGTACATACTCGCCTTTCGGTGTCCAGGTCCCTTGCCGTCTGCTTCCTGCTCTGACTGACTGAGCCGCCGTACACTGAGAGCAGAGCGCAGCGGTGACGTCACTGCTGTGCTCTCACTTCTCACTGTACGGCCGGCAGTCAGTGAGAGCAGGAAGCAGACGGCAAGGGACCTGACGGACATCAGAAGGCGAGTATGTATTGTTTTTTTTTTTTTACATTTACGCTGGTAACCAGGGTAAACATCGGGTTACTAAGCGCGGCCCTGCGCTTAGTAACCCGATGTTTACCCTGGTTACCAGTGAAGACATCGCTGGATCGGTGTCACACACACCGATTCAGCGATGTCAGCGGGGCCTCAACGACCAAAAAAAGGTCCAGGCCATTCCGACACGACCAGCGATCTCGCAGCAGGGGCCTGATCGCTGGTACGTGTCACACATAGCGAGATCGCTATGGAGGTCGCTGTTGCGTCACAAAACTTGTGACTCAGCAGCGATCTCGCTAGCGATCTCGCTATGTGAGACGGGGCCTTTAGAAGGTTCTGCTGACTTTAGGTCAATAGATATGATTCTGTTGAAAATGTTTTCTCAAAATCACAATTTATTCTCGCACCCAACTGATTTTATTTACTTTACTAACCTATGTAGTGCAAATTGTAAAGACATTATCAGCACTGTTCCCATTGTGGTTCACAATCTAGATTCCCTATCAGTTTGTAGGAGGAAACCAATGTACCTGTAGAAAACGTATGCAAACACGGGGAGAACATATAAGGTCCTTTAAAGGGAATCTGTCACTCCCAAAATGGAATTTGAGCTAAGCCCACCGGCATCAGGAATGTATCTATAGAATTCTGTAATGCTGTAGATAAGCCCCCAATGTATCCTGAAAGATAAGAAAAAGAGGTTAGATTATACTCACCCAGGAGTGTTCCCGCTGCGTCTGGTTTGATGGGCGTCTTGGTCCGGTCCGGGGCCTCCCATCTTCATAGGATGATGTCCTCTTCTTGTCTTCATGCTGCGGCTCTGGCACAGGCATACTTTGTCTGCCCTGTTGAGGGCAGAGCAAAGTACTGCAGTGCGCAGGCTCCGGGACTCTCTGACCTTTCCCGGCACCTGCGTACTGCAGTACTTTCCTCTGCCCTCAACAGGGCAGACAAAGTACGCCTGCACCAGAGCTGTGGCGTAAAGACAAGAAGAGGACATGATCGTAAGAGATGGAAGGCCCCGGACCGGACCGTGATGCTTGTCGGATCGGACCACCCGCCCAGGTGAGTATAATCTAACCTCTTTTTCTCATCTTTCAGGTTACATCAGGGGCTTATCTACAGCATTCCAGAATGCTGTAGATAAGCCCCTGATGCCGGTGGGCTTAGCTCAACTTCCAATTTGGGGTGACAGGTTCCCTTTAAGATGCTGTCCTTGGTGTGATTTGAACCCAAGACCCCAGCGCTGGAAAGCTGCAGTGTTAACCACTGAGACACCATGCTGCCCACATCTATTTGCTGTGTGTATGGTTGCTGGAAACCCCAAGAACAGAAGCCCCATCTTGAATGGAGCGGAGACCTATCTTTTAGGAAGACAGGCATACACATCTGTACACCATTCAAGATGGGGCACTAGTGACCTCTCTTCTTGGTTTTCACAGTCACATTCTCAGTAATGTTCAGGGTCCAAGAGGTCGGACACCTTCAATTTGCTAGAAGTTCCATATCCCATAGAAAAGGAACAACTTGCGATTTTGGGAAAACCTTTCTAAAAGGAACCTATCACCTCTAAAAATGCTATTTACTGGCAGATAAAGTGGTAATCTTCAGGTAATCTGCAGGAATATAACGTTTTTATCATGCCTAGTAGATTTACTGGAGCAGCGGCTAGAAGGAGAAAATTAAGCTTTATTCTTTCTGTGACTGCTCATTTCTAATCATTGGGGCAGTGCAGGGAGTAATTACAGAAGCTGTTCACTGCACAATGAGCATGCTGCAATCACTACCTGGAACACTGTCAGCCTGTTCTGCAGAGTGTGTGTGCAGAGCAGGCTATCAATCAATGTGCATATGATTACATCAATTTCCATTTAAGATCATCATACACATTGAACATATCATATGGATGGGTGGTGGCTAGCAATGACAGATGGTTGCAACTTCATGAAACCTCCCATAACCCATTCCCAACTTATGTCATACTATTACATCATAGAGCACATGAGTGTGCATTGAGCAGGCTCAGGGACTGTGCATGGTGAGGGCTCAGGAGCTGTGCATGGTGCAGGCTCAGGATATATGCATGATGTGTGCTCAGTAGCTGTGCATGGTGCGGACTTAAGAGCTTTGCATCATTGTGCAGACTCAGGAGCTGTGCATGTGTTAGCTCAATAGCTCAGGATCTGTGCATGGTGCGGGCTCAGGAGCTGTGCATGGTGCGGGCTCAGGAGCTGTGCATGGTGCGGGTTCAGGAGCTGTGCATGGTGCGGGCTCAAGAGCTGTGCATAGTGTGGACTCAGGAGTTGTGGATGGTGCAGGCTCAGGAGCTGTGCATGGTGAGGGCTCAGAAGCTGTGCATGGTACTAGCTCTGTATTTATGCATGCTGCATGCTCAGAACCTGTGCATGGTGTAGGCTCAAGAGCTATGCATAGTGCTGGCTCAAGAGCTATGCATAGTGCTGTCTCAAGAGCTATGCAAAATGCAGGCTCAGGAGCTGTGCATGGTTCTAGCTCAAGAGATGTGCATGGTGTGGGCTAAGGAGCTGTGGCAGGGATTCATAAAAGATCATGATGATAACTATCTATTGCAATACTGAAGTACACATGCAAGTGAACAATCACAGGTTCAAGTCTCCTAAGGGGGTAAAAAAACAAAGGTTTTAAAAACATTAAATGACCCTTTTTCCCAGTTAAAAATAAATAATTAAAGAAGGAAAAAACATATTTGGTATTGTCGCATGCTGACCTATGAAAATATAAAAATTTGTATCCTGTGTTGGGAATGCTATACAGAAAAAAAACTAAATTACTTTATTTTGCTCATTGCCCCAGCCAGAAACAAAATCAGACTATCTGTCCCAAAGTGGTATCAGTGAAATTTACCTCTCAGTGCACAAAAGCCAAGCCCTCATGTATACAGTGGGGAAAAAAGTATTTAGTCAGCCAGCAATTGTGCACTTTCTCCCACTTTGGAGAGAGGCCTGTGATTGACATTAGGGTTGAGCGACTTTTCCTTTTTTGAGGTCAAGTCGGGTTTCACGAAACCCGACTTTCTCAAAAGTCAAGTCGAGTGAAATCGGCCGATCTTCTTGAAAAGTTGGGGTCGGGGATCGGCCGAAACACGAAACCCAATGCAAGGTAATGGAAAATCTATATATTTTTATATTTATTTCAGCACGATATATGTGAAAAGCCGGTAATTCAATTGCCGGCTTTTCATTTCTCCTGCATAAACCCGACATGATATGAGACATGGTTTACAAACATCTGCCCCCAGCCACCCCAGAAAAGGCACATCTGGAAGATGCGCCTATTCTGGCACTTGGCCACTCTCTTCCCACTCCCGTGTAGTGGTGGGATATGGGGTAATGAAGGGTTAATGCCACCTTGCTATTGTAAGTTGACATTAAGCCAGATTAATAATGGAGAGGCGTCAATTATGACACCTATCCATTATTAATCCAATTGTATGAAATGGTTAAAAAAAACACACACACAGTATTGCAAAGTATTTTAATGAAATAAACACACAGGTTGTTGTAATATTTTATTGTTCTCTCAATCCACCTGAAGACCCTCGCTCTGTAACAAAGGAAACATAATAAACCAACAATATACATACCATCTGTAGATCTGTAACGTCCCACGATGTAAATCCATCTGAAAGGGTTAAAATATTTTACAGGCAGGAGCTCTGCTAATGCAGCTGTGCTCGTGCCTGTAAACCCCGGGGAATGAAGGAAATGTAGGTCAATGACCTATAGTTACCTTCAGTCGCGGTGATGCGCCCTCTGCTGGATGTCCTCATATGATGTTGAGCGTGGGAAAAAGTTCCCAGGCTGCAGTTCATGAGGACATCCAGCAGAGGGCGCATCACCACGACTGAAGGTAACTATAGGTCATTGACCTACATTTCCTTCATTCCCCGGGGTTTACAGGCACGAACACAGCTGCATTAGCAGAGTGTTATGATCCGGTGACCTTGGAGCCGCATGAAAACTTTCTCTGGAGTCGGTGGAACCTGTACTGACCGCAAATCCTGAACTAACACCGCAACTAGAAGTAGCCGTGGGGTGTGCCTAACAAACCCTAGACACCTCGACACAGCCGGAGGACTAAATACCCCTATAGATGGAAATAGGAATGCTATCTTGCCTCAGAGCAGACCCCCAAAGGATAAGCAGCCCCCCACGAATAATGACTGTGAGTAGGAGAAGAATAGACACACGCAGGTAGAAAACAGGATTTAGCAAAAGAGGCCACTCTAGCTAAATAGGAAAGGATAGGACAGACTACTAGGCGGTCAGTATTAAAACCCTTCCAAAAATATCCACAACAGATAATACAAAAAGTTCCACAATCTAACTAAAGACATGGAATGTATATCTGCCACTCCAGAGAATCCAGCAAGACTGAGAAAATACTGACACAATCTAAGCTGGACAAGAAAACACAAAGAATAGCACTGAATTGTGAAGCACACAGCATGTGTGCCACAGGAAAGAAAAAACCAGACACTTATCTTTGCTTGATTTTGCAGAAAGACAGGAGGAACCAGGCAGAGGTCCACACCTCCCAACAACAATTGACAACTGGCAAGGACTAATGAATCCTGCACACCTAAATACCCCAGTCAGAACTGCAATCAGCAGACACACCTGACCAGGACTGCAACCCAGGGACAACTGCATTACCACCTACGACCACCGGAGGGAACCCAAAAGCAGAATTCACAACAGTACCCTCCCCTTGAGGAGGGGTCACCGAACCCTCACCAGCGCCCCCAGGCCGATCAGGACGAGCCAGATGAAAGGCACGGACCAGATCAGCAGCATGGACATCAGAAGCAAAAACCCAAGAATTATCCTCCTGGCCATAACCCTTTCATTTGACAAGGTACTGAAGCCTCCGCCTCGAAAAACGAGAATCCAAAATCTTCTCAACCACATACTCCAACTCCCCATCAACCAAAACAGGGGCCGGAGGATCAACAGAGGGAACAACGGGCACCACATATTTCCGCAATAAAGATCTATGGAAGACATTATGGATAGCAAAAGAGGCCGGAAGCGCCAATCGAAAAGACACCGGATTAATAATCGCAGAAATCCTATAAGGACCAATAAACCGAGGCTTAAACTTAGGGGAAAAGACCTTCATAGGAACATGACGGGAAGACAACCAAACCAAATCCCCAACCCGAAGCCGGGAACCAACACACCGACGACGGTTAGCAAAACGTTGAGCCTCCTCCTGAGACAACATCAAATTGTCCACCACATGAGCCCAAATCTGCTGCAACCTGTCAACCACAGAATCCACACCAGAACAGTCAGAAGGCTCAACCTGCCCAGAAGAAAAACGAGGATGAAAACCAAAATTACAAAAAAAGGCGAAACCAAAGTAGCCGAACTAGCCCGATTATTAAGGGCAAACTCGGCCAATGGCAAAAAGGCCACCCAATCATCCTGATCGGCAGACACAAAGCATCTCAAATAAGTCTCCAAAGTCTGATTAGTTCGCTCGGTCTGGCCATTTGTCTGAGGATGAAATGCAGAAGAAAGAGACAAATCAATGCCCAGCCTAGCACAAAAGGCCCGCCAAAACCTAGAAACAAACTGGGAACCTCTGTCGGACACAATATTCTCCGGAATACCATGCAAACGAACCACATGCTGAAAAAACAACGGAACCAACTCTGAAGAGGAAGGCAATTTAGGCAAAGGCACCAAATGAACCATCTTAGAAAACCGGTCACAAACAACCCAGATAACCGACATCCTCTGGGAAACCGGAAGATCAGAAATAAAATCCATAGAAATATGCGTCCAGGGCCTCTCAGGGACCGGCAATGGCAAAAGTAACCCACTAGCACGGGAACAACAAGGCTTGGCCCGCGCACAAGTCCCACAGGACTGCACAAAAGAACGCACATCACGTGACAACGAAGGCCACCAAAAGGACCTACCAACCAAATCTCTGGTACCAAAAATACCAGGATGACCAGCCAACACAGAAGAGTGAACCTCAGAAATCACCCTACTAGTCCATCTGTCATGAACAAACAATTTCCTCACAGGACAGCGGTCAGGTCTATCAGCCTGAAATTCCTGAAGAACCCGCCGTAAATCAGGGGAAATGGCAGAAAGGACCACCCCTTCTTTCAGAATGCCGACCGGTTCAAGGACCTCAGGAGAATCAGGCAAAAAACTCCTAGAAAGGGCATCAGCCTTAAAATTCTTAGAACCCGGAAGATACGAAACCACAAAATCAAAATGGGAAAAAAACAAGGACCATCGAGCCTGTCTAGAACTCAGCCGTTTGGCAGACTCGAGGTAAATCAAATTCTTATGATCGGTCAGGACCACAATACGGTGCTTAGCTCCCTCAAGTCAATGTCGCCACTCCTCAAACGCCCACTTCATAGCCAACAACTCCCGATTGCCGACAACATAATTGCGTTCAGCAGGCGAAAACTTGCGGGAGAAGAAGGCTCTCGGTTTAATCAAAGAACCAACAGAATCCCTCTGAGACAAAATGGCCCCTGCCCCAATCTCAGAAGCATCAATCTCAACCTGAAACGGAAGAGAAACATCTGGTTGGCGCAACACCGGAGCAGAAGTAAATTGGCGTTTAAGCTCCTGAAAGGCAGAGACAGCCGCAGAGGACCAATTCGCCACATCATTGCCTTTTTTCGTCAAATCAGTCAAGGGTTTAACCACGCTGGAGAAGTTAGCAATGAACCGGCAATAAAAATTTGCAAAACCCAAAAATTTCTGAAGGCTCTTCACGGATGTGGGTTGAATCCAATCATGAATGGCCTGAACCTTAACCGGATCCATCTCCATAGATGAGGGAGAAAAAATAAAGCCCAAAAAAGAAACCTTCTGCACCCCAAAGAGACACTTAGACCCATTCACAAACAAAGCATTGTCACGAAGGATCTGAAATACCATCCTGACCTGTTCCACATGAGATTTCCAATCATAGGAAAAAATCAAAATATCGTCCAAATATACAATCAAGAATTTATCAATATAAGTCCGGAAGATATCAAGCATGAAGGATTGAAAAACAGATGGAGCGTTAGTGAGCCCGAATGGCATCACAAGGTATTCAAAATGGCCTTCGGGCGTATTAAACACAGTTTTCCATTCATCACCCTGCTTAATACGAACAACATTATATGCCCCCCGAAGGTCAATCTTCGTAAACCAACTAGCCCCCTTAATCCTAGCAAACAAATCGGAAAGCAAAGGTAAAGGGTATTGAAACTTGACCGTGATCTTATTCAAGAGGCGATAATCAATACAAGGTCTCAAGGAGCCATCCTTCTTAGCAACAAAAAAAACCCCTGCTCCCAACGGTGAAGAAGATGGCCGAGTATGCCCTTTCTCCAAAGACTGCTTAACATAACTCCGCATGGAGGTATGTTCAGGCACAGACAGGTTGAAAAGTTTGCCCTTAGGAAACTTACTGCCTGGAATCAAGTCAATCGCACAATCACAGTCCCTGTGCGGTGGAAGGGAACTGGACTTGGGCTCATCGAATACATCCTGAAAATCAGACAAAAACTCTGGAATTTCAGAAGAGGAAGAAGAGGAGATTGACATCAAAGGAACAACCCCAACTAGTCACAGACAAAGATTTCCAATCCAATACAGGATTATGTACCTGCAACCATGGGAAACCCAGCACGATAACATCATGCAAATTATGCAACACCAGAAATCGACAATCTTCCTGATGGGCTGGCGCCATGTGCATGGTCACCTGTGTCCAAAACTGAGGCTTATTTTTAGCCAAAGGTGTAGCATCAATCCCCCTTAAAGGAATAGGGTTCTGCAAAGGCTGCAAGGGAAAACCACAACGCCTAGCAAACTCAAAATCCATTAAGTTTAAGGCGGCGCCTGAATCCACAAACGCCATGACAGAAAATGATGACAATGAGCAGATCAAGGACACCGATAACAGAAATTTAGGTTGTACAGTACTGATAGTAAATGAACTAGCGATCCTTTTTGTCTGCTTAGGGCAGACTGAAATGACATGAGAAGCGTTGCCACAATAATAACACAACCTATTCTGACGTCTGAATCCTTGTCTTTCCGTTCTAGACAAAATCCTATCACACTGCATTGGCTCAGGACTTTGCTCTAAGGACGACCCCACAGCGCGCACAATTTGACACTCCCGCAAACGCCGATCAATCTGAATGGCCAGAGACATAGAATTACTCAGACCGGAAGGCGTGGGAAACCCCACCATAACATCTTTAACGGATTCAGAAAGACCCTTTCTGAAAATTGCCGCCAAAGCATCATCATTCAATTTAGTCAACACAGACCATTTTCTAAATTTCTGACAATACAATTCTGCCGCCTCTTGACCCTGAGAAAGGACCAACAAGGTTTTCTCCGCTTGATCCAAAGAATTCGGTTCATCATATAATAATCCTAAAGCCTGAAAAAAGGAATCTACATTAAGCAAGGCCGGATTCCCAGATTCCAGGGAAAATGCCCAATCCTGTGGATCGCCACGCAGCAGGGAGATGACAATTTTAACCTGCTGAATGGAATCACCGGAGGATCGCGGTCTCAGAGCAAAAAACAGTTTACAATTGTTTTTAAAACCCAAAAATGTGGACCTATCACCAAAAAACAAATCAGGAGTAGGAATCTTCGGCTCTAAAGCAGGAGTCTGAACAATATAATCAGAAATATCCTGTACCCTAGCAGCAAGCTGGTCTACACGAGAAGCTAATTCCTGAACATCCATGCTGGCACAAGACTCCTCAGCCACCCATAAATAAAGAGGGAAGAGAAGACAAAACAGACTGCAGAAAAAAAAATGGCTCAACACCTTTCTTCCCTTTTTCTGAGATGCATTTAACTCATTATTGGCCAGTTGTACTGTTATGATCCGGTGACCTTGGAGCCGCATGAAAACTTTCTCTGGAGTTGGTGGAACCTGTACTGACTGCAAATCCTGAACTAACACCGCAACTAGAAGTAGCTGTGGGGTGTGCCTAACAAACCCTAGACACCTCGACACAGCCGGAGGACTAAATACCCCTATAGATGGAAATAGGAATGCTATCTTGCCTCAGAGCAGACCCCCAAAGGATAGGCAGCCCCCCATGAATAATGACTGTGAGTAGAAGAAGAATAGACACACGCAGGTAGAAAACAGGATTTAGCAAAAGAGGCCACTCTAGCTAAATAGGAAAGGATAGGACAGATTACTAGGTGGTCAGTATTAAAACCCTTCCAAAAATATCCACAACAGATAATACAAAAAGTTCCACAATCTAACTAAAGACATGGAATGTATATCTGCCACTCCAGAGAATCCAGCAAGACTGAGAAAATACTGACACAATCTAAGCTGGACAAGAAAACACAAAGAATAGCACTGAATTGTGAAGCACACAGCATGTGTGCCACAGGAAAAAAAAACAACAGACACTTATCTTTGCTTGATTTGGCAGAAAGACAGGAGGAACCAGGCAGAGGTCCACACCTCCCAACAACAATTGACAACTGGCAAGGACTAATGAATCCTGCACACCTAAATACCCCAGTCAGAACTGCAATCAGCAGACACACCTGACCAGGACTGCAACCCAGGGACAACTGCATTACCACCTACTACCACCAGAGGGAACCCAAAAGCACAATTCACAACAGCAGAGCTACTGCCTGTAAAATATTTTAACCTTTTCAGATGGATTTACATCGTGGGACGTTACAGATCTACGGATGGTATGTATATTGTTGGTTTATTATGTTTTCTTTGTTACAGAGCGAGGGTCTTCAGGTGAATTGAGTGAACAATAAAATATTACAACAACCTGTGTGTTTATTTCATTAAAATACTTTGCAATATTGTGTGTGTGTTTTTTTAACCATTTCATACAATTGGATTAATAATGGATAGGTGTCATAATTGACACCTCTCCATTATTTATCTGGCTTAATGTCACCTTACAATAGCAAGGTGGCATTAACCCTTCATTACCCCATATCCCACCGCTACACGGGAGTGGGAAGAGAGTGGCCAAGTGCCAGAATAGGCGCATCTTCCAGATGTGCCTTTTCTGGGGTGGCTGGGGGCAGATGTTTGTAGCCAGGGGGGGGCCAATAACCATGGACCCTCTCTAGGCTATTAATATCTGCCCTCAGTCACTGGCTTTACCACTCTGGCGGAGAAAATTGCACGGGAGCCCACGCCAATTATTTCCGCTATTTAACCCTTAAATTTAATAGCTACAGCGCCGAAATTTTGCACATACACACTACTAACAGTAGTGTGGAATATGCAAAAAAAAGGGGGATATGACATGGTTTACTGTATGTAAACCATGTCTCATATTATGTCGGGATTAGGCAGGAGAAATGAAAAGCCGGCAATTGAATTACCGGCTTTTCACATATATCGCGCTGAAGTAAATAAATATATATATATATATATATATATATATATATATATATATGTCTCAATGACATATATATATATATATATATATATATATATATATATATATATATATATATATACTGTATATACATATATATATATATATATATATATATATATATATATATATATATATTTATATAGTGAAGAAAAAGGAACAGCACTACACTTGTACTTATCTTCGGGTGCAAGGCCCCAGGCAATCGATGTATTGGTCCTACAAGAGAACAAGGAGTTAATAACAAAACTCTATGTTAAGAAAACAGACAGGAACAATTTACTGATATATGACAGTCAGCATCCACGGAAAATGATCGAGTCAATACCGTTGAGCCAATTGTTAAAAGGGAGGAAGATGTGGATGAAGCATTGGAGTTATTGGATAAAAAATTTAAAGAGAGAGGGTACCCAAAAAGAGTATTGAGGTCGGCGAAGGAAAAAGTAATGAAAAAAGATAGGAAGGCATTGATTTCAAAGGATAGGAATGACAAAAAACGTATAAACCGGGTTCCCTTTGTTAGTACGTATGTGGAAGAAAGCAGGGGGGTGACCAATATTATTTCAAAACATTGGGCTATGCTGGGTAGGTGTCACCCAGAAATAAGTGAATTTACAATGCCACCATTATACTCCTATAAAAGAAGTAAAAATAGAGGGGATTATCTGATTAAGTCCGACATTGGGTCATCGGTAGGCAACCAACAATTGACATTAACAGGCAAAAAAAGAAGGGGGTGTTTTCCTTGTTTATCGTGTGTCAATTGCTCGCACATGATAAAGGGATCTTCATTTGAGCACCCGGAAACGGGTAAAATTTATGAAATAAAAGAGTTTCTGACTTGTGATACAGATCATGTGGTATATCTTTTATCATGTCCGTGTAATCTTTGGTACGTAGGGGAGACAATATGCTCATTTAAGGTTCGGATGAACCAGCATAGGTATACGATAAGAAAGAAAAGAAAGGATCTCCCAGTACCTAAACATTTCTTGGAATACAATCACCAGGAAAAAGATTTGAAGTGCAGAATAATAGATGTGGTCCCATTTCAGAGAAGGGGAGGTAATAGGGAACAAATTTTGAAAAAGAAGGAGCTCAAATGGATCTATGAGCTTAAAACACTCAAACCTAAGGGTTTAAATGCAGATTTTAATATACATACGGTGTTTTAGGGGGGTATGTACGAATTGTTCTCTATATTGTGTATTTGATACCCAGATGTTTTTAAATTTTGATGTAATATTTTTGTATTTTAGTTTCACTTCCTTTGCTGCTCAGAATGTTATCCCAGAGAAGTTTCACCTATGAGGAAGGAGGCACATGGAGGACGGAAATTTGTTACTTTTCTGTATTTTCATCTTTTTAAAAAAAAAAAATTTCACATTTTTTTTTCAAATCTATTAACCCCTTCACCCCCAAGGGTGGTTTGCACGTTAATGACCGGGCCAATTTTTACAATTCTGACCACTGTCCCTTTATGAGGTTATAACTCTGGAACGCTTCAACGGATCTTGGCGATTCTGACACTGTTTTCTCGAGACATATTGTACTTCATGATAGTGGTAAAATTTCTTTGATATAACTTGCGTTTATTTGTGAAAAAAATGAATATTTGGTGAAAATTTTGAAAATTTCGCAATTTTCCAAATTTGAATTTTTATGCCCTTAAATCACAGACATATGTCACGCAAAATACTTAATAAGTAACATTTCCCACATGTCTACTTTACATAAGCACAATTTTGGAACCAAAATTTTTTTTTGTGACGGAGTTATAAGGGTTAAAAGTTGACCAGCAATTTCTCATTTTTACAACACCATTTTTTTGGGGGGACCACATCTCATTTGAAGTCATTTTGAGGGGTCTATATGATAGAAAATACCCAAGTATGACACCATTCTAAAAACTGCACCCCTCAAGGTGCTCAAAACCACATTCAAGAAGTTTATTAACCCTTCAGGTGTTTCACAGGAATTTTTGGAATGTTTAAATAAAAATGAACATTTAACTTTTTTTCACACAAAATTTATTTCAGCTCCAATTTGTTTTATTTTACCAAGGGTAACAGGAGAAAATAGACCCCAAAAGTTGTTGTACAATTTGTTCTGAGTACGCTGATACCCCATATGTGGGGGTAAACTACTGTTTGGGCGCATGGCAGAGCTCGGAAGGAAAGGAGCGCCATTTGACTTTTCAATGCAAAATTGACTGGAATTGAGATGGGACGCCATGTTGCATTTGGAGAGCCCCTGATGTGCCTAAACATTGAAACCCCCCATAAGTGACACCATTTTGGAAAGTAGACCCCGTAAGGAACTTATCTAGATGTGTGGTGAGCACTTTGACCCAACAAGTGCTTCAGAGAAGTTTATAATGCAGAGCCGTAAAAATAAAAAATCATATTTTTTCACAAAAATGATATTTTCGCCCCCATTTTTTAATTTCCCCAAGGGTAAGAGAAGAAATTAGACCACAAAACTTGTTGTGCAATTTGTCCTGAGTACGACGATACCCCATATGTGGGGGTAAACCACTGTTTGGGCGCATAGCAGAGCTCGGAAGGGAAGGAGCGCTATTTTACTTTTCAATGCAAAATTGACTGGAATTAAGATGGGATGCCATGTTGCGTTTGGAGAGCCCCTGATGTGCCTAAACATTAAAAAACCCCACAAGTGACACCATTTTGGAAACTTATTTTTTGGCCCCCAGTTTTGTATTTTCCCAAGGGTAGCAGAAGAAATTGGACCCCAAAAGATGATGTCCAATTTATCCTGAGTACGCTGATACCCCATATGTTGGGGTAAACCCCTGTTTGGGCACACGGGAGAGCTCTGAAGGGAAGGAGCACTGTTTTCCTTTTTCAACGCAGAATTGGCTGGAATTGAGATCGGATGCCATGTCCCGTTTGGAGAGCCCCTGATGTGCCTAAACAGTGGAAACCCCCCAATTATAACTGAAACCCTAATCCAAACACACCCCTTACCCTAATCCCAACAGTAACCCTAACCACACCTCTAACCCAGACACACCCAACCCTATTCCCAACCGTAAATGTAATCCAAACCCTAACCCTATCTTTAGCCCCAACCCTAACTGTAGCCCCAACCCTAGCCCCAACCCTAGCCCTAACCCTAGTACTAACCCTAGCAGTAACGCTAGCCCTATCACTAGCCCTAACACTAGCCGTAACACTAGCTTTAACCCTAGCCCTAACCCTAACCCTAGCCCCAACCCTAGCCCTAACCCTAACCCTAGCCCTAGCCCCAACCCTAGCCCCAACCCTAGCCCTAACCCTAACCCTAGCCCTAACCCTAGCCCCAACCCTAGCCCCAACCCTAGCCCTAACCCTAACCCTAGCCCTAGCCCCAACCCTAGCCCCAACCCTAGCCCTAACCCTAACCCTAGCCCTAACCCTAGCCCCAACCCTAGCCCCAACCCTAGCCCTAACCCTAGCCCTAACCCTAACCCTAGCCCTAACCCTAATTGGAAAATGGAAATAAATAAAAAAAAAATATTTTTTTATTTTTCCCTAACTAAGGGGGTGATGAAGGGGGGTTTGATTTACTTTTATAGCGGGTTTTTAGCGGATTTTTATGATTGGCAGCCGTCACACACTGAAAGATGCTTTTCATTGCAAAAAATATTTTTTGCGTTACCACATTTTGAGAGCTATAATTTTTCCATATTTGAATCCACAGAGTAATGTGAGGTCTTGTTTTTTGTGGGACGAGTTGACGTTTTAAATGGTAACATTTTCGGACACGTGACATTTTTTGATCGCTTTTTATTCTGATTTTTGTGAGGCAGAGTGATCAAAAACCAGCTATTCATGAATTTCTTTTGGGGGAGGCGTTTATACCGTTCCGCATTTGGTAAAATTGATAAAGCAGTTTTATTCGTCGGGTCAGTACGATTACAGCGATATCTCATTTATATCATTTTTTTAATGTTTTGGCGCTTTTATACGATAAAAACTATTTTATAGAAAAAATAATTATTTTGGTATCGCTTTATTCTCAGGACTATAACTTTTTTATTTTTTTGCTGATGATGCTGTATGGTGGCTCGTTTTTTGCGGGACAAGATGTCGTTTTCAGCGGTACCATGGTTATTTATATCCATCTTTTTGATCGCGTGTTATTCCACTTTTTGTTCGGCGGTATGATAATAAAGCGTTGTTTTTTGCCTCGTTTTTTTTTTTTTTCTTACGGTGTTTACTGAAGGGGTTAACTAGTGGGGCAGTTTTATAGGTTGGGTCGTTACGGACGCGGCGATACTAAATATGTGTACTTTTATTGTTTTTTTTTTTTTATTTAGCTAAAGAAATGTATTTATGGGAATAATAAATATATTTTTTTTTCTTTATTTATAATTTTTTTTTTCTTTTTTTACACACGTGGATAATTTTTTTTTTACTTTTTTACTTTGTCCCAGGGGGGGGACATTACAGATCGTTGATCTGACAGTGTGCACAGCACTCTGTCAGATCTGCGATCTGCTGTGCAGGGCTGCAGGCTTACCAGCGCCTGCTCTGAGCAGGCACTCGGTAAGCCACCTCCCTCTCTGCAGGACCCGGATGCCGCGGCCATCTTGGATCCGGGACCTGCGGCGAGGAGGGAGGTAGGAGACCCTCAGAGCAACGCGATCACATCGCGTTGCTCCGGGGGTCTCAGGGAAGCACGCAGGGAGCCCCCTCCCTGCGCGATGCTTCCCTATACCGCCGGCACACCGCGATCATGTTTGATCGCGGTGTGCCGGGGGTTAATGTGCCGGGGGCGGTCCGTGACCGCTCCTGGCACATAGTTCCGGATGTCAGCTGCGATATGCAGCTGACACCCGGCCGCGATCGGCCGCGCTCCCCCCCCCCGTGAGCGCCGCTGATTGGTGATGACGTACTATCCCATCGGTGGTCATACGGGCCCACCCCACCTCGACGGGATAGTACGTCAGATGTCAGAAAGGGGTTAATGCACTTTTCTGTTGGGCTACTAGATATGTAGCTTTGAATTGGATCTGTCACTTAATCACAATAAAGGATATTAAATAAGCATGGTAGTCATTGGTTTTGAATATGGAACTAAGGGATCGGGATAAAGAATTACTCTAAAAGAATCATGGCTGCGACCCATCGGTCCGGAGTGACAGTATGACATCTTTTGGTAGATGCCTTTGAGTACAGAGTAATGTCCCTATTACCCCTATATATATATAAAAACTTTTAGTAAATTGTGCTAGTATCATATAGGTGTCATGGCTGCGACTTTTTGGTCCGGAGGGACAACTGAGGAGCAGAATGACTCTATTGACTCACGGGGGCTGTATGGGAGATATGGTCATCCGTGGGGTCAAGATACATCTGAGCACTACATATTTATATCACAACACCTTGCTGGTATCATGTAGATGTCATGACTGCAACACTTTGGTCCAGAGGGACAATAGAGGCTGTATAGGATATATGGCCGTCCGTGGGGTCAAGATACCTCTAAGCAGCTTCAGGTATTCAAAATTAAGTGAAATAATAATAATAAAAACAAATATTTATCTTGTTGGCGTGGTCTAGTGATGGATCTGATCTGTTTATAAAATATAAAAAATTTATACAAAATAAAAATAAGTATACAATCACTTTGACGCCGGACAGCGGAGTGTATTATGATTAAAATTGGAAGCTCTTCTATTTATAGCATTTAAAATGCACAACAGCGCTAGCACAGTCAGAATGAGACACATAGTGTGCCTTCATGCCACTGCGCAGACGCTGAAGAGAAGCATAGTGAGTAGGGTTGAGCGAAACGGGTCGATCATTTTCAAAAGTCGCCGACTTTTGGCTAAGTCGGCGTCTCATGAAACCCGATCCGACCCCTGTGCTTGTCGGCCATGCGGTACGCGACTTTCGCGCCAAAGTCGCGTTTCAATGACGCGAAAAGCGCCATTTCTCAGCCAATGAAGGTGAACGCAGAGTGTGGGCAGCGTGATGACATAGATCCTGGTCCCCACCATCTTAGAGAAGGGCATTGCAGTGATTGGCTTGCTGTCTGCGGCGTCACAGGGGCTATAAAGGGGCGTTCCCGCCGACCGCCATCTTACTGCTGCTGATCTGAGCTTAGGGACAGGTTGCTGCCGCTTCGTCAGAAGCAGGGAGAGCGTTAGGCAGGGTCCACTAACCACCAAACCGCTTGTGCTGCAGCGATTTCCACTGTCCAACACCACCTTCGGTGTGCAGGGACTGTGGAAGCTATTTTTTTTTTTTTTTCCCCTCAGCGCTGTAGCTCATTGGGCTGCCCTAGAAGGCTCCGTGATAGCTGTATTGCTGTGTGTACGCCACTGTGGAAACCAACTGCTTTTTTCAAAGCACATATCCTCTTGTTCCTTCCTTTCTGCACAGCTATCTTTTTTGTTTGTCCACACTTTTTATTTAATTTGTGCATCAGTCCACTCCTATTGCTGCCTGCCATACCTGGCTTACATTACTGCAGGGAGATAGTAATTGTAGGACAGTTTTTTTTTTTTTTTTGTTTTTTTTTGTGGGAGATTAAGATTGGCATTTCTGCTACAGTGCCATCCCTGTGTGTGCCATCTCTCACTGAGTGGGCCATAGAAAGCCTATTTATTTTTTCCGTGATTTGTGTTCTAAATCTACCTCAACACAAAAACACTACATCAATCAGTGGGAGAAAAATATTGGCCTCAGTCAGGGCTTGTGTGCCACTGCTGTGTGTGCTATCTCTCATTCAGTGGGCTATAGCAAGCCTATTTTTTTTTTTTTTTTTTTTAATATTATTTGGTTTCTAAAGTCTCCCTGAAAAAAAAAAAAAAAACCTAAAAAAACAGTGGGAGAGTAATATTGCCCTTTCAGCTTGTGTGCCAGTCTTGACTCCTGGGTGTGCCACCTCTCTCCCTCTCATTCAGTGGGCCATAGAAAGCCTATTTATTTTTTTTTTAAAATATTATTGGGTTTCTAAAGTCTCCCTTAAAAAACAAAAAATACATAAAAAAACAGTGGGAGAGTAATATTGCCCTTTCAGCTTGTGTGCCAGTCTTGACTCCTGGGTGTGCCACCTCTCTCCCTCTCATTCAGTGGGCCATAGAAAGCCTATTTATTTTTTCCGTGATTTGTGTTCTAAATTCTACCTCAACACAAAAACACTACATCAATCAGTGGGAGAAAAATATTGGCCTCAGTCAGGGCTTGTGTGCCACTGCTGTGTGTGCTATCTCTCATTCAGTGGGCTATAGCAAGCCTATATATATTTTTTTTTTAATATTATTTGGTTTCTAAAGTCTCCCTGAAAAAAAAAAAAAAAACCTAAAAAAACAGTGGGAGAGTAATATTGCCCTTTCAGCTTGTGTGCCAGTCTTGACTCCTGGGTGTGCCACCTCTCTCCCTCTCATTCAGTGGGCCATAGAAAGCCTATTTATTTTTTTTTTAAATATTATTGGGTTTCTAAAGTCTCCCTTAAAAAACAAAAAATACATAAAAAACAGTGGGAGAGTAATATTGCCCTTTCAGCTTGTGTGCCAGTCTTGACTCCTGGGTGTGCCACCTCTCTCCCTCTCATTCAGTGGGCCATAGAAAGCCTATTTATTTTTTTTTTTAAATATTATTGGGTTTCTAAAGTCTCCCTTAAAAAACAAAAAATACATAAAAAAAACAGTGGGAGAGTAATATTGCCCTTTCAGCTTGTGTGCCAGTCTTGACTCCTGGGTGTGCCACCTCTCTCCCTCTCATTCAGTGGGCCATAGAAAGCCTATTTATTTTTTCCGTGATTTGTGTTCTAAATTCTACCTCAACACAAAAACACTACATCAATCAGTGGGAGAAAAATATTGGCCTCAGTCAGGGCTTGTGTGCCACTGCTGTGTGTGCTATCTCTCATTCAGTGGGCTATAGCAAGCCTATTTTTTTTTTTTTTTTTTTTAATATTATTTGGTTTCTAAAGTCTCCCTGAAAAAAAAAAAAAAAACTAAAAAAACAGTGGGAGAGTAATATTGCCCTTTCAGCTTGTGTGCCAGTCTTGACTCCTGGGTGTGCCACCTCTCTCCCTCTCATTCAGTGGGCCATAGAAAGCCTATTTATTTTTTTTTTAAATATTATTGGGTTTCTAAAGTCTCCCTTAAAAAACAAAAAATACATAAAAAAACAGTGGGAGAGTAATATTGCCCTTTCAGCTTGTGTGCCAGTCTTGACTCCTGGGTGTGCCACCTCTCTCCCTCTCATTCAGTGGGCCATAGAAAGCCTATTTATTTATTTTTTTAAATATTATTGGGTTTCTAAAGTCTCCCTTAAAAAACAAAAAATACATAAAAAAACAGTGGGAGAGTAATATTGCCCTTTCAGCTTGTGTGCCAGTCTTGACTCCTGGGTGTGCCACCTCTCTCCCTCTCATTCAGTGGGCCATAGAAAGCCTATTTATTTTTTCCGTGATTTGTGTTCTAAATTCTACCTCAACACAAAAACACTACATCAATCAGTGGGAGAAAAATATTGGCCTCAGTCAGGGCTTGTGTGCCACTGCTGTGTGTGCTATCTCTCATTCAGTGGGCTATAGCAAGCCTATTTTTTTTTTTTTTAATATTATTTGGTTTCTAAAGTCTCCCTGAAAAAAAAAAAAACCCTAAAAAAACAGTGGGAGAGTAATATTGCCCTTTCAGCTTGTGTGCCAGTCTTGACTCCTGGGTGTGCCACCTCTCTCCCTTTCATTCAGTGGGCCATAGAAAGCCTATTTATTTATTTTTTTTAATATTATTGGGTTTCTAAAGTCTCCCTTAAAAAACAAAAAATACATAAAAAAACAGTGGGAGAGTAATATTGCCCTTTCAGCTTGTGTGCCAGTCTTGACTCCTGGGTGTGCCACCTCTCTCCCTCTCATTCAGTGGGCCATAGAAAGCCTATTTATTTTTTTTTTTTAAATATTATTGGGTTTCTAAAGTCTCCCTTAAAAAACAAAAAATACATAAAAAAACAGTGGGAGAGTAATATTGCCCTTTCAGCTTGTGTGCCAGTCTTGACTCCTGGGTGTGCCACCTCTCTCTCTCATTCAGTGGGCCATAGAAAGGCTATTTTTTTTTTGGTTTTTTTAATATTATTTGGTTTCTAAAGTCTCCCTGAAAAAAAAAAAAAAAACATACAAAAAACAGTGGGAGAGTAATATTGCCCTTTCAGCTTGTGTGCCAGTCTTGACTCCTGGGTGTGCCACCTCTCTCTCTCATTCAGTGGGCCATAGAAAGGCTATTTTTTGGGGGGTTTTTTTAATATTATTTGGTTTCTAAAGTCTCCCTGAAAAAAAAAAAAAAACATACAAAAAACAGTGGGAGAGTAATATTGCCCTTTCAGCTTGTGTGCCAGTCTTGACTCCTGGGTGTGCCACCTCTCTCCCTTTCATTCAGTGGGCCATAGAAAGCCTATTTATTTTTTTTTTTAAATATTATTGGGTTTCTAAAGTCTCCCTTAAAAAACAAAAAATACATAAAAAAACAGTGGGAGAGTAATATTGCCCTTTCAGCTTGTGTGCCAGTCTTGACTCCTGGGTGTGCCACCTCTCTCTCTCATTCAGTGGGCCATAGAAAGGCTATTTTTTTTTTGTTTTTTTTAATATTATTTGGTTTCTAAAGTCTCCCTGAAAAAAAAAAAAAAAACATACAAAAAACAGTGGGAGAGTAATATTGCCCTTTCAGCTTGTGTGCCAGTCTTGACTCCTGGGTGTGCCACCTCTCTCCCTTTCATTCAGTGGGCCATAGAAAGCCTATTTATTTTTTTTTAAATATTATTGGGTTTCTAAAGTCTCCCTGAAAAAAAAAAAAACATAAAAAAACAGTGGGAGAGTAATATTGCCCTTTCAGCTTGTGTGCCAGTCTTGACTCCTGGGTGTGCCACCTCTCTCTCTCTAATTGTGGGCCATAGAAAGCCTTTTTTTTTTTTTTTTTTTTTAATATTATTTGGTTTCTAAAGTCTCCCTGAAAAAAAAAAAAACATAAATTAGGTGGGAGATTAATATTGACATTAGTGCTTGAGTGACAGTCCTGCGTGTGTGTCATCTCTGTGATTTTGTGCCACAGAAAACAGAGTGTGTAACATTGTGCCTGATTTTCCTTGTGGTCTCACCAACCTGTTAAGGGATATTGAAATCATACTGAAGTTATAGCTCACCGTGTAAGTTGTTTGACAGCAACAAATAAAGTTACTTTGGTTAAGATTTTAAAACAATGAGGAAGTCTGGTGCAAGAGGTCGTCGTGGGCGTTCATTGTCAGCTGGTAATGATGGTAGTGGTAGTGGAGCATCAGGTGGTCGTGGGGATAAAAATATTCCACCTAAGTCTGGAGCTGTGGAGCCAGTTTCGTCGTCAGGCTACACAAGGCCTCGAACGCTCTCTTTTCTGGGAGTAGGAAAACCGCTTTTAAAGGCGGAGCAGCAACAGCAAGTTTTGGCTTACATTGCAGACTCAGCCTCTAGCTCTTTTGCCTCCTCTTCCGAAACTGGTAAATGTAAAAGCAGCGCGTCGCTTGTGGATGTTCACGGTCAGGGACAAGTCGCTTCCTTGTCCTCCTCAGCAAAAACTACAACAAGAGAGAAGGATGCAGCAGGCGACACAACGGGTCACTCCATGGAGCTCTTTACACATACCGTCCCTGGCTTAGAAAGTGAAACATTTAACAGGCCATGCCCATTACAAGTATATTCTGACATGGAGTGCACTGATGCACAGCCACAGCCAGAGTACTATGCTGCTCCTTTGACTCAGACCACCACATTGCCCTCTCAGGGTACAGATCCACAATCAGACCCTGATGAGACTATGTTGCCCCGCCACGAACGCTATACCACCGACCGACACAGTGACACAGACGAAGTTGCACACGAGCTCGAAGAGGAGGTAATAGATGACCCAGTTATTGACCCCGATTGGCAGCCATTGGGGGAACAGGGTGCAGGCGGCAGTAGTTCAGAAGCGGAGGTGGAGGAGGGGCCGCAGCAGGCATCAACATCGCAACAGGTTCCATCTGCCGGGCCCGTATCTGGCCCAAAACGCGTGTCACAGCCAAAACCTGTTGGAGCACAGCGTTGCCATCCGGTTAAAGCTCAGTCTGCAATCCCTGAAAAGGGATCCGAGTCTAGGAAGAGTGCAGTCTGGCATTTTTTTAAACAACATCCAACTGATCAGCGCAAAGTCATCTGTCAAAAATGTTCAACTAGCTTAAGCAGAGGTCAGAATCTGAAAAGTCTAAATACTAGTTGCATGCATAGACACTTAACCACCATGCATTTTCAAGCCTGGACTAACTACCAAACGTCCCTCAAGGTTGTAGCACCCTCGGCCAATGAAGCTAGTCAGCAACGCAACATCCCTTCCGTCACTGTAAGGCCACCATTTTCCGCACCACCGGCAGTATCTGTGCAGGTTTCTTTGCCAGCCAAAAGCAGTCAGGTTCAGGGAATCACCAGTTTTGTAGGAGGAAATATTGCATCTAGGGCACCGGCGGAAACAATACCGTCTCCAACCGTCTCTCAGTCTGCCATGTACACCGGCACACCCGAAAGTTCCACGATCTCCAGCTCTCCAGTCCAGCTCACCCTACATGAGACTCTGGTTAGAAAAAGGAAGTACTTATCCTCGCATCCGCGTACACAGGGTTTTAACGCCCACATAGCTAGACTAATCTCGTTAGAGATGATGCCCTACCGGTTAGTTGAAAGCGAAGCTTTCAAAGCCCTGATGGAGTACGCTGAACCACGATACGAGCTACCCAGTCGACACTTTTTTTCCAGAAAAGCCATCCCAGCCCTGCACCAGCATGTTAAACAGCGCATCGTCCATGCACTCAGGCAATCTGTGAGTACAAAGGTGCACCTGACTACAGATGCATGGACCAGTAGGCATGGCCAGGGACGTTATGTGTCCATCACGGCACACTGGGTGAATGTGGTGGATGCAGGGTCCACAGGCGACATCAATTTAGGGACAGTTGTGCCTAGCCCACGGTCTAGGAAACAGTTGGCTGTAGGCGTTCGCACCCCCTCCTCCTCCTCCTCCTCGTCCTCCTGCAGAAGCTACAGCTCTTCCACAGAACGCAGTCTGCCAACCACTCCATCGGCAGATGACACTGTTGCACACCAGTTGTCCCATTATGGGCCAGCTACTGCCAAGCGTCAGCAGGCTGTATTGGCTATGAAGTGCTTGGGCGACAACAGACACACCGCGGAAGTTCTGTCCGAGTTCTTGCAACAAGAAACACAGTCGTGGCTGGGCACAGTAGATCTTGAGGCAGGCAAGGTAGTGAGTGATAACGGAAGGAATTTCATGGCTGCCATCTCCCTTTCCCAACTGAAACACATTCCTTGCCTGGCTCACACCTTAAACCTGGTGGTGCAGTGCTTATTGAAAACTTATCCTGGGTTCTCCGACCTGCTCCTCAAAGTGCGTGCACTTTGCTCACATATCCGACGTTCGCCTGTACACGCCAGCCGTATGCAGACCTATCAGCGGTCTTTGAACCTTCCCCAGCATCGCCTAATCATAGACGTTGCAACAAGGTGGAACTCAACACTGCACATGCTTCAGAGACTGTGCGAACAGAGGCGTGCTGTTATTTATTTGTGGGAGGATACACGGGCAGGCAGTAGGATGGCAGACATGGAGTTGTCAGGTGTGCAGTGGTCTAAGATACAAGACATGTGTCAAGTCCTTCAGTGTTTTGAGGAATGCACACGGCTGGTTAGTGCAGACAACGCCGTAATAAGCATGAGCATCCCCCTAATGCGTCTGCTGATGCAAAGTTTGACGCACATAAAGGAGCAGGCGTCTGCACCAGAGGAAGAGGAAAGCCTTGATGACAGTCAGCCATTGTCTGGTCAGGGCAGTGTACAGGACGAGGTAGCGGGCGAAGAGGAGGTGGAGGACGAGGAGGATGATGGGGATGAGTATATTTTTAATGCCGAACCTTTCCCGGGGGCACAGGAAATTGGTTGCGTGTCACGGCCGGGTTCTGGTTTTTTGAGGGACACAAGTGACGTAGATTTGCCTGCAACTGCCCCTCAACCAATCACAACCGGAGATTTGACAACTGGAACTTTGGCCCACATGGCGGATTATGCCTTACGTATCCTAAAAAGGGACACACGCATTACGAAAATGATGAACGATGACGATTACTGGTTGGCCTGCCTCCTTGATCCACGCTATAAAGGCAAATTGCAAAATATTATGCCACATGAGAACTTGGAACTAATATTAGCAACCAAACAATCAACTCTTGTTGACCGTTTGCTTCAGGCATTCCCAGCACACAGCGCACGTGATCGTTCTCACACGAGCTCCAGGGGGCAGCAGACTAGGAGTGTTAGGGGTGCACACATCAGAAGTGGCGTTGGACAGAGGGGTTTTCTGACCAGGTTGTGGAGTGATTTTGCTATGACCGCAGACAGGACAGGTACTGCTGCATCAATTGAAAGTGACAGGAGACAACATTTGTCCAGTATGGTTACTAACTATTTTTCTTCCCTTATCGATGTTCTCCCTCAACCGTCATTCCCATTTGATTACTGGGCCTCCAAATTAGACACCTGGCCAGAATTGGCAGAATATGCATTGCAGGAGCTTGCTTGCCCGGCAGCAAGTGTCCTATCAGAAAGAGTATTCAGTGCTGCAGGTTCAATATTAACCGAAAAAAGGACTCGTCTGGCTACCCAAAATGTTGACGATCTAACATTCATTAAAATGAACCACAACTGGATTTCGAAATCTTTTGCCCCACCTTGCCCGGCCGACACCTAGCTTTCCTATGAAAAGCTCTTGCCTGTGAATTACTTTTCTAATGTCTAATTTGCTGCAGCTGATTGTACAGCATACGACATGTTTACACCTCCCTAAATGGCAAAACTCCCCACACGGGGCCGTGGTATCGCGACTTGGCGCAAGCACCCGTGAGACTGCTGTTTGTCTGAAGAGGTGGGTGTGCTCGCTTTTGGTTGACGGCATTGCTACTGGGTCCCTCATAGTACAATGTAGTGTCTCTGGCGGTGGTGGTGCGCACCCAACGTCAGACACACCGTTGTAACATGAGGGGCCCTGGGGCGGTCCCGCCGGCCTCAAGAGAGTTCCCCCCTACCCCAGCTCAAAATGTGCTCTACCACGTCCAAAATTATGTCGCACAGCTCCACCAATCTTTAGTCTATTCGCTGACATCATTCAATGTCTGGCACTGACAATACAAATTTGTAGACATCTATGATGCAACTTAAAGTAGTCTGTGTCTGTGTCCTATATTGGCACCATTAAATAGTTACTGCCAAATTACTATGTCAGAAACTCAGTAGATGAGCCCACCCCTGTACCTAAGTATGCCACCTTTTTTTTTGTTTTGGTTGTTTTGCGAGACATTAACATCTATTTATATTTTGGGAGTACTGGGACAGACACTCCTTGCACTACTCCTCCACTCACCACCAAGCTGCCTGTGTATCCATGTAACCGCTGTAAAGCTGCCATGAGCCTATTGTTTGTTATTTTAGGCCTTTGATAGCCTGTCTGCGGTCCCTACTTTAAATACTCCTCCACTGACCACCAAGCTGCCTGCCGGTGTATCCATGTAACCGCTGTAAAACTGCCATAAGCCTATTGTTTGTTATTTTAGGCCTTTGATAGCCTGTCTGCGGTCCCTACTTTAAATACTCCTCCACTCACCACCACCAAGCTGCCTGCCCGTGTATCCATGTAACCGCTGTAAAACTGCCATGAGCCTATTGTTTGTTATGTTAGGCCTTTGATAGCCTGTCTGCGGTCCCTACTTTAAATACTCCTCCACTGACCACCAAGCTGCCTGCCCGTGTATCCATGTAACCGCTGTAAAACTGCCATGAGCCTATTGTTTGTTATTTTAGGCCTTTGATAGCCTGTCTGCGGCCCCTACTTGCAATACTCCTCCACTGACCACAATGCTGCCTGGAGTGCCTGCCTGTGTATCCATGTAACCGATGTAAAACTGCCATGACTGCCTACTGTTTGTTATTTTAGGCCTTTGGTAGCCTGTCTGCAGCCCCTACTTGCAATACTCCTCCACTGACCAGACCACTGCTGCCCGTGTACCCCTGGAACCAATTATAAAGTGCCTACAGCCAGCCCATTTTCTTATGTTAGGCCTTTGAAGCCTGTCTGCGGTCCCTACTTTAAATACTCCTCCACTGACCACCAAGCTGCCTGCCCGTGTATCCATGTAACCGCTGTAAAACTGCCATGAGCCTATTGTTTGTTATTTTAGGCCTTTGAAGCCTGTCTGCGGTCCCTCCTTCCACTAGTCCTCCACTGACCAGACCACTGCTGCCCGTGTACCCCTGGAACCAATTATAAAGTGCCTACAGCCAGCCCATTTTCTTATGTTAGGCCTTTGAAGCCTGTCTGCGGTCCCTACTTTAAATACTCCTCCACTGACCACCAAGCTGCCTGCCCGTGTATCCATGTAACCGCTGTAAAACTGCCATGAGCCTATTGTTTGTTATTTTAGGCCTTTGAAGCCTGTCTGCGGTCCCTCCTTCCACTAGTCCTCCACTGACCAGACCACTGCTGCCCGTGTACCCCTGGAACCAATTATAAAGTGCCTACAGCCAGCCCATTTTCTTATGTTAGGCCTTTGAAGCCTGTCTGCGGTCCCTACTTTAAATACTCCTCCACTGACCACCAAGCTGCCTGCCCGTGTATCCATGTAACCGCTGTAAAACTGCCATGAGCCTATTGTTTGTTATTTTAGGCCTTTGAAGCCTGTCTGCGGTCCCTCCTTCCACTAGTCCTCCACTGACCAGACCACTGCTGCCCGTGTACCCCTGGAACCAATTATAAAGTGCCTACAGCCAGCCCATTTTCTTATGTTAGGCCTTTGAAGCCTGTCTGCGGTCCCTACTTTAAATACTCCTCCACTCACCACCACCAAGCTGCCTGCCCGTGTATCCATGTAACCGCTGTAAAACTGCCATGAGCCTATTGTTTGTTATGTTAGGCCTTTGATAGCCTGTCTGCGGTCCCTACTTTAAATACTCCTCCACTCACCACCAAGCTGCCTGCCCGTGTATCCATGTAACCGCTGTAAAACTGCCATAAGCCTATTGTTTGTTATTTTAGGCCTTTGATAGCCTGTCTGCGGTCCCTACTTTAAGTACTCCTCCACTGACCAGACCACTGCTGCCCGTGTACCCCTGGAACCAATTATAAAGTGCCTACAGCCAGCCCATTTTCTTATGTTAGGCCTTTGAAGCCTGTCTGCGGTCCCTACTTTAAATACTCCTCCACTGACCACCAAGCTGCCTGCCCGTGTATCCATGTAACCGCTGTAAAACTGCCATGAGCCTATTGTTTGTTATTTTAGGCCTTTGAAGCCTGTCTGCGGTCCCTCCTTCCACTAGTCCTCCACTGACCAGACCACTGCTGCCCGTGTACCCCTGGAACCAATTATAAAGTGCCTACAGCCAGCCCATTTTCTTATGTTAGGCCTTTGAAGCCTGTCTGCGGTCCCTACTTTAAATACTCCTCCACTGACCACCAAGCTGCCTGCCCGTGTATCCATGTAACCGCTGTAAAACTGCCATGAGCCTATTGTTTGTTATTTTAGGCCTTTGAAGTCTGTCTGCGGTCCCTCCTTCCACTAGTCCTCCACTGACCAGACCACTGCTGCCCGTGTACCCCTGGAACCAATTATAAAGTGCCTACAGCCAGCCCATTTTCTTATGTTAGGCCTTTGAAGCCTGTCTGCGGTCCCTACTTTAAATACTCCTCCACTCACCACCACCAAGCTGCCTGCCCGTGTATCCATGTAACCGCTGTAAAACTGCCATGAGCCTATTGTTTGTTATTTTAGGCCTTTGATAGCCTGTCTGCGGCCCCTACTTGCAATACTCCTCCACTGACCACAATGCTGCCTGGAGTGCCTGCCTGTGTATCCATGTAACCGATGTAAAACTGCCATGACTGCCTACTGTTTGTTATTTTAGGCCTTTGATAGCCTGTCTGCAGCCCCTACTTGCAATACTCCTCCACTGACCACACCAATGCTGCCCGTGTACCCCTGGAACCTATTTAAAAGTTCATAGAGCCTAGTTATATATTTTATTTACTATTAATAAGGCCATGATGGACTACGCTGTACCACGCTACAAGCTAACCAGTCGACACTTCTTTTGCGAGAAAAGCCATCCCAACCCTCCACCAGCATGTAGAAGACCGCATTGTCCATGCACTCTGGCAATCTGTGAGTACAAAGGTGCACCTGACAACAGACGCATGGACATGTAGGCATGGCCACGGAAGATTACGTGTCCATTACGGCGCAATGGGTTAATGTGGTGGATGCATGGTCCACAGGGGACAGCCTACTAAGTCTGTCTGCAGTCCCTAATTCAAATTGTCCTCCACTGTCTAAATCGGAGCTTCCACCTTCTGGCTTTCGGCCTATAGTATCAGAAATTAAACTGCATTTGGCCTTCAACTTTGGTTAGGGCCTACTAACGGCTTCTGCCCCTCCCTGGTGTTGCCCTCAACTAAATAAAGCTGAGCTTCAACCTTCTGCTCCAAATTACCATTTTGAAAAATGCAATAGGCTTTTCCGGCCTACTAAAGGTGTCTGTCTGTGTGCCCCTGCCTGGTGTTGTCCTCAACTAAATAAAGCTGAGCTTCAACCTTCCGGCTCTCATTAAGTGGTTTTAAAAAAAAAAATGGTGGTTAGGGCCTACTAACGGCTTCTGCCCCTCCCTGGTGTTGTCCTCAACTAAATAAAGCTGAGCTTCAACCTTCCGGCTCTCATTAAGTGGTTTTAAGAAAAAAAAAATGGTGGTTAGGGCCTACTAACGGCTTCTGCCCCTCCCTGGTGTTGCCCTCAACTAAATAAAGCTGAGCTTCAACCTTCTGCTCCAAATTACCATTTTGAAAAATGCAATAGGCTTTTCCGGCCTACTAAAGGTGTCTGTCTGTGTGCCCCTGCCTGGTGTTGCCCTCAACTAAATAAAGCTGAGCTTCAACCTTCTGCTCCAAATTACCATTTTGAAAAATGCAATAGGCTTTTCCGGCCTACTAAAGGTGTCTGTCTGTGTGCCCCTGCCTGGTGTTGCCCTCAACTAAATAAAGCTGAGCTTCAACCTTCTGCTCCAAATTACCATTTTGAAAAATGCAATAGGCTTTTCCGGCCTACTAAAGGTGTCTGTCTGTGTGCCCCTGCCTGGTGTTGCCCTCAACTAAATAAAGCTGAGCTTCAACCTTCTGCTCCAAATTACCATTTTGAAAAATGCAATAGGCTTTTCCGGCCTACTAAAGGTGTCTGTCTGTGTGCCCCTGCCTGGTGTTGTCCTCAACTAAATAAAGCTGAGCTTCAACCTTCCGGCTCTCATTAAGTGGTTTTAAAAAAAAAAATGGTGGTTAGGGCCTACTAACGGCTTCTGCCCCTCCCTGGTGTTGCCCTCAACTAAATAAAGCTGAGCTTCAACCTTCTGCTCCAAATTACCATTTTAAAAAATGCAATAGGCTTTTCCGGCCTACTAAAGGTGTCTGCCCCTCCCTGGTGTTGTCCTCAACTGAACAAAGCTGAGCTTCCACATTCTGGCTTTCGCCCTATACTATCAGATATTAAACTGCATTTGGCCTACTAGTGTGGTTAGGCCCTTGAAACAGTGTCTGCTGCTCTTGGGTTTGCTACTCCACTGAACAAAGCAATGCCGCCTGTTTAGTCCTGTTACCAATTTTGAACTGCATGTAGCCTACTTTATTCTTTGGCCCTATATCTGTTTCCTCCTCATCCTGCCCATTGCCCAGCCACTGCTAAATGAGTCTGCTGGTACATTGACCTAGACCACTACATTCCCCTTGTACTCTACACAGCCAGAATCTGTCCCTGCTGAAAGTAAGGTTCCCCTTCCCGCATGTTATACCACCTTACACAGGGACAAAGAGGAAGGTGCAGATGAAAGTGCAGGTTCCTTCATCAGGTGGGGGGGCATGCTCGTTGGCGACGTCACTGGCACAGGGCCCCTCAGAGTACGCAAAAGTGTCGCTGCTGGTGGGAGGCGCCCCCGCCATGCAAACACACCGCCGTACTTTGAGGGGCCCTGTGCCAGTGGCAATGCGAACGAGTGGGCCCCCCCCTGCTTGCTCAGGATCACAGCACTTGCAACTTTTAAATACTTACCTTTCCCTGCAACACCGCCGTGACGTAGTCCGCATTTCCTGGGCCCACGAAAAACTTGAGCCAGCCCTACTCCCCCCACAACTTTCCCCCAATTCCCTATGCCCAACTATTATTATACAGTTAATTAAGATTGGCAAGCTTCAGAAACAAGAATGGATGTTTTTGGCATTAAAATGGGCACTGTAGGTGTTTTCCTGGCCTCCACTCACTGCCGACTATGCTTCCCCATTGACTTGCATTGGGTTTCGTGTTTCGGTCGATCCCCGACTTTTAGCGATAATCGGCCGACTGCACTCGACTCGACTCTGGACAAAATCGGGTTTCCCAAAACCCTACTCGATCTTAAAAAAATGAAAGTCGCTCAACCCTAATAGTGAGTAGATAGGGAGCCACTACCAATATGGCGGTGTTTAGCGCTATTGCGCATGCGCCTATGCCAAAACATGGTATCCATCTGGATCACTGCGTTGAGAAACACGTGATGGTGTCTCCGCGGTGTTGGATGTTTTGATCTCCCCAAGGTCATTCACCCTTATGTTTATAGTCTTTTTACCAGGCACTGCTCCTAATAGCCAGTTTCCTACTCCACACTGATGAGGGGCAAATACCCCGAAACAGCTGTCTGTGGATGGATACCATGTTTTGGCATAGGTGGTTATCCTTTATTGGATGCTGCCCTTCCCGTGGTTGTTCCTTCCCGGTGAAAGACCTGGCTATTCATTGCTTGCGTTGAGAAACACGTGATGGTGTCTCCGCAGCTTTTCTACATGCATAAACATTCTATAGAAGCTTGCAGAGACTCCGATCTTGTCTCTCTTCATGCACATCTGAGACATCATTGGTTGGCAAATACAAAGAGAGCTGCCAGCATCAGATCTTGATAATTTACATTCCTTTTTCCTCAGACAACCTTTAATAACCTCATTGATAAGTCAAGGCATTTAACTATCTTGGTGAGTGGCGCTCATACACAACTAAATAAATTATGATGTTTTGAAAATGTAGTTTCCTTTGTTTCATCATTGGCATATTATTAACATATCTACCATTTCTGGGATTCACATAATTTCTCCTTCTTGATTTTGAAATTTCAATACCGAAATGAGTGTAAACATACAGTATATATACTGACTATACAGCACATATATAACGACGGACATATCAATATTGTAACTTGTGCCCAATAGGTAGGACTGCCCACTTCTACCTTGAAACCAGCTAGAATTGTGGAACTGTGCATTAGCATGAGCAATTGGACTGCAAAGAGCCCATACTCACTGCTCTCATTCATTCAGTCTCTGTCTGCCACTATATATATATATATATATATATATATATATATATATATATATATATATATATATATATACACTAGCTGAAGAGCCCGGCGTTGCCTGGGCATAGTAAATATCTGTGGTTAGTTATAGCACCTCACTTCTCTTATTTTCCCATCACGCCTCTCATTTTCCCCCTCACGTCTCTCATTTTCTACCTTACACCTCTAATTTCCCCCCTCACTCCTCTTATTTTCCCCCTCACTCCTCTCATTCCCCCCTAACACTTGTCATTTTGACCTCACATCTGTCATTTTCCAATCACTCCACTATTTTCCCTCACTCCTCTCATTTTGCACTCACACCTTCTCATTTTCACCTCACACTCCTCATTTTTTACCTCACACCTCTCATTTTCCCCTCAGTATATACATGTTTGTCATCTCCCTTATATATAGTATACACCTGTATGTCATCTCCTGTATATAGTATATACCTGTAAGTCATCTCCTCCTGTATATAGTATGTACCTGTATGTCATCTCCTCCTGTATATAGTATATATCTGTGTGTCATCTCCTCCTGTATATAGTATATACATGTGTCATCTCCTCTGTATATACATTATGTTTCAAATTATTATGCAAATTACATTTTTATCAGATTTTCCTAAATGGTCGGTGCAAATGACAGTCAGTCTAATAAAAGTCATCACCCGTTAGATTATACATCGAATTTTATTGAAGAAAGCTCCCAATGATAACAGTATAATCTCCAAAATGAATAAAAACTCAAAATGCACTGTTCCAAATTATTATGCACAGTAGAATTTCTAAACATTTGATATGTTTTAAAGAACTGAAAATGCTCATTTGTGGAATTTGCAGCATTAGGAGGTCACATTCACTGAACAAAAAAGCTATTTAACGCCAAAACATCCTAACAGGCCAAGTTACATGTTAACATAGGACCCTTCTTTGATGCCACCTTCACAATTCTTGCATCCATTAAACTTGTGAGTTTTTGGAGAGTTTCTGCTTGTATTTCTTTGCGTGAAGTTGGAATAGCCTCCCAGAGCTGCTGTTTGGATGTGAACTGCCTCCCACCCTCATAGGTCTTTTGCTTGATGATCCTCTAAAGGTTCTCTATAGGGTTGAGGTCAGGGGAAGATGGTGGCCACACCATGAGTTTATCTCCTTTTATGCCCATAGCAGCCAATGACTCAGAGGTATTCATTGCAGCATGAGATGGGGCATTGTCAGCATGAAAATGATTTTGCTCCTGAGGGCACGTTTCTGCTTTTTAGACCATAGAAGAAAGTTGTCAGTCAGAAACTCTATATACTTTGCAGAGGTCATTTTCACACCTTCAGGAACCTTAAAGGGCCTTACCAGCTTTTTCCCATGATTCTGGCCCAAAACATGACTCCTCCACCTCCTTGCTGACGTTGCAGCCTTGTTGGGACATGGTGGCCATCCACCAACCATCCACTACTCCATCCATCTGGACCATCCAGGGTTGCTCAACACTTATCAGTAAACAAGACTGTTTGGAAATTAGTCTTCATGTGTGTGTGGGCCCAATACAACCATTTCTGCTTGTGAACACTGTTTAAGGGTGGCCGAATAGTAGGTTTATGCACCACAGCAAGCCTTTGAAGGAGCATACACCTTGAGGTTCGAGGGACTCCAGAGGCACCAGCAGCTTCAAATATCTGTTTGCTGCTTTGTAATGGCTTTTTAGCAGCTGCTCTCTTAATCCAATGAACTTGCCTGGCAGAAATCTTCCTCATTATGCCTTTATCAGCACAAACACATTTGTGCTCAGATACAGCCACAAATCTCTTAACAGTACGATGATCACGCTTATGTTTTTGGAAAATTTCTAATGTTTTCATCCCTTCACCAAGGCATTGCACTATTTAATGCTTTTCAGCAGCAGAGAGATCCTTTTTCTTTTCCATGTTACTTGAAAACTGTGACCTGCTTAATAATGTGGAACATCATTTTTAAGTAGTTTTCCTTTAATTAGAATCACCTGGAAAACCAATTATCACATGTGTTTAAGATTGATTTCAGTGATCCATTGAGCCCTGAGACACAATACCATCCATGAGTTTATTTGAAAAACAAAACAATTAAATCTTTATGACACTTAAATCCAATTTGCATAATAATTTGGAACACAGTGTAGTATATACCTGTGTGTCATCTCCTCCTGTATATAGTATATACCTGTGTGTCATCTCCTCCTGTATATAGAAAACACTGTGTTCCAAATTATTATGCACATAGAGTTTAGGAGTGCTAAGGTTAGAATTTTTTTGTTTGTCATTTGAACTCATTGATGGTGATGTGTGTCAGGGCTCTTTATATCACTGAAAGCAATTGCAGATATTTGTGCAAATTCGTTTGGCAGGTGTGTCCAAATAAAGGCAAGACTACTTAAGAAGGCTGTTCCACATTATTAAGCAGCCTACATTTTTTGCCAAAATGGGAAAGAAAAAGGATGTGTCGGCTGCTGAGAAGCAACAAATTGTGGAGTATTTAGGTCAAGGCATGACTACAATCAACATTGCCAAGACACTTCATCGTGATCATCGCACAATCAAGAAGTATGTAGCTGATTCCCAGCACACACGTGTGCGTGCTGATAAGGAAAAATTGAGGACTCTTTCCAACAGGCAATTGCGTAAGGTTAAAAGAGCAGCTGCAAAAATGCCTTGTCATAGCAGCAGACAAGTTTTTGAAGCTGCTGGTGCCTCCAACGTCCCCAGAACAACAAGATGCAGGGTCCTTCAGAGGTGTGCAGCTTTGCATAAGCCATCCTGTCGACCACCTCTATCCACTGCAAAAAGCAGAAACGGCTCCAGTGGGCCAAACGATACATGAAGACTGACTTCCAAACTGTTTTGTTCACCGATGAGTGCCGTGCAACGCTCGATGGTCCAGATGGATGGAGTGGAGGATGGACACCCCATGAAAACACGGCTAAGGCACCAACAAGGAGGAGGTGGAGTAATGTTTTGGGCTGGAATCATGGGGAGAGAGATTGTCGGCCCCTTTATGATCCCTGAAGGGGTTAAGATGAACTCCATAATCTATGTGGAGTTTCTAAAACAACACTTCCTGCCATGGTTCAAGAGGAAGAACCGTGCTTTCCGCAGCAAGATCATTTTCATGCATGATAATGCACCGTCTCATGCTGCAAAAGACACATCTGCATCTCTGGCTGCTATGGGCATAAAAGAGGACAAACTTCTGGTGTGGCCACCATCTTCCCCTGACCTCAACCCCATTGAGAACCTCTGGAGCATCATCAAAAGGAGTGTCTATGATGGCGGGAGACAGTTCACATCTAAGCAACAACTCTGGGATGGGATTCTGTCCACATGCAAAACAATTGAAGCAGAAACCATCCAAAAACTAACAAATTCAATGGACGAGAGAGTTCAGAAGCTTCTTTCGAACAAGGGGTCCTATGTGCAAATGTAACATCACCTAGAATAAAGTTTTCACTTGAAAACTGTTTGATTTCATTTTGTAATAAGCTGATAATGCTTATAACTTCACAATTGACCATTTTTTTGTTCAAAATAAAAAAAAAAAGGTTGAAAACTCTGCTGTGCATAATAATTTGGAACATGCATTTTGAGTGTTTATTTTTTTTAAAAAGATACTGTTTTCATAGGCAGTTTTTTCCAAAACATTGCAATTATACTAGCATAATAGATGACTGGAAAATAACAATGACTGCAATTCAGATAGGTAATTTAGAGAAAATATGAGGAAATATTATTTGCATAATAATTTGGAACACAGTGTATACCTGTGTGTCATATCCCCTGTATATAGTATATACCTGTGTGTCATCTCCCCTGTATATAGTATGTACCTGTATGTCATCTCCCCTGTATATAGAATATACCTGTGTGTCATCTCCCCTGTATATAGTATATACCTGTGTGTCATCTCCCCTGTATATAGTATATACCTAGGTGTCATCTCCCCTGTATATAGTATGTACCTGTATGTCATCTCCCCTGTATATAGAATATACCAGTGTGTCATCTCCCCTGTATAGAGTATATACCTGTGTGTCATCTCCCCTGTATATAGTATATACCTGTGTGTCATATCCCCTGTATATAGTATATACCTGTGTGTCATCCCCCTGTATATAGTATGTACCTGTATGTCATCTCCCCTGTATATAGAATATACCAGTGTGTCATCTCCTCCTGTATATAGTATATATCTGTGTGTCCTCTCCTCCTGTATTAGACCTCGTTCACACGTTATTTGCTCAGTATTTTTACCTCAGTATTTGTAAGCTAAATTGGCAACCTGACAAATCCCCAGCCAACAGGCTCCCCCCTGGCAGTATATATTAGTTCACACATACACATAATAGACAGGTCATGTGACTGACAGCTGCCGTATTTCCTATATGGTACAGTTGTTGCTCTTGTAGTTTGTCTGCTTATTAATCAGATTTTTATTTTTGAAGGATAATACCAGACTTGTGTGTGTTTTAGGGCGAGTTTCATGTGTCAAGTTGTGTGTGTTGAGTTGCGTGTGGCGACATGCATGTAGCCACTTTTGTGAGATGAGTTTTGTGTGGCGACATGCGTGTAGCAACTTTTTGTGTCGAGTTGCATGTGACAGGTAAGTGTAGCAAGTTGTGTGCAGCAAGTTTTGCGCATGGCGAGTTTTGCGCGTGGCGAGTTTTATATGTGGTGCTGTTGTGAATTCTATTTTTGGGCTCCCTCTAGTGGTCACAAGCAGTACTGTGTAGTGTTGTCTTTCTGCAGGTTGGCTGCATCAGCTGGTTCGTTATCCTTGGTTGGTTTCCTATTTAGCTCACCTGGAGACTCAGTTCCTTGCCTGCTATCAATGTATTCAGTGCTCTTCAGATTCCTTGTGTCTACCTTGCTCTCAGTCTCTCCTAGACAAGCTAAGTTTTTGTTTGATCATTTTTTGATTATCAGTGTTCATTATGTTTTTTTGTCCAGCTCGCTAAAATGTGATTTCCTCGCTTGCTGGTTGCTCTAGGGGACTGAGTTTCTCCCCCCACACCGTTAGTTGGTGTGGGGGTTCTTGAAATCTCAGAGTGGATATTTTGTAAGGGTTTTTTACTGACCGCATAGATTCTCTTTTCTATTTTCTGCTATCTAGTATTAGTGGGCCTCAATTGCTGAATCTGCTTTCACCCCTGTGTATGTGCCTTCCTCTTACCTCACCGTTATTATTTGTTGGGGGCTTCTATATCTTTGGGGATTATTTCTCTGGAGGCAAGAGAGGTCTTTCTTTCTCTCTAGGGGTAGTTAGTTCCTCAGGCTGGCTCGAGACGTCTAGGATTTTTAGGCACGTTCACCGGCTACTTCTAGTGTGTTTGGATAGGTTCAGATTTGCGGTCAGTCCAGTTTGCCACCTCCCTAGAGCTTGTCCTAGGTTTGTTACTTAGCTGGAGTAATTTGTGATCCTCAACCACTAAGGATCATAACAGAAACTAGCTTGTCTTGGAGAGACTGGGAGCAAGGTAGACACAAGGAATCTGAAGAGCACTGAATACATTGATAGCAGGCAAGGAACTGAGTCTCCAGGTGAGCTAAATAGGAAACCAACCAAGGATAACGAACCAGCTGATGCAGCCAACCTGCAGAAAGACAACACTACACAGTACCGCTTGTGACCACTAGAGGGAGCCCAAAAATAGAATTCACAACATGGTGCATTTTGAGTATGTGCAAGTTTTGTGTGAGGCAACTTTTGCATGTGTTGCAACTTTTGTGCATGTGGCAATTTTTCCGTGTGTGCAAGTTTTGCGTGTGGCGAGTTTTCCATGAGGTGAGTTTTGCACGTGTGGCGAGTCTTGCATGAGCCTAGGTTTGCATGTTGTGAGTTTTGCGCGTGGCGAGTTTTGAGCGGCGACTTTTGTGTTTCGACTTTTATGTGGCGAGGTTGGTGTATGTGTGGTGAAATGTGTGCTGAGGGTGATATGTGTTCAAACACGTGGTAGTGTGTGGCGCATTTTGTGTGTGTGTTCATATCCCCATGTGTGGTGAGTATCCCATGTCGGGGCCCCACTTTAGCAACTGTACGGTATATACTCTTTGGCGCCATCGCTCTCACTCTTTAAGTCCCCCCTGTTCACATCTGGCAGCTGTCAATTTGCCTCCAACACTTTTCCTTTCACTTTTTCCCCATTATGTAGATAGGGGCAAAATTGTTTGGTGAATTGGAACGCGCGGGTTTAAAATTTCGCCTCACAACATAGCCTATGATGCTCTCAGGGTCCAGACATGTGACTGTGCAAAATTTTGTGGCTGTAGCTGCGACGGTGCAGATGCCAATCCCGGACATACACACATAAACACACACACATTCAGCTTTATGTATTAGGTATATATATATAGTTACATCCATATATATTTGCACAGAGACAACATTGTTCTAATTTAGGTTATAGACATTACCACAATGAATTTTAAACAAAACAATTCAGATGCAGTTGAAGTTCAGACTTTCAGCTTTCATTTGATTGTATCCACATTAAAATTGGATGAAAGGTTTAGGAGTTTCAGCTCCTTAACATGTGCCACCCTGTTTTTAAAGGGACCAAAAGTAATTGGACAGATTAAATAATTTTAAATAAAATGTTTATTTCTAGTACTTGGTTGAAAACCCTTTGTTGGCAATGACTGCCTGAAGTCTTGAACTCATGGACATCACCCGACGCTGTGTTTCCTCCTTTTTGATGCTCTGCCAGGCCTTCACTGCGGTGGTTTTCAGTTGCTGTTTGTTTGTGGGCCTTTCTGTCTGAAGTTTAGTCTTTAACAAGTGAAATGCATGCTCAATTCAAGAATATTCCACTTCTTTGCTTTAATAAACTCCTGGATTGCTTTGGCTTTATGTTTTGGGTCATTGTCCATCTGTAGTATGAAACGACGACCAATCAGTTTGGCTGCATTTGGCTGGATCTGAGCACACAGTATGGCTCTGAATTCCTCAGAATTCATTCGGCTGCTTCTGTCCTGTGTCACATCATCAATAAACACTAGTGACCCAGTGCCACTGGCAGCCATGCATGCCCAAGCCATTACACTGCCTCTGCCGTGTTTTACAGATGGTGTGGTATGCTTTGGATCATGAGCTGTACCATGCCTTTGTCATACTTTTCTCTTTCCATCATTCTGGTAGAGGTTGATCTTGGTTTCATCTCTCCAAAGAATGTTCTTCCAGAACTGTGCTGGCTTTTTTAGATGTTTTTTAGCAAAGTCCAGTCTAGTCTTTTTATTATAGATGCTGATGAGTGGCTTGCACCGTACAGTGAACCCTCTGTATTTACTTTCATGCAGTCTTCTCTTTATGGTAGATGTGGATATCGATATGCTTACCTCCTGGAGAGTGTTGTTCACTTGGTTGGCTGTTGTGAAGGGGTTTCTCTTCACCATGGAGATTATTCTGCGATCATCCACCACTGTTGTCTTCCGTGGGCGCCCAGGTCTTTTTGCATTGATGAGTTCACCAGTGCGTTCTTTCTTTCTCAGGATGTACCAAACTGTAGAATTTGCCACTCCTAATATTGTAGCAATTTCTCGGATGGGTTTTTTCTGTTTTCACAGCTTAAGGATGGCTTATTTCACCTGCATGGAGAGCTCCTTTGACCGCATGTTTACTTAACAGCAAAACCTTCCAAATGCAAGCACCACACCCCAAATCAATTCCAGGCCTTTTATCTGCTTAATTGAGAATGACATAAGGGATTGCCCACACCTATCCATGAAATAGCCTTGGAGTTAATAGTCCAATTACTTTTGGTCCCTTTAAAAACAGGGTGGCACATGTTAAGGAGCTGAAACTCCTAAACCCTTCATCCAATTTTAATGTGGATATCCTCAAATGAAAGCTGAAAGTCTGAACTTCAACTGCATCTGAATTGTTTTGTTTAAAATTCATTGTGGTAATGTCCATAACCAAAATTAGAAAAATGATGTATCTGTCCAAATATACAGTACAGTCCAAAAGTTTGGACACACCTTCTCATTTAAAGATTTTCCTGTATTTTCATGACTATGAAAATTGTACATTCACACTGAAGGAATCAAAACTATGAATTAACACATGTGGAATTATATACTTAACAAAAAAGTGTGAAACAACTGAAATTATGTCTTATATTCTAGGTTCTTCAAAGTAGCCACCTTTTGCTTTGATGACTGCTTTGCACACTCTTGGCATTATCTTGATGAGTTTCAAGAGGTAGTCACCGGGAATGGTTTTCCAACAATCTTGAAGGAGTTCCCAGAGATGTTTAGCACTTGTTGACCCGTTTGCCTTCACTCTGCAGTCCAGCTCACCCCAAACCATCTCGATTGGGTTCAGGTCTGGTGACTGTGGAGGCCAGGTCATCTGGCGTAGCACCCCATCACTCTCCTTCTTGGTCAAATAGCCCTTATACAGCCTGGATTTGTGTTTGGGTCATTGTCCTGTTGAAAACTAAATGATGGTCCAACTTAACGCTTACCGTATGGAATAGCATGCCGCTGCAAGATGCTGTGGTAGCCATGCTGGTTCAGTATGCCTTCAATTTTGAATAAATCCCCAACAGTGTCACCAGCAAAGCACCCCCACACCATCACACCTCCTTGTAATAATTATAGAGGATAAATCAGGAGACTCTTTGCATGGAACAATACAACTACAGGACACAGTTTTATAAGTGGTAAAGTCTATATTATCACACGGTGATTCAGACAGGTGCAGAGAGAAACTCAAGTCCACAACACTTGGTGTAAATATTAAACGCAGCTTAAACAGTCTATAGGGAACTTCAGAGGAAAATGCAATCACGCAGAAAGTCTATGAAGCACAATTATACTTGAGGATACTTGACACGAATAAGTCCTTGTTTTAGTCCAAACACAGATAGCTATTCTTAAAAGGCAGTTCAAATAATATCTTAGCACAACCAGGGAGGCCTGGGTAATAGTCTCAGGTCTTTGCAGAGCAGCAACAGCTTACCTGTCCAACAAATGCAGATGGAGAAAACACAAGCAGCAGATGATGGAGGAATACTGGAAACTGGTGTATGCAGCAGGAACTCAGAGCAGAGTAGCAGGATCACAACATTGGTTGACAGGAGCAGGTATACAGCCAGGGAGTCAACAGGGTCAGGAGCTGGATGCAAGGCAGAATACTCTAGCACAGACTGAAGGCTGGGGTGGAGTTTTATAGCAGGAAGACACAGTGCACATGAGACCAAAGACGCCATCTTGGAAAAGGGCAGTAATGCACAAAAGGTAATAAAAATGTTCAGAGTCCTGACATTATTCCCTCCTTAGAAGCAGCCTCAGGATGATCCTGGACCTGGTTTCTCAGGGAATCTCTGATGAAAATGAGAAATTTTCTATTGGGCATTGATGTTTTCCACAGGTTCCCAAGAGTCTTCCTCAGGGGGATATCCCTGGCATCTTATCAGATATTGGAGCCAATTCCTGCGAATCCTGGAATCAATAATTTCCTCCACCACAAATTGCTCTTGCCCATCAATCACCACAGGCTGCGGAAGTGGCTCAACACATCCCTGGAAGGTATTAGGAGATACAGGCTTTAGTAAAGATACAAGAAAAACTGGGTGTACCTTGATAGTCCTAGGCAGCTTCAGCCGGCAGGCAACAGAGCTCACAATACCGTTGATCTTGAAAGGGCCAATGAATTTCTGTCCAAGTTTTTGTGAAGGAATGTTTAACTTCAGATTCTTAGTGGCTAACCACACGGAATCTCCTACCTTGAACATGGGTGCAGGTTTACAGAATCTATCAGCCGATCTCTTATAACGTTCTTGCGCTGTGGTCAGGGATTCCTTCAGAACCTCCAGATTTTGCCTCATTGCAGTCAGCCTTTCCTCCACTGCCGGAACCAGAGAATTAATTGGAGACCTAGGTAAGATACACGGATGATAACCCAGATTGGCAAAGTAAGATGAAAATTTAGTGGAGGCGCTCTTAGAATTGTTATATGAAAATTCAGCTAAGGGCAGCAACACCAACCAATCATCCTGGAGATGGCCGACATAGTATCTTAGATATTGTTCCAGCGTCTGGCTGGTCCGCACAGTCTGACCATTTGTCTGGGGATGGTAAGCCGAAGAGAGACAGACATTAATATTGAGTGCAGAGCAAACCCCTTCCAGAATCTTGAAGTGAACTGTACGCCACGGTCAGAGATGATCTCATCCGGGACCCCATGCAACCGAAAGACACTCTGTATAACCAAGTTCACTGTATCTTTAGCTGAAGGGAGGCCGGAGCACGGAACAAAATGAGCAGCTTTAGTCAGGCGATCAACTACCACGATGATTGTATTCATGCCCCCCGATGTAGGCAACTCCACTATAAAGTCCATTGATATAGACCCCCAAGGGCGGGATGGAACAGGTAATGGTTGTAAAAGACCTGTTGGTGCCACATGAGGAGTCTTGTAATGAGCACATACCTCGCAAGAGAGAACATAGTCCTTGGTATCCTTCAGGCAAATTGGCCATCAGAAGAATCAGCACAGGAACTCTTGTGTCTTCTGTACCCCCCTGTGACCAGCCAACTTGGAGTCATGTACCAACTTGAGGATCTGTAGACGGATGACCTCAGGGACGTAGATACGTCGATCTCTAAACCACATGCCACCCTTAAAGACAAGATTAATATCCACAGGTGGGTTGGCCAGAAATACATCACCATCATAAGCCTCCCTGCACTCCTTCCGCATGTCCTGATCGTGGATAACTCCGATGAAATTGGCATCAGATAGAATGGTCTTGGATGGGGCTCCAGGTATGAAATCCGCAGCATGGATTCGGGATAAAGCATCAGCCTTCCCATTATGAGAACCTGGACGGTACAAGATAACAAAGTTAAATTGATTTAAAAATAAGTTCCAATGAGCCTGATGAAGAGAAAGACATCTAGCGGATCTAAGGAACTCTAAATTGCGATGGTCAGTTAGCACTATCATCTGTTGTGCAGCTCCTTGCAGATGATGCCTCCATTCTTTGAAAGCCGCAATAATAGCCAGCAATTCCTTGTCTCCCACGTCGTAATTCTTCTGTGCTGAGGTTAGTCTATGGGAAAAGAAAGCACAAGGATGTAGCAGACCCTTCTCTCCAGGTCTTTGGGAGAGAATAGCCCCCAAAGCATTATCAGAAGCGTCCACCTCTACAATGAAAGAAAGTGTTGGATCTGGGTGTATCAACAGCGGTGCTGAGGTGAAACAGATCTTAAGCCGATCAAAAGCTTCTTGAGCCTGTGATAACCACTTAAAGGGCTTTTCCTTCTTTGTCAAGGAAGCAATGGGACGGACAATATCAGAAAATTTTTCGAATGAAGCGTCTGTAGAAATTTGCAAAACCAATAAAACGTTGGACCTCCTTAACGTTCTTGGGTACTGGCCAGTCAAGGATAGCCTGAATCTTACCAGATTCCATGTTCAGCCCCTGGGGAGAGATGATATAACCTAAGAACTGTATTTCAGAATGATGGAACTCGCATTTCTCCGGCTTAATATACAGATGGTTCTCTTTCAGACGTCTTAAAACAGTTTTGACACAATTATTCTTGAGGATACTTGACATGAATAAGTCCGTGTTTTAGTCCAAATACAGATAGCTATGCTTATAAGGCAGTTCAAATAATATCTTAGCACAACCAGGGAGGCCTGGGTAATAGTCTTTGGTCTTTGCAGAGCAGCAACAGCTTACATGTCCAACAAATGTAGATGGAGAAAACACAAGCAGCAGATGAAGGAGGATTACTGGAAACTGGTGTATGCAGCAGGAACTCAGAGTAGAGTAGCAGGATCACCAAACAGGTTCACAGGAGCAGGTATACAGTGTTATGACCTGGTGGTTAAGAGGCCACACCGATATGACCTGGTGGCTAAAACGCAACATGGGACGAGCTCTGAGGAGGTGGTATCTCTACTGACCGCAGTCCCTAATCCTAACAACAACACTAGTAATAGCCGTGGGATGTTCCTGACTCTCCCTAGACACCTCTTCACAGCCTAAAAATTAACTACCCCTAAATAAGGAAATAGAAAGCTATCTTGCCTCAGAGAAAACCCCAAAAGGAAAGATAGCCCCCCACGAACATTGACTGTGAGTGGAGAGGGAATTGACATACACAGAAATGAAATCAGTTTTCAGCAAAGGAGGCCAATACTAAACTTGATAGACAGAGAGAAAAGGATACTGTGTGGTCAGTATTAAAAACTACAGTGACAAGCTGGACAAAAAGAGACATATTTGCAAAGCAATAATGTCCAAAGAAAATGGACAAACAAGAACTAGCAGAACTTATCTTTTGCTGACAAGGACAGGCCATATGAGAAATCAACGAAGAGAACCAAATCCAACCTAAGACATTGACAGCTTGCATGAACTAAAGCCCAGAGCAGGTTCAAACAACAAACCCAGGCAAGGCGATCAGCGATGGCAGCTGCCACAGCCACCCAAAGGAGCAGCAGTTCCACTCGAAACCACCAGAGGGAGCCCAAGGGCAGAACTCACAAAAATACCATTAGCAACCACAGGAGGGAGCTCCAGAACGGAATTCACAACAGTACCCCCCCTTGAGGAGGGGTCACCGAACCCTCACCAGAGCTCCCAGGCCGATCAGGACGAGCCAAATGGAAAGTACGAACCAAATCGGCAGCATGAACATCGGAGGCAACAACCCAAGAATTATCCTCCTGGCCATAACCCTTCCACTTGACCAGATACTGAAGCTTCCGTCTCGAAAAACGAGAATCCAAAATCTTCTCCACCACATATTCCAATTCCCCCTCAACCAACACCGGAGCAGGAGGATCAACGGAGGGAACCATAGGTACCACATATCTCCGCAACAAGGATCTATGGAACACATTAGGAATGGAAAAAGAAGCTGGAAGGGCCAAACGAAAAGATACAGGATTGATAATTTCAGAAATCTTATAAGGCCCAATAAAGCGAGGCTTGAACTTAGGGGAAGAAACCTTCATAGGAACATGACGAGAAGACAACCAGACCAAATCCCCCACACAAAGCCGGGGACCAACACACCGACGACGGTTAGCAAAACGTTGAGCCTTTTCCTGAGACGTCAAATTGTCCACCACATGAGTCCAAATTTGCTGCAACCTGTCCACCACAGAATCCACACCAGGACAGTCAGAAGGCTCAAGCTGCCCTGAAGAAAAACGAGGATGAAAACCAAAGTTACAAAAGAAAGGCGAAACCAAGGTAGCAGAACTAGCCCGATTATTAAGGGCAAACTCGGCCAACAGCAAAAAGGTCATCCAATCATCCTGATCAGCAGACATGAAGCATATCAAATAGGTTTCCAAGGTCTGATTGGTTCGCTCTGTTTGGCCATTGAGGATGGAATGCTGAAGAAAAAGACAAATTAATGCCCATTCTAGCACAAAAGGACCACCAAAACCTAGAAACGAACTGGGAACCTCTGTCAGACACAATATTCTCCGGAATACCATGCAAACAAACCACATGCTGAAAAAATAATGGAACCAAATCAGAGGAGGAAGGCAACTTAGGCAACGGTACCAAATGGACCATCTTAGAAAACTGGTCACAAACCACCCAGATGACAGACATCTTCTGAGAAACAGGAAGATCAGAAATAAAATCCATGGAAATATGCGTCCAGGGCCTCTCAGGAATAGGCAAAGGCAAAAGCAACCCACTGGCACGGGAACAGCAAGGCTTAGCCCGAGCACAGGTCCCACAGGACTGCACAAACGAACGCACATCCCGCGACAAGGAAGGCCACCAAAAGGACCTAGCCACCAAATCCCTGGTACCAAAAATCCCAGGCTGACCAGCCAACACCGAACAATGAACCTCAGAAATTACCCTGCTAGTCCATCTATCAGGAACAAACAGTTTCCCCACTGGACAGCGGTCAGGTTTATCAGCCTGAAACTCCTGAAGTACCCGCCGCAAATCAGGGGAGATGGCAGAAAGAATCACCCCCTCCTTGAGAATCCCATCCGGCTCAAGAACTCCCGGAGAATCAGGCAAAAAACTCCTAGAAAGGGCATCAGCCTTCACATTCTTAGATCCCGGAATATACGAGACCACAAAATCAAAACGGGAGAAAAACAGAGACCACCGAGCTTGTCTAGGATTCAACCGCTTAGCAGACTCGAGGTAAATCAAATTTTTATGATCAGTCAAGACCACCACACGATGCTTGGCTCCCTCAAGCCAATGTCGCCACTCCTCAAATGCCCACTTCATAGCCAACAACTCCCGATTGCCGACATCATAATTACGCTCAGCAGGCGAAAGCACATGGTTTCATCAAAGAGCCATCAGAATTTCTCTGAGACAAAACGGCCCCTGCCCCAATCTCAGAAGCATCAACCTCAACCTTAAAAGGGAGAGAAACATCTGACTGACGCAACACAGGGGCAGAAGTAAAACGACGTTTAACCCCTTCACCCCCAAAGGTGGTTTGCACGTTAATGACCAGGCCAATTTTTACAATTCTGACCACTGTCCTTTTATGAGGTTATAACTCTGGAACGCTTCAACGGATCTTGGCGATTCTGCCATTGTTTTCTCGTGACATATTGTACTTCATGATAGTGGTAAAATTTATTCGATATAACTTGCGTTTATTTGTTAAAAAAACGGATATTTGGCGAAAATTTTGAAAATTTTGCAATTTTCCAACTTTGAATTTTTATGCCCTTAAATCACAGACATATGTCACGCAAAATACTTAATAAGTAACATTTTCCACATGTCTGCTTTACATCAGCACAATTTTGGAACCAAATTTTTTTTTTGTTATTGAGTTATAAGGGTTAAAAATTGACCAGCAATTTCTAATTTTTACAACACCATTTTTTTTCAGGGACCACATCTCATTTGAAGTCATTTTGAGGGGTCTATATGACAGAAAATACCCAAGTGTGACACCATTCTAAAAACTGCACCCCTCAAGGTGCTCAAAACCATATTTAAGAAATTTATTAACCCTTCAGGTGTTTCACAGGAATTTTTGGAATGTTTGAAAAAAAGTTAAATGTTCATTTTTATTTACACAAAATTTATTTCAGCTCCAATTTGTTTTATTTTACCAAGGGTAACAGGAGAAAATGGATGCCAAAAGTTGTTGTACAATTTGTCCTGAGTACGCTAATACCCCATATGTGGGGGTAAACCACTGTTTGGGCGCATGGCAGAGCTCGGAAGGAAAGGAGTGCCATTTGACTTTTCAATGCAAAATTGACTGGAATTGACATGGGACGCCATGTTGCGTTTGGAGAGCCCCTGATGTGCCTAAACATTGAAACCCCCCACAACTGACACTATTTTGGAAAGTAGACCCCCTAAGGTACTTATCTAGATGTGTGGTGAGCACTTTGACCCAACAAGTGCTTCACAGAAGTTTATAATGCAGAGCCGTAAAAATAAAAAATCATATTTTTTCACAAAATTGATCTTTTCGCCCCCATTTTTTTATTTTCCCAAGGGTAAGAGAAGAAATTTGACCACAAAAGTTGTTGTGCAATTTGTCCTGAGTACGACGATACCCCATATGTGGGGGTAAGCCACTGTTTGGGCGCATAGCAGAGCTCGGAAGGGAAGGAGCGCTATTTTACTTTTCAATGCAAAATTGACTGGAATTAAGATGGGACGCCATGTTGCGTTTGGAGAGCCCCTGATGTGCCTAAACATTAAAACCCCCCACAAGTGACATCATTTTGGAAAGTAGACCCCCTAAGGAACTTATCTAGATGTGTTTTGAGAGCTTTGAACCCCCAAGTGTTTCACTACAGTTTATAACGCAGAGCCGTGAAAATAAAAATTCCTCTTTTTTTTCACAGAAATGATTTTTTAGCCCCCAGCTTTGTATTTTTACAAGGGTAACATAATAAATTGGACCCCAAAAGTTGTTGTGCAATTTGTCCTGAGTACGCTGATACCCCATATGTGGGGGGGAAGCACTGTTTGGGCGCATGACAGAGCTCGGAAGGGAAGGAGTGCCATTTGGAATGCAGACTTAAATGGATTGGTCTGCAGGCGTCACGTTGCATTTGCAGAGCCCCTGATGTACCCAAACAGTAGAAACCCCCCACAAGTGACCCCAAATTGGAAACTAGACCTCCCAAGGAACTTATCTAGATGTGTTGTGAGAACTTTGAACCCCCAAGTGTTTCACTACAGTTTATAACGCAGAGCCGTGAAAATAAAAATTCCTTTTTTTTTACAGAAATGATATTTTAGCCCCCAGCTTTGTATTTTTACAAGGGTAACATAACAAATTGGACCCTAAAAGTTGTTGTCCAATTTGTCCTGTGTACGCTGATACCCCATATGTGGGTGTAAACCACTGTTTGGGCGCATGGCAGAGCTCGGAAGGGAAGGAGCGCCGTTTGGAATGCAGACTTAGATGGATTGGTCTGCAGGCGTCACGTTGCATTTGCAGAGCCCCTGATGTATCTAAACAGTAAAAAACCCCCACAAGTGACCCCATATTGAAATTAGACCCCCCCAAGGAACTTATCTAGAGGTGTTGTGAAAACTTTGAACCCCCAAGTGTTTCACTACAGTTTACAACGCAGAGCAGTGAAAATAAAAAATCTTTTTTTTCCCACAAAACTTATTTTTTGGCCCCCAGTTTTGTATTTTCCCAAGGGTAACAGGAGAAATTGGAGCCCAAAAGATGTTGTCCAATTTGTCCTGAGTACGCTGATACCCCATATATTGGGGAAAACCCCTGTTTGGGTACACGGGAGAGCTCTGAAGGGAAGGAGCACTGTTTTCCTTTTTCAACGCAGAATTGGCTGGAATTTAGATCGGATGCCATGTCCCGTTTGGAGAGCCCCTGATGTGCCTAAACAGTGGAAACCCCCCAATTACAACTGAAACCCTAATCCAAACACACCCCTTACCCTAATCAAAACGGTAACCCTAACCACACCCCTAACCCTGACACACCCCTAACCCTAATCCCAACCCTATTCCCCACCGTAAATGTAATCCAAACCCTAATCTTAACTTTAGCCCCAACCCTAACTGTAGCCTTAACCCTAGCCCTAACCCTAGCCATAACCCTAGCCCTAACCCTAGTCCTAACCCTAGCAATAACCCTAACCCTAGCCCTGACCCTAGCCCTAACCCTAGCCCTAACCCTAGCAATAACCCTAGCCCTAACCCTAGCCCTAGCAATAACCCTAGCCCTAACCCTAGCCCTAACCCTAGCCCTAACCCTAGCAATAACCCTAGCCCTAACCCTAGCCCTAACCCTAGCCCTAACCCTAGCCCTAACCCTAACCCTAGCAATAACCCTAACCCTAGCCCTAACCCTAACCCTAGCCCTAACCCTAATGGGAAAATGGAAATAAATACATTTTTTTTATTTTTTTATTTTTCCCTAACTAAGGGGGTGATGAAGGGGGGTTTGATTTACTTTTATAGCGGGTTATTTAGCGGATTTCACAGAGTCATGTGAGGTCTTGTTTTTTGCGGGACGAGTTGATGTTTTTATTGTTAACATTTTCGGGCACATGACATTTTTTGATCACTTTTTATTCCGATTTTTGTGAGGCAGAATGATCAAAAACCAGCTATTCATGAATTTCTTTTGGGGGAGGCGTTTATACCGTTCCGCGTTTGGTAAAATTGATAAAGCAGTTTTATTCTTCGGGTCAGTACGATAACAGCGATACCTCATTTATATCATTTTTTTAATGTTTTGGCGCTTTTATACGATAAAAACTATTTTATAGAAAAAATAATTATTTTGGTATCGCTTTATTCTCAGGACTATAACTTTTTTACTTTTTTGCTGATGATGATGTATTGCAACTCGTTTTTTGCGGGACAAGATGACGTTTTCAGCGGTACCATGGTTATTTATATCTGTCTTTTTGATCGCGTGTTATTCCACTTTTTGTTTGGCAGTATGGTAATAAAGCGTTGTTTTTTGCCTCGTTTTTTTTTTTTCTCACAGTGTTTACTGAAGGGGTTAACTAGTGTTACAGTTTTATAGGTTGGGTCGTTACGGACGTGGCGATACTAAATATGTGTACTTTTATTGTTTGTTTTTTTTATTTAGAAAAAGAATGTATTTATGGGAATAATATTTGTTTTTTTTCTTTATTTTTTATTTATCCAGGGGGGAACATTACAGATCGGTGATCTGACAGTGTGCACAGCACTCTGTCAGATCGGCGATCTGCTGTGCAGGGCTGCAGGCTTACCAAGCGCCTGCTCTGAGCAGGCACTCGGTAAGCCACCTCCCTCCCTGCAGGACCTGGATGCCGCGGCCATCTTGGATCCGGGACCTGCGGCGAGGAGGGAGGTAGGAGACCCTCGGAGCAAAGCGATCACATCGCGTTGCTGCGGGGGTCTCAGGGAAGCCCGCAGGGAGCCCCCTCCCTGCGCGATGCTTCCCTATACCGCCGGTACACCGCGATCATGTTTGATCGCGGTGTGCTGGGGGTTAATGTGCCGGGGGCGGTCCGTGACCGCTCCTGGCACGTAGTGACGGATGTCAGCTGCGATATGCAGCTGACACCCGGCCGCGATCGGCCGCGCTCCCCCCGTGAGCGTGGCCGATCGCGTATGACGTACTATCCCGTCGGTGGTCATACGGGCCCACCCCACCTCGACGGGATAGTACGTCAGATGTCAGAAAGGGGTTAAGCTCCTGAAAGGCCCCGACAGCCGCAGAGGACCAATTCATCACATCAGCGCCTTTCCTTGTCAAATCGGTCAGAGGCTTCACCACACTAGAAAAATTAGCAATAAAGTGGCGATAAAAATTAGCAAAGCCCAAAAATTTTTGAAGGCTCTTTACAGATGTGGGTTGAGTCCAATCATGAATGGCCTGGACTTTAACAGGGTCCATATTAATAGCCGAGGGAGAAAAAATGAAACCCAAAAAAGAAACTTTCTGAACTCCAAAGAGGCACTTAGACCCTTTCACAAACAACGCATTAGCACGAAGGACCTTAAATACCATCCTAACCTGCTTCACATGAGACTCCCAATCATCGGAAAAAAACAAAATATCATCCAAATACACAATCATGAATTTATCCAGATAATTCCGGAAGATATCATGCATAAAGGACTGAAATACCGATGGAGATTAGAGAGCCCGAATGGCATCACAAGATATTCAAAATGGCCTTCGGGCGTATTAAATGCTGTTTTCCATTCATCACCTTGTTTAATACGCACGAGATTATACGCCCCTCGAAGGTCGATTTTAGTAAACCAACTGGCACCCTTAATCCGAGCAAACAAATCAGAAAGCAAAGGTAAAGGGTACTGGAATTTGACCGTGATCTTATTGAGAAGGCGATAATCTATACAGGGTCTCAAGGAACCATCCTTCTTGGCAACAAAAAAAATCCTGCTCCCAAAGGTGACGAAGACGGGCAAATATGCCCCTTCTCCAAGGACTCCTTTACATAACTCCGCATAGCGGCATGCTCTGGCACAGACAGATTGAAAAGTCGGCCCTTAGGGAACTTACAGCCAGGAATCAAATTAATGGCACAATCGCAGTCCCCATGAGGAGGCAGGGAACTGGACTTGGGCTCATCAAATATATCCTGGAAATCCGACAAAAACTCAGGAACATCAGGAGGGGACGAGGAAATGGACATCAAAGGAATATCACTATGTATCCCCTGACAACCCCAACCAGTTACAGACATAGATCTCCAATCCAGCACTGGATTATGTACCTGTAACCATGGAAAACCCAGCACAACAACATCATGCAAATTATGCAACACCAAAAAGCGAATATTTTCCTGATGTGCTGGAGCCATGTACATGGTTAACTGTGTCCAGTACTGGGGTTTATTCTTGGACAATGGCGTAGCATCAATCCCCCTTAAGGAAATAGGACTCCGCAAAGGCTCCAAGGAAAAACCACAGCGCTTGGCAAATTCTAAGTCCATTAAGTTCAGGGCAGCGCCAGAATCCACAAATGCCATAACAGAAAAGGACGACAATGAGCAAATCAGGGTAACAGACAAAAGAAATTTAGGCTGTACAGTACTAATGGTAACAGACCTAGGGACCCTCTTAGTACGCTTAGGGCAATCAGAAATAGCATGAGCAGAATCACCACAGTAAAAACACAGGCCATTCTGACGTCTGAATTTCTGCCTTTCTGCTCTAGTCAAAATCCTATCACATTGTGTAGCGCCCCCACCGCCGCAGGGCCGAGGGGTACCCGGTACCGGGCCTCTGAGTCTCTGCTCTGGGGTTGTCACGGCGGCTAGGCCCCGGTCCGTGACCCTGCCGTGGGGCGCCCAGTGAATAACAGGTGTGGATGATGGTGGGGATGCTGTGATGGTGCGGTGCAGTAAATAACGAGGACACCAGGTTGCAGTCTCTTTACCTCTTTACTGAAGATCTCTGGGTCCTCAGTCCGGAACACGGTTCACCAGGCGGCGCAAGTCCGGCCGGTCCAATGGCACCTCCAAAGTTCTCTTCACAGGTGGAAATCGGTGCCTTCCTTCTAGCGCTATGTGTTGTGGTCCTTCCCTGCTGTGCTTACGGAAAGTCCCCCACAACTGTTGTGTCTGTTTCTTAAGTTCCCTCACAACTCGATTAGATGATGTTCTGCTAATCCTCCGTCCCTCCCTGGTGTTCTGGTTGGGACGGCACCCGTTTGACGGGTAGGCTCGGAGCTCTTCCGGGACCCTAGAGTCGCCCCTCTCCACAAGTTGCCCCCCAAGACTGCATAGGTGATTTGTGTTAGACAGCCCGCCTTAAACTGACTGCCCTGCCGCTGTTTGGAATATTGCTTGAAGCTGAATGTTATTCTACTCCCTCGGCGTTCCGGTCACCGGTAGTGCGCCTCAGTAGGATGTTGCTTCGGTCTTACAGCACGACTCCTACTGGTATTTCTCCTTTGCGTGATCTCGTTTCTCACTCAGCACAATCTATCTCGCTTCTAATCCTTTCTTGGGCACCGCCGCTACCCGGAGCAGGCACAGTCCCGTTACGTTCGTTCTTGTTGCCAAGCCTCTGTCAGGATCCCACCCCTGACAGAGACCCTACTGTATCTTCCCCTACAACACCCTCTGCCACAAGGTGTTGCCTGGTTCCAACCCAGTCAGCTTTCTTCCTAACTTCCTGCCTGACCCCCAGTTTTACCAGTGTGTGAGGAGTGGCCTAATGAATAGAACCCTTAGCTCCCCCTGGAGGCCCAGCTGTGAAATGTATTGGTGTCTGTGATACCTGATCAGATGAACTCCTTCAGTGCCATCAGACGCACCATAGCTCCCCATAGTGGCGGAGCCACAGTACTGCAACGACCAGGACTCTGGGGCGCTGCAATTGCATAGGCTCAGGACTCTGCTCAGAGGACACTGCCATATAGTGCACAACCTTGCGCTCGTGCAGGCGCCGATCAATCTGAATGGCCAAAGACATTGACTCATTCAGACCAGCAGGTGTGGGAAACCCCACCATAACATCTTTAAGGGCTTCAGAAAGACCCTTTCTGAAAATCGCTGCCAGGGCATACTCATTCCATTTTGTGAGCACAGACCACTTTCTAAATTTCTGGCAGTATACTTCTGCTGCTTCCTGGCCCTGACACAGAGCCAGCAAAGTTTTTTCTGCCTGATCCACAGAATTAGGCTCGTCATACAGCAATCCGAGCGCTTGAAAAAATGCGTCAATATTGAGCAATGCAGGATTTCCTGGCTCAAGGGAGAATGCCCAGTCCTGCGGGCAAAGAAATAACAATCTTCACCTGCTGAATGGGGTCACCAGAAGAACAGGGTCTCAGAGCAAAAAACAATCTGCAATTATTTTTAAAGTTCAAAAATTTCGATCTATCCCCAGAAAATAAATCAGGAATAGGAATTCTAGGCTCTAATACCGGAGTCTGGACAACATAATCTTGGATACTCTGTACCCTTGCAGCGAGTTGATCCACGTGCAAGGACAGACCCTGAACCTCCATATCAGCACCGAAATCCTGAACCACCCAGAGATTAAGGGGAAAAAACAGACAAAACAAGCTACAAAGGAAAAAAAATGACTCAGAACTTTCTTTTCCCTCTTTTGACATGCATTTAACACATTGTGGGCCAGCTGTACTGTTATGACCTGGTGGTTAAGAGGCCACACCGATATGACCTGGTGGCTAAAACGCAACATGCGACGAGCTCTGAGGAGGTGGTATCTCTACTGACTGCAGTCCCTAATCCTAACAACAACACTAGTAATAGCCGTGGGATGTTCCTGACTCTCCCTAGACACCTCTTCACAGCCTAAGAATTAACTACCCCTAAAGATGGAAATAGAAAGCTATCTTGCCTCAGAGAAAACCCCAAAAGGAAAGATAGCCCCCCACGAATATTGACTGTGAGTGGAGAGGGAAATGACATACACAGAAATGAAATCAGTTTTCAACAAAGGAGGGCCAATACTCAACAAAGGAGGGCCAATACTAAACTTGATAGACAGAGAGAAAAGGATACTGTGCAGTCAGTATTAAAAACTACAAAAATCCACGCAGAGCTTACAAAAATGAACTCCACACCGACTCACGGTGTGGAGGGGCAAATCTGCTTCCCAGAGCTTCCAGCTAGCCTGAATATGACATAGTGACAAGCTGGACAAAAAGAGACATATTTGCAAAGCAATAATGTCCAAAGCAAATGGACAAACAAGAAATAGCAGAACTTATCTTTTGCTGACAAGGACAGGCCATATGAGAAATCAACGGAGAGAACCAAATCTAACCTAAGACATTGACAGCTGGCATGAACTAAAGCCCAGATCAGGTTCAAACAACAAACCCAGGCAAGGCGATCAGCGATGGCAACTGCCACAGCCACCCAAAGGAGCAGCAGTTCCACTCGAAACCACCAGAGGGAGCCCAAGGGCAGAACTCACAAAAATACCATTAGCAACCACAGGAGGGAGCTCCAGAATGGAATTCACAACAATACAGCCAGGGAGTAGTGTTGAGCATTCCGATACCGCAAGTATCGGGTATCGGCCGATACTTGCGGGTATCGGAATTCCGATACCGAGATCCGATACTTTTGTGGTATCGGGTATCGGTATCGAAACAACATTCATGTGTAAAATAAAGAATTAAAATAAAAAATATTGCTATACTCACCTCTCCGACGCAGCCTGGACCTCACCGAGGGAACCGGCAGCGTTCTTTGCTTAAAATGCGCACGTTTACTTCCTTCCGTGACGTCACGGCTTGTGATTGGTCGCGTCGCCCATGTGACCGCGACGCGACCAATCACAAGCCGGAACGTATTTTTAAAATCCTGAATGCCTAGAATTAGGCATTGAGGACCTGAAAATTACGTCACGGCTTGCTGTGATTGGTCACGTTGCGGCCACATGGGCGGCACGCGACCAATCACAAGCCGTGACGTCACGGAAGGAAGTAAACGTGCGCATTTTAAGCAAAGAACGCTGCCGGTTCCCTCGGTGAGGTGCAGGCTGCGTCGGAGAGGTGAGTATAGCAATATTTTTTATTTTAATTCTTTATTTTACACATTAATATGGATCCCAGGGCCTGAAGGAGAGTTTCCTCTCCTTCAGACCCTGGGAACCATCAGGGATACCGTCCGATACTTGAGTCCCATTGACTTGTATTGGTATCGGGTATCGGTATCGGATTAGATCCGATACTTTGCCGGTATCGGCCGATACTTTCCGATACCGATACTTTCAAGTATCGGACGGTATCGCTCAACACTACCAGGGAGTCAACAGGGTCAGGAGCTGGTTGCAAGGCAGAATACTCTAGCACAGACTGAAGGCTGGGGTGGAGTTTTATAGCAGGAAGACAGTGCACATGAGACCAAAGACGCCATCTTGGAAAAGGGCAGTAATGCACAAAAGGTAATAAAAATGTTCAGAGTCCTGACACTCCTCCTCCATGCTTCATGGTGGGAACCAAGCATGCAGAGTCCATCCGTTTGTTCACCTTTTCTGCACCATACAAAGACACGGTGTTTGGAACCAAAGATCTCAAATTTGGACTCATCAGACCAAAGCACAGATTTCCACTCTAATGTCCATTCCTTGTGTTCTTTAGCCCAAACCAGTCTCTTCTGCTTGTTGCCTGTCCTTGGCAGTGGTTTCCTAGCAGCTATTTTACCATGATGACCTGCTGCACAAAGTCTCTTCTTAACAGTTGTTGTAGATATGTGTCTGCTGCTTGAACTCTGTGTGGCATTGAGACCTCGTCTGTAATCTGAGCTGCTGTTAACCTGCGATTTCTGAGGCTGGTGACGCACATAAACTTATCCTCAGAAGCAGAGGTGACTCTTAGTCTTCCTTTCCTGGGGCAGTCCTCATGTGAGCCAGTTTCTTTGTAGCGCTTGATGTTTTTTGCTACTGCACTTGGGGACACTTTCAAAGTTTTCCCAATTTTTGGGACTAACTGACCTTCATTTCTTAAAGTAATGATGGCCATTCGTGTTTATTTACTTAGCTGCTTTTTTCTTAACATAATACAAATTCTAACAGTCTATTCAGTAGGACTATCAGCTGTGTATCCACCAGACTTCTGCTCAACACTACTGATGGTCCCAACCCCATTTATAAGGCAAGAACTCTCACTTATTAAACCTGACAAGGCACCCCTGTGAAGTGAAAACCATTCCCCGTGACTACCTCTTGAAGCTCATCAAGAGAATGCCAAGAGTGTGCAAAGCAGTCATCAAAGCAAAAGGTGGATACTTTGAAGAACCTAGAATATAAGACATAATTTCAGTTGTTTCACACTTTTTTAAGTATATAATTCCACATGTGTTAATTCATAGTTTTGATGCCTTCAGTGTGAATGTACAATTTTCATAGTTATGAAAATACAGAAAAATCTTTAAATGAGAAGGTGTGTCCAAACTTTTGGTCTGTACTGTAAGTGTCAGCTGAGATGGCTGTCAGATGAACAATTACCTGAAGCATCCTTCGGACGATAGACATCTAATGTCTTTGGCCAGCCTTAGGTTTGCAAATGTTTATATGGCCACGTTTACATGTTCAGTATTTGGTCCGTATTTAGATCCGTATTTGTTGATCCTTTAATGCGGTCTCCTCACTTTCACCAATGAAAGCTCAGTACACTTTTACACAGACACCCCATCCTCACAGGTCCAGCAAGGCACGGGAGTGAGAGGATGTGCCCCAGTCACTGACGTGGCATCACAGTCGCTTACAACCCTGACAGACTGAATGGCCTCTTTTAATAGCACCAGTGAAACATCCCCTTGTGTCAGCCCAGTAGGACTGTCACCAGTACCATGTTAGATTTAAGACTGGTCTGTTAACGGGATTATATCGGACTAGAAACAAGCCCCGGTAACAAGAACCGTTAAGCTGAGAAATGGATGTGTGGATTTGTGGATCGAGATAAAAAAGCAGCCCAAGGTTAAATTATATATTTAATCGAACTAATAGACAATACACTATATACACAATGGTTATACATATACAATAGTCCGATATGAAAATACAATAGATGTAGGACAAAAGATATAAGCAGATGGATCATGTCAATTACCGGGTTAATGTTCGGCCGTGTGTGTGATGGACCACAGGGGACATGGGCTGCTAACTGGCTTCTAGGTCTTTCAAAGCACGTTACTCAATGTGACCCTCAGTTTTGAAGTCAAATGCAAGCACAACAGAGAGAGAGGCCAAATGGCCTTACACTAACCTTTATCTTCTTTTGGTCACTCCCCTTCTGCCCTCTGGGCTGTACTTTTGCCTCTAGTAGCTAAAAATTGAAAAACCAACAATGAGTCATAACTCTTTAATGGACCGTCCTAAGGAGATTTTTTTTGCCATCATACCCAGTTGGGCCCTTACTGTGCGTTGAGACTAAACACATCTTTTCTAACTGGTTCCTACTAGCCATTTTGTGCATCTCCCCTCCTTGGGGTGGTAGAATGGATCTAGACCCTGGAATGCATTCAATCTGTTCCAGAGATGTCTTGAATGTAACCGGTGTGTGGCCAAGACCTGCAATAAGTCCATATTCTCCTTATGAAATCATAGCTGGCTAAACAAAGCAGTTAGACAACATGGTACCCACATGGTAAGCAATCCTTTTGTTCTGAGCTTAGCTGGCTCAAGGTGTGAGATCTGTCATTCACAGCCTTTTAAGGTTTGACCCCCTTGCATAGATTACAACTACTCACTAAAGGGGGGTTTATAATTCCAGGCCAAATAGGATACAAATGATTGATATGAAATTATATCTCATATTCTTGAAAACATATATACATATAAAATGAATAAAATATTTGGTAGATACACTCTTAGGTCTCCTCCTAGCACAGGGAACTGGAGAAACATTTCTTATTGTTACTTTAGGATTTAAAAAGAATCTGTCTAATAGAAAATGTTATCTGACCAGCAGCGTGGATATTATACAGGTCCTTCTCAAAAAATTAGCATATAGTGTTAAATTTCATTATTTACCATAATGTAATGATTACAATTAAACTTTCATATATTATAGATTCATTATCCACCAACTGAAATTTGTCAGGTCTTTTATTGTTTTAATACTGATGATTTTGGCATACAACTCCTGATAACCCAAAAAACCTGTCTCAATAAATTAGCATATTTCACCCGTCCAATCAAATAAAAGTGTTTTTTAATAACAAACAAAAAAACCATCAAATAATAATGTTCAGTTATGCACTCAATACTTGGTCGGGAATCCTTTGGCAAAAATGACTGCTTCAATGCGGCGTGGCATGGAGGCAATCAGCCTGTGACACTGCTGAGATGTTATGGAGGCCCAGGATGCTTCAATAGCGGCCTTAAGCTCATCCAGAGTGTTGGGTCTTGCGTCTCTCAACTTTCTCTTCACAATATCCCACAGATTCTCTATGGGGTTCAGGTCAGGAGAGTTGGCAGGCCAATTGAGCACAGTAATACCATGGTCAGTAAACCATTTACCAGTGGTTTTGGCACTGTGAGCAGGTGCCAGGTCATGCTGAAAAATGAAATCTTCATCTCCATAAAGCATTTCAGCCGATGGAAGCATGAAGTGCTCCAAAATCTCCTGATAGCTAGCTGCATTGACCCTGCCCTTGATGAAACACAGTGGACCAACACCAGCAGCTGACATGGCACCCCACACCATCACTGACTGTGGGTACTTGACACTGGACTTCAGGCATTTTGGCATTTCCTTCTCCCCAGTCTTCCTCCAGACTCTGGCACCTTGATTTCCGAATGACATGCAAAATTTGCTTTCATCAGAAAAAAGTACTTGGGACCACTTAGCAACAGTCCAGTGCTGCTTCTCTGTAGCCCAGGTCAGGCGCTTCTGCCGCTGTTTATGGTTCAAAAGTGGCTTTACCTGGGGAATGCGGCACCTGTAGCCCATTTCCTGCACACGCCTGTGCACGGTGGCTCTGGATGTTTCCACACCAGACTCAGTCCACTGCTTCCTCAGGTTCCCCAAGGTCTGGAATCGGTCCTTCTCCACAATCTTCCTCAGGGTCCGGTCACCTCTTCTCGTTGTACAGCGTTTTCTGCCACATTGTTTCCTTCCAACAGACTTACCATTGAGGTGCCTTGATACAGCACTCTGGGAACAGCCTATTTGTTGAGAAATTTCTTTCTGGGTCTTACCCTCTTGCTTGAGGGTGTCAATGATGGCCTTCTTGACATCTGTCAGGTCGCTAGTCTTACCCATGATGGGGGTTTTGAGTAATGAACCAGGCAGGGAGTTTTTAAAAGCCTCAGGTATCTTTTGCATGTGTTTAGAGTTAATTAGTTGATTCAGAAGATTAGGGTAATAGGTCGTTTAGAGAACCTTTTCTTGATATGCTAATTTATTGAGACAGGTTTTTTGGGTTATCAGGAGTTGTATGCCAAAATCATCAGTATTAAAACAATAAAAGACCTGACAAATTTCAGTTGGTGGATAATGAATCTATAATATATGAAAGTTTAATTGTAATCATTACATTATGGTAAATAATGAAATTTAACACTATATGCTAATTTTTTGAGAAGGACCTGTAGAACAGGAAGAGCTCATCAGATCTATACACATTTTTGTGGGAAACGTTTCAGTAAAACTTGCATGTTATTAAATGAAATCCTTGGTGTTTGCATGCATGAATCCAGTGGGTGGTTCTACTCAGTGATTGATAGTCTTCCCTGTATAATTGTGCATGCAGAGATAGCTGTCAGTCACTAGTAGTACCATCCACTGGACTCATTAATTCACACACCAGGGATTTAAATTACTAAAATACAAGTTATACAGAATATTTTCCAACAAACTTATGTGTCATTCAGCTTAGATTCTCCTTTTTTATACCAAGCGTTTGACAGATCTGACAATCTCCCTTTAAGTCTAATCAATTACACCAAGATCTGGTCCTTCTTCTACCACACAGGATATGACTTCACTAGAACATTTTTTGCAAGGGCTCAAACATAAAAATAACTATGATCAATATAGTGTTTTCCGGTCACACTGTTATCAATTAGCATTATGTACATATCCGTGACACTTCTACTTTTCCTAACGTGTACGGTATCTTCAGGACATTTTATTAATTTTCATGTTAAGCAGAAAAACTTCCATCCCACCTTCGGGTCTGGCTATTCAAAGATGTTATACACAAAGCCATCTCTATCTTTTATTGAACATATTAGGAAAAAAACAAATGATTTCAATGTTTTTATAACAGAAGCTAAAAGTACTCAGTTGACAGCAAGATGATTTCATCCCAAGAATTGTTTAGGATTCAATGATGTCCTTTTTACTTGAAGACAATATTTTCTGAAGCCTAGCAACAGAGATTGCATTCGTCTTTTTATTTTTCCCTTTTTATAGTTAAAAAAAGATAAATAAACAAAAGCTTCTTTTGTTCTTTCTATTCTATTTTATTGTGTGAAGGTTAGAGGAACAGAAAAATGTATGCAAAACTGACTAAAATGAAATCTTTTTACAGCAGAAAGTCGTGTAGTATGGATGCACCATAAATCCTTGGAGGTTTATTGTAAATTCCATTATGAATTTAATTACAAAAGCCTTGGGTAAAATCTTCAGTTTCTTGCAATGTAAAAATTAAAATTTTCAAATTTAAAAAAGCAAAATATGTTCCCTTAGTTAATAAACATGACAATTTATAGATTGTGTATGTAAACCAGTTCTACAGATGAATTATCTTAACTAACCTACTAACCTTCAAACCTTCAGGTGACTTCACTTAACAAAATAAGCATTACATATTATATATGTTCTACTAATGAAAACCTGCTGGCTGCTAAATATTTTTTTCATTTATTTTCTCTTTTGTCATACAGTTGTTAATTATAAGTTATACTGTTGTTGCATTATGAACCACATTTTTTTAGTTGATTTAAAAAAAAAAGAATCCATTTTGGCATCAGATAATAGTCTTGGGGGAAAAAAAACCCAGAACTAAAATGTTAATAAACCAGGGTCATAAACCCTTAATAATATAGAACTAACATAGAGAGATCTTATTAATTCCTTAGGCAAAGTCTAAAGTTTTTTCAACCAAGGACATTGTGTTTTAAAGGCAGGAAATGAGTTTGGTATGAAGATACAAGGCAAACCCACCGATGTTAGCAGGATCGGCCATAAGCCTAATTTAAATGGGAGCCGCAAGACTCTTCACAACAGATGATGTTGTTGGAAAGAAATATCAGGCCTGTTGGATTTCCAATGGCCAATTCTTTTATTCTTCCTTCAAAAAAGCTGTCTCATAGAGAGCACAGTATTGGCATGAGTTTTCTTTGAGAGATTGGGAACATTGAATTTTCATACCCAACATCCAATCCTTTTAGTCTTGTGTCTAACCAGCCAGCTATAGAACGTGTAATGTGAATGTGCTTTCCAAACCTCCCCCAACAGATACAGAAAGATTGGGAATGCTTAAATTTGCTAACCTGTGTAATAAATCGTGTTCACTGACTGCTTACTCAGCTGAACAGAGAGTGTATGTGTATGGGAGGATCAGGAGAGATACAGTAGATCACTCCAAGGGAAAGGCATAAAAGAAAGGTGACCCAAGGTGACTTCTCTCACATTAGTAAATCCTCCATCAGGAGTACATTTAACAATAAGGGTGAGCATGTCTTATACTAGAGTAGCTACTCACTCAAGATAATCTAAATACTGCAACTGATTCTGTCAGTTCTTCTACAGACTAGAGATCCTGACCCAGAAGCCCTTAGTAGTTCCTGCTTGAGCAGAGATTGCCCCAACCACAGACTAGAAGATGCCAACTAAGACCTATGCTGAGTAAAGGCTGTCAAGCACATTACATTCCTCCTAAATGATCGGAGGACAGAGCAAAGTGTGAATTACTTACAAAAGGGAAAATGTGCTGGAAAAAAGGAAAAGGTTCTCAAGTGAGTAAAATAATCCACAAAATATAAAATAAAGTGTAAAATATATACTGTAAGAAAATATTCCACCTTTTTTCTAAAAATAAACATCAGGTAGGTACAGAATAAAGAACAGAAACAGCAAGGAGAAAACCTTAGCTGGAATTTCAGTGACTGGCTTTAATCTACTGCAGAATGGCTGAACATCCACAAGAAACTATCACCAGCAACAAATGCCAGCAGAGGGAAAGAATACAAAGAAGCACAGGAAAGGTAATAGGGCAGACAAATGAAAACATCCGTGTTTTGCCAAACAGACTGCAGCCAGAATAACAGAACCTAAACACCCAGAGAAAAGGTATCTGCTGTGGCACAAAACAAAGGCTATAGGGTTCAAACCCAGGAGAATGACAGGACCCCCCTTCTACAAGGGAGCCCTAGACTAACAGAGATCCCCAAATGCTGACACCCCTGACAGAACTCTCTAGGTGACTCCCATGAAAATCTTCTTGATCAACCTGGGAATGGTGAGAGGTTTCAGACTTGATGCAAACATACAGACCTGGAAACAGCTCTCCAGGTTGCAGAGGAACCTAGGTGTCCAGCCTACACAAAGTCATGAACTGAGAAGAAAAAATAAATTACATGAAGAAAGAAAAATGGAAAACTTACTTTGGTCCCATCTAAACAATCTGGAAAATGTACATTAGGCTCAGAAGGCAGTTTTAGAGGTAGTAGAATATGTGTAGCATTGGTTAACACCTGTTGTTGATGCTTGATATCTGCCACCTCTGAAGACAAATACCACAACTGCACAGTCAGGGCATCCACAGCTTCTACGATGACTTCCCAGTACAGAAAAAAGTGAGTGGGCTGGTGATAATGTTATGTTATGCTAGAGTAGCTACTCACTCGGGATAATAGGTAAATCTAAATACTGTAACTGACCATGCCGAACTAAAGATCCTGACCCCCACAGTCCATAGTGGTTCCTGTGTGAGCAGAGATCACCCTACCCGCGGACTAAAAGATGGAGACTAAGAGATATGCTGCCTAAAAGGCAGCTGTTGCCATCATGTTCCTCCTAAAGAGCCGGAGGGCAGAGCAGAGTGTGAATTACCTACAAAAGGGAAAGTGTGCTGAAAAAAGGAAAATATCCCAGAGTAAGTAAAATAAGCCACGAAATACAAAATAAAGTATGTACTGTTAGAAAAATATTCAGCCTACTTCCTAAAAAGAAAAAGAAGATAGGTGCAGAATAATGAACAGAAACATCTAGGAGATAAACCCTAGCTGGAATTTCACTGACTTATTTGCATGTACTATTACCCATTACTTATTTACTTACTACAGGGTATATGCTCATTTAGGTTTTCTTGTGGTTTTGTCTGTAAATGGCCACAGTGTGAATGTGTTCTTACACATTGCACGTATGATAACTTATGCTCAGGCTCATTTATTTGGCTTAGGTGTAGTTTCTTGAACTCTGTACAAACAGGGGTGTGGCACCCCCTTCTTGAGCTAGGCATTTCATCTAAATTTCTTCCTTTGGGCAGGTATCTGAACAGTCTCACCTGTAAACTGCTCTGCTATTATCTTTATTGAGGTCAGCTGACACAATTTGAGATATTAGAGATAGGATAGTACCTTCCCAATTGGGTTCACCTTGTCGCAGAGGGATGGCTGTTATGCATTTTTTTTATCAAAATACTGTTAACTAAGTACCCTATGTTATTTACATGTACTATTATTATTTACTTATTTACGTACTACAGCATACATGCCACTCTGGTAATAACCTCATTGATAGTATGTGTAAGTACATTCTGGCGTATGTCGCTCATACTCAAGAATTAATAAATTGAGGCTTTTTGAAAACTGTTTTTCCATTTTTCACCATTTGCATACTATTAACATGTCTATTTATCTTGTTCTTTTCATAATTCCACAACCTTTCTGGGGTTGCAATTTCAATGGTGAGGAGTGCATATGCCATTGGTACTCTAGTACAGAGATGTGCATATCACCTTAAGCGTTTTTTCTTATTTATGTCTGGTACGAAAGTATTTTAGACAGTGGAAAAGAATTACATAAAAAAGTGATAAGTTAATGCAATAGTGATTTATTCTTCAGTGATAGGACAGAAGACATATAAACTGTCCTGTAAGACAGTGGTTGTTCTCATGTTATCAGCGACTGAAGCACATTTTATAACATTGGCTAAGACATCAAAATAAAGGTGATACAAACATCAATCTCCGGGATAACATCAAACTGCTTTCTGCCAGGGTTTGACCTTAGCGATGCCTGTGGATAGTATTACTTGTCTCAGCCCTTCACAAACAATCACCAAGGGACAGTTAGAAAACTAAGCTTTAATGGTGAAGGTTGGAATTACCAGATGCATCAAAAGACTTTAACACTGACCCTAGAGACTTGCAGGACCTGGAAAGGTCTGACATAGCACCTCCCAGAGCTGTGGATATTGATACCTTGACTTGAGATATACATTTTTTAAAAATTACAGATTATTTAGCTTCTCTATGCCATCTCATCACTGTTATTATCATAAAATAGTGTGAAAATAAGAAAAATACATAAATGCCTCTCAACTATACTACAATAATAAAACCTATTAGCGATGGAATGTTGTGATGTTAGATGGAGACATCATTTAGGTTTATGGAGGCACTTATAGTGCAATGTTATATGTGTCTCAAGAGATATGAAGCAACTTAGAAATGAGAAGTTGTAATTTTTCATTTAGAAACATACAATTAAATCTAATAAAGAATGCAATTTTTTTCATCTTATTTTCTAATAAATGGGTTTACAGATCATTTCACGAGTTATGCAAATTGAGAGGAAGTATTGGTTGATCTTTGGTCACACCAAGGGTGCACCAAAGTCCATCATTTGCATTCAAAATAAAGAGTTTTTGGCAACTATACCACTAAAATATTTACTTCATGAATTATTTTTATAGGGGCTAAGCGCCCCACATCAACATATAAATGGCTTATTTACCATTTTAGGGGGGACATTCCGTTTGAGTATGAAAATGAAGGTCATGTGACTATTAAACCACAATACCTAAAAAAAATTCCTTAAAGTTACGTGAAAATACAGGATAGTCTAGTGATGTTGATTTTTTTTAATGTTGATGTCTGGAATGAAGAATATTGGCCAATATAAATTTTTTCGATGAAATAGTTTTCTTATACTTTAAAAGGTGTTGTTAATATGCCCAAAGTTGTGCAATATATAAAAATGTTTATTTTTATTTTTTTATCGGACACCCAGCATTGTTACACACGGTCTGAAGTAACAGAGAGGGGGCCTGCAACTGTCCATGGAACTGTGACCCTTACTTTCCTTGTCCCAAAAGTACTCTTGAAGGTAGAGAGGCCTGGGTCTCCAACCTTACTGTGCTCCTAAATGCACACTGAAACTTTTCCCTCTCCCAATCAGGGAGGCATGGGACTGATGTTAAACAGATAGCACAGACCGGACAGACAGGGGCAACAGACTGGCACAAAAAAATAAACTGCAATCATCCAAAAATGCCCATGAAATAGCAAAGTGGAAAACAAGAGAATAGTAGTAGCGACCATCCAAATGGAAGATGATAAAGAAATGCACACACTACCAAAACCACGCAGATAACTCCAAGAGAAAACACAAACAGACTGTCACAAAAAAGACTGCTCCTTCATCACCAACTTGAGTTGTTGTAAGCTATCATCAGCAGGGAACAGAGGAAGCAGTGAGGTTTAAATAGAAGGCCCTGCAAAGTGATAGGATAGGCCAAATAGCAAATGGAAAACAAATGCTGTGAGAAAGGAGTGACAAAAGGCAAAGGGAAATCAGCACCCGGACAGCGACAGGATTTTCAGTGGCTCAGGGGATAGAGACACCAGCAGACAACCACAAGACTGCCGGATCTAATCCTAAGGTGTGACAGCAAAGATGAAGCTTCTACATTACAACAGAGGCTAGATAGGTGAAGGCTGAATTTGTTGACAATCGGCCTGTGGACTAGCTGTAAAATAGGTCACTTAGAGATCTTTACTTGGACCAATAGGAAAGAATATCCATTGGGTTATTGTCTCGCAATGCCAAACCAGAGAGTAAGTTGAGAAAGTGAGATAAAAAATCATTGTAATATAGTAGGCAGGGACATTTAATCACAGTTAGGGATAGCTAGCAGAACTCTTTTGTGGCTTTTGCCAATATAGTGTGACTTAGAAATGTTATCAGCATTTGGAGACTCAGTTCTGATCCTGTGAGAGAGACCTCAATCTTTAGAGATATCAATGTAGTTTGGGTTGTGGGAGGTAGCAACCATGTAAGACAACCATGTAATGTGTATGGCCGGCTTGACACTTCACCTGGAAGGAAAAGTAGAGGAGGTTTTTCAAGGAGGGGCTGGTGGCCAGTATAAGGTGGTAAATTGGCTTATCACAGAGTAATGTCATATTGAATAAACCATAGAATAAAGCTAACACGTTATGTGAGCAGCAAATATATAGCAGAAAGTGAAAAACAACAACATAAATGCTAGTTTTTTCCCATAGAGTAAATAAAAGTTAGCTAATAAGTTGCAGATACTCTAAAATGCTGTCACTGACAAATGTAACTCTATCCCCCCCAAAAAAAGCTCTAAAAGAGCTCTATCAATGAGCAAATAAAAATACTATTGTGATGCTGGGTCACTTCTCATGGACAGGCTGTGAGTCTGGGAAGTCAAGTAGTCAGACATCAAGACCCAGAAGGGTATATCATAAAGAGAGGGAAAAGATAAAGGTGCAGTGAAGTCACAGTGCGAAGTAAGAATTCCAAAGTAAGAGTGCACCAAAACAAAATGGATAATACAAACTGGTAGTCAAAAAGCATATCTAAGGACTGGCAACAAAGATCAGAATATCACAGTTTAGAGCAAAGAGAACAGAGAAAGCACACCATTGAGCTGAAAGCTACGACTGGCAATAGTCCCAGCATAGCCAGCCAGCTAAATGGCCAAGCAATCACCTGAAAGGGTGAAACCTGGAGGATTTCCAGCAGGCCTGGCCTAATTGGACTGGAAGGAAATCCCATATACAAAGCTGACAACCAATTACGCCTCTTCAATCTATTGGACGGCCGAGCTCTCATTCAAAATCCTGACAGCAAGGCATGGCCCTGCAATCCATCGGATGGCTGAGCTGTCAGTCATGGCTTTCCTTGAACACAGTGAGCTGCAGGATCATGATAGTATCCCCTCTTCTACAGGGTGAGGCATCGGACCCCCAAGTTTCCCGGGAAATTTCAAATGGAAGGCCCTGACTCATCGATCGTCCTTCACATCCTGACCTGTGACCCAGGATCTCTCATTGGGTCTGTATCCCCTTCAATGGATGAGGTATTGTAGGGAATTTCAGACTCTTTGAGAATCCAAGATCCTCTAAACCTCATACTCCAAGTCACCATCTACCAAAACCGGAAGTAGAGAAGAGGGAGACCAAACAGAAGGGACAAACTTCTTTAATACTGTAGGTATCTATAGAAAGCATTAGGGATCTTGAAGAGATGGAAGAAGCTTCAATCTATAAGCCACCGGATTGACCACCTCCAGAATCTCATACGGAACATTGAACTTTGTACCCAACTGCGCCGATGGGACTTTCAGCTTAAATGTTTTAGATGACAACCAAACCTTATCACCTACCTTAAAGACAAGATCCATTGAATGTTTTCTATTGGTCTTCTGTCTTTGACTATTCTAAGCGGCCCAAATTTTCTTTGAGACCTCCAATCAGACATTCCCAAGTTTCTGTATGGTGACCTCCACCTCATGACATTCAGAACTAATCCGAGAAAATTCTCCAAAATGGGGATTCAAACCATAATTACAGAAAGATGACGATGTTTCACTGGACTTTTGATCTGACTGTTAAAAGCAAACTCAGCGTCCTTTTGTCTGCCCTTATTCACACACTGAGGTCAACTCTGACACATGGTAAGTATTTTAATAATAGACAGCGTAGGTCCTGTCCCAATCAGGGGCACCTTGTCGATGGTGGGATGGCTTTTATGCTATTTTTGACCAAAAACAGTATTTTTAAGAAACCTGTGCTATTTAAATGCACTTTTGCATTTTACTTATTTAATTACAGCAGGGTTTTGTCTTATTTTGTTTCTTGTAGGTTTTGTAAAAAAAATTAAGTCTAAAGGAAAATTTTTGTGAAAGAAAAGTAAATGTTTATTTTTTCCTTCCACATTCCAAAAATGTCCGTGAAGCACCTGAAGGGTTAATAAACTTCTTAAATGTGGTTTTGAGTACCTTGAGGGGTGCAGTTTTTAGAATAGTGTCACTTTTGAGTATTTGCTGTCATATAGGTGCCTCAAAGTAACTCCAAATGTGAGGTGGTCCCTAAAAAAATTTGTTGTAAAACTGAGAAATCGCTGGTCAACTTTCAACCCTTATGACTTCCTAACAAAAAAATTATGTTTAAAAAATTGTGATGATGTAAAGTAGACGTGGGAAGTTATTTATTAACTATTTTGTGCAATATGACTCTCTGATTTAAGGGCATAAAAAGTAAAAGTTTGAAAATGGTAAATTTTTCTACATTTTAGACAAATTTCAATTTTTTTCACAAATAAACGCAAGGTCCTATCAAAGAAATTTTACCACTATCATGAAATACAATATGTCATGAGAAAACAATCGTAGAATCAGTGGGATACAATGAAGTGTTCCAGAGTTATGATCTCATAAAGTGACAGTGGTCAGAATTGTCCTGTCAGGAAGGTGAAAACAGGCTTCGGGGTGAAGAGTTTAAAGTAGTATTTCTCATCTGGGATATTTATCACATATTGACAGAATGTTATAAATGTCTGAAATCGAGAATGTGATCCTGTTGTGTGCTGTCAGGATGGAAAGGAAGCTGCATTAGAATTGATCATGCCAACCTTAGCTAATATATGCTGATTAGTGATGGGCGAGACCCTGGATATTCAGGTCCGGCAGTTTCGGACAAACATTTAAAAAAGTTCTCTTCGGATACCAGAACAGTACCTGAACCAGAAAACAGACCCCATGAATGGGGGGGCTCGAACATCGGTTGTTTGCCACGCTGTCATCTGCATATCAGTGCAGAAAACACTGCCTCTGATTGGCGGTAAGATCAATTACCGCTGGTCAGAGATTTGCATTTCCCACACTGTCAGATGACAGTATGAGCCAGCAGCTGTGACCAGCAGTAAAAAGATTACCTTTAAAAGATGCCTATCCATTACTAACCTCATAGTCATATTTTAAATAAAAAACATCCAGACTAAAGTTATTTCTTTAAAGTAAAATTCACACTCTGTTTTACAAATTTATTTAAAAATAACCGTTATACTCACCTTACGCCCATCCAATTGAAGCCCTTGTCCCATGTAAAAAAAAGAAATATAATAAACAACCATATCTCTCACCTGTCCAAAGTGAAAATCTCTCATGCTATAATCTATGTCTGCGATATGTGGTTTACAACCTTGACGGTGCCATCATGTGACCGTCCAGACTGAAAACCACGGGAGGATGGGGTACTGCGAGCGCAGCCTCAGTGACTAGCAATGACATCATCGATGTTACTGCAGGCCACTGAGGTTGCATTCCCACACTTCACTGTGAGCCGGGACAATGAACTGTGGTAACCTAAATTTGTAAAACAGGGTGTGGATTTTTATTTCAAATAAAGGACTTTATTATGGGTGTTTTTCATTTACAATATGACTGTGGTGTTTGTAATAGATAGGCATCTTACAGACGCTTCTCAATTACTAACCTGTGAGTTTGATGTCAATACAAAGGTGACATCAATTTGCAGCGCCCCAGAGTCCTGGTCGTTGCAGTACTGATGCTCCGCCGCTAAGGGGAGTTATGGTATGTCTGATGACACTGAAGGAGTTCACCTGACCAGTAGTGTTGAGCATTCCGATACCGCAAGTATCGGGTATCGGCCGATACTTGCGGGTATCGGAATTCCGATACCGAGATCCGATACTTTTGTGATATCGGGAATCGGTATCGGGATTAATAGCAATGTGTAAAATAAAGAATTAAAATAAAAAATATTGCTATACTTACCTCTCCGACGCAGCCTGCACCTCACCGAGGGAACCGGCAGCCTTCTTTGCTTAAAAGGCGCGCGTTTACTGCCTTCCGTGACGTCACGGCTTCTGATTGGTCGCGTGCCGCCCATGTGACCGCGACGCGACCAATCACAAGCCGTGACGTAATTTTCAAATCCTGAATGCCTAGAATTAGGCATTCAGGACCTGAAAATTACGTCACGGCTTGTTGTGATTGGTCGCGTCGCGGTCACATGGGCGGCAAGCGACCAATCACAAGCCGTGACGTAATTTTTATATCATGAATGCCTAGAATTAGGCATTGAGGACCTGAAAATTACGTCACGGCTTGCTGTGATTGGTCGCGTCGCCGTCACATGGGCGGCACGCGACCAATCAGCAGCCGTGACGTCACGGAAGGCAGTAAACGCGCGAATTTTAAGCAAACAACGCTGCCGGTTCCCTCGGTGAGGTCCAGGCTGCGTCGGAGAGGTGAGTATAGCAATATTTTTTTATTTTAATTCTTTATTTTACACATTAATATGGATCCCAGGGCCTGAAGGAGAGTTTCCTCTCCTTCAGACCCTGGGAACCATCAGGGATACCGTCCGATACTTGAGTTCCATTGACTTGTATTGGTATCGGGTATCGGTATCGGATTAGATCCGATACTTTGCCGGTATCGGCCGATACTTTCCGATACCGATACTTTCAAGTATCGGACGGTATCGCTCAACACTACTGACCAGGTATCACAGACACCAATACACTTCATAGTCTGGCCTCCATGGGGAGCTAAGGGTGCTATGTATTAGGCCACTCCTCACAATCTGGTAAAACTGGGGGTTAGATAGAAAGTTAGAGAGAAGGTTGGAACCAGGCAACATCCTGTGGCAGAGGGTGTTGCAGGGGAAGATTCCGGGGGGGTCCCTGTCAGGGGTGAGATCCTGACAGAGGCCTAGCGAACAGGAAAGAACGTTAAGGAACCGCGCCTGCACTACATCGCGGCGGTATCTCAAGAAAGGACAAGAAGCGAGGTTTATTGTGGAGAGTGAGAAACGAGATCAAAGCAGAAAGGAGATAACACCAATAGGAGTTGTGGTGTAAGATCGAGGCAACATCCTATTGAGGCGCGTAGCCGGTGGCCGGAATGCCGAGGAAGTATTGGGCTCCAAGCATTACTTCAAACCAACGGCAGGACAGTTAATTATAGGTTGGCTGTCTCACCTAAATCACCTAAGCAGACATAGGGGGCAACTGTGGGAGAGGGGCGTCACTAGGGTCCCGGAAGAACTCCAGGCCTACCCGTCATACGGGTGCGTCCTATCCATATCATCTGGGGGACGGAGAAGAACATCAGAACAGACATAAGTTGTGGGAAAGAACATCAGAAACAGACACAACAGTTGTGAGGACTATCCCGTGGTGCTCAGCAGGGAAGTACTACAACACACTGGCGCTAGAAGGTAGGCACAGATTTCCTCCTGCAAAGGGAACTCTGGAGGTAAAAATAAAAAATAGAACAGATGCCACGCCATTTAAAAAAAAAAAATCATTTATTTATAGCGCTGGCTGATGAATACTCCCATCAGTGGTGCCTGCTCTTGCTGTTATCAGTGTCAGTAGGTGTATGCTGATGGGAGTAGTACTCACATCAACCAATGTCTCTGTAACTGGAGGTAAACTTTTACTCCCTGTCACAGCTGCTGGCTTATGCTGTCATCTGACAGCATGGGAACCGCAGCTCTCTGACCAGTGGTAATAATCTTACTGCCTATCAGAGCTGCCAGTGTTTCTCGTGCTGTTATGCAGATGACAGCGTGAGAAGCAAACAATGTTTGGGGGTACCAAACCAGAACAGTAACACAGACATCCTGGAGATATCCGTCTTCGGTGGTCTGTTCCCGAACAATAGCTGCCCGATACAGACCACAAACTTTACTGTTCAGATTCGCCCATCACTAGTGCTGATTTATTTACTCTATGCTTATTTTATCATAGGATCATTAACTTCATACATTAAACAATTTCAGCAAATTCCTTCCGACAGAGTTCGCTGACTTTCTAAAATTTTTCTCACACTGCTGATACTTAAAAAATGTAACCTGTTGGAAACACAATTTTAGACAGATGTGTTAAACCCCCAGAGCTATGAAAAATGAAAACTGTGAACCTGCTACTTAAATATTGTAATATTTAATCTATTATTCCCTGTGGTATGGACCTCCCGTATCCTTTTGAGCTGGCTGCTGTTTTCTTAAACTGAAATCTCCTGCTGGAATTTTGCAAGCTGGGTGAGGAGCTGGTAATCCATCGGCATACAAACATTATTTACATAGCGGGGGAGACTAGGATAAATGAAAGGGGAGGAAACTGCTGCTTTATTACTCAGTATACAAATTATTAACACTTTTCTATGTCATTTTAATCACCCAAGCTAAGTTTGCAAATATAGATTAGGATTCTAATCATACCAACATCCGCAAAATTCACTTTCAAATGAAGTACAGATGCATTCATAAAATGTCTTATTTAGAGAAAAGTTAAAGTGCAAAATTCATTTTGCTAATATTTGTATACAAATTAATGTATTGCTTTTCATCTAGTAAATGAGTATGTTTATTTAAAAGAAAGAGGGGGAATCGGTTGATGCCAGACATCAGCCACCTTATCTTCTTTGGGATGTTAGAACATGTTGAAATCCAGCATTTACCATCAATGGACTGTCAGAGTGTTTTCATATGCATTAAGTGTTAGCTGTATATATACATATATATGTATTGCAATGCAGTGATATTCACACAGTGCGTTAAAGTTGCAGTGACCAAGAACAGTCCAACTTAGAAGTGTTTATTGTGGCAACTTACAACGAAAAGGAAAACATTATCTTCCGAATCGCAGCCGCTTTATCCGTCACAGTCTGTAACACTCTGTTGCCGTGGGCGACTGCACCACCATATCAATCGTGTTCGTGACAATGCCATTGCTTCCCTGGCTCTGGCCTGTGTTCAGACTCACACAGACCTGTCCTGCACAGAGCTCCCTGCTCTGCTGCATGCAAACCAAAACTGACACACCCAAAGCTAAACTGAAAGTTTAAATAGGAATTGTGGACATGGGCCACTCCAAAACCCTGGAGAGACCCATCCCATTACTAATCCTGCAGATCTCTGCAAAAGTAAAAGCCCATGTCAGGTGTCAAATAGCTTAACCAAGTCCACACTTATGGTACTTTTATTTTGCATTGCAACCACAGCAGTAGCTGTGATTACAATGCTTTCCAGCATGTTCAGTATGCATCTATGCACATCCTGGGGGAGACATAACAACCCTCACATATGGTTCCCCTTACTGTCTCACAATATATATAAATTGACAATTTGAAGAGGCTATTTGCATATCTATATTCCCAGAGGTGCATTGCATGGCCTATAAGTCTCCTTACGCTGATTTGGCACTTTCCGCATGTAGAAATTCTCTCCCTTAGAACCTGTCAGAGGTCGCCCACCTAGCCAAATCCGATCTCCCACTGAGGAGGTGCAAAGACCCCAAAACATGGGTCTGCAAATGGAGAATCTTATATGACTTTTTACTCTAACCTATGTGACAAAGTCATAATTAATGATGAAGATGTAGGAGAAATCAGCGCAAATTGGGTCTTATCCTGTTAGGGCTAGCGGAACGCAGCAAATAATTAGAGAAAAGGAATAAGGTGCATTCGCAGCCCGGGGTCCACCGTGCAGAGATGGAACCTGCTGCTAAGCAATGACGGACTATATGGCTGTACAATGAGGATACACACAGGTTAGCTGCACCCTGTGTGAAATAGGTGAACCCTGTTGCGTCACAGTGCCGCAGTACCGCACGTAACAAAACTAATAATTAAACTGCACAAGAGTGCATGCGATGCCGCACTTGCGGACGCCACTAACCACCCAGACTTGGGTTTGGAAAGCGCGGTTATAGCGCACGGCGCCGCACTGGCGGTCACAGCAAAAGACGCTGTTTGTGTACCAGTGTTGGTTACTAGTCGAGTGCTAGATTACAATCATCCTCCTTACGCAAGCATTCAAAAACAAGGGAGGGGATGATCAAGAGCGACTTTCACTCACAACACACACACATAAACAAGTGTATACTAGCGGATGGCCGTGCGGCCATGCAAACCTCTTATAGCTGCAGCATGTACAGGACCTTCCCAGAAGGACCAATGGGAGGCTGCCACAGAAGTTGAGCACCTTCAGGACCTTCCTGGAGGACCAATGGGATCTGCTGCAGTATCTGAGCATGTGACCCTCGATCTCCAACGGGAGATCTTGCCCTGGACATGCTCAGAAGGGGAAAAGCAGGACTTAGTCCCAAAAGCGTCTGCTCGCCGCTGCCCAGCACTGGCTTCAATGGCAGAAGCTGGAAAAACAGCAGTAACCCTTTGCACAGAGTGAGACTGAGCAAGACGCTGGGACCTATGTCTCTGCTGAGCAGGCTCCACTGCGGCTGATGCAGAATGAGAGACCGCAGCAGACATGGTTCGAAATTCCCCCTGTGCAACAGTGGGAACTCGACTCCTAACATTACCCCCCCTCCTAGGGCCCCGCTATGCTCAAAGGCTGCAATGAGCAGCAGAGCCCGAATGTGCTCTACAGGTTCCCAGGATCTGTCCTCAGGGCCGTGGCCCTTCTACTCCACCAGATAGTATTTTTTGCCACGTACCACCTTGCACCCCACGATAGCATTCACCTCATACTCATCCATAAACGAATCCGATGTCCCGGCAGATGACTCAGAAAACTTGGACATATAGACGGGCTTTAAGAGGGAAACGTGGAAGGTGTCGGTGATACCAAGGCGCGGAGGAATAGCCAAACGGTAGACCACAGGGTTAACCTGTTCCAGAACCTTGAAAGTACCAATGTAGTGAGGCGCAAACTTAGTGGACTCAACTCGCAGCCTGATGTTACAGGACCCGTCGAAGCGCTCACGGCGCGAAACGGCCGTCGTCCTCTCTCCAATACCCCACCCTCCTGTACACTTGAGGTCCGCATGGATGTATGATTTTGCAACAGTTTTGATCCAATAAAGAGCACGATTGCACAGCAAAAAAGGGTGAGTGCCGCATATCTTTCTTCATTTTGATAAACGGAAAATATGTTTAACGAACAACGCCGCCAAGGCCCATGCAGAAGGTAACCGTGGAAGCGGCACCAAGTGCACCATCTTAGAGAAATGATCGGTGACAACCCAGATAACGGTGCAGTTACGAGACTTGGGTAAGCCCACCACGAAGTCCATCCCAACCATCTCCCAGGGCCTCTCTGCCACCAGCAGGGGGTAAAGTTGCCCAGCAGGCCATTGCCGAGGAGACCGATTCTTGGCGCAGGAGATGCACACCCGAATATAGTCCCCGACGTCACGGCCATATGCGGCCACCAGTACGTCCTCCCCAAAAGCTCAGATGTCCTCTTGGTCCTAAAATGTCCACCCACCCTGGACGAGTGAGCCCAAGAGAGAACCTCCGGTCGCAAATTAGATGGAACGAAAGTCTTGCCTGGGGGCACAGACTCTAGAGAAACCGGAGCCACAGTTCTCAGGCTCTCAGAAGGGACAATAAGTCAAGGCTCCTCCTCCTCAGATGACACTACGGAGTGAGATAGAGTGTCGGCATGAATGTGCAGCGCCCCAGAGTCCTGGTCGTTGCAGTAACATCACTCTGCCGCTAAGGGGAGTGATGGTACATCTGATGGCACTAAAGGAGTTCACCTGACCAGGTATCACAGTCACACACTACACTTCACACTCCAGCCACCAGGGGGAGCAAAAGGTTCTATGTATTAGGCCACTCCTCACACTCTGGTAAAACTGGAGGTTGGATAGGAAGTCAGGGAGAAGCTGACTGGGTTTTGCCCAGGTAACATCTAGTGAGAGAGAGAGTTGCTTGGGAAGACTCAGGGAGGTCCCTGTCAGGGGTGGGATCCTGGCAGTGGCCTAGCACGAGACAGATCGCAGATCGTTATGGAGCCATGCCTGCACCTCATTGCAGCAGCATCCTAAGAAAGGACACGAAGCAAAGTATATTGTGGAGAAGAGAGAAACGAGATCACAGCATAAAGGAGATAGAACCAGGAGGAGTCGTGCCCCAAGATCGGCAACATCCTTCTGAGGCGCGTAGCCGGCGGCCGGAACGCCGAGGAAGTAATAGACTCTACGCATTACTTTGAACTACAGCAGGGCAGTTAACTCTAGGTTGGCTGTCTCACCTTTACACCTAATGAAGACAATGGAGGCAATTGTGGGAGAGGGGCGTCTCTAGGGTCCCTATAAAATAACTCCAGGCCTACCCCGTCATACGGGTACGTCCTATCCAAATCATCTGGGGGACGGAGAGAAAGAACAGAAACATACACGACAGTTGTGAGGACTATCCCGTGGTGCTCAGCAGGGAAGAACTACAACACACAGGAGCTAGTAGGAAGGCTACTGATTTCCACCTGCAAAGGGAACTCTGGATGTGCCTTCGGACCCGCTGGTCTCAGCCAGCCCTGTTAGCAGTGCTCTGGATTGTGGATGCCGAAGCCTTCAGTAAAAAGGTAAAGAGACTGCAACCCTGTGTCCTCGTCATTTACTGCGACCTACACCATTACCATCTACTCATCAAGGGAAGCCCTGGGGACATACTTCACCTGTGGGAAGTTACAACATCTAGCTGCCATTCCATCACCCCAGCGGACCCCTAGCAGCGTGGGTCACCCTGACCGAATACCACAGGTGGCGTCACGAACACTTGACAAACTTTCACCTACACCTTTATTTGGGCGCCCCTTAGCAGGGCCACGGACCGGGTCGGGCCACCGTGACACCCCTAGAACCGAGACCGAGGGACCCGGTACCGAGTACCCCGCTGCCCTGCGTCTGGGGGCCGCTCCAAACTTTCTTCTCCCCGGAGAGAAAATGGAGAGTAAAATGGAACCGGGAGAAGAACAGGGACCATCTGGCCTGCGAGAATTCAGCCGCTGGGCCATCTGTAATTACACCAAGTTCTTGTGGTCTGTAAACACTTGGAAGGGAAAGCGAGCTCCCTCCAAGAGGTGTCTCCACTCTGAGAAAGCCAACTTCATGGCTAGCAACTCCCTGTCCCCGATGGAATAATTCCTCTCCGCTGGTGAAAAGGTCTTGGAGAAGAAGAAGCAAGGATACTTCCGACCTTTAGCATCCTTTTGGAGGAGGACTGCTCCAGCACCAACGGATGAGGCATCCACCTCCATAATAAATGGCTTATCTACATCAGGGTGATGTAGGATGGGAGCACTAGCGAAGTGTGACTTAATCAAGAGAAAGGCCTTGGAGACCTCCTCCGACCACTACTTGGGATTTGCTCCCTTCTTGGTGAGGGCAACCAAGGGAGCTACGAAAGTTCAGCAGTGTGGGATGAACTGGCGATAGTAATTAATGAACCCCATAAAGCGCTGCACCGCTTTAAGAGAATGGGGTTCTTGCCAGTCCATCACAGCCTGTAGCTTGGCAGGATCCATAGCCAATCCCTGGGCAGAGATGATGTAGCCAAGGAAAGGCAAGGACTCCTGCTCAAACACACTCTTCTCCAACTTGGCACAGAGGGAGTTTGCCCGTAAGAGGTCAAAAACTTTGCGAACATCTCTCCGATGGGAGTCAATATCTGGAGAGTAGATGAGAATATCATCCAGATAGACTACGACCGAGGTGGTGAGCATCTTCGGGAAGATGTCGTTCACACAGTCTTGGAAAACTGCTGGAGCATTACAGAGCCCGAAGGGCATCACCAGATATTCATAGTGCCCATCCCTTGTGTTAAAAGCTGTCTTCCATTCGTCCCCCTCACAGATGCGAATCAGGCTGTAAGAACCCCGCAGATCTAAAGGTACCTTCACACGAAGCGACGCTGCAGCGATAGCGACAACGATGCCGATCGCTGCAGCGTCGCTGTTTGATTGCTGGGGAGCTGTCACACAGACCGCTCTCCAGCGACCAACGATGCCGAGGTCCCCGGGTAACCAGGGTAAACATCGGGTTGCTAAGCGCAGGGCCGCGCTTAGTAACCCGATGTTCACCCTGGTTACCAGCGTAAAAGTAAAAAAAACAAACAGTACATGCTCACCTGCACGTCCCCCAGCGTCTGCTTCCTGACACTGACTGAGCTCCGGCCCTAACAGCACAGCGGTGACGTCACCGCTGTGCTTTCACTTTCACTTTAGGGCCGGCGCTCAGTAAGTGTCAGGAAGCAGACGCTGGGGGACGCGCAGGTGAGCATGTAGTGTTTGTTTTTTTTTACTTTTACGCTGGTAACCAGGGTAAACATCGGGTTACTAAGCGCGGCCCTGCGCTTGGTAGCCCGATGTTTACCCTGGTTACCAGTGTAAAACATCGCTGGTATCGTTGCTTTTGCTTTCAAACACAACGATACACGGCGATCGGACGACCAAATAAAGTTCTGGACTTTATTCAGCGACCAGCGACATCACAGCAGGATCCTGATCGTGGCTGCGTGTCAAACTAAACAATATCGCTAGCGAGGACGCTGCAACGTCACGGATCGCTAGCGATATCGTTACAAAGTCGTTTCGTGTGAAGGTACCTTAACTTAGTAAATACCCTTGCTCCCCGTAGCCTATCAAAAAGATCAGATATCAGGGGTAGTGAGTATTTATTCTTAACGGTGATGGCGTTAAGACCCCTGTAATCTATGCATGGACATACAGAGTTCTCCATTCTTCTTCTGCACAAAGAACCCAGCCCCTGCAGGTGACACTGACTTCCTAATGAATCCTCTTGCCAGATTCTCTTGAATGTACTGGGACATTGCCTCCATCTCCGGGAGAGATAACGGATAGACTCGACCCCGGGGAGGCTCTGCACCAGGCAAGAGGTCAATAGGACAGTCATAGGGGCAGTGAGGAGGAAGAGTCTCCGCAGCCCTTTTAGAGAACTGTTGTGAATTAGACTTTTTTGGCTCCCTCTTGTGGTCACTAGTGATATGACTCTGGGATTGTCTTTCCTCAGTTTGGCACCCACCTGGGTCGTTAGTCCGGGGGTGTTGCTATATAAACTTCCTGGTTTCTCAGTCCAGTGCCTGGCATCGTTGTAATCAGTTCCTTTCTGTTTGCTCCTGTCTGCTGGTCTTGGATCTTGCAAAATTAAGCTAAGTCCTGCTTCCTTGTTTTTTGGTTATTTGCTTTGCTCTTATTTTTTTGTCCAGCTTGTGCTAAATGTGATTCCTGATTTTGCTGGAAGCTCTAGGGGGCTGGTGTTCTCCCCCCGGGCCGTTAGACGGTTCGGGGGTTCTTGAATATCCAGCGTGGAAATTTTTATAGGGTTTTTGCTGACCATATAAGTCATCTTACTATATTCTGCTATTAGTCAGTGGGCCTCTCTTTGCTAAATATCTAGTTCATTCTTACGTTTTTCTTTTCTCCTTACCTCACCGTTATTATTTGTTGGGGGCTTGTATCCAACTTTTGGGGTCTTTTCTCTGGAGGCAAGAAAGGTCTATCTTTTCCCTTCTAGGGTTAGTTAGTTCTCCGGCTGGCGCGAGACGTCTAGAACCAACGTAGGCACGTTCCCCGGCTGCTGCTATTTGTGGTGCTAGGATTAGATATATGGTCAGCCCAGTTACCACTGCCCTATGAGCTGGTTTTTTGTGTTTGCAGACTTGGTATGTACTTTTGAGACCCTCTGCCATTGGGGTCATAACAGTATGCCAGGCCAAGGTTGAATGTTTAATGCATTGCAGAAGTGGGATTACAAGAAAGGAAAGTCTGAGTTTTTTTTTTTTCCCTTTCCTCTCTTTTTTCCTCCCCTTTACCTCTGAGTGGCTTGTGCTTGCTGCAGACATGAATGTCCAGACTTTGATTACAAGTGTGGATCAGCTTGCTGCTCGTGTGCAGGGCATACAAGATTTTGTTACCAGTAGTCCAATGTCTGAACCTAAAATACCTATTCCTGGACTGTTCTCTGGAGACCGATTTAAGTTTAGGAATTTTAGGAATAATTGTAAATTGTTTCTATCTCTGAGACCCCGTTCATCTGGAGACTCAGCTCAGCAAGTAAAAATTGTTATCTCTTTCTTACGGGGCGACCCTCAGGATTGGGCCTTCTCGCTAGCGCCACGAGATCCGGCATTGGCAAATATTGATGCGTTTTTTCTGGCGCTCGGATTGCTTTACGAGGAACCCAATCTTGAAATTCAGGCATAAAAAGCTTTGCTGGCTATTTCTCAGGGTCAGGATGAAGCTGAAGTGTATTGCCAAAAATTTCGGAAATGGTCCGTGCTTACTCAGTGGAATGAGTGTGCTCTGGCCGCAAATTTCAGAAATGGCCTTTCTGAAGCCATTAAGAATGTGATGGTGGGTTTCTCCATTCCTACAGGTCTGAATGATTCCAAGGCGCTGGCTATTCAAATTGACCGGCGTTTGCGGGAGCGCAAAGCCGCGAATCCTCTGGTGGTGTTGTCTGAACAAACACCTGATTTAATGCAATGTGGTAGAATTCAGACTAGAAATGAACGGAAAAATCATAGACGTCAGAATGGGTTGTGTTTTTACTGTGGTGATTCTACACATGTTATATCAGCATGCTCTAAACGCCTAACTAGGGTTGTTAGTCCTGTCGCCATTGGTAATTTGCAACCTAAATTTATTTTGTCTGTGACTTTAATTTGCTCATTGTACTCCTACCCTGTTATGGCGTTTGTGGATTCAGGTGCTGCCCTGAGTCTTATGGATCTGTCGTTTGCCAAGCGCTGTGGTTTTGTTCTTGAGCCGTTGGTAAATCCTATCCCTCTTAGAGGTATTGATGCTACGCCATTAGCGGAAAATAAACCGCAGTTTTGGACACAGGTAACCATGTGCATGACTCCTGAACATCGGGAGGTGATTCGTTTTCTTGTTCTGCATAAAATGCATGATTTGGTCGTTTTGGGTCTGCCATGGTTACAGACCCATAATCCAGTCTTGGATTGGAAGGCAATGTCTGTGTCAAGTTGGGGCTGTCAGGGAATTCATGGTGATTCCCCGCCGGTGTCTATTGCTTCCTCTACTCCTTCGGAAGTTCCTGAGTATTTGTCTGATTACCAGGATGTATTCAGCGAGTCCAGCTCCAGTGCTCTTCCTCCTCATAGGGACTGTGACTGCGCTATAGATTTGATTCCAGGTAGTAAATTTCCTAAGGGAAGATTATTTAATCTGTCTGTACCTGAGCATACCGCAATGCGTTCGTATATCAAGGAATCTCTGGAGAAGGGGCATATCCGTCCATCCTCTTCCCCTCTTGGTGCGGGATTCTTTTTTGTGGCCAAGAAGGACGGATCTTTGAGACCTTGTATTGACTATCGGCTTCTGAATAAAATCACTGTTAAATTTCAGTATCCTTTGCCTCTGTTGTCAGACTTGTTTGCCCAGATTAAGGGTGCCAAGTGGTTCACCAAGATAGATCTTCGTGGTGCGTACAACCTTGTGCGCATTAAGCAAGGAGATGAATGGAAAACTGCATTTAATACGCCCGAAGGTCATTTTGAGTACTTGGTGATGCCTTTCGGGCTCTCTAATGCTCCTTCAGTGTTTCAGTCCTTTATGCATGATATTTTCCGGAAGTATCTGGATAAATTTATGATTGTTTATCTGGATGATATTCTGTTTTTTTCTGATGATTGGGACTCGCATGTAGAGCAGGTCAGGATGGTGTTTCAGGTTTTGCGTGAGAATGCTTTGTTTGTTAAGGGCTCAAAGTGTCTCTTTGGAGTACAGAAGGTTCCCTTTTTGGGTTTTATTTTTTCCCCTTCTGCGGTGGAGATGGACCCAGTCAAGGTCCGAGCTATTCATGATTGGACTCAACCCACGTCAGTTAAGAGTCTTCAGAAGTTCTTGGGTTTTGCTAACTTCTACCGTCGTTTTATCGCTAATTTTTCTAGCGTTGTTAAACCTTTGACGGATATGACCAAGAAAGGTTCTGATGTTGCTAACTGGGCTCCTGCAGCCGTGGAAGCCTTTCAAGAGTTGAAGCGCCGGTTTATTTTGGCACCTGTTTTGTGCCAGCCTGATGTCTCACTTCCCTTTCAGGTTGAAGTGGATGCTTCTGAGATTGGGGCAGGGGCCGTTTTGTCGCAGAGAGGCCCTGGTTGCTCTGTAATGAGACCATGTGCTTTTTTCTCTAGGAAGTTTTCGCCTGCTGAGCGGAATTATGATGTTGGCAATCGGGAGTTGTTAGCCATGAAGTGGGCATTTGAGGAGTGGCGTCATTGGCTCGAGGGTGCTAAGCATCGTGTGGTGGTCTTGACTGATCACAAGAATCTGATGTATCTCGAGTCTGCTAAACGCCTGAATCCTAGACAGGCCCGCTGGTCATTGTTTTTCTCCCGTTTTGACTTTGTGGTCTCGTATTTACCGGGTTCAAAGAATGTGAAGGCTGATGCTCTTTCAAGGAGCTTTGTGCTTGACTCTCCTGGAGTCGCAGAACCAGTTGGTATTCTCAAAGAGGGAGTTATCCTGTCAGCCATTTCTCCAGATTTGCGACGTGTGTTGCAGAGATTTCAGGCTGGTAGACCTGACTCTTGTCCACCTGACAGACTGTTTGTTCCTGATAAGTGGACCAGCAGAGTCATTTCCGAGGTTCATTCCTCGGTGTTGGCAGGGCATCCGGGAATTTTTGGCACCAGAGATCTGGTGGCTAGGTCCTTTTGGTGGCCTTCCTTGTCACGGGATGTGCGGTCATTTGTGCAGTCCTGTGGGACTTGTGCTCGAGCTAAGCCTTGCTGTTCTCGTGCCAGCGGGTTGCTCTTGCCCTTGCCTGTCCCGAAGAGGCCTTGGACACACATTTCCATGGATTTCATTTCAGATCTTCAGGTGTCTCAGGGCATGTCTGTCATCTGGGTGGTATGTGATCGCTTTTCCAAGATGGTCCATTTGGTATCTTTGCCTAAGCTGCCTTCCTCATCCGATCTGGTTCCTTTGTTCTTTCAGAATGTGGTTCGTTTACACGGCATTCCTGAGAATATTGTGTCTGACAGAGGATCCCAGTTTGTTTCCAGGTTCTGGCGATCCTTTTGTGCTAAGATGGGCATTGATTTGTCGTTTTCGTCTGCCTTTCATCCTCAGACTAATGGACAAACGGAGCGAACTAATCAGACTCTGGAGGCTTATTTGAGGTGTTTTGTTTCTGCAGATCAGGATGATTGGGTGACCTTCTTGCCATTGGCTGAGTTTGCCCTTAATAATCGGGCTAGTTCCGCTACTTTGGTTTCGCCATTTTTTTGCAACTCTGGTTTCCATCCTCGTTTTTCCTCGGGACATGTGGAGCCTTCTGACTGTCCTGGGGTAGATTCCGTGGTGGATAGGTTGCAGCGGATCTGGAATCATGTGGTGGACAACTTGAAGTTGTCACAGGAGAAGGCTCAGCGTTTTGCCAACCGCCGCCGCGGTGTGGGTCCCCGACTTCGTGTTGGGGATTTGGTATGGCTGTCTTCTCGATTGGTTCCTATGAAGGTCTCCTCTCCTAAATTTAAGCCTCGCTTCATCGGTCCTTACAAGATATTGGAAATCCTTAATCCTGTGTCCTTTCGCTTGGATCTTCCGGTGTCGTTTGCCATTCACAACGTGTTCCATAGGTCTTTGTTGCGGCGGTACGTTGTACCTGTGGTTCCTTCTGTTGAGTCTCCTGCTTCGGTGTTTGTTGAGGGCGAGTTGGAGTACGTGGTGGAGAAGATCTTGGATTCTCATCTCTCCAGGCGGAGGCTTCAGTATCTGGTCAAGTGGAAGGGCTATGGTCAGGAGGATAATTCCTGGGTGGTTGCCTCTGATGTGCATGCGGCCGATTTAGTTTGTGCCTTTCACGCTGCTCATCCTGATCGCCCTGGTGGTCTTGGTGAGGGTTCGGTGACCCCTCCTTAAAGGGGGGGTACTGTTGTGAATTAGACTTTTTTGGCTCCCTCTTGTGGTCACTAGTGATATGACTCTGGGATTGTCTTTCCTCAGTTTGGCACCCACCTGGGTCGTTAGTCCGGGGGTGTTGCTATATAAACTTCCTGGTTTCTCAGTCCAGTGCCTGGCATCGTTGTAATCAGTTCCTTTCTGTTTGCTCCTGTCTGCTGGTCTTGGATCTTGCAAAATTAAGCTAAGTCCTGCTTCCTTGTTTTTTGGTTATTTGCTTTGCTCTTATTTTTTTGTCCAGCTTGTACTAAATGTGATTCCTGATTTTGCTGGAAGCTCTAGGGGGCTGGTGTTCTCCCCCCGGGCCGTTAGACGTTTCGGGGGTTCTTGAATATCCAGCGTGGAAATTTTGATAGGGTTTTTGCTGACCATATATGTCATCTTACTATATTCTGCTATTAGTCAGTGGGCCTCTCTTTGATAAATATCTAGTTCATTCTTACGTTTGTCTTTTCTCCTTACCTCACCGTTATTATTTGTTGGGGGCTTGTATCCAACTTTTGGGGTCTTTTCTCTGGAGGCAAGAAAGGTCTATCTTTTCCCTTCTAGGGTTAGTTAGTTCTCCGGCTGGCGCGAGACGTCTAGAACCAACGTAGGCACATTCCCCGGCTGCTGCTATTTGTGGTGCTAGGATTAGATATATGGTCAGCCCAGTTACCACTGCCCTATGAGCTGGTTTTTTGTGTTTGCAGACTTGGTATGTACTTTTGAGACCCTCTGCCATTGGGGTCATAACAGAGAACACGTCCGCATAGGACCAATAGTGCTTGGGGAGAGAGGAAAGATCTGCGGGTACCTCTGTAGAAGTAACCTGAACGCACTCCCTCTGACATCTACCCTCACATGATTTACTCCATCCCAAAATTTTCTCTGAGGACCACTTTATATGAGGAGAATGATAGTGAAGCCATGGTATCCCCAACAGGACCTCATCAATTCCCTCAGGAATTACTAATAGGGAGATAACCTCCTGATGTGATGGAGACATAGAAAGAGTGAATGGAATGGTCTGATGTGTAATCTGAGGGTAGTGTCGACCCATTTACCACTCGAACGGTCACAGGTTTGGCAAGCATCACCAGGGGTATTGCGTGACGCTGGGCGAAAGCAGATGACATGAAATTGCCATCCGCCCCGGAGTCCAGGCAAAGCTCTACCGTAAGCGTGGATGGGCCTATGGTTATTGTCCCCTTGAAGGAGAATTTAGAGGAAAACGTCTCCGTGTCTACACTGTGTTCCAAATTATTATGCAAATTGGATTTAAGTGTCATAAAGATTTTATCGTTTTGTTTTTCAAATAAACTCATGGATGGTATTGTATCTCAGGGCTCAATAGATCACTGAAATCAATCTTAAATATATGTGATAATTAGTTTTCCAGTTGATTCTAATTAAAGGAAAACTACTTAAAAATGATGTTCCACATTATTAAGCAGGCCACAGGTTTCAAGCAATATAGGAAATAAAAAGGATCTCTCTGCTGCTGAACAGTGTTAAATAGTGCAATGCCTTGGACAAGGTTTGAAAACATTAGATATTTCACGAAAACTTAGGAGTGATCATCATTCTATGAAGAGATTTATGACTGAAACAGAGTTCATGCAGATAAAGGCATATTGAGGAAGGTTTCTGCCAGATAAATTCATTGAATTAAGAGAGCAGCTGCCAAAATACCATTACAAAGCAGCAAAAATGTATTTGAAGTTGCTGGTGCCTCTGGAGTCCCATAAACCTCAAGGTGTAGGATCCTTCAAAGGCTTGCTTTAGTGCATAAACCTACTATTCGGCCTCCCCTAAACAGTGATCACAAGCAGAAATGGTTGCAGTGGGCCCAGACATACATGAAGACTATTTTTCAAGCAGTCTTGTTTACTGATGAGTGTCGAGCAATCCCGGATGGTCCAGATGGATGTAGTAGTGGATGGTTGGTGGATGGCCACCATGTCCCAACAAGGCTGCAACGTCAGCAAGGAGGTGGAGGAGTCATGTTTTGGCCAAGAACAGCTAGTAGGGCCCTTTAAGGTTCCTGAAGGTGTGAAAATGACCTCTGCAAAGTGTATAGAGTTTCTGACTGACAACTTTCTTCCATGGTATAAAAAGCAGAAATGTGCCTTCAGGAGCAGAAGCATCTTCATGCATGACAATGCACTATCTCATGCTGTTATGCTGCAAAGAATGCATCTGAGTCATTGGCCACCATCTTCCCCTGACCTCAACCCTATAGAGAACCTTTGGATTATCATCAGGCAAAAGATCTATGAGGGTGGGAGGCAGTTCACATCAAAACAGCAGCTCTGGGAGGCTATTCTGACTTCATGCAAAGAAATACAAGCAGAAACTCTCCAAAAACTCACAAGTTCAATGTATGCAAGAATTGTGAAGCTGATATCAAAGACGGGTTCCTATGTTATCCAAATAAAAAGAAAGCTATCTGCGCTGGATTAGAGTTAACCCCTTATATATGAAGAGACCCAAAAGACTAATTACTATAGCAATGCTAGGACCAGAAAATTAAAAACAGTATATGTACCTGATAAGATTTCTTCTATAAAATGTGAATTCCTATACTTGGAGCAACTCGGATGAGGACCAGGTGGAATCAAAGCTGTGTAGAGTCTTTTTAAGCTGGTAAGTCCGGTCACCGTTTAAGATGCACAGTCCTCTCCGGGGCCTTGCACTTCCGTCTCCCAGGAAGAAAGAAAGAAGTCCAGAAAACGCCGGGTATTACCTTAGAGCAGCGAGTTGCAGGAGCTGCCCCGGCCGGTGGCAGTGAGAAATCCTGCACTCGCTGTGCTCTGAAGTCGGTCAGTTCCTATGTTAACATGTAACTTGGCCTGTTAGGATGTTTTGGAGTTAAATAGCTTTTTTGTTCTGTGAATGTGACCTCCTAATGCTGCAAATTCTTCAAATGAGCATTTTCAGTTCTTTAAAACATATCAAATGTTTAGAAATCCTACTGTGCATAATAATTTGGAACAGTGCATTTTGAGTTTTTATTCATTTGAGAGATTAAACTGTTATCATTGGGAGGTTTCTTCAATAAAATTCAATGTATACGATAACGGGTGATGACTTTTATTAGACTGACTGTCATTTGCACCGACCATTTAGGACAATCAGAGAAAAATGTCATTTGCATAATAATTTGGAACATAGTGTAGTGTACCTCCTCCAACTACCACTAGACGGCGATGTTCCCCTGACTGCTGAGAACACTTGCAGGCAAGATGTCCTGACTGCCGGCAAACATGAAAGACCATAGGTGCACGAGCGGACCGGGACTTAGATCCCGCACGCAACGCCTCTATGGCCTCATGTGACTCGGACACCTGGACCAGAGATTCCTGAGGTTTGGCGAAGGTGGGAGCCAGCCGAAACCTCTGCCTACACTGGGCTCGCTCCAACCTTCGCTTGTGAAAACGAAGGTCGATGCGGGTTGATATAGCTATGAGCTCCTCCAGTGTGGCGTGAATCTCCCTAGTGGCCAAAGCATCCTTCACATTGTCAGCCAGCCCTCTCCAAAATACCAAGATAAGGGCCTTATCCGACCATTCCAGCTCAGACGCTAATGTCCGGAAGTGGACGGCAAAATGGCTGACCATGGATGAACCCTGAGTCAATGCCAGCAGTTGGAGCGCCGTATCATGGGTGACTTGGTTTCCTAAAAAGACCTGTTTCAGAGTGCTCAAAAACCGAGGAGCACTCTGCACCACATGATCGTCGCGCTCCCACAGCGGCGTAGGCCACTCCAATGCCCTGTCCGACAGCAGAGAAATTATGAATCCCACCTTTGCCCGCTCTGTGGAAAAACGTGCAGCCAGGAGCTCGAGGTGTATACCGCACTGGCTCACGAAACCCCTACAGGATTTACTGTCACCAGAGTATTTCTCTGGCAGCGGGAGGTGAGATAAGGTCGGAACAGAGATGGCAGTGGGTAAAGCTGCTGCAGCCACGCTAGCAGCCTGAACAGCTATTGCAGCAACATCCACCGCTGAGGTTGCACACTCGAGAGCTGCCAACCTGCCCTCCAGCAGCTGGATGTACCCCTGCAATCGCTGTTCGTCTGTCATTACTTAGCCAGACCCTGGCGCTAGTATAATGTTAGGGCTAGCGGAATGCACCAAATAATTAGAGAAAAGGAATAAGGTGCGTTCGCAGCCCGAGGTCCACCGTGCACAGATGGAACCTGCTGCTAAGCAATGATGGACTATATGGCAGTACAATGAGGATACACACGGGTTAGCTACACCCTGTGTGAAATAGGCGAACCCTGTTGCATCACAGGGCCGCAGTACCGCACGTAACAAAACTAATAATTAAATAGCATGAGAGTGCATGCGATGCCGCACTGGCGGACGCCACTAACGACTCAGGGTTTGGAAAGCGCGGTGATAGCGCACGGCACCGCACTGGCGGTCACAGCAATAGACGCTGTTTGTGTACCAGTGTTGGTTACTAGTCGGGCGCTAGATTGCAATCATCCTCCTTACGCGAGCATTCAAAAAACAAGGGAGGGGATGATTAAGAGCGACTTTCACTCACAACACACACACATAAACAAGTGTATACTAGCGCATGGCCGTGCGGCCATGCAAACCTCTTATAGCTGCAGCATGTACAGGACCTTCCCAGAAGGACCAATGGGAGGCTGCCACAGAAGTTGAGCACCTTCAGGACCTTCCTGGAGGACCAATGGTATCTGCTGCAGTATCTGATCATGTGACCCTCGATCTCCACTGAGAGATCTTACTCTGGGCATGCTCAGAATGAGAAAAGCAGGACTTAGTCCCAGAAGCGCCTGCTCGCCGCTGCCCAGCACTGGCTTCAATGGCAGAAGCTGGAAGTTCAGCAGTAACCCTTTGCACAGAGTGAGACTGAGCAAGACACTGGAACCAACGTCTCCGCCGAGCAGGTTCCACTGCTGCTGATGCAGAATGAGAGACAGCAGCAGACATGGTTTGAAATTACCCCTGTGCAGCAGCGGGAACTCGACTCCTAACATATCCAATATCAATTTCAAATATGTAGTCAGATTATGATAACCCAATTCAATCTTTTGACAAAGAGAGAAATATAACGTAGGAGATATCAGCTGCAGCAGATCCACAGGTCAGCAAGTGACCGTATCAGAGCCAGAGTAAAGTGAAATGTGGATATTATCCATGCTGCTGAATAAAACATTAATCCAGATGTGATGAATTAAAAGATGGTGGTTTATTCTACGCTTTTCAAGGTATAAGTTACTTCTTCATTAGTGTTGAGCGATACCGTCCGATACTTGAAAGTATCGGTATCGGAAAGTATCGGCCGATACCGGCAAAGTATCGGATCTAATCCGATACCGATACCCGATACCAATACAAGTCAATGGGACTCAAGTATCGGACGGTATCCCTGATGGTTCCCAGGGTCTGAAGGAGAGGAAACTCTCCTTCAGGCCCTGGGATCCATATTAATGTGTAAAATAAAGAATTAAAATAAAAAAATATTGCTATACTCACCTCTCCGACGCAGCCTGGACCTCACCGAGGGAACCGGCAGCGTTGTTTGCTTAAAATGCGCGCTTTTACTTCCTTCCGTGACATCACGGCTTGTGATTGGTCGCGTGCCGCCCATGTGGCCGCGACGCGACCAATCACAGCAAGCCGTGACGTAATTTTCAGGTCCTCAATGCCTAATTCTAGGCATTCATGATTTAAAAATTACGTTCAGGCTTGTGATTGGTCGCGTCGCGGTCACATGGGCGACGCGACCAATCACAAGCCGTGACGTCACGGGAGGCAGGAGACGCGCGCATTTTTAAAATTACGTCACGGCTTGTGATTGGTTGCGTGCCGCCCATGTGACCGCGACGCGACCAATCACAGCAAGCTGTGACGTAATTTCAGGTCCTGAATGCAGAAATAGGCATCAGGACCTGAAATTACGTCACGGCTTGCTGTGATTGGTCGCGTCGCGGTCACATGGGCGGCACGCAACCAATCACAAGCCGTGACGTAATTTTAAAAATGCGCGTCTCCTGCCTCCCGTGACGTCACGGCTTGTGATTGGTCGCGTCGCCCATGTGACCGCGACGCGACCAATCACAAGCCGGAACGTAATTTTAAAATCATGAATGCCTAGAATTAGGCATTGAGGACCTGAAAATTACGTCACGGCTTGCTGTGATTGGTCGCGTCGCGGTCACATGGGCGGCACGCGACCAATCACAAGCCGTGACGTCACGGAAGGAAGTAAAAGCGCACATTTTAAGCAAACAATGCTGCCGGTTCCCTCGGTGAGGTCCAGGCTGCGTCGGAGAGGTGAGTATAGCAATATTTTTTATTTTAATTCTTTATTTTACACATTAATGTTGTTTCGATACCGATACCCGATACCACAAAAGTATCGGATCTCGGTATTGGAATTCCGATACCCGCAAGTATCGGCCGATACCCGATACTTGCGGTATCGGAATGCTCAACACTATTCTTCATCAGGAAATTACCACATGCATACCAAACTAGACTTTGCATGTAGGGTTGAGCGAAACGGATCGGACAAATTAAAAAATCGCCGACTTTCGGCAAAGTCAGGTTTCATGAAACCCGACCCGATCCTAGTGTGGGATCGGCCACGCGATCGGCGATCTGCGTGCCAAAGTCGCTTTTCGTATGATGCTTTCAGCGCCATTTTTCAGCCAATGAAAGAGGACGCAGTGTGTGGGCAGCGTGATGACATAGATCTCGGTCCCCACCATCTTAGAGAAGGGCATGACAGTGATTGGCTTGCTTTCTGAGGCGTCACAGGGGCTATAAAGGGGCGTGCACGCCGACCGCCATCTTACTTCTGCCGATCTCAGCATAGGGAGAGGTTGCTGCAGCTTCATCAGAAGAAGGGATATTGTTAGGGAGGGAAGATTAACCCCCAAACCGCTTGTGCTGTAGCGATTTCCACTGTCCAACACCACCTTTTTTTGCAGGGACAGTGGAGGCTATATTTTTGTGCATCAGCTCTGTAGCTTATTAGGCTACCTTATAAGGCTCCCAGATAGCTGCATTGCTGTTTGCACAATGCTGTGCAAACCAACTGCTTTTTTAAAAGCAAAAATCCTGTTGCTCCTTTCTGCAGTTATCTTGTTTATTTGTCCACACTTTTGTGTGCAGCAGTCCTTTTTATTGCTGCCGTACTTGTCCTGAGATCATTGTAGGGAGATTGAAATTGTACTACAGTCCTTGTATTTTTTCATATATCTTCCAGCCACTTTCTGCCACTTACATTGTGTTGTTTTATACACTGGGCCTGAGTTTTGGTTCAGTCTCCCCCCCAAAAAAGTGAGATTCAAATTCAAAGTGGATATACTTCTGTCCTGTTAGTTTGTCGTATATCAGCCAGCCACTTTCTGCCACTTACATTGTGTTGTTTTATACACTGGGCCTGAGTTTCGGTTCAGTCTCCCCCCAAAAAAAGTGAGATTCAAATTCAAAGTGGATATACTTCTGTCCTGTTAGTTTGTCGTATATCAGCCAGCCACTTTCTGCCACTTACATTGTGTTGTTTTATACACTGGGCCTGAGTTTTGGTTCAGTCTCCCCCCAAAAAAAAGTGAGATTCAAATTCTCACAAAGTGGATATACTTCTGTCCTGTTAGTTTGTCGTATATCAGCCAGCCACTTTCTGCCACTTACATTGTGTTGTTTTATACACTGGGCCTGAGTTTTGGTTCAGTCTCCCCCCCAAAAAAAGTGAGATTCAAATTCTCACAAAGTGGATATACTTCTGTCCTGTTAGTTTGTCGTATATCAGCCAGCCACTTTCTGCCACTTACATTGTGTTGTTTTATACACTGGGCCTGAGTTTTGGTTCAGTCTCCCCCCCAAAAAAGTGAGATTCAAATACAAAGTGGATATACTTCTGTCCTGTTAGTTTGTCGTATATCAGCCAGCCACTTTTTGCCACTTACATTGTGTTGTTTTATACACTGGACTCGTTAGTCTGGTACCACCAATCAATAAAGTATGTCCATAAGCAAGGCGGAATAGTAGTTAAAAAATAAAATTTAACTTTTAATATAATCCTTTAAAAGAGCCTACTGGCTCAAAAAACACCAAACAAAAAACAAAAAATATATATTTAGAAATCACACTGTGCAAACTACTGCAAATAGCGCTATCCGCGCAGCCAAATAACTATAACGGTGAGCCACTATATCCCTTTTTTTTCCATAAGGGCTCAAACCATTACCAATAATACCTTCAGGTATTTTTTTAAAAATAAATAGGAACAATCTCACCCAATGGTGCGTCCTTTAGGTCACAGCTTGTAATCAGAAGCCGGTCACCGAATATATGAGGGGGCCCTCTACGTGCTCATTCATAGCCTCATTTCTTCGGACTTTTTTCAGACAGTCATTGTGTCCTCCCTTAAATGCATTCCTCCCGACGCGTTTCCCGTGGCTCAATCATCAGGGGAGAAGCCACTATCACAAGATAAAGTGTGTGCCGTCCATCCAGCCACACTAAAAGGGAGTATGATCCCGCGCCTGAAAGTGCCTCTTTAAATAAGGCGCCTCTTGCCTGAAAGATTCCACATGTCCCGCCTCTCACCGGAACAAAGTCCGGTACTGTGACGATCATGTGACCTATTAGAAAGGACACCGCGGTCATAGTGAAACGCACCATGACACGCACATGTCACTTCCGGTCCGGCGTAAAAAGATCACCCATGTCACAGCGGCGTGAGCCGCATCCTGACACACAGGCGTCAGTTCCGGTCCGGAGAGGATATTCCTCCTACTCCGGATTTAGTAAATAGCATAGTGTGCATGTAGATGTCTGAGAACAACACTCTTTTATCATTTTTACCCCATACGGTGTCCTCATCGGGATCTTGTCAACCTTACCAGCGGGGGTTATTCCTTATACAAATCCTACAACCTCCGATTTATTGGGGGAGGATCCAACAGAAAAAAAGGGGGATTGGTGATTTCAAAAATAGGGGGAGCTAATACTAGTAGATTGGGGCGCGAAGTAATAAGTATTGCATACAGTATATTCACATTCACAAAGGTATGCGTGTCATCACTATGAATCCAGGAAATTCACATTAAAACCAGAAAAAGGAATTATTTCATAATGGTTATAAACCAAACTTATCAATAAGAAGGGAGAGGAGGGAGGGGAGGAAGGAAGGGGAGGAAAAGGGGAAGGGCCTTGGGTACATGCAGACTAATTACAGACTGGCTACAGGTATATATATATATGCACTCAAATAGAATTTCGATGCTTGGAGACCTGGTGGAATAAGGGCCAAACTATTTGTCCCCAAATATCCCTAATATCAAAATCTACCTGGTCAGTGGGGGTTGGCACCCTAAAAGATAACGAGAGCTGGTGCCCCCAACTCAACGGCGGCTATCCCTAAATGGCCCTAATACGTCCCTATCACAAACTGCACTAACTAAGTGCCCGAATACGGAACTACAATGATTGGAAAGGAAAGAATAATAGAGGGGTGTGAAGAGGGAAAAGGAGGATTACAATGCCAATGATTACAAAAAACAAGCAAAAGTAAGGGTCTCATTTAGACCCAAAGGCTGTTGTGTTTTAAGACGAAAAATCCATTTCGTCTCGCATTGTAATATCCTCCTATCCCAATTCCCACCCCTTTTGGGTGCCTCTATCTTATCCATCCCAACAAATCTTAGGCCCGATATATCCCCATCATGAATAATGTTCATATGCCTTGCCAAAGGAGTATCTCTCTCCAGGGCTATGTCTCTGAGATGCTCTCCTATACGTCTCCTGAATTCGCGAATTGTCTTTCCAACATATTCCATGCCACATTTGCATGTTGCTTTATACACAATTCCTCTGGATCGACAATTAATAAAATGGCGTATTCTGTACTCCTGGTTAGTGACGTTACTCTTGAAAGATTGTCCTGTCTCCATTACGCGACAACCGACGCATCCGCTGCACCGATAGCATCCTTTTGTCTTATTAACAAGCCATGATTCATTTTTTGGAGGAGAAAAGTGACTGTGTACAATTCTATCTCCTATTGATCTGCCCTTTTGAAAGGTGATCAAAGGATGGGGTCCCACCAGGTCTCCAATGTCATCGTCCATTTTGAGGATCGACCAGTGTCTGTCGAGAATTGACCTTATTTGGTTTGCTCCAGAATTGAAGGTAGTTATGAACCGACTCGTCATCGATTCTTCCTCTCTACCAGGTGGATTCAACAAAACTGTTCTACTTATGTCCCGAGTTTCCCTATAGGCCTTGCGGAGGATGCCATCAGGGTAACCCCTATTTTGAAAGCGTTGGCGTAAATCACTTATTTGCTCTTGATAATCTAACTCTGAGGAGCAATTACGGCGAATCCTCATGTACTGCCCTTTCGGGATACCTTTTTTCAGGGGATACGGATGGTGACTCTCCCACCTTAACAGGGCATTCGTAGAAGTAGACTTACGATATGTTTTTGTGTTAATCTGCCCCTCTGGAGTCTTTTGAATACAGACATCCAGAAATGGGAGTACATTCCTATGATGTTCAAAGGTAAATTTCAAACCTAGCGGATTAATATTCAATTTGGCCACAAAATCAACCAAATCCGCTACTTCACCATTCCATACCATTAGGACGTCGTCAATATAGCGGGCCCAAAAAGATATTTTTGAGCATTCTTCACTATACTGATCACTGAAGACAATTGTTTCTTCCCACCAGCCCAGGAGCAAATTCGCATACGATGGCGCACAGGAATTGCCCATTGCGGTGCCCCTGAGCTGGTGGAGGGTTTTCCCGTTGAAGGTGAAGATATTTTTGGTCAAACAAAATTGAAGTAATTCAAGAACAAACGAGTTGTGCCTCTGACATTGTTGGCCCCTGCCTCTTAAAAAATATTCCACTGCCCTCATTCCATCCACATGGTTGATGGAAGAATATAGGGCTTCAACGTCTATGCTACATAGTATCGACTGTGGGTCTAGAGTCAAACCATCCAGCTTGCGTAGGAGATCCGCTGAATCTCTGGTATATGAGTTTAAAGCAAGGACAAATGGTTTTAAAATCCTATCCAAATATACCCCCACATGATGACTAACACTCCCAATTCCAGACACTATTGGTCTCCCTTTTAAAGGACAAAGGCCCTTGTGTAATTTGGGGAGACAATAGAAAGTCGGCATAATTGGGTGTTTTGGGTATAAAAAGTTATATTCATTTTTATCAATCAAAGAGTCAGCAATACCTCTATCCAGGATCTCCTTCAAAGTTTTTACAAACAGTTGGGTGGGGTTATTTGGTAACTGTTCATAGGACTCACGATTTTTTAATATGTTTTCACACATAAGTTGATATTTCTTGTAGTCCATTATTACCGTGTTCCCACCCTTGTCTGAGGGCTTAATTATAATACTGTGATCCTGTTCTAAAGCTCGCAAAGCTTCCATCTCCTGTTTAGAAAGATTGAACTTAGTACCCCTCTTTTTTGTAGCCAAATCTTCCAAGTCTTTAGTTACCAGTTCTAAAAAAACATCTAGGGTAGATTGATCACCCGAATTCGGGGGCATCTTAGAACTCTTTAGTTTACAATCAGTAAACGGACCCTCGCCAGTCTGCTCTGGTATATCATCTGCCAAACCGTATAGTAATCTGATGTCTGGTAAGAGAGTGTCCGGGACATTCATCTCTAAACAAGTACGTTTATCCTCCCTGATAAAATGTTTTCTCCACTTTAATTTTCTTATAAACAGATGTAAGTCCTTTATACTCTCAAAAAATTGAAAATCCGATGTGGGCACAAAATTCAAGCCCCTATTTAACACTTGTAATTCCGAACTATTGAAAATCCTGTCTGATAAGTTAATAACCTGATTTGATTCCACCCCCCTTAGTTGTTCGTCCCGGGTCTGTTCCTCAGGAAGTAGCCCTGGTCTAAAAAACGGGTGTTCACTGTCCTATCTCCTGGTCGACCTCTCTGATTTCCTCTACCCCTCTGTCTACCTCTAGAGGGCCTTGTCCGTGAATCAGAGTCTGACACTTCAGTGTCTGTGGATGATAGGTCAGTTTCAAAATTCCTACTGGGATTGCCTACAAAATTCCTACTAATTGGGAGGTTGTAGGCTTTATTTTCTTTAAATTCTTGTAGGTCCCGTACAAAATTACGGTGTTTGCGCTCCTTCAAATTGTACTGATATCTTTCAATTACATTTTGAAGTAGTGTCTCCTTAGAGGAAAAATCTGATTCAGCTGAGAATTTTTTTGTAATCTCAATTTGTTCCTTTAAGAGATCACTTGAAATTGAGAGGGTCTTTTTTTCTTCTTCCAAAAGAATATTCATGAATCTCAGTGAACTAGATGTTGCCTCCCTCTCCCACCGTTCACTCAAAGGACATCCTTTATATCTAAAGCCCGGTTGTAAAGTTATCCTTAAATGTCTTGGCACAATGCCTGCTTTTATGTAATTCTCCAAGCTCTGTACCTCCCACCAGCTGGAGATTTGATTTTTATAAATTTTTGTTAGCTCCTTAAAGGCATTGTTATAAGAAGGGGTGTATTTAGGTTGTACAAAAGTCTTTTCTGAGAATACCTCCTTTACTTCCGCCACCCATGTATCAGTATTGATCCCTCTAGTCAGGAAACCAGCCATACCCCTTTCAAATGCTAAACTCGTTAGTCTGGTACCACCAATCAATAAAGTATGTCCATAAGCAAGGCGGAATAGTAGTTAAAAAATAAAATTTAACTTTTAATATAATCCTTTAAAAGAGCCTACTGGCTCAAAAAACACCAAACAAAAAACAAAAAATATATATTTAGAAATCACACTGTGCAAACTACTGCAAATAGCGCTATCCGCGCAGCCAAATAACTATAACGGTGAGCCACTATATCCCTTTTTTTTCCATAAGGGCTCAAACCATTACCAATAATACCTTCAGGTATTTTTTTAAAAATAAATAGGAACAATCTCACCCAATGGTGCGTCCTTTAGGTCACAGCTTGTAATCAGAAGCCGGTCACCGAATATATGAGGGGGCCCTCTACGTGCTCATTCATAGCCTCATTTCTTCGGACTTTTTTCAGACAGTCATTGTGTCCTCCCTTAAATGCATTCCTCCCGACGCGTTTCCCGTGGCTCAATCATCAGGGGAGAAGCCACTATCACAAGATAAAGTGTGTGCCGTCCATCCAGCCACACTAAAAGGGAGTATGATCCCGCGCCTGAAAGTGCCTCTTTAAATAAGGCGCCTCTTGCCTGAAAGATTCCACATGTCCCGCCTCTCACCGGAACAAAGTCCGGTACTTTGTTCCGGTGAGAGGCGGGACATGTGGAATCTTTCAGGCAAGAGGCGCCTTATTTAAAGAGGCACTTTCAGGCGCGGGATCATACTCCCTTTTAGTGTGGCTGGATGGACGGCACACACTTTATCTTGTGATAGTGGCTTCTCCCCTGATGATTGAGCCACGGGAAACGCGTCGGGAGGAATGCATTTAAGGGAGGACACAATGACTGTCTGAAAAAAGTCCGAAGAAATGAGGCTATGAATGAGCACGTAGAGGGCCCCCTCATATATTCGGTGACCGGCTTCTGATTACAAGCTGTGACCTAAAGGACGCACCATTGGGTGAGATTGTTCCTATTTATTTTTAAAAAAATACCTGAAGGTATTATTGGTAATGGTTTGAGCCCTTATGGAAAAAAAAGGGATATAGTGGCTCACCGTTATAGTTATTTGGCTGCGCGGATAGCGCTATTTGCAGTAGTTTGCACAGTGTGATTTCTAAATATATATTTTTTGTTTTTTGTTTGGTGTTTTTTGAGCCAGTAGGCTCTTTTAAAGGATTATATTAAAAGTTTTATACACTGGGCCTGAGGTTTGGTTCAGTCTCCCCCCCAAAAAAAGTGAGATTCAAATTCTCACAAAGTGGATATACTTCTGTCCTGTTAGTTTGTCGTATATCAGCCAGCCACTTTCTGCCACTTACATTGTGTTGTTTTATGTACATGGCCTGAGTTTTGGTTCAGTCTCCCAAAAAAAAGGGAGATTTAAATTCTCAACAAGTTAATATACACCTTCTACCTTGTTTTACAGTACCATATAACGGTTGTTATTTTGGTTAGATTTTCCAAAAAATGAGGAAGTCTGGCGGAAGTGCCCATGGGCGGTCATTGCCAGCTGGTACTGATGGTGGTGGTGGTGGGAAAAACACAATAGCACCTAAGGCTGGAGGTGTTGAGCCAGCGTCATCGTCTGGCTACACAAGGCCTCAAAGGCTCCCTTATCTGGGAGTAGGAAAACAGCTTTTAAAGCCGGAGCAGCAGGAAAAAGTTTTGGCTTTCCTTGCTGACTCAGCCTCTAGCTCTTTCGCCTCCTCTTCAGAAAGCTCCAAATATAAAAGCAGCGAGTCGTCAGTGGATGCTCCCAGTCAGGAACAAGACGTTTCCTTGTGTCCTTCACACAAACCAAAAGTGAAGGATGCGTCAGGCGACACTACAGGTTACTCCATGGAGCTCTTTACACATACCGTGGCTGGGTTGGAAAGGGAAATTGTTAACTGCTCATTACAAGATGAATTGGACATGGAGTGCACTGAAGCACAGCCACAGCTAGATTATTATGCTGCTCCATTGACTCAGATCACTACATTGCCCTCGCAGTGAACTGAGACAGAATCTGACCCTGATGAGACTATGGTGCCCCGTCCTGAACGCTATAGCACCTTACACGGTGACACAGAGGAAGGTGCACATGACATTGAAGAGGACGTGATAGATGACCCCGTTGTTAACCCAGATTGGCAGCCATTGGGGGAAGAGGGTGCCGCTTCCAGTAGCTCAGAAGCAGAGGAGGATGATCCACAGCAGCCATCTACATCGCAACAGCTGTCATCTGGCAGGCCCGTATCAGTCCAAAAACGTTTGTCCAAAACATTTTTAGGACATCATGGCCATCTGGTGAAAGTAGCACAGCGTGCAATGCCTGAAAAGGTATTCCATAGTAGGAAGAGTGTAGTGTGGCAATTTTTTAACCAAGATCCGAAAGATCAGTGCAAAGTTATCTGTAAGAAATGCTCAAAGACCTTTAGCAGAGGGAAGAATCTTCAAAATTTAAATACAACGTGCATGCTTAGACATTTAACCAGCATGCACTTGCAAGCCTGGACTAACTACCAAACATCCCGTACCATTGGTGCACCTGCTCAGAATGAAGGTAGTCAGCAACGCTACATTGCTTCCCTAACTGTAAGCTCACCGGTTAGAACACCACCAGCAGCAAATGTGGAGGTATCGTCGCAAGGCCAAAGCAGTCAGGGAATCACAAGGTTATTGGTAGGAAACACTGTATGTAGGCCAACATCAAGAATACCATCACCAACCCTCTCTCAATCTGCCATGTCCACCACCACCACCGCTAGTACCACCATATGCAGCTCTCCAGTCCAGCTCACCCTACAAGAGACTCTCGTTAGGAAAAGAAAGTACTCATCCTCTCATCCGTGTACACAGGGTTTGAACGCCCACATTGCTATACTAATTAGTCATTAGAGATGATGCCCTATCGGTTGGTTGAAAGCGAAGCTTTCAAAGACCTGATGGCCTACACAGTACCACACTATGACCTACCTAGTTTGCACTTCTTTGCAAGAAAAGCCATCCCAGCCCTCCACCAGCATGTCAAAGACTGCACTGTCCATGCACTGAGGCAATCAGTCAGTGAAAAGGTGCACCTCGCAACAGATGTATGGACCAGTAGGCATGGCCAGGGACGTTATGTGTCCATCACGGCGCACTGGGTAATGTGGTGGATGCAGGGTCCACAGGGGACAGCCATAGTGGGACAGTTCTGCCTAGCCCACGGTCTAGGAAACAGTTGGCTGTAGGCATTCGCCACCCCTCCTCCTCCTCCTCCAGAAGTGACAGCTCATCCACAGAGCACAGTCGCACGACCACTCCATCCGCAGCTGCCAGTGTTGAACACGAGGTGTCCCATTATGGAACAGCTAGTGGTAAGATTCAGCAGGCTGTGTTACAAATGAAGTGTTTGGGTGACAACAGACACACCGCGGAAGTACTGGCTGAGTACTTGCAGCAAGAAACTCGGTCATGGTTGATCAGTGTACATCTTGAGGCAGGCAAAGTAGTCAGTGATAATGGAAGAAATTTTATGGCTGCCATAGCCCTTTCAGAACTGAAACACATACCTTGAACCTGGTGGTGCAGTAATTCCTCAAAAATTATCCAGAGTTACCAGCCCTGCTCCTGAAGTTGCGAAGACTTTGCTCTCACATCCGCTGGTCGCCCGTACACTCCAGCCGTATGCTGAACCATCAGCGATCGCTGAATCTTCCCCAGCACCGACTAATAATCAATGTTGCAACAAGGTGGAACTCCACACTGCACATGGTTCAGAGGCTGTGCGAACAGAGACGTGCTGTAATTAATTTGTGGGAGGATACACATACAGGGGCAAACACTTGGATGGCAGACATGGAGTTGTCTGGTGTGCAGTGGACAAAGCTACAAGACCTCTGTCAAGTCCTTCAGTGTTTTGAGGAATGCACACGACGCCATCATAAGCATGAGCATCCCACTAATGTGTCTGACGATGCAAAGTTTCACGCACATTAAGGAGCAGGCGTCTGCAGCCGAAGAGGAGGGAAGCCTTGATGACAGTCAGCCATTGTCTGCTTAGGGAACTCTCCTTGATGAGGTGGCCGACGAAGAGGAGGAGGAGGAGGATGGGAATGAATATTTATGGGAGGAGGATGCTTCTCGGAGGGCAATAGAAACTGGTGGTGTTGCAAGGTCAGGTACAGGGTTTTTGTGGGACACAAGTGATGTTGATTTGCAAGAAAGTGCTCCTCAACCCAGCACAAGCAGTGAATTGACACCTGGAACATTGGCCCACATGGCTGAGTATGCCTTGCGTATCCTAAAAAGGGACACCCGCGTTATCAAAATGATGACCGATGACGATTACTGGTTGGCCTGCCTCCTGGATCCACGATATAAAGGAAAATTACAAAAAAAATCATGCCACATGAGAACCTTGAGCAAATATTGGCTACTAAACAAGCAACTCTTGTAGACCGTTTGGTTCAGGCATTCCCAGCATGCAGCGGCGGTGATGGTTCTCACATGAGCCGTAGGGGGCAACATGGCAGAGGTGTTAGAGGTGCACAAATCCGAAGTGGCGTTGGACAGAGGGGTTTTATGACCAGGTTGTGGAGTGATTTCGCAATGACCGCTGACACGACAGGTACTGCTGCATCGATTCAAAGTGACAGGAGACAGCATTTGTCCATTATGGTTACAAACTACTTTTCCTCCCTTATCGATGTTCTCCCTCACAGGTCATTCCCCTTTGATCACTGGACATCTAAAATAGACACCTGGCCTGAATTGGCAGAATATGCATTACAGGAGCTCGCTTGCCCTGCTGCTAGTGTGCTATCAGAAAGAGTATTCAGTGCTGCTGGTTCAATACTGACCGAAAAAAGGACACATCTGGCTACCCAATATGTTTATGATCTAACCTTCATTAAAGTGAACCAAATATGGATTTTAAATTATTTTGCCCCACTTTCCCCTGCTGACACGTAGCTTGCCTGAAAAATCCTCTTACTGACTTCTCCAATTCCTCCATTTGCAGCTGCTGAATGTCCACCATAGGCCATTTTTATACCTCCCTAAATGGGCTGACTCCCCCCACAGGGCCGTGGTCACCACCTGGCGAAAGCACCCGTGCAAGTACCGTTTGCCTGGACTGGTGGGTAGGCCCACTCTTGGGCGACGGCGCTGGCACAGGGTCCCTCATAGTGCAAAGAAGTGTCTCTGAAGGTGGTGGTGCACAACCAACGTCAGACACACCGTCATAATATGAGGGGCCCTGTGCCAGTACCGCCGCCCACAAGAGAGTGTTCCCCCCAGCTCGAACAGTGCTCTACCACTTGAAATACTTACCTCTCCCTGCTCCACCACTGTGTAGTCTGTGCTGTTAAATCCATCAATGGCACTGCCAATACAAATTTGTTGAAATGATAGATGATAGTTAAAATATACAGGGGCCCTGGCCTCCATTTAGACCAGTTAATACTTTGCGCCTGCTACCACTGTTTGCTACTCTGCAGAGGAGCACACCCCTGTACCTAGCTATGCCACCTGTTTATATATGAACAATTTTTTGGCAGACATTTAGCCCACTTTATTATTTGGGCCTACTAACTGTGTCTGCCACTCATTACAGGTGTCCTCCACTGAACAAAGCAATGCCGCCTGTTTAGTCCTGTTACCAATTTTGAACTGCATTTAGGCTACTTTATTATTTGGGCCTACTAACTGTGTCTGCCACTCATTACAGTTGTCCTCCACTGAACAAAGCAATGCCACCTGTTTAGTCCTGTTACCAATTTTTAACTGTATTTAGCCTACTTTATTATTTGGGCCTAGTAACTGTGTCTGCCACTCATTACAGTTGTCCTCCACTAAACAAAGCAATGCCACCTGTTTATTCCTGTTACCAATTTTGAACTGCATTTAGCCTACTTTATTATTTGGGCCTATTAACTGTGTCTGCCACTCATTACAGTTTTCCTCCACTGAACAAAGCAATGCCGCCTGTTTAGTCCTGTTACCACATTTGAACTGCATTTAGCCCACTTTATTATTTGGGCCTATATCTGTGTTTCCTCCTCATCCTGCCCATTGCCCAGCCAATGCTATATGAGTCTGCTGGTACATTGGCCCAGACCACTACATTCCCCTTGCATTTTACACAGCCAGAATCTGACCCTGCTGAAAGTCAGGTTCCTTTTCCCGCATACTATACCACCTTACACGGGGACAAAGAGGAAGGTGCAGATGAAAGTGCAGGTTCCTTCATCAGGTGGGGGGGCATACTCGTTGGTGACGTTGGCCCCTCATAGTACGCAAAAGTGTCTCTGCCACCATCAAACACACCGCCGTACTATGAGGGGCCCTGTGCCAGTGCCAATATCAACGAGTGCCCCCCCTGCTTGCTCAGGATCACAGCACTTGCAAAGTTGAAATACTTACCTCTCCCTGCTCCACCGCCGTGACGTATTCCGCGTTTCCTGGGCCCACGAAAATCTTGCGCCAGCCCTACCCCCCCACAACTTTAGCCAAATGACCCCCAGTTTTCAATGCCTAACTATTATTATAAAGTAAATTAAGATTGACAAGCTTCAGTAATAAGAATTGATGTTTTTGGCATTAAAATGGGCATTGTAGGTGTTTTCCTGTCCTCCACTCACTGCCTACTTGGATTCCCCATTGACTTGCATTGGGTTTCGTGTTTCAGTCGCCCCCCGACTTTTCGCAATAATCAGCCGATTTTTTTGACAAAGTCGGGTTTCGCAAAACTCGACTCGATCCGAAAAAAGTAAAAGTCGCTCAACTCTATTTGCATGTGGTAATTTCCCGATGAAGAAGCAACTTATACTTTGAAACGCGTCAAATTAAGCACCATCTTTTAATTCATCATATCTAGATTAATGTTTTATTCAGCAGCACGGACAATATCCACATTCACTTTACTCTGACAAGGTCATAATTGACTTTTAGGATTGCTACTCCAAATAGATGGTGCTAGAGCTTCAGTCCTCTTATTCTCTGCTCTGAAGAGGATATATGCATCTTAAAAATTTGCAAATGAGCACTGCCTGGCCTATAAGTCTCCTTATGTTGGGCTGGCAATCTCCACAAAGAGAAACGTTCCCGTGGCCTTAAAAAAAGTGTCTATTCTCTATATTGCTGTTCTTTCTAATGGTGGTTAAACTAATGAAGTAGCTGTTAAGTAGAAGACAGCTATCTCTCCTGACTTCCCCATACACACAAACATTTATGTGTTTTCAATGGGAAGAAAATAAAAAATCAAATGTTTGACAGTTCTGGCAGTTGGTCATCTCATAGAGGACAAAAGTATCAGGTGTTTGAGTCTATCTATCTGGAGAGAGTTGTGTGGACCCTATATACTTTAGAAAATGTGGATGGTTCGTTAGTCGATCATGCATGCCTCCATTCATGCTTGGTAGGACCGCCGGAGATAGACGGCACTGCACTCAGAAGATCTTCTGGACTCCCATAAGAATGAGTAGAGTGACAGTGTGCATGTTCAACCACCGCTTTATTCGCTCTTCAGAGTCCCAGTTCTTTGGTGGAAGTCATAGCAGTCAGATGCCTAACAATAAGAATGTTGCCCTCTATAACTTCAAAACTGGAGAACACCCCTTGATATGGATGGTGGCCTTTAGATATATTTCAGATGCTGTTAGCAATCTATGATCAGCATCTAATGCCAAGTGTATATAAACTATTATTATATAGAGAAATAAAAGCCATATAGAATAATGGTGTGTACGTTATGTGTAAAGTTACCTTTAGCTAACCAAATCCTCTCACCTTACTGTTTTTCACATCCTAAAGGACATGCCAGTTATTCACCTTGGGATTATGATCCTGGGTTTACCACTTCCTAAGAGACTTTAATGCTCCCTTCAAGCAAAGACTTAGCATGCGGAACTGTGCACTATCAGTGTTAGCAGCAATAAATTAACTCTTAACATACTACGGCCAATGGCAAACAATAATGATGTTGTCAAGTTGAAAAATGGGTCAAGGGAAGCTTTAGAGAAATGGCCATACACTGGTTCCATGACCAAATCAATGTAATGCCAAACTGTTCTTCTATTTGGAATCAAGACTAGAGGTGTTTGACTCCCACACATTATGTCATCCTACACCATAATCCCAGTAGTGGAGCCAGTGTGCGATTCCCTTGTGAAGGTCTCTTCATGGAATTGCCCATGTGGTCACCAGATCAATCTCCAGCAATCATTGTGTCCAATCAAAAGTGGGACTCATCATTGAGATGGAGAGACCAACATTCCATCCTCCATTCCGCATGTGTTCTCACTCAGTAGATGGAAAAAGTGGTGGCGTGAAGTCAGTGCAAGACCTATAGCTCAATCTCTTGCCCATAGCCCAATGTTATCCAACTGACTGTTGATGTTTTGTTTGCTGCCTAAGTCTTAATATGTGCTATTCAATTTTACTTTTAATAAGAAATGGATAAATAGAACCAGTGGTATGGTCACTACTCCAAAGCCATCAATACCATATGCTCAGACAATCTCTTTAATAACATCACTTAGGCTACTTTCACACTAGCATTAACTGCAATACGTTAAAATGCGTCGTTTTGCAGAAAAAACGCATCCTGCAAAAGTGTTTGCAGGATGCGTTTTTTCCCCATAGACTTGTATTAGCGACGCATTGCGACGGATTGTCATACGTCGTGTCCGTCGTACGACGTATGCGTCGAAATTTGGCGACACGTCGTCGGCAAAAAACGTTGATTGTAACGTTTTTTGTCTCCGCCTAAAAAACGTGTCGCGACGCATCCTGCGGCATGCGTCGTTGGCTACAATGGAAGCCTATGAGCGACGGATACGTCGGGACACGTCGTACGACGCAATGCAGCGCTGCAATACGTTTTTTTACACTGAGCATGCTCAGAAGCTGGATTTTGTTGCCAATTGGCCAGACACCCCCAAATCTATATAAACCTGGCCTGGGCCTTCAACCCCACATATGCCAGCAAGAAGACAGAGAGGAGAAGACTGCCAGCAAGAGCCAGCCTGCCACAAGACTCCAGCCAGCCTGCCACAAGACCCCAGCCAGCCTGCCACAAGACTCCAGCCACCATAGAGCCAGTGTGAGTATTGCCATTTTTGTGTGCGTCTGCGTGCCTGTGCATTTTTGTGTGTATGAGGTACTACTGACTACAGCAAGAGCTTAAAACCTGAAGAGAACCTGAGGCCTGCCATCGTCCTGCACCAGCCAGTGCAATGCTAGAGTCCAGATCCACCATGATGCCAGCCACTGTGAAGACCTGCAGCTCCAGCCGGAGGACTGTCAGCCTTTTTTATGTGTGTGCGTATGCGTCTTCTGTTTTGGTCCACCTTTGTGCCTTTGTTGTACATATGTGTATTTGCATAAAGCTTATGTGCTTTTGTGTGTGTGTGTGTGTGTGTGTGTGTGTGTGTGTGTATTTTTGTACGGCTGTGTGTATTTGTATGTATGTATTCATGTGCCAGCACCTCATTATGCCTTCGCCAATCTTATGCCTGTTCATGTGGGAGGGTATGTGTCCACGTTCAGAATTGCATCAGGATTTGGTCAGGATTTTACATCAGTATTTGTAAGCCAAAACCAGGAGTGGGTGATAAATGCAGAAGTGGTGCATGTTTTTCTATTATACTCTTCCTCTAATTGTAAGGGTATGTTTCCACGTTCAGTTTTGCTTCAGGCTTTGGTCAGGATTTTATGCAAGTAAAATCCTGACCAAAACTGCACCTGAGGTCACTGGCAGGTCACCTGCGGTGTACCTGCGTGTTTTGCTCATTGTAGCAACATGCTGCGTTTTGAAAAAACGCACCGCGCATGCGTTTTCGCGGCAAAAACGCATGCGTTTTTTAACGCATAGTGGAGTCGGGATTTCATTAAATCCCCTCCACTATGCTGTAACATCTGGACGCTGCGTTTTTGACACTGCGGAAAAACGCAGCGTCAAAAACGCAGCGTTTCCTGAACGTGGAAACATACCCTAAGGGTATGTTTCCACGTTCAGGATTGCATCAGTCTTTGGTCAGGATTTTATGCAAGTAAAATCCTGACCAAAACTGCACCTGAGGTCACTGGCAGGTCACCTGTGGTGTACCTGCGTGTTTTGCTCATTGTAGCAACATGCAGCGTTTTGAAAAAACGCACAACGCATGCGTTTTCGCGGCAAAAACGCATGCGTTTTTAAACGCATAGTGGAGTCTGGATTTCATAAAATCCCATCCACTATGCTGTAACATCTGGACGCTGTGTTTTTGACGCAGCAGAAAAACGCAGCGTCAAAAACGCAGCGTTTCCTGAACGTGGAAACATACCCTTACACTCCTGGTTTTGGATTACAAAAACTGATGGAAAATCCTGACCAAATGCTGATGCAATCCTGAACGTGGACACATACCAGGCATGTTTGTGTGCGTCTTGTTGATTGCATGTGCATTTGTCCATGCCTTAATTGGTTAATTGCCTTTTTCTGATGTATTTACTAAGTATAGTGGTGTGTGCAGCAAGTGGTTTAAATGTGGTTTTTTTTTTTTTCTCAATTTTTTTTGTTTAAATCGGATGTATTTTTGCAAAGTCTAGTGGTCTGCAGCTTGTGGTTTGAATGTGTGAGCGTGCTTTTTTTTTTTTTCTATTTAAAAGTGTTGATTTTCTTATTACTGTTGAAACCATTCGCAGTTGATGCCCTTGTATTTAAAATAAAGAGCATTTCAGCTCCTAATTGTGATGTTAAAAAAAAAAGAAAGAAAAAAAGAAAAGAAAATAATAAAATGTTTGTTAAAAAAATGTCCGTAGTATCATTTCAGAAAGGTAAATTTAAAACTGGTTTATGTACCAATGGTTACACATGCAATACAGAGTTGGTTGAGGGCTCTTTTTTTAATAAAGGTTATACTGTAAAGGTTTTTTGGGGGAGGTGATTTTTGAAAATAAAATGTGGTAAAGATATTTTTACATGGTGGGTTCACATTTAAAAATATTTTTTTGGGGACATGGAAATGAATGGTATAACGTGCACCTGTTTTTGGGTTTTGGTGTTCACCTTTAATGAACTTTTCTCACATCATTTTAGCAAGGTGTTTATTAAAACATTACCTAGTTCAGGGGGTGGTCTAACTATAAATCCATTATACTTATTATAGATACACCAGGGACCAGGACCACAGCCGCCGCCTGTGTTCCCCACCAGGACCAGCCCACCAGGACCACAGCCACAAATCTTGAAAAGTAAGTTTTGAAGACCCCAAATCTGCTACTTCAATGTGTAGAGCAGATTGCAAGTGTCTTTTAACTTACAGAGACCCCAGGACCACAGCCGCCAGCTGTGTTCCCCACCAGGACCAGACCACCAGGACCAGCCCACCAGGACCACAGCCACAAATCTTGAAAAGTAAGTTTTGAAGACTCCAAATCTGCTACTTCAATGTGTAGAGCAGATTGCAAGTGTCTTTTAACTTACAGAGACCCCAGGACCACAGCCGCCGCCTGTGTTCCCCACCAGGACCAGACCACCAGGACCAGCCTACCAGGACCACAGCCACAAAGCTTGAAAAGTAAGTTTTGAAGACTCCAAATCTGCTACTTCAATGTGTAGAGCAGATTGCAAGTGTCTTTTAACTTACAGAGACCCCAGGACCACAGCCACCGGTTATCCCACCAGGACCACAGCCACCGGCCTTTGTACATCAACAATGTCCTCTTCTGACAGCCCTCCTCCACAGCAACAGCGTGTATTGATAAGTTAACACAAAAAATGTTTTTGTTTTTTTTTTTGGTTTTTTAATTTACACTTTTGTTGATCACTACATGCATAAATTATGTTTAAACAGGAAGCTGAATCAGATGAGGAGCTGTCAGAAGGGGGCGAGACGGGTGGAGAGATGCAAGTGGAGGAGGAACCAAGTGTAAGTAGTGGTGAAACAGTTGCTTCACACATCACACTGCACCATACACAAAACAGATTTTCATACATAACTAAACACAGAAAACATGCCTACATTACTGAGAATTTGTTTCCTTTATTTCAGTCTCCTGCTGCTCCTGCTGCTGCTTCTGAACAGTCAGCAAACCGTGAAGGTTCTCCCAGCCGCTCCCAGAGTCGGCAGAATCGTTGCCGCGGTTGGCCATCAGTGAGTTTTTTTTTGGGGGGGGATTCTATTGGTACTTTTGTGTTTCAGTGTATTAATTTTTTTGTTTTCTACTTCTTTTTTTTTGCACAGGCTTCACAGCGTGCTCCCGCCGAAGACTTTGACGATGATATTGACATCGACAGTCTCATTGAGGAGGTTCGCGAGCGGGAGCCGCTGTGGAACATGGCTGACCGCAGGCATGCTGATACCAGTGTCACCCGTCGGCTCTGGGGGGAAGTATGCCAGAACATCTTTCCAAGGTGGGAGGACCTTCATCCACAACAGCAGAGCAAAATATGTAAGTATTCACTTTTCAGTGATGTTTTGAGCTGACTGTAATGTATTGCATTTACCAATTTTTTTTCTTTTCATTCTTGTCTTCACAGGTGGAAAGGTTAGGAAGCGTTGGCGGTTTACTGAGGGATCGCTTTAAGAGGGAATTTAACGAGGAGATGCAGGCCCCGAGTGGCTCAGCAGGAAGGAAGAGGAGCAGATATAAATATGGCATGGCCCTCTCCTTCCTGAGGCGAACCATGCTGAGCAGAGTGTAAGTATTCTACAGCCCACTAATAACCATGTTAACCTGTCTAACTTAGTTTGGTTTCAGTCAGGGCTTTTTCATATCAATATATTAATTGTTTTTGTTCTTTCTTTCACAGCACCTTCTCCAGCCACCGGGCGCCTGCATCTTCCTCTGCGCCCTCTGGAGCGATCCCTCCTGAGTCCGCCACCGAGGGCCACGTCGGTAGGCCCCACACCTCTGACCCCTCCTCTGACCCCTCTGTTCCCTCCACTTCATCCGCCCCAAGCAGTGGAGCATTATTGCAGCCTTCCTTGCTCGCATCTGATGCTCAACAGATAACGTTCCCTTTACCCCACCCCTCTGATCCTGCCACCTCTAGACCACCATTAGATTTGTGGCAGCAGCGACAGAGGGGTCAGAAAAGGAGCTATGCTCCTGAGTTCTTACATCTGAATGCATCCTTCCAAAGCTCTTTCAAAATTTTGGGAGAGCAAGTGACTGCTGGTTTCAACATGGTGCAGTCACGCATCAGTGAAACAAGCCATGAAACCAGCAGTCGCTTGGATAGGCTGCATTCAGATATAAGTCAGTCTCCAGCCAATCTTTTTTTTCAATCCATGCTCAGGAGCATGGAAAAGCTTTCTTTTGAGCAACAGATGCGGGTAATGAATACCTGCCATAATGCTCTACTGAAGGCCCTTCATGAACCCCAATCTACCCCCACACCTCCCCACACATCCACTACAATTCCACCCCAGGCCCCACCCCAGGCCCCATTTCCACACCATGCCCCATTTCCACACCATGCCCCACCCCAGGCCCCATTTCCACACCATACGCCACAATACCCACACCAGCCCCAATACCCACACCAGCCCCAATATCAAACCCAGCCCCAATCCCCACGCCAGCCCCATTACCAAACCAAGCCCCAAACCCCATGCCAGTCCCAATACCCAACCCAGTCCCAATACCCAACCCAGTCCCAATACCCAACCCAGTCCCCATACCCATCCCGGCCCCCAAACCAAATTCCTTCCCCAATGTTTTCTTCCTTGCCCAGCTTTTCTTCCCCAGTAAGTATTCCCCCTACCCCAACACCACCCCTCGCTGGTCAGCCTCCTGCTTTTACCCCCCCTTCCACTGCACCCCAACCAAGTAGGGTTTCCCCACCTATCGACGTGGTCCAACCTTCCAGCCCCTCCTCCCCTTGTATCTCCACCCCACAGTTTGAAGACTTGTAAAACATGTTATTATGTTGAAGTTTATTCATGTTATAAAAAAAAAATTGAAAATAACTAATCTATTTCTATTTTTTTGGCAGAAAAATAAAAAAAAAGTTAAAATAAAATTAAGTATGATTTAAATTCTACTCTTTGTGTGTGTGGATTCATTAAGGTAATATGGTAACTAATAAAAAAGGTAAAATCAAAATAAACACCAGACGTGTGAAAAGTCTAACATATTGGTTTTATTACCAAGAAAACCACGCTTTTGGACCTTTTTTTTTGGGGGGGGGAACACATTTTTTACATAAACAAAACACATGGAAAACATGTCACACAATCATGTCTTGCCATGGAATCCGCCCGACTGGTGACACAAAATAATCCCCAAACTGGTCCCTCATCCTGGTAACAGAACCTGTGGAGCGAACAGAGCTGCTGCGGTAATCCCACAAGGTTGTCTCCAATTCTTTGTCATCCAAGGAAACTGGCTCCTTTGAAAGGACAAAGTTATGGAGCACCACACATGCCTTAACAACCTCGTCTACAGTTGTGGTTTGCAGTTTGATTGCCGTCAGCAGAACTCGCCACTTTGCCGTCAATATACCAAAAGAACACTCGACTACTCTTCTTGCTCTAGTAAGGCGGTAATTAAATACCCGTTTGGTACGGGTTAAGTCCCGGCTACTATATGGTTTCAGTAGGTGCGGCGAGAGTTGAAACGCTTCATCACCTACACAAACATATTCCATGGCTGGTTCACTTGTTCCTGGGAGTGGTCTGGCTGGCGGGAAATCGTATGTCTCTCCATACAGGCAACGACCCATTGGAGAGTTTTTAAAAACTTGAGAATCGTTGGACTGGCCATACGCTCCTATGTCCACGGCAAGGAACTTGCAGTTGGCGTCTGCAATAGCCATGAGTACGATTGAGAAATATTTCTAGTAATTGTAGTACTGCGACCCTGTTCCTGCCGGTTTTGAAATCCTTATGTGTTTCCCGTCAACGGCACCAACACAATTTGGGAAATAGCAAATTTGCTGAAACTGTTCTGCACTTCTCAACCAGATGTCCATGGATGGTTGGGGGATATACTCCGGCTGTAAAATGTCCCAAATAGCCCGACATGTCTCCTTCACTATTCTGGAAATAGTGGAAATGCCCAGCCGGAATTGGTAATGGAGCGAAGTCAGAGATTCACCCGTAGCTAGGAAGCTGAAACAAAAAAAAAGAAAGGTTAGAAAAAATTGCACAGACCAACAACCCTTTTTTTTTTTTTTTGGTTTCCTGGTAAAGTTTCAATAAATGGCACTGTGAACATTTTTTTAAGGACGGGACATACAATAAAACCTGCATGAAACCGGTGTAAAATAGTGGAATGGCCGCAAACAATACAAAAATTACATGCTGCAGAAAATAGTACGCAATATGTCAGCGCAGTATTGTCTGCAGCATGTAATATAACATTAAATATGAGCAATGACATAAAAAAAGCAGTTGCATGTCAACAAACCAAAAAAAAAACATTCTGCAGAAAATGCAACGCAATGTTTCAGCGTAGTATTTTCTGCAGTATGTTATATGACACTCAATATGAGCAATGACATTAAAAAAAAGCAGTGGAATGGCCGCAAACAATACAAAAATTACATGCTGCAGAAAATAGTGCGCAATATGTCAGCGCAGTATTGTCTGCAGCATGTAATATAACATTCAATATCAGCAATCAAAGAAAAAAAAGAGGCTTACCGCAGGGTCACCATCAGCCGCTCCGCCGGTGTGATGGCAAGCCTCATCCTTGTGTCCTGCCTTCGGATGACATCCTCCAGTTTTTCAAGCAAATTGTCAAAATGTTCCATCCTCATCCGCACGTAATTGTAGAATTTGTGTGGATTGTGCCGCAACTCCAGGTACAGAGTGGACTGGACACCCCGGGTCATCCGTAGTTGATTAATCGGATGAATCCACAGTCGTCTCCGTCTCCGTTGCTGCAGAAGCATCCTACGCCTTTCCGCTGCCGCCTCCTTCTCCCGCACTATGATATCCAGGCGATTCGTCTCAAATATAACGTCAGTAACCAAACTCGCAATCCTCCCAAGAACACCTTCCATCGCTGCCACAAAACTAAAACCCTCAAAGATCGGCTGTAAAAACAGTAACTATATAGTTTTCCATATTTTCCAGTAGCCAATCAAATTTGGGAGCCTCCCATTTTAAAAACGGATCCGTCGTAAAAACGGATGCAACGGATGGTAAAAACGTATGCAACGCATCCAGTATTTCGACGGAACCGTTTAGCGGATTTGCGACGGATCCGTCGAAATGCTGTATGCGTTGCATACGTTTTTCACTTTTTTTTTATGCATCCGTTTTTTCGGCAAAAAGACAATTTGTGATGGTTTGCAGTTAACGCTAGTGTGAAAGTAGCCTTACAGTACTTAATAAATTGAGATGTTGTGAAAATGTTGCCTCCATTTTTTTTTTACCATTTGCAAATCATCAACATGTTTGTCCATTCTGTGGTTTCCATAATTCCACATCTTTTACTTCTTGGTGTCACAATTTCAAAATTGAGGTGTATATAATGTATTAAAACAAAATACAGGCTTCTTTTTACTTTGCTATGTCCATTCCCTGTTTTAAGCTATTACAAAAGCCTGCCGTGTGGTATCACATTCACATCATCTCATTTAAAGAAAGTGCACATCCATTTCTAGAGGTATCGCCCTTGTGTCAATGTAGTATTGATTGAGACTTATGTATGGAAACCTAGTGATTCCAGAAAAAATCAATATGCATGGGATTCTATTTTTAATACTTCCTTTATATTTTATTTTACAGAATAGAAGAATAAAAATGTGGGATTCATAATTGATTTCTGATTATGCCGCGGTTTCCTTTTCAGATCATTTAATTGGATAATTTAGCTATAAAATCCACCTCAACCACGTTATGTTATTTCAAGCCAACCTTTTTGTGGAGTTTTAATAGCCTATTAAAATGTAACAGTTTCAATCTGTATTTAATCAAAATCTTTATCAAATCAGTTAGTGCTACCGCTATAATGTTCCACGTCAGGAACTAGGGTGTGGCGGATTTGTCTCAATATTTAAAACACTGTGAATATTTAAAAAAAAAAAAAAAAGACTACTATACAACTGTGGTGAAATAATAGCTAAGGCTGCTACCGAGCTGTAGAAGCTTTATGTGCTGCCATGTTACGCCTCTGTGTAGTACTGTCATATGGATTTACCTAACAGTACAGTAAGAACCTTACAAGTCTATGAATATCTTACAGCTTTGTAGAACATGAGCTAGTGTACAGCTGTAATGCATCTATGTGCATGAGGCTCGAGGCTTGACTGTTTAAGGACTTTCTTCCTGCATATGGACATGGTCTGCAGAAGGCATCTTTAGACCAATTGCAGATGTCTAATTTTCCTGTGTTTAGCCACAGATCTCCTGTCCTAAAATACACAGCTTTCGAGGCATATATCGTATTGTTGAGCTAAGGGCAAGAGAAAACATGGTTCAATTGTGGGCTAGGAAACTCGGACTTATGAAGCCAACTTAGGGTCACATTAACTCCCACTGATTTTGGATTAATTTTACCAGTATGTTATAATTATGAAAATCAATGTTGAAGCTGTCAACACCGCACTTAAACATCTTATAGTGATGTAGTGCATTGCCACGGTTTGTATGTTGTTTAATCTGGTTTGTGGCCTACAACAGCTGGTTAGCTGCAGACAGGATTAAAGATGTTGTCAGGTCCAAAATGATTAGTCTACTTGTATTGAACAAGCCTGCGGCCGCTAGTTGGCCATGTCCACTGGATGGCCGGATCACTAGATGGGGCGTGGCCACTCTCAATTCAAGTGTATGGAGCAAGGCCACGTCCACTTGTCGGGCTCTGGCCAGAAGTGTGTATAACGCAAAAGTACCCAATGGTCACAGCTCAGAAACGTGAGAATCCTCGCAGCGCACAGTTTTGCGCCAGGGGAATTCACACAGAGTGACTGCAGACTTATCATTTTGAACCGGGCAACACTATTAACCTTTGGGGGTCAGCTCATGGTCAAAGGAAACTTTAGGGTACCGTCACATTTAGCGACGCTGCAGCGATCTAGACAACGATGCCGATCGCTGCAGCGTCGCTGTGTGGTCGCTGGAGAGCTGTCACACAGACAGCTCTCCAGCGACCAACGATGCTGAAGTCCCCGGGTAACCAGGGTAAACATCGGGTTACTAAGCGCAGGGCCGCGCTTAGTAACCCGATGTTTACCCTGGTTACCAGTGTAAATGTAAAAAAAAACAAACACTACATACTTACATTCCGGTGTCTGTCGGTTCCCCCGGCGTTCTGCTTCCCTGCACTGTAAGCGCCGGCCGTAAAGCAGAGCGGTAACATCACCGCTGTGCCCTGCTTTATGGCCAGCCGGCACTGACACAGTGCAGGGAAGCAGAACGCCGGGGGACCCGACAGACACCGGAATGTAAGTATGTAGTGTTTGTTTTTTACATTTACACTGGTAACCAGGGTAAATATCGGGTTACTAAGCGCGGCCCTGCGCTTAGTAACCCGATGTTTACCCTGGTTACCAGTGAAGACATCGCTGAATCGGCGTCACACACGCCGACTCAGCGATGTCTGCGGGAGATCCAGCGATGAAATAAGGTGCTGGCCTTCTAGCTCTGACCAACGATGTCACAGCAGGATCCTGATTGCTGCTGCGTGTCAAACACAACGATATCGCTATCCAGGACGCTGCAACATCACGGATCGCTAGCGATATCGTTGTTAAGTTGTTCAGTGTGAAGGTACCTTAATTTCCTGTTGTTGGGCAGATAGGGAAGAATATGGAGAAGGAAAGTACTGATGGTCCTATTCTTCGCACACATGCATTGAATAGGGGTGTTGTGTTCGAAAAAGGGAGAGCAAACTCGGATAGTAAAAGTAAACAAGGATTGAGTGTCAGAAGGATTCCTTATTCTGAGGCTCAGGCAAGTGGGACTTAAGCCCCCGTCACACTAAGCGAGGTCGCTAGCGAGATCGCTGCTGAGTCACAAGTTTTGTGACGCAACAGCGACCTCAGTAGCGATCTCGCTATGTTTGACACGTAGCAGCGACCAGGCCCCTGCTGTGAGATCGCTGGTCGTGTCGGAATGGCCTGGACCTTTTTTTGATCGGTGAGGTCCCGCTGGGTAGCACACATCGCTGTGTTTGACCACCACAACCCCTTTGTATGAGAGACCAATGCCCAAAGCCCATAACTTCACTCTCCAAAATCTCTGAAGGGGAGCTTGCTCATCTTCTCTCCAAATCACACCTCACCACTTGTGCACTTGACCCCATCCCATCCCACCTCCTCCCCAACCTCACCACCACACTAATCCCATCCCTAACCCATCTCTTCAACCTATCACTAACTTCTGGTACCTTCCCCTTAGCCTTCAAACATGCCACAATCACACCTATCCTCAAAAAGCCATCCCTTGACCCAAGCAGTATGTCCAGCTACCGCCCCATATCTTTGCTCCCATTTGCTTCCAAACTTCTTGAGCAGCACGTCCATGCTGAACTTTCCTCTCACTTTGCATCTAACTCTCTCTTCGACAACCTACAATCTGGCTTCCGTCCCCACTATTCCACTGAGACTGCCCTGACCAAAATTACTAACGACTTACTTACAGCCAAAGCTAACAGACAATTCTCTATACTCCTCCTCCTAGACCTGTCCTCTGCCTTCTCCTCTGTCCACAGTTGACCACTGCCTCCTACTACAGATCCTCACTTCCTTTGGGGTCAAAGACCTTGCCCTATCTTGGATCTCCTCATACCTTGCCAACCGCACATTTAGCGTTTCCTACTCCCATACTACCTCTTCATCTCGTCCCCTCTCTGTTGAAGTCCCCCAAGGCTCTGTCCTAGGACCCTTACTCTTCTCAATCTATACACTCGGCCTGGGACAACTCATAAGGACCTATGGCTTCCAGTACCATCTATATGCCGATGACACTCAGATCTACCTCTCTGGCCCAGATGTCACCTCTCTGCTCTCCAGAATCCCAGAGATTCTATCAGCCATATCCTCCTTCTTCTCCTCTCACTTCCTCAAGCTCAATGTGGACAAATCTGAACTCATTATCTTTCCTCCATCACATATATCTTCCCTACCTGATCTATCTATCAAATAAATGAAATCACACTTTCCCCTGTCCCCAAAATCTGCTGCCTCCGAGTAACCCGTGATTCTGCCCTGTCCTTCAAACCGCACATCCAAGCTCTCGCCACCTGCTGTTGCCTCCAGCTCAAAAATATTTCCAGAATCCGTCTTTTCCTCAACCCACACTCTACCAAAATGCTTGTGCATGCCCTAATCATCTCCCGCCTCAACTACTGAAACATACTCCTCTGTGGCCTACCTTCTAACACTCTCGCACCTCTCCAGTCCATCCTTAACTCTGCTGCCCGACTAATTAATCTCTCTCCTCGCTACACTCCTGCTTCCCCTCTTTGCAAATCCCTTCACTGGCTCCCAATTTCCCAGCGTATCCAGTTTAAATTACTAACACTGACCTACAAAGCCATCCATAACCTTTCTCCTCCGTATATTTCCGTACAAATCTCTCAATATCTTCCCACACGTAATCCCCGGTCCTCCCAAGACCTCCTCCTCTCCTCCACGCTTATTCGCTCCTCACCCAATTGCCTCCAAGACTTCTCCCGAATATCACCCATCCTCTTGAATTCAGTGCCCCAACACATCCGGTTATCCACTACTTTTGGATCCTTCAAAAGAAACCTGAAAACCCACCTCTTCAAAGAAGCTTACAGCCTGTAAAGACCACACGGCCACCTCAACACCATTGGAGCTACTGCAACCCTCGACCTACTGTCTCCTTCCCCATAATCCTGTAGAATGTAAGCCCACAAGGGCAGGGTCCTCTTCCCTCTGTACCAGTCTGTCATTGTTAGTTTTGATTACTGTAAGTGATATTTGCATTTTGATTTAACCCCTTCTCATGTACAGCACCATGGAATTAATGGTGCTATATAAATAATAATAATAATAACAGGGAAACCACAATAAAATGCCTAGGTCACCCTAATAATCCCTTGCCGCTGTGGTTGGCAGAGGTAAATGTAGCCAAACCAGTGGGTCATAGAAGAGAAGATGGCCAGGCTGGGACACATGTTCTCCTTTGGTGAATTTCAGATACAATGGCACACCAAGGAGTATATAGCCTTCACCAAATAGACTTTGAGAATAGATGAGAAGGAGTCATAACAATGCACTTCAGCCTGTGAGGTCCTCACATGAAGAAAGGATGGAAATTCCCATTATGGTTTACTGGTCTAATGTAACATGTAACAGAAGTAAAGTAATGCTATGTGTAACCGAGAAGTTCCTGCCTTTGGATTGTGCAGAAAATGTATTCTTTAAGGGTTATGCCTGCTATCTGATGTCTATACATCTCATCAGTTTTTTCAGTAAAGAAATGTTTATTTTTGGACTCTGATGACTCTCATTCATTTTCTACTTCATTGGGTCCTGACCTGCCATGTCTAAAGACAGAATGTAATCTGCATTGGCATATTGCTAAGGCAACAGCAGCACGCATCCAACCACGATCCCTATTTTTTAAGTATGGTGAGGTTCTGATGCAAACCTCGGCCACGGCAACCTTGCCGGTTACCATAACTTCATATCATCAGAACACTTTATAATTTACCTGGATGGCAACTGTTATCAAAAACTAATGGTATCCATGCACCCTCAACAGCTGCCAGCTGAATGCTTGTTTGACTGACAGCTGTTCCTACAGATGCCTACATCTACATTCACTTTTAAGCCAGCCACACACATTGGACCACTGTCAGTCAAATAGTGCCTTGGTCAATTGCTGGGCCCAAACTGTGTCAGCCGACCATCTCATACAAATATTCGTTACACCGAGCACTCTTGTGTTCTCCATGAGAAAGCCACCAATTGACACATTGGCTAGGAGAACAATGCGATCGACATCACTCCCAAACATTAAATGTCCGGCGCCGCTATTCATATTAGGTCTGTGTCTGAACTAGTCTAGTGGGAGAATGTAGTTTGTACATGTGTTCTCACTTAGTGGATGCTGCCAGATGCCTCTGATGGTGGCTTATCTTCTCTAATGACAAAAGTATAAGGCATTGAAAGTCAACTTGTATAATACTTCATTACCCCTTTAACAACCCTACATGTTATTAAAGGGCAATTTATGACATATCGACAGGAATAAGGCCCCATCGTATGCCACTGGGAAGAGACAGGTGGCTGAACATAGGCGACTCTCTCTATTCTGTTATATGAAAATTGATTGAACTTCCACAAAAGTGATGATTCCAATTCTTCATATAGAGGAAAGACCTTTTATTGGCCACTTTTGACACATCTTGTGGATATACCAAGAATGGCCAAAAAGAGAATATCATTTTAAATCTAAGATATAAATGCGGGCACATTTGAATGAAACAGTACGCACAAGAAATTCATTTAGCCACAGTAAACTTTGCTTTCATGACTGTTTCCTTCTTCAGATATAGGGATATGGAAGGATTGAAGAAATTGTATTATCTAAAACCTAACCTACAGGATGTCTGTATTTGTTCATCCTGACACATGCAAATTTGAAATCCTATTACAGGAAAAGTCTAGTTTCCATAATTTTTTTGTAAACCTTCCTGCTCCTTTACAAAAGCAATATATAACTCTGGGAGGCCACATACACCTGATGGGTGCTAATGTCACCTGCTTTGTTACTGTATTCATTTGCAAAGCAAGTGGCTAAATCTTACTATGGACATATTCAGATTTAATTTCTATGTAGACAAGTTGACTGGCCTCCAAGTCTCCTCTGTTGGGGGAAAACACTGATTTATAAAGGCTGTAAATTAACGTAGCCAATCCTTTGTTTCTCCTTTGATAAGTGGTTTTACATGTTTGACAATTAAATGCTCAGCTTTTTGCTGAATGGTCAGAAATGCTCAGCTCTTTGCTGACCAAATAACATGCGCATTTGGTCAAGTTGAATGGGCAATTAGAACGTGAGATAACTAATTACCTATCTTCTGATTATAGGCCCCTGAACACATTAAATTATTTTGAAAAAAAAACTCACATTTTGGCATAGAGACCACTTGACTCATCTGTTGGGGAGGGAAGGATTGGTAATCTTATGCACCTAACCCAATACCAGAGGTGTCTAGTAGTTGGGCAAACACTATCTTTCGTATATGGACACTTTAAAGGGAGTCAGAATAGGCGGCTTCACAGGAGCGCCAAGCTGGTGATGGGAGTATTTTAGTGCAGGTAGCACATTGCAGCTCTGGCCGGATGCCTCAGAAGAGGATAAGACTGGATGAAGTAAAAATGGACCGGTCATATGGAGCGCAAGTGACACAGTTCAGCTGTTATTAAAAAGTCTTCATTTAATATTTCCACAACACGTTTCAACAGAATAGTTCTGTCTTCTTCAGGTGGCAGTTAACTGACCGGGAACGTTCTTTGTCAAGGACATCTATTGTGGGAGCAGGTAGGAAGAAATCTAGTAGTGCAATAAAATTAATCGTAAGATCTCTTTCATCTCAAGGAAGACCTATGTGGAGCTGGACGCAGGAATCAAGAAATGCGACAAGCAGGATATAAGCCACGGCGAACTCTGGACCACGAGTCCCTTCCTCACGTACACAATTTTTTAATAGGACAGTGTGGCGGATCTCTCTTCTTCTAATTTGCCTATCATGACTTAAGAATTACTGCAGAAAGTTGCCACAAGCCTGATATCCCTTAACTTGTATTTTTGGTACAGTTTTCGGCCATTTGGGGAAACAGTTCTCTAAAAATGTTTGTATAGAAAATAACCTTTATTGTTAAGCATGTAGTTAAGTATAGTATGGTTGATGGTGCTAAATTTTGAAGGCAAAGTTGTCATAGGCTTGTACAGCATGTACTAAAACCATCACATAAAAGATGAATGTGATGTCATTACTGTAGGACCTGCAAGATCCACTGGAGCAGCAGCAGGTAGGTGGCTGAATAGATGAGCAATATTTTTTAGAGCATTATATTCCTTTTCTTACCTTCACCTCATTTAAAAAAAAAAAATTCTGGGCAACCCTTTTAAGTGATATAATTTTACTCAATATTCTAGTGAAACAACAATAATAAGATGATGACTACTTAAAGGGATTCTCCATCTCATATAAAAGTGTCTTTAATGGTACTGTCACGATTGATCTCTGCTGAGTGATTCTTATGCTGTTCTATAAAAACTTGGTCATGCTGAGTTGTCAGTATTTTGATTGACAACTCAGCTGTCCAATCTGTGACTGGGAGGTGCGGGACTTTCTCCAGGTGTTCTGGAGATTACCCTAGCTATTTAACTGAGCTATCTGTCCCTGATCCCTGCCAGATATAGTTTGTGCATTCTCGTGATTGTTTGCCTGATTCTGTTGTTCTGAGCTCTGACCTTCTGCTGCATGAAAATCTGGACCGGGTTCTGACTATCCCTTTTTCTTGTCATTTTGCTTTGATCTGCTATCTTCTGGTATTTTGAACCTTGGACCGTGCATGATTTATACTTTTGTCATTTTCCCTTGGTGATCTACGTGCTCTCTTGGTACTGACCTCAGAACATCTGACTTCTCTGCCTCACAGTCTGTCCGTGACTAACTTAATATTTAGAGGTCCTTTCTTCCATCGCATAAGCACAGACTGCTCCGATGATCTCAGGATGTTATATCCTCTTGTTCTTCAGCCATTTGACATTTTGCCCAGTTAATTCTGTTTTCAGTTGGGTCTATGACATCACATGATTCAGAACTGACTTCCCGAATCCTTCTATGTAGAAATAGGAGGTAAATTTTCTCTCCACAAGTAGTGTTGAGCGATACCGTCCGATACTTGAAAGTATCGGTATCGGAAAGTATCGACCGATACCGGCAAAGTATCGGATCTGATCCGATACCGATACCCGATACCAATACAAGTCAATGGGACTCAAGTATCGGAAGGTATCCCTGATGGTTCCCAGGGTCTGAAGGAGAGGAAACTCTCCTTCAGGCCCTGGGATCCATATTAATGTGTAAAATAAAGAATTAAAATAAAAAAATATTGATATACTCAGCTCTCCGACGCAGCCTGGACCTTACCGCTGGTAACCGGCAGCCTTCTTTGCTTAAAATGAGCGCGTTCAGGGCCTTCCATGACGTCACAGCTTCTGATTGGTCACGGCCGCCCATGTGACCGCCACGCGACCAATCACAAGCCGTGACGTAATTCTCAGGTCCTAAATTCCTAGAAGGGAATTTAGGACCTGAGGGATGACGTCGCGGCTTGTGATTGGTCGCGTGGCGGTCACATGAGCGGCCGCGACCAATCACAAGCCATGACGTCATCTAAGGCCCTGAACGCGCTCATTCTTAGGAAGGAAGGCAGCCGGAAAGAAGCCGAGGGTGAGTATATTCCTATTAGGTATATACTCACCCTCGGACGCGCCCTGCTTCTTTCCGGCAGCCTTCCTTCTTAAGAATGAGCGCGTTCAGGGCCTTAGATGATGTCACGGCTTGTGATTGGTCGCGGCCGCCCATGTGACCGCTCACGCGACCAATCACAAGCCGTGACGTCATCCCTCAGGTCCTAAATTCCTAGAAGGGAATTTAGGACCTGAGGGATGACGTCGCGGCTTGTGATTGGTCGCGTGGCGGTCACATGAGCGGCACGCGACCAATCAGAAGCCGTGACATCATGGAAGGTGCTGAACGCGCTCATTTTAAACAAAGAAGGCTGCCGGTTACCAGCGGTGATGTCCAGGGGCCTCCGGACAGGTGAGTATATCAATATTTTTTATTTTAATTCTTTATTTTACACATTCATATGGATCCCAGGGCCTGAAGGAGAGTTTCCTCTCCTTCAGACCCTGGGAACCATCCAGGATAGCTTCCGATTCCGATTCCCGATACCACAAAAGTATCGGATCTCGGTATCGGAATTCCGATACCGCAAGTATCGGCCGATACCTGATACTTGCGGTATCGGAATGCTCAACACTATGCACAAGTCATCATTAACTGTAAGAGTCTATGGCAGGGGAAGGAGGGAACAGCTCGGTCAGAAGTTGAAGAGGGGAAAGAGTTATGCAGGGAAATAGATTTCATCTTTCTACATAGAGCAGAGAAAAGAGAAGAATTAGCTGGGTAGAAAGGCAAAATGAGCAATTGTAAGTACACAGTGCTATATAATATGATCACTGCAATATATTAAGAGGATGAAAACTTTGATGGGAGGATTGCTTCTTTAAGAGTTTTCTACTTGAAACTTGTAAACATTATGGCTTTTTTGATATGTGCATATTCTCTCATTTTTTTCTATCCTATATCATTAAAGTCTAAATTTTAACTACTATCTTTTGGTGCTGAAGAACATCCCTATTGAGGCCTATCTAATACATAAACATAAGGTCAAGTTTAATAAGCATCCAATGTATGAAGAGACCAACTAAAAATCTGTTCTGTAGCATATTCCATCCCTGCTTTATTGTTAATCACATAACCACAAAGTTATTAGTTCTCAACTAAATATCATATAAACTTTACTTTTATTCCAAATGCAAAAATGTCTCCGACACAACGAAGTTCACTTTGAGAAGGTTGCCTCCTGTTTTGGATCTTTAATTCTAAGCATATCCTACGGCTTTAAATTAACTTCATTTTCTTGTAATGTGGACTTGTATGCAGATTTCTGTTGAGAATGGAAGAAACACGTCCATTGCTACAGAGCATGAGGGGGAGGGAGAGGTGGCAAGCTATTCTTCTTTGTTATCAAGCGAAATGACTCTTCAAATATGACAATAAATCACTCCCGAAATCAATCTGAGAGGAGGCAACTGTGCTACGCTGATAATGCATTAATCAATATTTAATGTTTACACTTTAATTAATGCGAATGTTGAAAGCTTGGAGTGAAAAAAAAGTCTTGAAAAATATACCACCTCTTTATATCAGCTCAGTGCTTGTCTGCAGGACTTTGATTGGGACTTAAATTGATCACTGTGGATCCTCAGGGTTTTGCGGAGGAGGGGTGGCGAGAGGGGCTCAATATCTTTTGCTCCCAGATTACTTCTAAACACAAAGATGGGACAAGATCATAACATGATTTAATGACAAACACTTTTAGAGGTTTAAATAACATGCAGCCATTGACATGGAAGGAGAGCTGTGACTTTGAAAAGACACAGCATAAAAATGTTACATTTCAGTGTAAAACAATTCAATATTTATTTTACTCACTTATATGGCGCCATCATATTCCATAGAGCTTTACATTCATCACCATCGCTGTCCCCATTGGGGCTCACGATCTACATTCTTTATCAGTATGTCTTTGGAGTGTGGGAGGAAACCGGAGAACCCGGAGGAAACCCACGCAAACACGGGGAGAACATACAAACTCCTTGCAGATGTCGTCCTTGGTAAGAATCGTAGCTAAAGAGAAACTGTCTTCAGAATTTTCTACCCCAAACTAATGCCCTCAATAAACTTACAATTGGGCACATGGTGGCTCAGTGGTTAGCATTGTTGCTTTGCATATTTTGTGGAATAACCATGATTTTTAATCACAGCTTTCACGCATCTTGGCATGCTTTCCACCAGTCTTTCACACTACTTCTGGCACAAATATGTAAGCAGTTCTTCTTTGTTTGATGGCTTGTGACTATCCATCATCCTCTTGATTACATTCCAGAGGTTTTCAATGGGGCTCAGATCTGGAGATTGGGCTGCCCATGACAGGGTTTTGATGTGGTGGTCTCTTAATTTTTGCCAGTGCTGCATTTTGAGTAGTTCTTCTGAAAGGTTTGTCTATCTCAAACTAATATCATATATGTAAAGGCACTGTAATGCTGACTACATCCATAGCTTTATTTTAGAAATCTGGATATATAGAAATGTATTTTGAATTGATATGCAAATGAGCTGCACATGCTGTGGGTGGACACTGAATTCACTGCTCTCCTTTCTATCCACATCTTCAGTTATTCATTGAATTGACCTGTCTCTACCACCCATGATCTAGTGCCATCATTCCATAGAGCCAGGAACAGAGAAGGGAGGAAGCAGAGCTGTACTTATATAGATTATTCATTTATTTAGTGCCTCTAATTCCACTAATTTCCCAATCTAGACTCCTTATAAATATGTCTTTGGAATGTAAGAGGAAGAACCATGCAAGCAAGGGAAGAACATGCAAACTCCTAGCAGATGTTTTATTGGATTGGTAGGTTGTGAGTGGTTGTTTCATCAGTATTTTGCACCTGTGTTGCCAAAATTTTTACTACATGGGTTTGCTGCATACATTTGTTTGTAGATCTTGGCAGGTAAGCACTGCTGGCCTTTTTCTGCTATATTAATTCTTGAATTTTTGGAGGATTTTTAGTCCTCTTTTTGTGGCTTTGCTGTTCAGTTTAGTGTCCACCGTGTCTATCTGATCTAATACTGGAGATACCAGGGTGCTGAAGTTATCTCTATTTTATTTTCCCAGAGAACCCTTTTAAGTTCTAAAACCCTATAATTATATACATTGTGTAAACCTTATAATTGTAGAAGGCTCTAGTGCGTTATAGTTTCAATACCTTTAATGCCGAAGTTTCATGCTTATCATTGATTATATTTTATCTTGGGTCAAAGGAAACCAAAATAAAAGCTATTGCAGCCTGAGCTCTTTATGGCAGACAGGAAAAAAATATATTTAAGATTTTTGTAGCAACAGGTCAACTCTACTCTATCTGACAAATCATAAAGATTGGATGGATCTAAATCCAACTATGGAAACTATGATTGCAAAGTTCAGAACTCACAAAATAATCTAAAGTAGAGCAAAGACAAAAGGGTTTTGATTTAAACCAAAAAAATAAACATCGTGGCAAACACTCTTCATAACAGTCATTCTCGAAAGAGATAATGGAGAATACCGAAATATTGGCTTGAGTAAAACCAGTGATTCATTATAGTAAGAAGGACTGGTTGGCAGAAGGGGAGCTCATGGCTACCGAATTACTTATGCACCTGTTCTATATTAAGACAGGTGAAATAAACTCTGCAGTGCTGCCTATAACAATTGGAGGTGGACATCATGGACTGCCTCAGCCTCAGGCAGTTGGCTATCTGTGTCTCATACAGTATAACCTCCTCTCCTGCATGTTCTTTCCTAGCTGGAAGCTGGGGACAGATGCAAGAGAATATGGAAACAAGTATCCTAGATACATGCTAGCATCCGCATAGTAGTTCATTTACTGTAGCATCTACATTGTCGTAACATAAGAAGAAACTTGAAACCACATAAATACGCTCAACAGCAGGACATCATCCATAATGGCCAAATATACTAAAGTTATCGTCTCTTTTTCCAAATATTCAGAAAGAGAACAGTTTAATTCAATTACTCACAAGTTCATGACGTCTGAAGTTTAATTAAACAAGATGGAAATATTGCATAATTTAGCTACAAAACATTATGTTTTGGTTGACTGCTTGGCATGTTAAAACAGTTAAGAAATCATAAAGTGAGGACACTAGTCTGCATACAATATTGTGATTATGATCCCATCTTCTTAGTGTACTTTAGTTTGAGATGATAATCAAGCTGTAGATTTATAAAAAGTACATATGGCAAAACCTTAGGATTTTTTTTGACAAATCACAGCTCACATCAACCACAACTAACATTACACCGATTGCCTCGCTGGGTGCATCTCCAGAATTTGTACCAACTTAGCAACTACGAAGTGCATGTATTTTTAGGTTGGGAGGGGCGCAGTAACTATGGACCTACCCAGCCTGATAATATAAGCCCGTAGCTGTCTGCTTTACCTTGGCTGGTTATCAAAAATAGGGGGGACCCCAGATCATTTTTTAAATTATATACAGTGGGGCAAAAAAGTATTTAGTCAGTCAGCAATAGTGCAAGTTCCACCACTTAAAAAGATGAGAGGCGTCTGTAATTTACATCATAGGTAGACCTCAACTATGGGAGACAAACTGAGTCAAAAAAATCCAGAAAATCACATTGTCTGTTTTTTTAACATTTAATTTGCATATTATGGTGGAAAATAAGTATTTGGTCAGAAACAAACAATCAAGATTTCTGGCTCTCACAGACCTGTAACTTCTTCTTTAAGAGTCTCCTCTTTCCTCCACTCATTACCTGTAGTAATGGCACCTGTTTAAACTTGTTATCAGTATAAAAAGACACCTGTGCACACCCTCAAACAGTCTGACTCCAAACTCCACTATGGTGAAGATCAAAGAGCTGTCAACGGACACCAGAAACAAAATTGTAGTCCTGCACCAGGCTGGGAAGACTGAATCTGCAATAGTCAACCAGCTTGGAGTGAAGAAATCAACAGTGGGAGCAATAATTAGAAAATGGAAGACATACAAGACCACCTCGATCTGGGGCTCCACGCAAAATCCCACCCCGTGGGGTCAGAATGATCACAAGAACGGTGAGCAAAAATCCCAGAACCACGCGGGGGGACCTAGTGAATGAACTGCAGAGTGCTGGGACCAATGTAACAAGGCCTACCATAAGTAACACACTACGCCACCATGGACTCAGATCCTGCAGTGCCAGACGTGTCCTACTGCTTAAGCCAGTACATGTCCGGGCCCGTCTGAAGTTTGCTAGAGAGCATTTTGATGATCCAGAGGAGTTTTGGGAGAATGTCCTATGGTCTGATGAAACCAAACTGGAACTGTTTGGTAGAAACACAACTTGTCGTGTTTGGAGGAAAAAGAATACTGAGTTGCATCCATCAAACACCATACCTACTGTAAAGCATGGTGGTGGAAACATCATGCTTTGGGGCTGTTTCTCTGCAAAGGGGCCAGGACGACTGATCCGGGTACATGAAAGAATGAATGGGGCCATGTATCGTGAGATTTTGAGTGCAAACCTCCTTCCATCAGCAAGGGCATTGAAGATGAAACGTGGCTGAGTCTTTCAACATGACAATGATCCAAAGCACACCGCCAGGGCAACGAAGGAGTGGCTTCGTAAGAAGCATTTCAAGGTCCTGGAGTGGCCTAGCCAGTCTCCAGATCTCAACCCTATAGAAAACCTTTGGAGGGAGTTGAAAGTCCGTGTTGCCAAGCGAAAAGCCAAAAACATCACTGCTCTAGAGGAGATCTTCATGGAGGAATGGGCCAACATACCACCAACAGTGTGTGCCAACCTTGTGAAGACTTACAGAAAACGTTTGACCTCTGTCATTGCCAACAAAGGATATTTTACAAAGTATTGAGATGAAATTTTGTTTCTGACCAAATACTTATTTTCCACCATAATATGCAAATTAAATGTTAAAAAAACAGACAATGTGATTTTCTGGATTTTTTTTTCTCAGTTAGTCTCCCATAGTTGAGGTCTACCTATGATGTAAATTACAGACGCCTCTCATCTTTTTAAGTGGTGGAACTTGCACTATTGCTGACTGACTAAATACTTTTTTCCCCCACTGTATTTATTAAAACCAGGCTAAATCACCTGTGTAAACACACTTACAACGCATGTGCTTTTCTAACTGCATATTTACCGCATCTAGTGCAATTCTATTGGGAAATTCCACGCAGAAGACTGAGTGTTCCCGCAAGAGAAATTGACATGCCACAATTCGGAAGCCTGCACTGCAGATGAGTTTACATAGTGTTACAACAAAGAAGCACAGTGGGCATGGGTTTTTATTAATCCCATCCACTGTGTTTGTACTGTACAACACAGCATTTTGGACACAGTCAAGGTATGCTGCGTATAGAATGCTAGTATTGCTGATCGTGGGCATACAGCCTAATGCCAGTAGACAGCATGGCTATGGCATTAACATGTATGGCAAGCAATCCTCGCATGTTTATTGGTTGTCTAACAGCCGTGAAACATGCAGGGTGGGACTTGACCATGGCGCTTCAGCACCCATGATACTTAACCCCTTTACCCCCAAGGGTGGTTTGTACGTTAATGACCGGGCCAATTTTTACAATACCCAAGTGTGACACCATTCTAAAAAGTGCACCCCTCAAGGTGCTCAAAACCACATTCAAGATGTTTATTAACCCTTCAGATGTTTCACAAGAATTTTTGGAATGTTTAACCCCTTTCTGCCATTGGACGCACTATTCCGTTCATGTGGGGTGGGCCCTAATTCCCAAGGACGGAATAGTACGTCCAGCGCGATCAGCCACGCTCACGGGGGGAGCGCGGCCGATTGCGGCCGGGTGTCAGCTGGCTATCGCAGCTGATATTTGGCACTATGTGCCAGGAGCGGTCACGGACCGCCCTGTTGTGAACTCTGTTTTCGGGCTCCCTCTTGTGGTCACAGGTGGTATTGTGTGAGTTTTGTTTTTGGGCTCCCCCTGGTGGCTTTGTTTGTTATCCTGCGGATCTGTGGCTGAATCAGCTGCCTCGTTATGCACTAGGGAGTTTCCTATTTTGCTCTGCTTCACCTCCACTTGTTGCCAGCTGTCGATGTATTCAGTGCTATTCTGATCTTCCCTGATTATCTTCGTTTTCGGTCTCTTCTGGAGAAGCTAAGTTTCTGTTTGATTATTTTTTGCTCATCAGTCTGCAATATGATTTCAGTGTATGATGAGTTTAGTCCAGCCTGCTAATATGTGAGTTCTTGCTGCTGGTAAGCTCTGGGGTACGGAGTTGCTTCCCCCGCACCGTTAGTTGGTGCGGGGGCTCGAGCAATCTCTGCGTGGATATTTTGCTTAGGGTTTTCTATTGACCGCACAGCTCCCTTCCTATTTTCTGCTATCTAGTGTTAGCGGGCCTCATTTGCTATATTTATTTCATCTCTGCGTTTGTGCTTTCCCCTTAAATCACCGTTAATATTTGTGGGGGGCTTTTCTATATCTTTGGGGTAATTTCTCTGAGGCAAGTAAGGACTTTACTTTCCCTCTAGGAATAGGTAGTTTCTCAGGCCGTGAAGAGACGTCTAGGATTTTCAGGTAACGTTCCACGGCTGCCTATAGTTGTTTGCGGATAGGATCAGGTTGCGGTCCATCCAGATACCACTTCCCCAGAGCTGGTCGTCGGTTTAGTTACTTAGCTAGTCTAACTTGCGATCCTTGCCACTAGGATCATAACAGTACAGCCGGCCCAGAATCTCCAGGAAAGTCAGGCACAAAACTCCTAGAAAGAGCATCAGCCTTCACATTCTTCGAACCAGGCAGGTACGAGACCACGAAATCAAAACGAGAGAAAAACAATGACCAACGAGCCTGTCTAGGATTCAGCCGCTTGGCCGACTCGAGATAAATCAGATTTTTGTGATCAGTCAAGACCACCACACGATGCTTAGCTCCCTCGAGCCAATGTCGCCACTCCTCAAATGCCCACTTCATAGCCAACAACTCCCGATTACCGACATCATAATTCCGCTCGGCAGGCGAAAACTTTCTTGAAAAGAAAGCACATGGCTTCATCACAGAGCCATCAGAGCTTCTCTGCGACAAAACAGCCCCCGCTCCAATCTCAGAAGCATCAACCTCGACCTGGAAAGGAAGAGAGACATCTGGCTGACATAAGACCGGAGCCGAGGAAAACCGGCGCTTCAGCTCCCGAAAGGCCTCCACAGCCACAGGAGACCAATTAGTAACATCAGAACCCTTCTTGGTCAAATCCGTCAAAGGCTTAACAACACTAGAAAAATTAGCGATGAAGCGACGGTAAAAATTAGCAAAACCCAAGAACTTCTGAAGACTCTTAACAGATGTAGGCTGAGTCCAGTCATGAATAGCCTGAACCTTGACTGGGTCCATCTCAATAGTAGAAGGGGAAAAAATGAAACCCAAAAAAGAAACCTTCTGGACTCCAAAAAGACATTTTGAGCCCTTCACAAATAAAGCATTGGCACGCAGGACCTGAAACACCATCCTGACCTGCTTAACATGGGACTCCCAATCATCAGAAAAAAACAGAATATCATCCAGATACACAATCATAAATTTATCCAGATACTCGCGGAAGATGTCGTGCATGAAGGACTGAAAGACAGAAGGAGCGTTAGAAAGTCCAAAAGGCATCACCAAGTACTCAAAATGGCCTTCGGGCGTATTAAATGCAGTTTTCCATTCATCACCCTGCTTAATACGCACAAGGTTATACGCACCACGAAGATCTATCTTGGTGAACCAACTAGACCCCCTAATGCGAGCAAACAGATCAGATAACAATGGCAAAGGATACTGAAATTTGACCGTGATTTTATTTAGAAGGCGATAATCAATACAAGGTCTCAGGGAACCATCCTTCTTAGCCACAAAAAAGAATCCCGCACCAAGAGGGGAGGAGGAAGGGCGAATAAGTCCTTTCTCCAAAGACTCCTTTATATAACTCCGCATAGCAACATGCTCCGGCACTGACAAATTGAAAAGTCGTCCCTTAGGAAACTTACTACCAGGAATCAAATTTATAGCACAATCACAATCCCTATGAGGAGGTAGAGAACTGAGTTTGGGCTCATCAAATACATCCTGGTAGTCCGACAAAAACGCAGGGACTTCAGAAGTAGTGGATGAAGCAATTGACACCACAGGAGCGTCACCATGAATTCCCTGGCAACCCCAACTTGACACAGACATTGCTTTCCAATCCAGGACTGGATTATGAGTCTGCAACCATGGCAGACCCAACACGACAACATCATGCAAATTATGCAGAACAAGAAAGCGAATCACCTCCTGATGAACAGGAGTCATGCACATGGTCACTTGCGTCCAGTACTGAGGTTTATTCATAGCCAATGGTGTAGCATCAATACCCCTTAGTGGAATAGGGAATTTTAAAGGCTCCAAAACAAAACCACAGTGCCGGGCAAATGACAAATCCATCAGGCTCAGGGCAGCACCTGAATCTACAAAAGCCATAACTGGGTAAGATGACAGGGAACAAATCAGGGTAACAGACAAAATGAACTTAGGCTGTAAAGTACCGACGGTGACAGATTTATCAATCTTTTTGTGCGCTTAGAGCATGCTGAGATAACATGAGCTGAGTCACCACAATAAAAGCACAACCCATTTTGCCGTCTATAATTTTGCCGTTCACTTCTGGTCAGAATTCTATCACATTGCATAGACTCAGGTGTCTGTTCAGAAGACACCGCCAAATGGTGCGCAGGTTTGCGCTCCCGCAAACGCCGATCAATCTGAATGGCCAGAGTCATTGACTCATTCAGACCTGCAGGCGTAGGGAACCCCACCATGACATTCTTAATGGCTTCAGAAAGACCCTTTCTGAAATTTGCAGCCAGGGCACACTCATTCCATTGAGTAAGCACCGACCATTTCCGAAATTTCTGGCAATACACCTCTGCTTCATCTTGCCCCTGAGAGAGGGCCAACTGTTGTGAATTTGGATTCTGGGCTCCCCCGGTGGCCGCTTGTGGAATTGGACTTGTCATCCTCTTTCCTGTTTCACCTGATTCCATCAGTAGTGGGTGTCGCTATTTAAGCTCATTTCTCTGGTGGTTTCTTGCCGGTCAACAATGTTATCTGATGCCTCTCAGTGCTTGTTCCTGCTTCTAGACAACTACTAGATAAGTTGGACTTTTGTCCATGTTTTGTTTTGCCTATTTGTTCCAGTTCACAGCTGAAGTTTTGTTACTGTGTCTGGAAAGCTCTCGTTGATCAGGGATTGCTACTCTGGCGTTATGAGTTAATGCCAGAGTTTAAGGTAATCTCTGGATGGTGTTTTGTTAGTGTTTTTCTGCTGACCATGAAAGTATACTATCTGTCTTCTGCTATCTAGTAAGCGGACCTCAAATTTGCTAAGACTATTTTCCTGCTGCGTTTGTTGTTTCATCTGAACTCACCGTCATTATATGTGGGGGGCTACTGTCTTCTTTGGAATATTTCTCTAGAGGTGAGCCAGGTCTTATATTTCCCTCTGCTAGCTATTTAGGTCTTAGGCCAGAGCTGGGCATCTAGCGATAAATAGGAAATGCTACCTGGCTATTTCTAGTTGCGCGGCAGGCTTAGTTCATGGTCAGTATAGTTCCATCTTCCGAGAGCTTGTCCCTCTATAGGCTTGCTATGATCTCTGCCTGCAGAGATCATGACAGTTTGACCGGCCAATAAAGTGTTAAAGACCCAGGTTGAGAAAGGAGAGTTATAAGAAGTCTGCTGGAATTTTTTTTTTTTTTTTTCCTCCAGTCTGCCTTGCTGCAGTCTTTTTTC